>NC_137072.1:62326690-63526690 GCF_951640355.1 Cnephaeus nilssonii | reverse complement strand
ACAAGGGAACCCCAATCAACATCACACACACTAAACTACTTCTCAGACTGTGCTTCCTGGGAACCCCAGCTGCCACTTGGAATGATGGATACACACAGTTCCTTTCAGACCCTTTCCCACTGAGACTTGGGGATGGCAGAGAGAGTATGATGAGGAAGAAATTAATACTGGAAATAGATGTGTTTTTTTTTAAAAAAAACAGTCACAGGCATATATATATATATATATATATATATATATATATATGATTTATTTTAAAAGGCCATTTTTGTTCTGCTATTACTTTAAAATATCAGTAACAAAATTATCAGAAGTTCATAAAAATCATTCATAGTTTGATCATATATCAATATCTGAATCTCATCTTATGTCCAGTTATGAAATGGATGTAAACACATAGCACTCATAATGCAATTATATCACAATAAAACAAGAGACATTACCGCAATCTAGAGTTATTTCTCTTTTTTTTGACAAATGATTGCTATGTTTTTATTTTTTATTGCATATATTTTTATTGATTTCAGAGAGGAAGAGAGAGGGAGAGAGAGAGAAACATCAATGATGACAGAGAATCATTGATTGGCTGCCTCCTACACAACCCTCACTGAAGCTCAAACCCGCAACCCGGGCATGTGCCCATGACCGGAATTGAACCCGGGACCCCAGTCCACAGGCCGATGCTCTATCCACAGAGCCAAACCGGCCAGGGCTAGAGTTATATCTATCTCTCTACTAGAGCAAAAATGTGGAAAAGTTCCATTTCAAGTCATGTGCGTGTACATGTTAAATGTGTTATATAAACCTCCACAATTAAACCCTGAAATATAAATTTCTAATCATATCATGAATTAAAGCAAACAGTGTACCTGGGTGGAAAGGCTGTGTTTATTGAGACCACTCTCCTTCCGATTCCTTCTTGATCCTGTTAACTTGGAGAGACCGAAGCCGCTGCTTACGCGGGACAGCTTGGATTGAGAGGTGGGCACTAAAGCCTCTCCGCGACTGATGCATTTCTTTTCATGGGCTACGAAATTAAACTCAGGTTATCTTACAATTTCTCCATGTATTTATCAGTCTTACTTTCAATACTCTGGCATCATGGTGACAAACCACAATTCTGTAGTTATCAGAAGCAGTTTACACTACAGACACATTCTCTTAGGTGTGCACTCTTTTTTATTGGTGATCTTGGATAAGGATAGTTGCTTGACAATTATGACACTGGTTGAATTTACCTTTCATTGAAACTTCACGCTCTGCAGTAATATGCAAATTTAATGAAATTGGTTTCTATGTTAATAACAATTCACAATTCTCTATCTAAAATCTTTGATGCTGGGTATACTTTGGAATTTAAAATGTTCTGAATTTTAAAAAGGTGATACAGTACACAAACTAAATTTCATTATATAACACTACCACAGGGTCTATGGTGGTAAACCATATTTTAACATATTAATATTTCTGTGCAAAATGTATAAATATTCATTCCAAGTAGAATAAATATAGGTTAGGTTTGCTACCAATGAATTTTGGGACCAAATTAATGAAAAAACCTTGGGTTTTCAGGGATTTTTGAACTTCAGAATTAAAGACAAGGAATTGTGGACTCATAGCCATGATGGTGACCATACTAAAGCTATAAGCAATATATTATTTTCCAAACTCATAGAATCCTGATGTATAGCACACCTTAGATTTTTTAATCTGAGAAGAAAAGCCAAATCTCAGCATAATCTAGAATGATTATTCTAGAATTGGTTATACTGTATTGATTTTTATTTCGACTGCTGTCATAATATCCTTTCGGGAAAGTTTTAATTACGTATCTAAAGTACACCCATATTTAACACCCTTGTGTAAATCTTCTGGTCACAGGATCTCTGCAGACTTTCTTACCCAAATGATTCTGCCAGCACTTCAAACCAGCTTCTTCAATGAGTGGCCTCGCTACGGCAATGTCCACGTGGCCCCTTTCATTCACAGGGAGAGTGACTTTGAAAAGCTCCTCTAAGGCTTGTTTCTTACTATGTATCAATTCAGTCCAAACTCTATTGACAGCTTTTATGAGAAGCTGTCGCCCTAGGAAATGAAAAAAAGAAACAGATAAAAAACAATATAAAATTAGTATTTTTCTTCATGAATTACATTTAAGAATTTCAACTATAGTCCTTATGGTAAAAAAAAAAAAAATGCTTTATATCCTATCCAGATCAGTAAAAAAGATTATTCAGATAACCAAAAATGTGGTTGGCTACTTGGAAAACATAAACAACAACAACAACAACAAAAAACACCACAAAAAACCACACACAACTTTATGTTCATGTAAAAAACTACATTTTTATTTATAAAATTGGAGATCATATACATATTTCATTATCTAGCTTCTTCTAAATAAGAAAAAATCATCCCTCATGAAAATTTTGAGATCTCAATATTTAAGGTAAGCTCAAAATTAAGTTGTTCTCAAATATTTTGCAAAAGAAAAGAATAAACAAAGATATTTTTAAGTGTTTACTATTAAATTCCCTCTTGCTCTGCATTCCTTAATAATGTGTCTAACTCTTGCTCTAGAACAGTCAATCTTAGCAAGTAACAGAATCACCTTGAGGTCTGCTGACTGCTGGTCAGAGTTTCTGACTCAGCAGATCTGAGTGAGGACAATCTGCTTTCTAGTAAGTTCCCTAATGATGGGGATGTTGTGAGTCTGAGAACCTTGCATTGAGAACCAATGTTCTTAACTGTCAGGTCCTTGAGGGGAAGAGGAAGGGGTGAAAACAATCACTGGGCCCTCAGTTTCTGGGGGTTCAAGAACTTTTGGTGAAAAGAGAATAAGTTAATGCTTAAATGACTGAAAGACTGAGTGCTGGACTTCCGAAGGATAAAATCATATGCAAAACTACCACACCATATTGCTGGGGAGATAAACACTACTATAATGATCTAATTATTATATTTTTCTTTTTTTTTACTAAACAATGTGGAAATAAATCAATCCACCCAAAGCCCTTCAGGCATAATACTTAACAAATTAACCAAGAAAACTAAATTAAAAATAGAGAACAGAAAGAGAAAAATGGTAGTAATGACAATCCATGTCAGGCAATATTTACCTCTGTCGTGATATGTATGCCTAACTCTACCAACAGGCAGCTCTCTTTATGGTAAGTGCCAAGTTAGTATTTGCACTAGTAATTGTAAACTGAAATATCATTAAGATTCCCAATGTTACTAGAAAACGTTAAGGTCTAGAAATATCAGTGGTTATGGTTTTCCCATCTTGGCATAAGGACATGCGCAGCTACCATGTCAGTGTATGCTGGTGGGCATATCAGTGTATTTACAGGTATGTCCCACTGGGAGACTGGTGTGTCAATTAATGAGTGGGAAGGAAAGGGAAAAAAAAAACTGAGGTACTCACCTTCACTAATATCTTGGCTGTAACCACCATCTGGTTCAATGTCAGAGGGGATCATAATGTGCCAGGTAGTCATGCGGGCTTCTGCTTCCAGTCCAAATCCATCCACGTTGCTGAAAAATGTGTCAGTTTAAACTATATGAAGGAAATGATTATAGCTAAAAAACTCTAATAACTAAGTATTTTCTGCAGACACAAGTAAATGTTGGCTCTATTAACACGATTACAAAGCTCCACGATTGACAGACCACACTCAGCAGATGCACAAAACAGAATGGCTAGTTTACAATAAAAATGCCATTTTAAGGGGTAGTCTCACAAATCCACTTGACTAAATGTAATTACACTAAACTACAGCATTGAGATGAACATCTTAATATTTAAGACACTTTTTGATGAACATTTTTACCTAAAAATTACAAAAAGTTCATTAAGAACATTCTCCTCATATGCCCATGCCCCTGCCCCCTCTCCAGTCTTAATCACAGCACTCTTTCCTCCAGCACTCTTTCCTCCAGCAGCAAAGTACTTGCAGTTTCCCAAATGTGTCATATGTTTTTTCCCCTCTGGGCAATCACACAGATGGCTCTTCCTACATCCCTCTTCCTCGACCTCTTTGAAGGGTTAACCTCTTCCTCAACCAGGTTCAAGATGGAACTTAGCAGGTGTTTCTACCAGGTGAGTGGCACCCAGCACATGCTTCCAAAGCACCTTGCTTCTAGCTTCTAGCACTCAGCACACCTGACTGGTCTTGCTTAGTTAGCTGTCCTCCCTCCTAGATTGCACGCTCCAAGGCCCTGCCACAGGGTCTTTCTTGCTCACATCCCAGTCTTTAATTCAATGCCTGGACCCAGCAGTCACTATAGAAATATCTGACAAAGCAATCAATGGAAAAATACTAATTTCACCCATTTACCATACACCATTGTATTTATTCACTGTATTCTTTTCTTTTTATTCCTCTCAACTTCCAACAATGTGTATTTTAATTACTTTGAAATAAATCTTTTTAAAATTATATACATAGGGTAATTAGTGAAAAATTTAAAGATATAGAAAGTTAAAAAAATACGCATTTCATTGAAAAAAAGCAACAGTTGACTTTTACCTTTTGCATTAAGTTTTAGATAAAACTGAGATTAAAGGAAAAAGAATTATTACTATCAATAAAAATAAAACAAAAGTTTTGGTGAAATAACATCAAAGACAAATTCAAGGTGGCAAACTGAACCTAAAGGAGTTACCTTCCAACATGCAGATTAATAAGGCAGTGAGCCAGACAGCTGATGAATTCTTGGTCATGGTTCCCAGGTCCCAGGATCAAGTTCCTGTTCACAGTCAGGACCCGGAGGGAATCAAGGAGAGCTACTTGCTGTGGAACAGTTTTGTGTGCCCGTGAGAATTGGTACAGGATCGTCCTATTGAGGCAGTGATAGACCGCATCCAGGGACAGTCCCTGGGATCTTCTCTTTGACTAAGGATATGAAAGATACTTTATTCAGTAAGATGGGCAAAAATAAAAGATCTGCTTATCATTCACATATGAACATTTACTACATTTATTATGTATCAGATGACATGCTAAGTACTGGGTTGCAAAGTTAAAAAATATAAAGCTCTTGCTATTAATGGGGTTCAGAATCCAAGAGACACATAATGGAATTGAATGAGATGAGTGCTATGTAAAAATACCCCTGCCAAGAACATGAGGAAGTGCCATCTGAGTAGTCTCCTACCGCACAAGCTGTTAGGGTGAATGGTCTCTACACCAAACTACTAAGAAGAAAATTACCTAAAATTTTTAGTTAAAAACTTTTAATATTCTAGTATCATTCCCTCACTTGAGAACTTCTCTCTTTGGCTTAAATACAAATTTAGTTCTCAAGTAATTCTTAGATGACAAGAAAGAACCTATGCACCATATGCTAATAAAATATAATAACAGTATTTCCTACTTTCTACATAATGTGTTAATTAATAATCACTCATGCTAAACCAGGCAAATTTTCCTTAGGCAAAGGCACCACCAACACACGCCAAAATAACATCTTCAAAGGAACAACGACTACAGTGGACTTTGTAAAGATTCAATCACAAGAAGAGAATAATCCTTTGATATCAACTCTTCATGCTCTGTTAGCCTTTACACACTGATGAATCATACTGTAAAAAACTTATCAAATTTATTAACTTAAATTATTTAAATTAAAAGGAAACTAGCTATCTGGGCAGCAAACAGCAACACCCGTAGGGAGACAACGAGAGCTCACAGCCTGAGAGAACCAGATAACCTCACAAGGGACACACTGGCACTGGATATGGGTAAGGGGGAAAAAGGGTTACAAGTCTACATTTTTTATTCACTTTTAATAAGCTGAGTTTTATGCTAAATGTTAACATTCATTATCTTATTAGTTACACTTATTTCCAACAATTTTGACACCTTAGGAAAAGTTTTTCAATTGGAAAACATGTATTCTACAAGTAATAGTGACAATGAATTACCTGTGCAATTAGTTGAATTATAAAATCTATAAGAAGTTTAGATTCTTTGTTGAACATGCCTTGCCAAAGTTTGTCCACCACACGTTGTGTGAAATAAAACACATTGTTCACCAATACCTGGTAGCTTCCTCCACTGGTAATAGGTAGAGATGCATCTTCCCCTAAATTCCAGCAGGAAAAAGATGTCTAAGAAAATTGGTATCTACCAGCATAAGACCAGATCCTTACACAGATCAGGTTAAGGCAAAATGAGCACATCTATGGAAATAAGACCAATAGCTCTTAGGCACTACTTTAAGAAAATGATGTTCATGGCTAGAAATCATGATAAATGTTGAAAGAAACGACTTCTGCAGGATAAAAACGTAATAGATTGAGACTGTGAAGTCTCTTATTGCCTTTAGACAGTCTGTGGTAAGCAAACTGTTCTTCAACTTAAACAGCCAGTGACAGATGATCTCTGTTTCAGAGAAAAGTCAACAGATTTTTAGCTGAAAACTAATAAAGGGTAAAATAAACCATTAAACAAAACTCTCAATTTTGGAGTAAATCTTTAATAGTGACGAAGCAATAAAGGCAGAAGTGAGGCTCAGAAGAATTGTGAAAAATAAAGTACAACCAGGGTGGTGGTGTCACCCCTAATGACTGCCACAAGCACGGTCTCTCTTATAAAAGCTGCCCAGTGTCTGCTATGTGCATTCTGCTTCAACACTAATTCTCCCAGCTGCTCTTCATCAGAGTTTCCCCCGAAGCCTGTCCTTTCTAGAAATTCTAGAGCCTCTGCCGACTGTGATTATTTCCACCCAACTCTAAATTACTCCATTATGCAAAACTCATTTTGTGTCTTGATGTAGTAAGATAGTACAACATAGACAGTATCACAAGTGATAAAAACAAAAGTCTGATTTTATACCATGCTTTGAGAATTGCATGTTAAGTCAATAGACTTACCAAAGATTTCTTGGCAAGTCACTTTGCAAAAATATGATAATTTAAGGACAGGGAGATTCTATGAATAATATTACCAGGAACACAAGTAGCAAATATACTAACTCATTACTTTTCCTTCACCTTTAAATTGGATCACTGTTTCACATATAAATGTTAGCTCCACTGTAAATGTATAAATTTTGTATTTTTATTGTAATTAGATAGACATACAGAAAACAACATTTTAATGTGTC
This sequence comes from Cnephaeus nilssonii, assembly GCF_951640355.1. Classification (NCBI taxonomy): domain Eukaryota; kingdom Metazoa; phylum Chordata; class Mammalia; order Chiroptera; family Vespertilionidae; genus Cnephaeus; species Cnephaeus nilssonii. The sequence continues at coordinate 63,519,577 of NC_137072.1, read as the reverse complement.
TTGAATTTATGTCCTAGAAGCCATCCTAAAGAATAACATATACATACCTGTCACCCAACAATTCCACTCATAGGTATATACTCAGCAGATATGTATAAATATTGTACATAGAGGGTACATGCAGCAAAAAGTAGGTTTACAGTTATTTGTATGGAAATAATACAATAAATAACAAATAATACAAGAATAAACTGTTTCGCATACTCACAACTGTAAACCTTTTATCTCACCCTGTATATGTGACCCATATGAACCAGAATGTTTATAGCAGCTTTATTTTTAATTGTCTCAAACTGAAAACTGACAAATGCCCATCAACAGCAAAGTGGATACATTTAGATATTCATCATCTGGTGGAGTACTATATAGTAATGAACTCCTGCTACATCCAACCTGAATAAATCTCACATATACACTGTTGAATGTAAGAAACTAGACTAAAAAGAATACATACTGTATGATTCCATTTAATCGAGTTCAAAAGCAGAGAAAAGGAATCTGTTGTTTTAGAAGTTGGGACAATGATTTATTGAGTCATATGTGGGTCACGGTAGAAGGGGAGTTTCTGGAGTACTGGCAATGCATTTCTGAGATGTTTTATACAGGCGTATTGTCTGGGTGAGAATTCATGGAGTTCCACATTCATAAATATTACAGTGAAAAAGTTAATGTAAAAGTATTGTTATTCAAAAAACTATAGTAATTCATGTAATATATTTAAAAAATTTTTTTTTCTCTTTCCTTGTCCTCTTTCTGCCACCCCACGTGCACAGATGTGGACAACCACCGTAAGTACTTCCCTGCTGATGGCCTTTTCCTCATTATAGAAAAAGTAGAGGCCCCGTGTACGAAATTTGTGCACTGGAGGTGGGGGTGTCCCTCAGCCCGGCCTGAGCCCTCTTGCATTCCGGGACCCCTCTGGGGATGTCTGCCTGCGGCTTAGGCCCGATCGCCCCCGGGACATCCCTCTCACAGTCCAGGACACCTCGCTCCTTACTGCCTGCCTGCTTGCTGCTCCTTACCATTTGGCTCGCTGTTCCTTAGTGCTTTGGAGGAGGCGGGAGAGACTCCCACCACCGCTGGGCTTCTGGCTGAGTGGTGCTCCCCCTGTGGGAGTGCACTGACCACCAGGGGGCAGCTTTTGAGTTGAGTGTCTACCCCCTGGTGGTCAGTGCGCATCATAGTGACCGATCATTCCCTTCCGCCGATCATTCTGCATATTAGGGTTGTGTTATATAGGACACCAACAAGAGGGGGAAATGAACAGAAAAGAGGAAAGAGATGAATTTAGAAAGGAGATATACATGGGGTATATAGAGAGAAGAACAGTGATTATAGATACCTTTAAAGTGAAAATAAAACAGTATTTATTACCTAGTAATACATCAGCTGCAAGCAAATGGTCCATCACGCTATCCAAAATGTAAGTCTGAAATTCTTTTTGCTGAGTTCTTGTAGATCTTTCAGGGGAAGCCTAATCAATAAAACGAAGAATTAGAAACAGAACCAACTAAACAAAGATAAGGGCTCAACCATAATTATACTACTAAATATATCAAAGATTTAAATAATTTATTTGTAAATAATATAACTTGAGATTATATATATTCTTATACTTCTGATCACAGAATTTTAAAACATTGAAGCAAAGGTGAAACATCATCTTCTTTTGAATCAATTCCTCCAAAAATAGTATTCTAAACATCACAAATACTTAATAACTATCTGATAATCTATTCTTATACCTCACTTTCAAGAGATCTAGCAGTTTATTTTGAGATACAGATAAAAACTTATAAATCTACTCTGGATCATAATCAGCTCAAAGGATAAGTAGTAATGAGTAGGTTTCATCAATTCTTAACTAGACAAAGTTTTGAAGTCTGCAAAACAGAGGGACCATAGAACATAGAGAAGTAGCTTGATCAATCAACAATATTTATTTTTACTTGATTAAAAGTACTTGTTTGTATTCTACAGGATTTATGGCGGGCTCAAACACCAATGGGCATTTAATCCTGTTTTCCTCTCACTGAAGTTGTTACATGAGTGATCGTGACCAGAATTTACACTTGTTATTGGCTCTAAGTGCCGAGTTCAAATGGTCTTGCTGAGATTTATAGCAGCCCAATTTTTAAAGGACTTAAGATGTTATGAATGTATGCATAATTGTCTCAAAGGCACCTGTTTGTTTTTAAATAATTCATTGGACTATTATTATATACCAAACACAGTGCTTTGTTTTATGTACCTTATCTCAATCTGTAAAATATCTCTATGAAGTAGATACTATCATCCCCATTTTAGAGATAAGGTAATTGAGGTTTAGAAAGGTTAATTCATGTGGTGAAGTCACAAATAGGATTTTCTTTTTTTCTCTTCCTTTTAAAAAACACACACCCCAAAGTCTTCATTTATTATTTTTTTTGAAACATTTTTTATTTGATTTTGAGAGAGAGAAGGGAGAGGGAGAAACATTGATGTGAGAGCGTACTACAGATCGGCTGCCTCTTGCACATCCCCTACTGGGGATTGAGCCTGCAACCCGGGCATGTGCCCTGACCAGGAAACAAACCGGCAACCCTTCAGTGCCTGGTTCAACGACCAACCAACTGGCCAGGGCTAACCTATTTTTTTGTTGCCAAAGTTCATGACCTCCCCTGTTGTGCCATACTCACTACCTCTACTAAAAATCTCCATTGTAAAGTTAACAGATGCACAAGAGCAATTCTGAACCTGGCTGGCCCAATCGACAACGAGATGAGTTCAGAGCAGAATGAAGACATGATAAGCACTGTGATCTGCTCCGGCCTCTGACTGTCAGATCTGTCTTCTTGTGAAAACAGTGAAGCCAATCAACAACATCAGTCTGCAAAGAATCAAAGCCTTCTTTGAGAGGCCTGGGATACTTCGAAGAAACTCCTGTGCACAGGCCAAACAGCCCGGGGATGTCCTCTGCCCACGGTGAGAGCACTGTGGCTCTGGGAGGAAGGCTCTTTGCTATTCTGCTGTCTCTGCAATGGGCTGAAGCCTTTAAAGAAGAGGGTTTGGAGCTTTTTCATTCTGACTGCAATATCCCCCCTGACTGTTCTCTTCTCTGTTATTTTCTAGTGCCCTCTCTGCCCACCTTCCCACTTTCTTTTGGTTTGTTTATTGCCTGCCCCGAAGTCAGCCAGGGTGGGTTTCACTCCTATGAGTGGGCGTGAGAAGACAGCTGGAATAGAGTAGCAAGCTCTTCAGACTATAGAAAATTGCTTATAGTATCAGACAGGCACACACTCCAACTCAGCCCCCTTAGTTTATCATTCCTTCAGGAAACTGTATGCAAATACTTTGTGATCTGCTCTCATTCACTTTCCTTCTGCTACAGTCATGTGCAGCAAATCCATTTGACTCTCCAAAAGATGCCAGGTGGTGACAGCAGAGAACGATGAGGAACGGAAGCTGGGAAAAGACTCACTGACACCTTGTACAAGCTAATTCAGGCCACCTGGTTGTGTAAGTCTCATATGCCAGGCCCTGTGTTATCAATATTAAATGTATTATCTTATTTCAATTCTCCCAGTAGCCCTCAGTGACAGGGTGAATTTTTATGCCATTTTAAAGATGGACAAACTATGAGGGGTGAAGAGAACTGAAGCTGGCCAAGGTCACACAGCTATAATCAGCACACATTTACATTCTCAAAATAGTTTTTACTGGGTGATTTATGTTTCTTCCTTCCTCTCTTCCTTTCCTTCGTTTATTTTTTGGTTAATCCTCACCTGAGAATTTTTCCCATTGATTTTTTAGAGAGAGTGGAAGGGAGGGGGAGAAACAGAGAGAGAAACATTGATGTGAGAGAGACACATCAATTGGTTGCCTCCTGCACACACCCCAACCAGGGATCGAGCCTACAACCAAGATACGTGCCCTTGACTGGAATTGAACCCAGGACCCTTTAGTCCGCAAGCCTATGCTCTACCTACTGAGCCAAACAGACCTGGGTGATTTATATATACTTAACTTTCTTTTTTTTTTTTTTTTAAATATATTTTATTGATTTTTTACAGAGAGGAAGGGAGAGAAATAGAGAGCCAGAAACATCGACCAGCTGCCTCCTGCACACCCCCTACTGGGGATGTGCCCGCAACCAATGTACATGCCCTTGACCGGAATCGAACCCGGGACCCCTCAGTCCGCAGGCCGACGCTCTATCCACTGAGCCAAACCGGTTTCGGCTGTATACTTAACTTTCATAACAATCATGTAGAGGAGACAGTATATAATATTCCCCAGAGAATGAATTTAGCTCAGTGAGATGAAAATGCTTATATAATACACAGGTCAGATTTCAAACCAGTTATCTTTCACTTCAGAACACCACAGTGTTTCCTTTGTATCTGGCCTCAGTACCACACTCAAGCCAGTATATGAATGGGAATCTTTTATTTATTTATTTTTAATTGATTTCAGAGAGGAAGGAAGAGGGAGAGAGAGATAGAAACATCAATGATGAGAGAGAATCACTGATCGGCTGCCTCCTCATGGCCCCTACTGGGGATCAAGGCTGCAACCCAGGCATGTGCCCTTGACTGGAATCGAACCCAGGACCTTTCAGTCTGCAGGTGGACGCTCTAACCCTTGAGACAAATCAACTAGAGAGGAATCTTTTATTTTTATAGACTACTAATAAAGAAAATTTCACATACTTTTTTGTAGATATACTAGTAAGCAAGTAAGTAAATACTCTAATGACAAAATTTCAACAATCATAAGACTGAAGATGGCCTGGCTCGAGTGTATCAGACTGAAAATCAGTCAGTTCAAATCCCTTCCTTCATGCAGGTAAATGGTAAATACAGAATAAGAGAGTTCTCTTCTTGAATTTCTTCAGCGAGAAAGACTTTATAATCATAACTTTTGAAATCATAAGCTTGTAATTTATTTTTTTACACCATAAGAAGACCCAAAGTGAATACTATTTTCACTAAATATTTTTGTATGTATATTCTATATGGGTGTTTTAGATTTGAATTTCCTCAAAATATTAAGTTTAACTTTTAAAAGCAAATTTGTACCTCTCTTATTATCTGGTATCATATCTTCCTGTTTTGGAACTTCTAAGGATGTTGTTATAGTTAAATGTCAACAATTTATAAAGAACATACCAAGGCACTGTGAATTTTGTGAGAAACAGGACACATGAAAGTTGGTCCCTAGCTTTAAGGAATTTACAGTCTATCTGGGAGTGTCCATCTTGACAGTCTTCTTCTCCCTGAAATGTAACTACCACCCAACTTCCTAGAACAATCAGACAATTTATCAGCGGGGCAAGTTAGTGTCCACAACAATGAGAAGGTTACCTCAAGGTTAATACATGTTGTCTCAAACTTTCCTTACTGACCACTACAGAAAGCCAAAATAAAAGACAATGATATCATTTATGCATGGTTAGTTAATGGGTTATTAGGGTTCCTCTAAAACTGAAACTGTAATTACTGGCTCCATACATTCAGCTCATGTGTGTATTTTATTTCGTAGCTCAGTTATACATTTTTACACACACCTCTTCTGAACTTTATTCTGTTATTTTCATTTTGTGTAGAATGCTCTAAATTCTTACCTAATGCACAGAGATACTGGCCATCTCTATTTTTATTTTTAAAGTTTTCAAGGACAAGTTCTACCAGGTATGCTTTTAAATTCTACCATGTGGGTTATTGATGAACTTGACTATTTTTCTGACAATATTAAACACTGGAATCCTAGTTAAAATGCTGAACATGACTGGAACCTAAATTACATTTTTATTTCTTTTAATTGACCAAACTGAGATAGTTTCCCATGAATAAGATAAAACATCTACTGTGGTTTTAAGGTTTCAGTAAAAGGTTAACTGTGTTCACCACTAGAGGGAGCAAAGAAAGCGAAGCTTCAGCTGCCATACTGCTGAGAGCATGTAGGAAGTCCCTCAAAGAGAAAAGCAGTCTTCTGCACTGATTGAATCTTCAATAAAATGTGCTATTTTCAGAGCCCGGATATACTAAAGCTATTGGGCCAAATCCAGCCTATGCCTGTTTTTGCAGATAAAGTTTTGTTAAAACACAGTTTATGTACTGTCTGTGGCTGCTCTCTAGCTCTAACGGCATAGTTAAACAGTTGTGACAGAGACTGTGTAATCTGCAAAGCTTAAAATACTTCCAATGTGGCCCTAAAAGGAGAAGTTTGTCAATTCCTGGTCTAGGGAAAGGATGTTAAAGGGTGATAAAGGGACATGCTTGCAGAAATGAAAAGGAGAGAAATAAATTGATAGGATATATAGTATAGTACATCTGAACTAAAATATCCCCATAGCCCATGATATATTTTGCCTATACAACCCAGAAGAATTAGAAAAATGAGAGTTTTTTGGCATAAAATGTGCTTGGTTATTAATGTTCTAATTATAAAAACAATGCAAAACAGATGTGAATATATTTGTCTTTACCTCCAACAAAAGATCAACTAGTGGCGTCTGCTTGCTCGCAGGGGTGAGACAGAGGTTATCTATTATTAAAACCCGCATGAAGTCAAAAACAAACTTTTTAGCGGGGTGGTTGGTCAGATATGTCTTGACACCCACGTTGCAGTACTCAGACTGGCTCCTGTTCATCCCTGTGTCGGCTGCAAAGGCTTTAAATTCTTCCGCTGGAGACCCAACTTCATCATCGAGATCTGTCACCTAGCAAAACCAAGTGGAAAGAGAAGCTAGTTTCATTCAATTTTATTTTATTTTGTTTCCTAAAAACCAAATTGTAGCAGCACCAGTATTTTTCTTCAACTCTTACCTACTAAGCTACTCAATGCATTACTGCACTTTGCTTTACTTGGCTCCTCCTTTCAAGGCAGTAATCAGGTACTGTATGTCACAGTTACTCAACACGTGCTCTTTCTAAGATTAAACCGTGTATCTGTTGTATGCTGAATTTTATCTCTAAAATACTGTGGATAATTGCACTTAAATGAAATAAAATGAGAATAACTATATTTGCATATTGAAAATATACCTCCTGTGAAGTCAAATGTCAGTTTCAGATAAAGACCTAGCAAAACAAACAAACAAACAAAAAAACAACCCAAATAAATACATAAGACAAAACTAGTGCCAATTTCAAGCCAAAAGAAAAAGAAAAAAAGGGGCTAGAAAACAGAGTATAAGATGCTGACAAAGAAAAGACACTGAAGTATTATAAAGGTCTACTTTTGATAAAAATGAGAGGATTTTAGAATTATAAGTAAACCACAGTGTGAAGGTCATGTGCTATACTTGTGTTTATCCTAAAAAATCCCTACAATTTTAGAATTAGCATTTCACCTTTATATGTGAAAAAAAAATGAGTATGAAGAACTTAGGTGGAAATAAGAAGAAACATCATGATAATCAGAAGTACTATGGAGGAATAACTGCCTTTTGGGTTTGTTTTCAAGTACAAAAGAAGTATCTATACTACATATGATTATAATCTAATATTTTTCTATTACTCTTAATACAAAATATGAAAAATAAAAGTTGAATGAAATGAGAAAAGTTGAATAAAAAGGATAATCATATTTCATTTTTTAAATAGCGACAACCAATGCTATATAATTAATTTGTAAAGACTAAATCTAGAGAATGCCTAACTCCTGAGATAAAGTAGAGGTGACTCTGGTGTGACTAGAATTCTGTGGCCTGGACAGAGCACTTCACAACTACACAGCTATCAATCCCATAAGATAAGAAACGGATCCACGATGACTTGGAGAGGAAGTCACTAACAAGGAACTTACTAAAATACGGTAAATGAGAACAGGAAGCTGAGCTCACAGTTATTTTAGGGGAAAGCAGAAGGAGAGTGGGGAGCCAGACACCAGGTAATGATGTAAGAGGTGAAGGAGAGAGCTATGAAACTGTAACATGGTGAGAAACATAAGATTGACAGGAAAAAAAAATCAGCTACCCACTGGAGCAAACTAATTCCAGTTTGACACTGCCTCCCCCCTTCCTACCATCTCCGAGTAAGGGCGGATGTTGAAGGGGAAGACGGTGGCTGCTAGTGCACACAGGAAGTCAGGGCTCATCCACATGGAGGCCAGGTCCGGGACGTTGTGATACAAGTATCTGAAGAACTGCATTAGGGTCACAGGATATTCTCGGAGCCAAGATCCCTCTTCTTCTGACTGCCATGGCTGTCACAGGGACAAGGAAAAAAATATATTAGGAAAACTGACACTGCTATAAAGTACTTTACAAAAATGCACTACTCACCACTCTTCTAAAACCGGATATACCGATAGTCCAGAACTCTCATAAACCACACACAAGAACAAATCCAGAAATAAGCTAAAACAAAAACAATGCCCCTAGAAACGGACAGGATGCCTATCTCTTCATCAGTGCTCACAGCTCAGTAACTGGAGTCAGTGGCTTTGATTATTCGACATTATGGACATGACTACAGCTGGTGCCAATAGTGGCTGAATTACCAACAAAACTGCCCCATCCTCCATGGTGCCCTAGTTGGGGGTGAGATAAAAGATGGGGAAGTTCAGTTACTTCACCTTCCTTATGTAAAATGACAAGAACAATGCTTTTAACTATTACGCAATGTGAAACTGTGATTTATAATAATATATATTTGGTCTTTATCCCATTCTTGGCAGAACTCCTAAAACCCCTGGAATGTCCAAAGTGATGAGCTATAAAAGTGTCTTTTGTTAATCATAACAAGGCCTTTTCAACCACTGCTACGTTTATGTTAATGAGATGACTTTGGGAAAGGTTTATGTTAATGAGATGACTTTGGGAAAGGATAGAGGCTTGCCAGGGGACCAATCACAGGATTAAAGGGTTGACTTTCAGTCCTAGAGGTCCCTCCCACTCCCCCTCCCCCAACTTCCAGTTGGGGAACAGAGGCTGGAGATAAAGTTCAATCACTGATGGCCAATTTACCCAATCGTGCTATATGTAACAAAGCCTCCATGAAAACCCAGAAGGATGGCGTTCCAATTGGTCTTGGGTTGGTGAACATATGGAGGTGTTGGGAGAGGGGCAGGCCAAGTACAGACCAGGAGCTCCACTTCCCCTTCCCACATACCTCTCTATGCACTTCTTCCATCTGGTGGTTTCTGTGTCATAACCTTATATAATAAATTGGTAATCTAGTCAGTAAAACGTTTTCTCAAGTCATGGGAACCTCCAATTTACAGCCAGTAAGTCAGAAGCACAGGTAACATTGGACTTGTGATTGGTGTCTGAAGTATAGGGGTCGTCTTGTGGGACCGAGTCCTTAACCTGTGGGGCCTAATGCTCTCTCCAGGTAGACAATGACAGACCTGAACTGAATTGTGGGATGGCAAGCTTCTGTGGCAACCCCCCCAGCCCCCCATATTTGGTGACTAGTGTTGGAAGTGAAGCTGTGTTATAGTAGAATATTCATAGTACAGAAGACATACAGTAGTGTGGTTTTTCTTAACAACAATATAACAACAACAGCAATGATGATGATAAAACAGTGACAAACACAGAATACACCTGAACAATGCCTATCTTTTGATACTTCCTCAGACAGTGGCTTTTTAAAAACTTAGATGTTTGTATTTGTTTATGAGTAGGAGCCAAAACATAAATTGTAAAGCATTCTAAATTAATACATGTAAGGGCAATATTCTTTTCTAAAATGACATAAGAATAGTTTGAGCACAATTAGATTTGTCATGTACTTGTAATCCAAAGATTCTCATTAATAATTCCTCTTATGATGTAATCCTAAATTGAATAAAGAATTAAGTTATTATTCACAGTACTCCTGTAAGATAGACAGGAACATATATTTTGTCATTTCCTCTTTACATTCTTCATATCTAAGTTAAAAAATAATTAGGAAAACCAAATACAAACTAAAACTTATACTGATTTTTAATCTTGAAATAAAAATAATTAAAAAATTCAAATTACATTATAATGACATATACTACAATATGTAATCATTATATTCATTATAAATGTACACATTGTAATATATATTTTGACACTAATAATATCAGTTAAACTTTTGAAGCGATTACTATATACTAAGTACTCTTGTAAGTGCTTTGTGTATATACTAAATCATTATATCCTCACAACAACCCTAAGAGATATATCCCATTAACACCAGCATTTTATACATAAGGAAACGGAGGCACATAGAGGTTAGTATGTCTTAAGTACCAGAGATGGGATTTGAACCCAGAGTCTGTGGTCTTAACAATTGCATGGTTTGTCCTTGTCCCACAGATAACAAGCCAGGGAGGCTGAGGTTCCAGAGACCATGCTGTAAGTACATACGTATGCTTTCAAAAGATCCCTCTATTTTAGAAAAGTATCATGAAGAGGAAGTATCAGCAGGTGTTAGTGTCTCGTGAACTTACTGAGTTCAGCATGCTGCGGAGCATTCCCAGCAACAAGAAAGCAGCTTCAGTGCACACGTTATGAATGGAAGAGACCACAGTTCCGCTGGAGGCAGGAACTCCGAAGATAAATGTCCAAATGGAATCTAAATCAAACTGCAGAGGGGAAAGTGAAGATGAGTCACTGGCAGTTTTTTCCAGTAGAGACCCTCATAACTTCTAATATTCTACAATTTCTTTGAAACCAGTTAGTTTTTTTCAAAGTGAGCAATGATGAAGAGACAGAGACCTCGCACTCCTCCTTCCTACATTTTAAAACTCATTTTTACATTTATAAAGAAAGAGGGAATTTATGTATCTTCCTGTCTTAGGTACTTGTGTTAAAAACATTGTTTTTTACTTTTTTCTCTAAAGAAAACAAATAAAATACATGCTAATTAGCCAGGAGATGAAATTTAGAACTGATGATTTTAAGCAGGATTTTTTAAAGATCGAATTCACTTTTAAATTACATACAGATAAGATTTGACAAAATAAAAATCTGTTTGAGGAGATTTATTCCTAGCAGTTTATATAACACTTTATGGTGTCATGCTTATTTTGAAAAATTACATAACCAATCAAATTCTGCTAAGCATGACTCTTTATCTTGATTTAATGTAAGGGTATAGTCTCAGTGGTTTCATTTAAGAGATTTTGTCAACTACTAAAATTGATTTGAATAGCCTTTGGCATTATGATGCACACATAGTTGGGTTTAAAACTGAATTTCTAAGTCTCTGCAGTGCCATCAACATAATCTATATATAGATATCCACAACAGTCTTCAATTAGAAATCAAGCAAAGCCTTACTGTTTTCCTAACATAGATGTTGTTACCATTAAGAAGTCGAAAACATTTTTATAATCAGATGGACTTGCACTAAGAATCCTGTCATTCCTACCCAATTAATTTTGATACACATACATTCCCCTAATTTTTTTATTTTAAAAAAATATTTATTGTTGAAAATATTACATGTCCTCCTTTTTCCTCCATTCACTCCCCTCATTTTTAATTCTACAGAAATGAAATTATATTTCTAGATAAAATCACACAACTCAACAGAATTCTTTAGATCACTATTCAAATATCATCCAAAGTTTTTATGCATATACAATTATATAGAGTAACCATAAAGAATAAAAGACCAAATTAAGATAAATGATTTCTTTTTGGAAAAATTTTCTGTGCTACTCTCAGATTTTTCTGTCCCAAATCAAACCCTAAATCTGAGAAAGAGATGGAATCAGTAGTTTTACTATGGTTCACCCGTAATCCTATGGTGATTCAGGGGCATATATAATTACACTTACACCCTACTAGGTAATTCCTACCTGGCAACCCTGCTTACATCGGCTGCTGGTGACAGGCACACTGACCTGCAGGTTCTCTGGCAGCTCACTAACTGGCTGCTGCAGGAACAATGCCATGAGCAGGAAATAGAGGGCAGGGACATTAGTGTGCTTAGGAAGGAATGACTGAAGGACTGGAAAACCAGGAAAATGGCAAGCATCCCGGTTAATCTCCCTGACTGTCGATCTTCCACCAGCACTCCTGCCCACATTGAATCCTAAAAGAAGAGGAAATATAACAATAAGTACAAAATTAGTAATCAATTATTGTGCTGCATTAACAAAGAAAGTAATTCAGTATATGTGACCTTTCCACCAGAATATTCATATTAATATAGGCAATTAACTGTTCAACTGTTGAATTCACCTTTCAGGCAAGTTTTACTTTACTATCTCGTTGACTTGAGCAAGCCTGCCTATTAGGATACAGGTCTTGAAACATAGCCAAGATAATCAGATACAAGAGGTAATAAAAATAGTGCTCATTAAAAGAATGACCTTGAAAGAGCTCTAACATTTCCTTAAGAACAAAGTAAAATTCAAAAGAGAGCCAAAACTTTAGGGTGCTACAAAAATGTAACTTAAAAATATAACTGCTATAATATCCTATCTAATAAAAGAGTAATATGCAAATTGACTATCACTCCAACACACAAGATGGTCGCCCCCATGTGGTCAAAGATTGCTGCCCCCATGTGGACACAAGATGGCCTGCAGTGGAGGGCAGTTGTGGGTGATCAGGCCAGCAGGGGAGGGCAGTTAGGGGTGACTGGGCCGGCAGAGGAGGGCAGTTGGGGGAGACCAGGCCTTCAGGGGAGGACAGTTGAGGGGGACCCACGCCTGCAGGGGAGGGCAGTTGGGGGGGACCAGGCCTGCAGGGGAGGGCAGTTGGGAGGGACCAGGCCTGCAAGGGAGGGCAGTTGGGGGGGACCAAGCCTGCAGGGGAGTGTATTTGGGGGCAACCAAGCCTGCAGGGGAGGGCAGTTGGGGGCAACCAGGCTGGCAGGGGAGGGCAGTTAGGGGCGACCAGGCTGGCAAGGGAGGGCAGTTAGGGGTTACCAGGCCAGCAGGGGAGGGCAGTTGGGGGCGACCAAGCCTGCAGGGGAGGACAGTTAGGGTTAACCAGACCGGCAGGGGAGGGCAGTTAGGGGCAACTGGGCCAGCAGGGGAGCAGTTAGGTGTCGATCAGACTGGCAGGGGAATGCTTAGGGGGTGATCAGGCTGACAGGCAAAAGCGGTTAGGGGCAATCAGGCAGGCAGGCAGGCGAGCGGTTGGGAGCCAGCAGTGAGAGAGATCGGGCCTAAATGGGCAGTTGGACATCCCTTGAGGGGTCCTAGATTGGAGAGGGTGCAGGCTGGGCGGAGGGATACACACACACCCCATGCACGAATTTCGTGCACCGGGCCTCTAGTATTTAATACATTTCATCATGAAAACATCATAAACTACTTAATTTTAAATTATCTATGAATTTAAAGGTAAGACTAAGCAAAATAATCTTTCCTTACAACAGGCTCTGTAAGTCTGTGGGAAAGTTGCCCAGCAGTGGGACAGCAAATCTGAGCCTGCTGTGACTATGGCTATTTGAACATCCAGAGCCCTTTCTAGAAATACAGCTCTACCAGGAGATGGTCATTGCTTATTAATGTAGCTTACAGCATCAGCCTTCCTATCAATCCTGTTTCCTTTGTTGTATAACTAATTTGAGGCTGCAAGCAAAACACTTAGTTCTTTTGCCACCCTTAACCCAGTACAGTGATCAGCACAGAATGAATGTTGGCCAAAGGTTCAATGAAAAACTTTTGTGAATAGTAACCAAGAGATGAAGGATTGATTTGTACTCTAAAGCAATTTCATTTAAATGAATAGCCAGTTTTGTTTTTCTAGGATTAAGTAAGCACATTACCTGCTCCTATTTAAGATTAAAAAAAAAAACAACTGTGTCTAGGTGGCTTTTTAAATATCTCATCCCAATTGACTGCTCAGTGTGATATGAATTAATCGTGTGAAGTATGCTTTTCTCATTAAAAAAAAATTGTACAGCAACTTACCAACCTCTTTAATATACCATCTCGTTGCTCAAACACAATGAATATGTAAGTTAGAATTAGCTATTATCCTTTTCACAACATAGAAGATATGCCATGTGCTCAAAGTCATAAAGTTAATGAGTGGTGGCACTAGGACTTGGAGCCTGATGCTGCTATTTTAGAGCCTGTAAGTTATGCTGTCTCTCTCGGCCTTCTTAATGACATTGCCACATTTCTGAAAGATTGGCTGCCTGAGGACACTGGGTAAATTTTGGTTATAGTAAATTCTAAATTAAATTACTAGTATAAAAAAGTCTTTAGCTTTAAGGAGCCAAAAGACATAAAGTGATATTTTATACATTCAATAGGAAAATCAATTTAAAAAATATATTTTTATTGATTTCAGAGAGGAAGGGACAGGGGAAGAGAGATAGAAACATCAATGATGAGAGAGAATCATCGACTGGCTGCCTTCTGCACGCCTCCCACTGGGGATCGAGCTGGCAACCCCAGGCATGTGCCCTTGGCCGGAATCGAACCTGGGACCCTTTAGTCCACAGGCTGACTCTCTATCCACTGAGCCAAATCAGCCAGGGCAGGAAAATAAATTTTTATTAAACTACATGTTCTAAATGAAAATCAATACTAGCATTCATTTTCTTTTCTAATTCTCACACCCTGCTTTTCCCTATAATTGGTCTTAAGGACTACTTAATACGTTTTTAACAATGAAGCTTAATTTAGGTTCAAGTTACAGCTACATGGAAGGCATTTTCATGAAGGAAAATTTAATATGTATGTATCAGATAGGAATTCAGGGAAAATTATATTAAGTTGAATCAAATTTAAATTTTAATACCTAGTTTCCTTTTTAGAACCAGAGCAGCATATGCGATGTGTAAATAGTTACCAATGAAGGACATCTAAATCCTAACGCATAAAGTCAGGTAGGTCAGATATGGTATAAGCATCTTTTCCTGATACTACTGAACTGATATAGGACAGGAAGAAGGACAGGACTAACAGTCAGGATACAGAGACTTAAGACACTTTACTCAGGAACCTCATGCAATTAACAGTCTTAATTCCCTAAGTAGAAAAATTAATCCTTAATTTGTATTTATCAGGTTTATTTCCTATAAATTGTAACAGATATCATAAAATATATACCTGTCTCCAGAAACATAAAGGCCAAATGAGATGATACATGTTAACCCTTTGCACTCGCTTGCTTTTTTCTCGATTCCTATATTCTACTCGGGATTTAATTTTTTAAATACCCCAGATTTTACAAAGCGCGGCAGTAGAATAAAAAACTGGAGTTTCTTTTCATACAAACTTACTTATTTGGATTTTTTTATATTTCAAATTATTGATACATTCAATACAATTCGACATACAAGCTGCTACCGATGCTAACTGTGTCGAGTCACACTCGACATCCGAGTGCAAAAGGTTAAAGAATTCTTCAAACCATAATGTACTATATGAATCTTGGCTGTTATCACTACTGCAGTTTTTGGCCTTCAATGAGAAGCAGTGCTGATGATTAGCATTTAAAACCCCCATTCAATTATTTTGTGCCTTTCATTATTTATTCTTAGTAGTTATTATTAAGGCCAATAAACTAAAGTTCTTGCTACTAAACTATTCCTAACATTTGTAGGCTATATCCCTGCTACAGAGTCAGTGCAAAATAGTGATTATTTTTTAGATCATAAAAGTATGTACAATAATTTGAAATTCATATTGTAAACAAAAGTTTTCTCAATAAGTCATTTTACAGTGAATTTCTTTCTTCATCTCATGCAGTGTCTTAATTTTCTACATCTAAAATAACAATGAAAAAATCCTATGTTGAAAGCTGTCTTCCTGTCATTTACTTTAATATTTGAGAAAGTAGTACAGGTATCACAGCACCTAGCTATTGATATTTTTACATTTTTTAACAGGTAAATTACATATTAAATTCTGATTCCGAGAGTGGATATGGCTTGCTATGTCTGCACACACTGGGTTGCAACAATTTTTTCTTCTTGAATAAATCCTTTCTGGTGATGGAAAATAAACAAATATATAAATTCTGATCCCTAAATTCCCATTTAACAAGGGTAAATTGATGCTTGTTGCAGAATACAAATGATTTTAAAATATGTTATAAAGACAAATATATTGTTTTAAAGTTTAGGAATTGAGTGATTACAATTGTCAATAAAAATATTATCTTAAAATATATTTTCTAAAGATTATTAACATAAACAGAAATATAACAGTTCAAATGATTCTAACATAGCAAACTATAACTTTCTAATATTACTTAAATGCTCACTTCAATGTTAAAAACAGCATACAACTGTAAGCAAAGAATAAGAAGCCTTGGCTGAAACTTTGAGCTTAAATCTTTTTAAAATATATATATTTAAAAAAATATATATATAATATATATGTATATAATATATATATATATACACACACACATATAATATATATATATATATATTACATATATATATATTTTATTGATTTCAGAGAGGAAGGGAGAAGGAGAGAGAGATAGAAACATCAATGATGAGAGAGAACCATCGATCAGCTGCCTCCTGCATGCCCCACAATGGGGATTGAGCACACAATCCAGGCATGTGCCCTTGACTGGAATCAAACCCAGGACCCCTCAGTCCGCAGGCCAACACTCTATTCAGTGAGCAAAACCAGCCAGGGCAAGCTTAAATCTTTGATTGGCAATGTAACATAACTGTTAAAAGCATGGGCTTGGTTCTGAGTGACCTGGACTCAAAAATGTTGACTATTGTTTATTGAATATGTGACTTCACTCCTTTGCCTTGGCTTTCTCATCTGTAAAATGGGTATGATAGTATTTACATCTCATAGGGTTACTGTGAAAATAAAGTGTTTAGTAACTGGCACAGAATAAGAACTGAAAATATTATTATTATTAATTCAGTTCTGATCATTTGCTAGTTATGTACTTAATCATAAAGGGAATTAAGCAATAAAAAGATCATAAGGAATTCCCTTGGGTTTCCACATCTTAACGTTGTCTCTGACTTCATTTTGATTTGCCATTAAAAAGAGCCAAATTTGAAACTTTCTAAGCTTTTTATTCTATCATTAATTAAAATTTAGATTCTTAATGGTTGTCAGATAAACTGAAGAGTATAAGCTTACATAAGATTTAAAACCAAAACACAATAGCTTATTTTAAAGCAGTTGACTTCAAAAGTCCCATACCTAATACAGTTCCGATCTTATTAGTTAAGACAGAGTCTGTCTGTTCCAGCCACCCTCCTCCACTGAGTCCTTCTTTAAACTTGATGAGAATAGACTGATTACTCAGCAGGACAACAAGAATCCTCATGGCTGCTGTGACTGTGGTGGGATGCAAGTGCTCTTCCATAAACATCATAATCCAGTCAAAACCCAGTGTCCTGACCAGTTCTTCACAGGCTCTATTCAAAGACAGATGGGTAAGAAGGAAACATATTAATCAAATTATAAAGAAGAATAAGACTAGGTTTTGTTCTTAAGATATTCTAAATTTCAGGGCTTAAACAATATGTCTTTAGAAATTCTTTTGTCTACTATGAATTAACTGGTACCATCAATTCTAAAAAGATTTTACTTACTGCAAATTAATGCTTGTCTTTTCTTTAGATGTGTAAACTAGTTTTAGCAAGATATCTAGAAGTCTGTTCCTCAAAAGTATAAGATTAGCAGACACAAGACCTCCAAACTCTTCTTCAGTTCCTACAATGAAAATAAATACATTAAATTGCTTAGTGTTGGATAAAATATCCAACCCTGTTCTAGGAAAATTCACTGAAAAATCTATCTGTCAGAAAACATTTTTTTCTAGAAGTACTTTCCACTAAAGTGAACCAGAAAAGGGTCTGTTAAAACATTTCTTTTTAGAATCGTGAAAATTTTTTATTTACATTATCTAAATAAGTGATAATAAAGGCTGTGAGCCCTTTTTAAAAAATATATTTTATTGACTGCAGAGAGGAAGGAAGGGGGAGAGACAGAAACATTAATGATGAGAAAGAATAATTGATCGGCAGCCTCCTGCACGCCCCCGCCCCCCTCCACTGGGAATGGAGCCCTCAACCCAGGCATGTGCCCTGACCAGAATGGAACCGCAACCTTCTGGTTCATAGGTCGATACTCAACCACTGACCCACACAGGCCGGGCTGTGAACCCTCTTTTACATTAATATTCCCCTCCCCTACCAACAGGGGAAAGTAACCAAATAAGGATTGAATAAAAAAAATAACAATCCAAGCCCTAGCCAGTTTGGTTCAGTGCTTAGAGCACTGGACTGTGGACCAAAGGGCCCCAGGTTAGATTCCGGTCAAGGGCACGTACCTTGCTTGCAGGCTCCTCCCTGGCCCAGGCCCGCACATCAATGTTTTTCTCACACTGATGTTTACCTCTGTATTTTCCCTCTTTCTTCCACTCTCTCTGAAGGATCAATGGAAAAATATCCTCGGATGAGGATTAACCAAAAAAATAGAAATAAATAAGTAAAAAACAACAATCCAAATCCTTAATTTCCAGTTTCTTTTTGAAGAACATAGTGAAATTTACGAGATTTAAAACTTGACAAGTGGAAGCATACTCTATTTAATGAACATAATACATCCAGAAAAGTTAGAACTAAATAGCATAGAAAAGAGGCAAAGGCATACAAAAGTACAAGAAAAACTGGAAAAGAAAAGGGCAGAAAACAGAAAGCTTGTGCATCTCAATGGATGATGCTGGAGGCACACAGGACTGGGCATCAATGGCCAGTGTTCCAGGTGCAGCTCTGCCACTAATGAGCGATGGGTTAGTAAGTCACAACCCACAGGATTGTCTTTATTCCAGACTTGCAGCTCAGGCTAAACTTTACCATGGGTATATGCTTTTACTAGTTTGGGCAAGGGACTATTTGTCTCCTTAAACATTGTCTTTTTATTGTTAACTTGGTGCTTAATCATTGGGTAGAGTACTTCAAGCTTACCTAGGAGAACTCAAGATTCTCTCCCCTTATCAGAGGCACAGGACTGGTAATTTACAAACTGTCCTATTAAAAGCATACCATAAATTGATAATAGGAGTTATTTCATTTCAATTATTTCTTTTCAATAAAATGACAATCCACACAGAAATTAACGATTCTCCTTAATTTTTACATCTAGTCTTCTCCTTCTCAGTTATGCTTCCCCTAATTTTCAAATATAGTTTAAAACAATGAACTGAATTTCCACACTAACTCTTCCCATTCAAACTGGTGCTTTCTTTATTCCAGTGTACTGTCCTTTCATGTTATTTATTTTGCAATGATTATTATATCACCGTTCATCATTACTCAAGCCATTTTCTTGAATAACGTGTAAACTACTTGAAAGAAAAAAGTATGGTTTAACTTTTTGGAACATCATTTTATACTTAACACAGTCTTTAGTCCACAGCAAATACACAATAAATGTCATATACGAACAAGACCAGTAATGTGCTTCCAACATTCTCTATTACTTGAAATGGCAATGAAGTGATGAGAATACTAATCAACTTGACAGATCAACAGAAAAATTTGCTAATTTATACATCTCTACTACTGTTTTCTTAAAGAAAATTTTATGTTAGTTATTATTATTGAATACAACATGGAGACTAGAGAAATATTTTTCCCACATTTTTAAACTACTTGAAATAAATGTGTTATGTATTTCCAAAGATTTTAAAAGTAATTTCACTTCAATTCTTATTTACTTGGCTTATATTACTTCTGAGCTTAGAAATAATCCTGACATATGATAGAAAAATACAGTGGTTAAAAAGTTTATAGTGTTGATTTGGACCAGCGGTCGCCAGCCTTTCAGACCTCACAGACCACCAGTGGTCCGTGGACCACAGGTTGGAGACTGCTGATTTGGACTACCTAAGTTCAAATGCAGAAAAATGATTTCAGGTAACTTTCTTTTACTTAATCTTTCTGGGTCCCAGTTTCCTCCCTTGGAAAATTGAGGTAACAATAGTACCTATTTTATAGGGTTGTTATAAAGTTATATTAAAGATCTTAAACAATACCTGGAGATATAAAGGACTCAATAAGAGTTACCTACTGATTTGATCCTTTTTAAAAATTTTTAAATCCTCAGGAAGAGAGGGAGAGAGGAAGTCTGAAAGAAAGGGGGAGAAAGGGAGGGGGGGAGGGAGAAGGAGAGAGAGAGGGAGAGGGATAGGGAGAGGGAGAGGAAGAGGGAGAAGGGGAGAGAGAGATAGGGAGGGAGGAGAGAGGGGTGGGGGGAGAGGGAGATGGAGAGGGAGAGAGACATCCACCTTAGAGAGACATTGATTGGTTACCTGGTTGCCTCCTGACTGTTGCTGCGTCAGGTGCATGTGCTCTTGACAGGGAATTGAACCCAGGACCCTTAGGTGTGCAGTCAGATGCTCTAACCACTTAGTAACACCGGCAAGGGTGAATCCTCAACCTTTTGCTCCAACCAACTGAGCCACCTGGCCAGGGCTGGAATTATTTTTATTTTATATGTACATAAAATTTTTCTGGTAAAAAGTTATTTCCTTACGTGACTACTAAATATTTAACAGGAAAATGAAAATAAAAGTAATATAGATATAATTCACAGTAGCAAGTAACTGTGTTTCTGAAGAGATGTGCGTAAATTTAAAAAAATTTAAATAATGTTAAAATATCACCCTGAAAGAATCTGCTATTTAAAGGAATAATGTTACAAAGCCTCTAAACATGGGGAAAATTTTTGTGTTTAGAGTAAAATTCACATCCTATTAAATTGTGTGTAATTCTGAACTTGTGCATATTATACATGACTGATTTAAGACAAATACATCTGCACGAGACCAACAGAGTAATGTAAGGAGAAAAGTGATAGGGCAGCATCCACCTAAGGCAGGCCTGACCTATGCGAGAGAAGAGGGCACAGGAATTAGTTCTCAAGCCCCAGAATCACTCACCAGTGTCAAGCTTCTCTTCATGGTTTATTTCCATAACGACAAATTTCTCACAAACTGCAAAGGTTGGTAAAGTAGAAGAAATAAACTGGCCAAACCTTTATGTATAAGGAAAAAAAGGGTTATGAGTTTTATTCTTTTTTCTCTCCCCAAAACAAATAACAAAATATAAAAAACCAAAGAAATGAAAAATAGTTTTAAATAATCTTTTACAGACCTTCAGGTGTTCGCATTTGGTTTACCTTTCCTAGGACCATCGCTATAGCCATTATACAGGGTGGGCAAAAGTAGCATTACAGTTGTGAGCTCACCAGTTTATTCTTGTATCATTATTTATTATTCTATTATTTTCCATATGAACTGTAAACCTACTTTTGCCCACCCTGTATATGTTACAATGCTTTCATTATACTTCTCCAGAATTATAATGCACTAACCTAAATGATTTCACGAATCAAATAGCATGATCCTAATGAAAATGTCCTAACATCTATATGTATCCACTGTAGTTAAGAACTTAGGTTTTGGAAACACAAGTAAAGTTAAAATCCTGGCTCTATCAGTTTTTAATCTTGTTACTTGGGCAAGTAGCTTAACATTTCTGGGCCTTAGTTTCTTAATTTTGTAAAGTAGAGAAAACTAAAAGCTTAATAGGTTTCAGTGATAATTTTAGCAAAATGATCACTATAGTACCAGGATAAGATTGAAATAAATATTGTTCATAATAACAATGATCTCCAAAATAATTTTTAAACTTCAGTTTTCATCTGTCATCAAGTTTAAAAAGTGCTTTTGAGGTAGGTAAATAAATGTGAATAATTTACATGTTATACAGATTGGAGATTAGTTTACTGGGAATACTCTAATGAGTAGGTGTGATTTTACTTGTGTCTGGAAGATTACATGAAAAGTGATGGTCAAGACCAGTTTAAGTAATTTTCTACTTAGAAAATACTTTGGTTAGGTAGTTTTTTCCCTTCCATTTTCAGTTAAGATGCGAATTATCATATAAACATTAGAACATTCTATAGCCCATAAATAGGCCTTAAACAATATTTCAGATTAGCAGCAAAATAATACTCACATTGTATAAAAGATTAGAATATGCAAAATAAAATGGTATCATTTGTTTTGAATGATAAAGAATAAATATAAAGGAGAAGGCACGCTCACTGTGTGTGTGTGCACGCATGCATGCATGCACACAGAGAAGTAACAGGGCTTGGGGAAGAAGGATCGAGAATCCCTACACTGAACACTGTTATGTCCAGGACAATCAATTACATTGTGCTCATTCCTATATCTTTGCTCAGCAATATTCTATTATTAACTAGCGGCAACAATTGGCTTTGTTTACAAAGATTATATATAAGACATGCATATGGTCTATGCCTTACAAAAATCTTGAACTGTATTAACATTACAGGTATTATACAGGCATAAGAACCAATTACAATCATCTCATTCATCTTAACCTCAGTGATACTTTCAGTTAATAAATAGACAAATACAGAAGTTTTCACTACCTGAGCAGATCATAGCTGCTAGGAAAACCTTGCAGTAGGAAGCTCAGCACATTACTAATAGCAGCAATGGTAGGCTGGGATAAAGACATATCTCGAAGAGTCAGTAGCAGCTTTGGGATTAGCTGGAATTCCCTCATTAATTTGGCATTCTTTGAAGCTTCACTATAAGAGAAAAAAGACTTTATACACTGTACTATCATCTCTTCAATAACTAAACAACCAAGTATATAGATATTAATGAATACCTGGACTCTGTGAGCAGTTCAATGAAGTGTTCAAATAAGGAAAGATGAAGTTCATATGGTGCATGAAGCCAGACCTACAATAAAAATAAAGAATGGTATATATAGGGTAAAAAATACCCCAAATGTCAATCCTACAAGCAGAAATGCAGCACGTGAAACTTATTTCACTCATGAGTTAATTGAATATAACCACTTTATTACAATTTTTATTTGGTGAAATCCTGTAAAACTGCTTGTACATATGATTTCTGATTCTGTTTATAAAGGAATAATTGCTATGGAAATTACACCACTGGAGGGATCAACTGAAAAGGCAAGATCTAGGGAATGTTTCTCTGGAATCAATGACTGAATACTGAACACAAAAACAGAATATAATGAATACTGAATACTATATAGTGAATACAAAGACTGAATGACTGGAATCTTGTGTGGGGTCCGAAATGAATTAACCACTGTAAAGTAGTATATCACACAGTTCCTGGAACTCACAAAGCTGGGACCGGTTTGCACTCCCACCTCCCAGAGTGTGGAGAATTTGTAATACATGGGGAACTGGCAGTCTCAGTGTGGGGCTAAATTAGCATTAGATTAAAGGTTTTTCTATGTTCACCCTCACAAAGCTTAAAAGTATGTCTTAAGAGGAGCAAGATAACTGCAATGCAAGAGCAAAGTTCAATACTCTTTTAAAAGAAATACAACAAAAATTTAGCATGCAATCAAGAATTATCAAGTACACAAAGACAAAAGAAAAATATGACTCATAAATAGGAGAAAAATCAATTATTATAAATAGCCCAGAAATGACAGTGATAATGAAATTATCAGTACCTTAAAAAAGCTTATTAAAAATGTGATCCATATACTCAAGAATGTAACAAAAAATATGAACATGATGAAACAGAAGATAACCAAAGGTCCAAAATGAACTTCTGATGAAAAATAAAATATTTAAAATAAAAACTATACTATATGAAATTAACAGCAGATTAAACACTACAGAAAAAAATTCAGTGAACTTGAAGACATAAGAACACAAACTAATCAAAATGAAGCATGAGAGAAAATGCTGAAACTAGCTAGAGCATTAGCGACTTGTGGGACAACATCAAGCAACCTCAGATATGTATAACTGAAGTACAGAAAAGGTGGGGAAGGGTACCAGGAAAATAGTTGAAGTAACAACTAAAAATTTCCCAATTCTATAAAAATAACAAACTCACAGATCTGAAACAGCCAACAAACTCCCCAAAAGAAGTAACTAAAAATGACAATGGGGTGACTGAAATCATTCAAGTATGGAAAAAAAAAAATGTCAGTGACAATTGTAGTGTATGCAAAAATATTCTTCTAAAAAAAAAAGGATTTTTCAGATAGAATTTATAGTCAGCAGATGGGCACTGCAGGAAATGTTAAAGGAAGTTCTTTAGGCAGAAGAATTATACAAGATGGGAATCTAGAGCTACACAAAGGAATAATGCCATGCTACATAAGTGGGAAACTATAAAAGAATTTTTAAAAAATGTCTTTAAAAGATACCTGTTTTAAGCTGAAATAATAAAAAGTATTGTGGGGATTATAAACATAATAGAAGTAAATGTCTGATAACAACAGCACTAAGAATAGGAGGGAGAAATGAAAGGATATCTTCACAAGGCTTACACTACAGGTAAAGATAGACTACATTGTTACATATATATGTATATTATAAATTCTAGAACAACCACTAAAAGAGAAAATGCTTGTGTACGATTACTATTATTGCATTTATATTTATCAAGTGGATGTTCTAAAAAGAGAGTGAATTAAGTAGTTATTTATCACTGTGGTTGGGATAATAAGAAATGCTACATAAAGTGAGCAAGGTAATGTAAAGCCAACATTGGTAAAGCACCTAATTTCTGACATTTGTATATTATATTTTAATCAGAAATCTGAAACTAAAGATAATTCATGATTTAAGTGTCAGCCACTAGATGAAAAAAAACCTAAGATTGGTTAAGTAGGTCTCCTTAGTCCTCCCACAATTCCTTCTGCAGACCTTCATCTCTGTGCTTTCACAAGTTTTTAATTGTTTATTGACTTGTTTTTCTCTTCTAATGGACGAAATGCCTTCAGGCATGAACTCTGTCTTTACTTTCACAGCCTTAGCACTAATACAATACCAGGTTCAAAGATGCTCAATAGACATTTGCTAAAAGAATGACAGGTTTGTGTTTTAGAACTTGATTGGGTAGGAAGGGGAAATCACTGCAAGTTTTTAGTTTTTTTTTTTTAATAACTGATATGACTATGCCTTAGAAAGAATGAGATAAGAAATACAGGATAGCCTGAAGAAAGAAACACAGGATAGCCTGAGGAACGATATAACTATAGAACATATCTAAGGTGAGTGATAAGGAGAACTGATTAGGGCTTAGAATCTATACAACTTAATATCGAACTGTTTATGAACAGGGAGGAAGAAGCTGATTTTTTTTCAATTTCAAGCCTTGGTGACTGTGGGAATGGTGTTGTTAATAACAGAAACCCAAGTTAGAAGGAAGAACTAATTTGGGGAAGGATGTTGAGTTAAGGTGTTGCTGGGACATAAAAATGGAAATGTTGAGCAATAAGTTAGAAATAAGTCTGGCATTCAGATGTCAAGCTAGAGATTTAGATTTGAGAATCAACTTTGTAGAGATGAGGCTGAAGAAATGGGTGAGAATCTGAAGGAAAGAAAGCAACAAATAAAGGAAAAGATAATGAAATTGGACACAGTTGTCTAAAATAATGAAAATTTCATGCCATAGAATTATGGGGAAAGTAGTGAGAAAATATAAGAACCAGGAGAGTGCTACCTAAAAGGTAGCAAAAGTACGAGGCGATGCAAGAAGGAAAAAGACTGCATCACATGCTACTGAGAGTTGCGGGTACTGAGAACTGGTATCCTCCTATATAATAAAAGCCTAATATGCAAGTCGACTGAACAGCGGAACGACCGGTCGCTATGATGTGCACTGACCACCAGGGGGCCGATGCTCAAAGCAAGAGCTGTTCCCTGGTGGTCAGTGCACTCCCACGGGGGAGTGCTGCCCAGCCAGAAGCCGGGCTCACGGCTGGCGAGTGCAGTGGCAGTGGCAGGAGCCTCTCTCACCTCCGTGGCAGCACTAAGGAGCAGTGAGCAGGCGAGCAGTAAGGAGCGAGGGGTCCAGAACTGCGAGAGGGCACAGGCCAGGCTGAGGGATCTAGCCGCCCCCCGCCGATCCCCAGTGCATGAATTTCGTGCACCGGGCCTCTAGTATTACATAGAGCATATAGGCCAGGCTGCTAATAAGCTGTTAGAATAAGTTTTAGTACAGCAATTAGGGCACAGAGCCTGTTTGTCAAGGATCCTATCTAATGAAAGAGTAATATGCAAATTGACCATCATTCCAACACACAAGATGGCCACCCCATGTGGACACAAAACCACAAGATGGCCAGCAGGGGAGGGCAGTTGTGGGCGATCAAGCCAGCAGGGGAGGGCAGTTAGGGGTGACGGGGCCAGCAGAGAAGGGCAGTTGGGACGGACCAGGCCTGCAGGGCATGGCAGTTGGGAGGGACCAGGCCTGCAAGGGAGGACAGTTGGGGGGAACTGGGCCTGCAGGGGAAGGCAGTTGGACTTGACTGGGCCGGCAGAGGAGGGCAGTTGGGAGGGACCAGGCCTGCAAGGGAGGACAGTTGGGGTGGAACCCAGGCCTGCAGGTGAGGGCAGTTGGGGGGGACCAGGCCTGCAGGGGAGGGCAGTTTGGGGGGATCAGGCCTGCAGGGGAGAGCAGTTGGGGGGGGACCAGGCTTGCAGGGGAGGGCAGTTGTGGGGGACCAGGCCGACAGGGGAGGGCAGTTGGGGGTGACCGGGCCAGCAGAGGAGGGCAGTTGGGGGAACCAGGCCATCAGGGGTGGGCAGTTGTGGGGGGACCAGGCCTGCAGGGGAGGACCGTTAGGGGTGACCAGGTCGGCAGGGGAGGACAGTTAGAGGCAATCAGGCTAGCAGGGGAGCAGTTAGGCATCGATCAGGCTGGCAGGGGAGTGGTTAGGGGGTGATCAGGCTGGCAGACAGAAGCGGTTAGGGGCAATCAGGCAGGCAGGCAGGCGAACTGTTGGTAGCCAGCAGTCCTGGATTGTGAGAGGGATGTCCAATGGCCCTCAAGGGGTCCCAGATTGGAGAGGGTGCAGGCTGGGCTGAGGGACATCCTCACCCCCCGTGCACAAATTTCGTGCACTGGGCCTCTAGTTTAGCATAACGGACAAGACAGTGCTTACAGTAACTATGAGGAAGAAGAGTTAAGGCATAGATATTACAGTTAGCTAATAGTAAGTGCTTGGCTCCATTATGGATGGTGGGAATACAAAGAAAAAGGAACTAGATATGATCTATGCACACAGAGAGCCTACAGTCTCACAGGAGACTGTAGAGGAGGGCAGCTGGGAGGGGCAGAGGCTTTAGGCTTGGGAAGGGGCCGAGCCTGCGATCAGAGGGGCAGAGGAGTCCCCTTCCCAAGCCTAAAGCCTGGGGCAGAGGCTTTAGGCATGGGCAGGGGTCGAGCCTGAGAATCGGAGGGAAGGGGAAAAAAATCAATGGAAACATATCCTCAGGTGAGGATAAAAAGAAAAATAAAGAAAGAAATGTCATATCCTATGATAGACACATCTTGAAAATGCTTAAAGTTGTCATTTTTTCATGGTGAAGGGACTGGAGTCCGTGTTGATGAAAATACCTTGGCGGCTGCAGTGACTGGCAGTGGCTACAGCAGCAGGGTGATGGGGCTGGCACCTTCCCCTAATCAGCCCAGTCGCCTCCTGCAAAGGGAGGCCAGACTGCGGCTTAGGTCTGCTCCCAATGGGGAGTGGGCCTAAGCCATCAGTAGGACATCCCCTGAGGGCTCCCAGTATGTGAGAGGGGGCAGGCTGGGCTGAGGGACCCCTCCCCAGTGCACGAATTTTGTGCACCGGGCCCCTAGTAAATAATAATACAAGAATAAACTGTGTTTCATATACTCACAACTGTAAGGCTAATTTTGCCCCATCCTGTACTTATAAAACATATAGTGATGGGTACACACAGTAGTGAGAACAAGAAGTTAATGGACAAAGGATATGCAAGATTAAGCATTGCCTTGAGAGGACAGAGTAGAAGTTGTAATAGGACAGTAGAAATGAAAACTTGTTATTCTGACAAAATGAATGATATTTTACTATGAAGCTACTATTAACCAAAATTCCACATCTAACTCCTATTTATTGATGAAAAGTTTCTATTCATCAACAGAATTGTTTGATGAAAATATTTGCCTCACTTAATGCCAGAGGCAGCAGCAAATTAGCTACAGTTAGGCACATGCATTGTACCATTTTACTTCTCTACTATTCGTAAAACTGAATACCCTTGGGGAGAAGGAACTCCATCATTACCCTATTTGTCATATTTTATGAATGAAATTAACATAAGCACGATATAACTATAGAACATATCTAAGAAACAAAATTGTTTAATAGTTAACTCTATTGTTATACAGAGTAAGAGATGGATTCACTGATTACATATTACAAGTCAGTATTTATGTACATACTTCAAAATCACAAAGTAGATCCTGGAAAGCAGTTGAATTGGGAATAATGGAGGTCTCGTGTCCACTGTCAACAGTTCCCACCAAGGAAAATGTTAGATGGAGAATATGGCTGTTAAGAAGGGAACGTTTCTTCTTAAGTAGCATTGCCAGTAACTAAAAGAAAGCACACCAAATGCTTGTTATTAATCACACTATACATACAAACATATAAACACAGGTATACATAACACACACACACACACAATGGAGAACCCTACATAAAATAATTCCCGAGACTTCTAAGCTGATTTCCAAATTTTTATTATAACAATATAAAATTAGAGAAAATCTAAAAACCAGGGTAATCCCATTCCTTATGAAAATATCCACTTTCACATGAACTTTAAATTTACATATAAATTTTTAAACTGTTGTTGCTATCATGCTTATATAATTTGCTATTCTTCTTCTCTACATAACATCTATTAAAAAGATTTTTTCTCTTGTTACAACATAGTCTTCATAATTAGAATTGTAAAAGGTTGAATGATATTCTATGGATGTTTACAGTATTATTATTAGTCATTCTCATGTTCTTGGAACATTTAGGTTGCTCCTATTTTTTTCATGATCAACAATGCTGCTATGAATCCTTGTAAGAGTTTTGCAAAACAGTGTGATTAAATCTACAGAACAGTGTAGTGAATAGTTTATCCGTGCCAAATCAAATATTGGCTAAAGCTAGAGAAGGCATTGGTACTTCACTTACACTACAATGATTTTATCTTACTCCAAATGCCTCCTTTTCTTAAAAGTAACTTTCTACCTAAATCTAGTAGAGATTGTGAATATATGAACGCTGCATATTTTTAATCCCACACGAGTTTTCAGAATTAGCAATGGCACACTTACTGTACAGTGGGTCTCACTTCCTCTAGGTAAGCAAGGGGGGTGTATAAAAGATGACTGGGTGTGGAGGGGAGAGATAAGGAAAATGGGGAGAGCTCTGCATCTATTAATGATCTGTCAGTCTCTAGAGCAGGTGGTAACATGACCCTATTTCATCTCACTCTTGTTTCTGAAAAGAAAAATAGTAAACCACTGTTCTGAAAATATATTCAAATATATCAAAGCTATACTGAAATAACTTAGCCTAATTCAAAAGCTGAGTGATATTTGATGAGATAGGAGAACAATGATAAACCAAAATAAAGATAACAACTCATTCTCACTTGAAATGTGTTAGTTTTAATAAAAACTACTAACTTGTAAAGGTGACTTGTCAATATAATTCTTCCAGAGTTTGAGAAAAATGAGAAAAATAAAAATTAGTTTTTCTTTTTATGCAAAGTAAAGTGAGAGCAAAGCTTTATGGTTACAAACCTGGTAGCCCCTGATTCTTTCCATCTCTTTGCTGGCTAGTGGGTTACTCTTGACCACACAAACCAGGGCCTTGACTGCTGCATAGAGCCCCTCCACATCAGAAGCCATGGCTACCAGGCCCAGGATGGCTGCAGCTCCCCCAATGTACTGCAAAGTAGTGGCAACAGGCTTAGGGACAAATGTTCTTACTCCTGATTAAAAGACAGTAGAAAAAAAATTAAAGTCCCCATGTAAACAAGAACTGAATAAATCATCCTAAGAAGATTTAATTAATTATACATGCTATTTAAAAAAAACAAAACCCTTTAATCTAAAAAAGAAAATTCTAAAAAAACAAAAACCTTGAAGGTAGAATTTGGGAGAAGGCAATAAACATATTTTAATCAGCGGGAGGAGCGAGGAAGCAAAGTAGTGAGCAGAGAAGAGCTGGGTTTGAGAACAAACACAAATGTTTCTATGTGGCTTTGGGCAACATAAGACTCAAAAGCACAGAGGCCTTGGGAATGCATTTCGAGGCGAGTGCGAATGCTTCACTAGGAATTGCTGGGGTTAAACTTGGGGAGAGCAAAAGCACTTTAACTCTGGGAACTAGGTAATGGGATGGAGAGGCCATGCTTGCAAGATGACGTATTCCCTATGGGTAAGCCATGCAGAGCACATTAATGCTCATTACTCAAAGCTTCTCCCAGTTATGCAATCTGAGTTACAATACATCAGTGACCCCAGAGCATAATTACATGGAAACACAGTACTGGATCTAACTTTAGGTCAATTAAAAAAAAATTCACAGCTATATTTTAAAAAGGCATTGTTTGAATTTCATTTGCCCACTGATCAAGATTCAGATTTTTAAAAATAAAACTCATATGCATTTTATATTTCTATGTCCTTTAAAGTATTCACAATACTTTCATACTTTATGACACTGGATTTTGAAAACTACCTTCTAATGTAAGTAGGGCTAGTATTACTAGTGTAAGGATGAGTAACTTGAGCTCAAGTATTTGCCACAATGCCACATCTTGACAGAGCAGGGGCTGGGACCTCAAGTTTAGGGTTGGGGTTAGAGGGTTAGGGTTAGTTCAATCTGAACTCCTCAGTCACCATTCTTTGTACCATACCACAGCACTGCTGTATTTTTGCAAAAGACAACACAGTGCTCAGCAAGGATTTGCTAAACGGAATAAAGAAAAACTACCATGTGCCTCAGCATAAAGAAAACTGTTTTATCAATGCAATACACGATCAAAACAGAAAAACAGGCATGTTCACATCACCAGGACAATAAAAATTGCCAAAGATTGATAAACATGTAGGATTCTGACTAGAACAACACTAACTTGTTGGAACCAATATTATGAACTGATTTACAAATTAAAATATATAACTACTGGCTCTGAATTTTGGGTGGTCTGGTTGGAGTATGTCTCAAGACTATCTAACCAAAAAACAACTCTTTTGAAGCAGATATCCGATACAAAGCTCTGCAGAATGTCCACTAGTTCTGACTTTTATCAGAGTTGGACTCACACTGCTTACACTCTGAAGCTCTTATTTCTAGCTCATTTCCAAATAATAGGAGCGCTCATGAGTGCCAACACTGCTGCACCAAACCTGTAACAGTCATCAGCATTTCCAAGTCTTTACATCTGTCCCTAAATGTACTGTGACATTTACCTTGAAGCTACACAGGAGTAAATAGTTAAGAGCTCATCAGTGCTGACAAAAGAGGAAAAGTTAATGAAAGTTTAATGCGGTTATAATTTTAAACGTGAACTGGAGTTTGAGATTATAACTTTAGTCTCTAAACATTCCAAGAACATTACAGGTTACCACTATAAAAGATGAACCACCCCTTACGTGAGGAAAGTGAATGTATATGTGAAGGTAAATAAAGAAGTCTGGAACAACGAAGATGATTTGACTCACCCAAGTATCCAATCAGAGTGGCCCCAATTGTCCGGGCGGGCCCATTGAGATGTCCTGCTGCATTGTGTATCAACTTCACAGGAGTGGCATTCTCGTGGGAGGAAATGCCTAGCTGAAGAATAAGAAAGGAAAAAAAAATGTAACTATAGAAGAATAGTCTGAACATTTTTCTTATTAAAGTATCGTTGACATACACTATTATATTAGTTTCAAGTATACAACATAGTGATTCGACATTTCTATATCTTACAATGTGCTCACTACTCTAAATCTAATAACCATGTGTCACTGTGCAAAATGACTGCACTATTATTTATTATACTAGAGGCCCGGTGCATGAAATTTGTGCATGGTGTGTGTGTGTGTGTGTGTGTGTGTGTGTCCTTCAGCCCAGCCTGCACCCTCTCCAATCTGGGACTCACCCCCAATTGCCCTCCTCGGCCGGCCCAGTCACCCCTAACTGCCCTCCCCTGCTGACTTGGTCACCCCTAACTTCCTCCCCCACCAGCCTGGTTGCCCCCAACTGCCCCCCCTGATGGCTGGTCATCCCTAACTACCCCCCACCCCGCCGGCCTGGTAGCCTCTTACTGCTCCCCCTGCCAGCCTGGCCGCCCCTAACTGCCCCCCTTTGCTGGCCTGGTCACCCCTAACTGTCCCCCCATACTGGCCCGGTCGCCCCCAAATGCCCGCCCCGCCAGCCTGGTCGCCCCTCAGAGCCCCCCTGCTGGCCTGGTTGCCCCACACAGCTTGCTGTTCAGTTGTTTGGTCGTCCCTCACTAACCCCCCTGCTGGTCTGGTCACCCCACACTACCTGCTTGTTCTGTCATTGGTCGTCCCTCACTAACCCCCTGCCAGCTTGGTCGCCCCACGCAGCCTGCTTGTTCAGTCGTTTGGTTGTCCCTCACTAATCCCCCTGCCGGCCTGGTCATAGGCAGCCATCTTGTGAGGGCATGATGGTCAATTTGCACATTACCTCTTTATTATATAGGATGAGCACTCCTTTATTTCTTTTTATTAAAATGTGCAAACATTTCCAAAAGTGTGTAAACTCACAGAAAGTAAGTTAAACACAATCTACTCCGATGAAGATGGCAAGGGGGGGATCTTGGGAAACAAACAGTTTAGGGTACTTTTTGAATAAAACTCTGTAATGGTGTAAAGGTTCTTATCACTCATTGCCCCACAGTATTTCCACAGGCAAGTAAATGTCACATAAATTATGCAAAACTTTATGAACATACATAAAATATTCAATTTTGTGTGTGTGCATGCATGCACGCACACACAAGCACACAATGTGCTTTCAAGCAAATCCTATCTAATAAAGAGGTAATATGCAAATTGAACGTCACTCCAATACACAAGATGGCCACCACCATGTGGTCAAAGATGGCCGCCCCCATATGGACACAAGATGGCCACCACAAGATGGCTGGCAGGGGAGGGCAGTTGTGGGTGATCAGGTCTGCAGGGGAGGGTAGTTAGGGGTGACCAGGCCTGCAGTGGAGGGCAGTTGGGGGTGACCAGGCCTGCAGGGGAAGGCAGTTGGGGGGAGGACCAGGCCTGCAGGGGAGGGCAGTTAGGGGCAATCGGGCTGGCAGGGGTACAGTTAGGCATCAATCAGGCTGGCAGGGGAGTGGTTAGGGGGTGATCAGGCTGGCAGGTAGAAGCGGTTAGGGGCATTCAGGCAGGCGAGCGGTTAGGAGCCAGCAGTCCTGGATTGTGAGAGGGATGTCCGACTGCCCCCGAGGGGTCCCAGATTGGAGAGCGTGCAGGCTGGGCTGAGGGACAACCCCCCTCCATGTATGAATTTCGTGTATCAGGCCTCTAGTATGATTATAAGACTTTAATTTTATTGTTACCTGTAGAACCAAATTTATGTACAGTTTATGTTCCTTAGAAAATGGTAAATATATTCACATACAAACCTCTGCACAATAGTTGTCAATACTTTCTATTCCCAAGTCCTTTCCTTCCAGTCTCTTGATTTCCTTCCCCGGGGGCTTTGCCTCCCCTCATCAACCAAAACAGCTTGTCAAGCTCACTGAGGACGACCACCTTATGAAACCCAATGGTCAGTACTCTTAGTTTTCCTCCTTTCTTGCTGGCTGCTAATCCTTAGTCTTCTCAGCTGGCTCTGCTTCATCTCCCCAACTTCTAACACTGGAACATCCCAGGCTTCAGACTGAAAACTTTCCTCTTCTCTACTTACATCTACACTTCAGTGAATGAACCTAGTCTCATTGCTTGCTTTTTAAAAGTTTTGTTTTGTTAATCCTTACCCAAGGATATTTTTCCCTTTGATTTTTAGAGAGTAGAATGGAGGGAGGAAAGAGGGAAGAAAGAGGGAGGGAGGGAGGGAGGGAGGGAGGGAGGGAGGGAGGGAGGGAGGGAGGGAGATGGATATGAGAGAGACTCATCAATTGGTTGCCTCCCACACATGCCAGGGACTGAACCTTCGATCCTTACGTGTGCAGGTGAAGCTCTAACCACTGAGAAAAACTGGCCAGGTTCCTAGTCTCATGCCTTTAAATACCATCTATGACCATCAGGACAGGCAAACCTCTTCCCTCACTTCAGATTCCTATGTCCAATGGGCTCTGATAGCTTCAGTAGGATGTCTGATATGCTTCTCAAACATCTCCAAAACATAATTCTCAATACCCCCCACCTCCAAAATATTACTCTTCTTGTAGTTTTCCCCAAATCAGAAAAAAATTGACTCCATTTTCCTTGTTCTTAGAGAAAAATCCTTGGAGTTATCTTTCTCTCACAATTCATAGCCAATCTGTCATCAAAAACTGTTAGCTTGATCTTCAAAATATACCTCAGATCTGATCATCACTTTTCATCACAGCCACTGCTATCACCCCATTCTGTCCATCATCATCTCCCATATGAATTATTATTACACTGGCCTCAAAACTCATCACCCTGCTTCTACCTTTATCTCCCTTCAATCTATTCTCAATAGGAGGCATAGTAATCCTGGTTAAAAAGTCATAATATTTCATTCCTTTGTCTGGAACCCTATAATACTTCCCATCTCACTCAGTTAAAGCCAATGCTTTTACAAGTGCCTATAAATTCTAAACAATATTGTCCCATTCCTCTCTGCGTTCCTCTGCTCTCACTACATGTGCCTCTGCGGCAGGCACACACCTTCCTCATGGCTTTAGTACTTGTATTCCCAGAATACAAGACCCCCCACCCTATACTTACAGCCCATCCATTCTCCATGTTCTCATTGCTTGCTGCCTCATCCCTTTCCAAGTCTGTTCAAATTTCACTTCAGTGAGGCCTCCTCTGACTTTCCTGTTCAAAACTATAATCTTATCTCTTTCCCCTTCCCTACTTTAACACTCTTCACCTTCTCACATACTCTATTATCAGGGTATTTCTTTGTTATTGTTGTCTGTCTCTTCCATGAGAATGAAAGAACCATAAGGGCAGGGATTTTCTCTTTACCCACTGATGTGTGCTGAATAAAATGATGCACATAGTAGGTGATCCAGAAAAACCTTAAGTTGTAGCTTTAGAAAAAGCAATTGTCTTCTTACATTTTCTAAGCTCAATTTCTCAAATTGGCAATAAAAACATAAGATTATAAAGCATGCACTTAGAAGGCATTTCTTACTTTTCCAAATTAAGCTAATATCTAAATAGGTTTTGGGTTAAATCCAAAGCCAAAGAAACCAAATATAAATACACAAAAGCACCATTTCAGCACCTGCTCGGACTTAGGCAGTGCTCATGACTAAGCTCTGAAACTTCTTTCCAGGGAGAATCCATCCCAGCTCACCAGGAAATCATTGTGCTCACCTGCTTAGCGATGGCTTTGCTGTCCAACTTGTTGTACACCTTCCGGATTCTTGCCACTGTCAGGGAAGACACGGAGAGTGCATATAGGCCAAATGACACCTTTTCCTCTGGCACTAATAACACAGGAGATGGCACTATGCCTTCAGATTTTGCATCTTTACCTTCAAAAGAAAAATAATCCTTTCAAAATCATTATTCTAACAAGAATTTTAGTCTCCTTATCATTTTTAAATCAGCAAACTTGAAAATCTTTTAAAGTGGAACAAGAGAACTAAATTGAAAAACTTTTATTTAATTTTCAGCTCTTCATTTCTTTAACTAGGAAATAGGGAAATCCTCTAGTCACAGAGCTTTTCATTCCAAGTTTCACTCTAAAAATATGCTTAACATATAACATAATGCAAAGGAAGAGTTTTAATTATTATCAAACAAATCACAAAACGCATCCCCCGGTTCAAAGGAAAAGAAAATGAGTGAAATGTCCATGAGCTTTTGGCCCTAGCCTCCTCCCCAACGAGTGCCCTCATCGCTGCCTCTCTGTACCCTTCTAGACAGCACAGCAGAGTATGTAAGATGGGTTAAGTTTGAATCTCTGCTATATCACTTAAAAGCTGTGTGAGCTATATATCCCTGTGCCCCAGTTTCCTCATCGGTAAAATGGGGATGCTAACAACTGTACCTAACTCCCAGTATTTTGAGGAGATAGATAAAATATGAAAGGCTCAGAACAGCTATATCTTTCAGGCGTATTAACTTATTCAGCACTTAAGTGCTCAATAAGTGTTAGCTATTATGGATACTATAAGTGTTAGCTATTATGGATACTATCTAAATCAAAACATGAATGAAAGACAAATGACTTAGCCACAGGATTATCTTGTCCTAACTTCTGAGAACCTTGGTAGATGAGAACAAGGGATGGAAGACATTTGGAAAGAGTACCACATCAGTTCCTTTGACTCTAAATTCTTTTTGGGAGAAAGGATAACAGAAAGTACACAGCAGCAGTAAAGGGATGAGAAAAATTGTTGTTAACTGCTCTAACCTAAAAAATATATGTGTGTGTTTTCTGGACCCATCATTCTTTCCTTTAACAAGAGTAGATACACTTTAAATTGCTTCATGTAATAGGAGAAATAACAGAAAGAGGAGAAAGCTGAGGTTAGACTTTTAATGAGATGTACACCTACATCCTAGAGCCAGGAAGAGAAACCGGAAAACTAGTGATCAGGCATGAAGAAAAAATCAGGAAAGTACATTATGATCAGTGGAGAACACTGTGAAGAGGTGTGAGTTGTCAAGAGCATCATGCTGAAGAAATATATAGAAGCTCCCCCCCCTTTTTGATAAACAATATATAACCTATATACACACATGCACTTTATTCATGTAAAAGATATGCAGATTACTTATATACAACTTCAAGAAGAAAGAATAAGTCACTTACATGGCATACATACAGCCTGAAAGCTTCCAACATAATCTGGTCCTAGTTCATAAATGGTAGTGACACTTGAAGGAGGTAAAACTTCTTCCAAAAAATGTGTGGGTCCTAGTCGCCAAACCAGTGAAGCAATTTGGCGTTGGGCAGGTGGAGTACCAATGTATGCATAGACTGTGCTGACCACAGGAGGATTTACAGAACCTGAACCCCCAGGAGTACTGTGAACATAATGAAGCTGTAAAGAAAACAAAAATAAGTGTGTGAGCTACAACACACACACAAAAACAACTTTTCCCAGGAAAATGAGCATTTTTGTTGTATATTTTCATTATCCCAAGGTCATACAACCTTATAAACATACCAAAAGTGTTGGGTTGAGAAACATAAGGGCAAGCCAAGATTCTGAACCCTAACGTGAAAGTTGGAAATGAGTTATCCAACTCCCAATACAGATACACAATCTAATGCTAGAAAAGGCAATAATCAAATATAGGGAGACTGTTATTGTCTGGTTTGTTTGCATATCAAATTAATGATGTGTCTATGACATTTTTTGGGTTGATATAAAAACAGCTTTCCAACTATGGAATTCAAGTAGACTTAAATTAGCTGTTACCTTCAATGTGAGTGTGTTAAATAAAATTATTCATGAAAAGTTTCATAATGGGTAAAGTGCTATTAAAATATTAGAAAAGTGAATAGTCTATTATATGTTATAATTTATACACACACACACACACTTTAATCTCAATGGAAAGTACATTCTCAGATTCGAAGTTCCATTACTATTTACTGACATGTTGATTAAATTACCATTCAATTTGTTTGTAATAAATACATAGAGTATAAGAGA
The DNA here is from genome assembly GCF_951640355.1 of Cnephaeus nilssonii. Taxonomy (NCBI): domain Eukaryota; kingdom Metazoa; phylum Chordata; class Mammalia; order Chiroptera; family Vespertilionidae; genus Cnephaeus; species Cnephaeus nilssonii. The sequence goes on along the minus strand of NC_137072.1, from coordinate 63,481,993 downwards.
TAATGAAATCAAGTTGCATCTTATTGTGTGAGCAGCTTTCATCATTTCACAGAATGCAATACATTTGTCCTAGTTTCAGATAACATCTATTACTCCACACGCTAAAGAACAGTTCCTGGTGTTGTAAATAGTATGAATGTGAAGACCAATACATGAACTATCGTTGGCTTCCAGGACTCTGGCTTCTCATAGGCACAATTATGATGATAATGTAGATATATCAATAATAAATCTCCTATCTCTCAATTCTAGAAGCTGAGGACATTTTTATTTTCAATAATACTAAAAATAATGAGAAGCAATCTACAAACCCATTTCAAATGCAGTCGTGTATACAAAAAATAAAAAAGACTATTCTCACAGAGTGCATTTTAGCATTTATCCTCCTGACACACGATGCCAAAATAAAGTATCATTTAGGAAGGAAATATATTCAAGGAAGCTGCTGATTTCACTACTTTTTAAACATTAATTCACACAAAAGAACAGACTTTGCCTTTACTACTTTTTTCAAGTGATATCTCTACAAAAATTGGCACTAATTTTAGAAATTAAAGAATTTTAAGTGTTTGCTAGTTGAGTTCTATAGCAAGTAACTAGCAGTCTTTATCCTGATTCAAAAAAAGAAACTTCTGATTCTTTACTGGTTAATGCACCTCTCTTGCCTCTCTCCTGGGACTAATCTGGGTGACCTGAAAATAAAGATGAATAAAAACAATTCCAGCTCTAAAGAATATAGAATCTACTGATTGCATACAATAATAACAAAGAAGTGACAAAAAAGTGTGCTCATAATTTATTTAGGCATCCTTCAATTAGTTTCTCTGTTGTGAAAAAGCACTCTGCAATCTGGCTCAATCACTGACATATTCATTAATTCTTTATTTTGTAACCTCTCCTTTCCATTCTTCTCGAATGAAGTGATAGGAACTAGCCAGCCACATGACTCTAACATAGTGTTCAAATAGAAGGTCAATTTAAAATTAAGACAATTAAAAAAAATACCCCTGCAAACACACATACACACAGACACCCTAAACTATCTTGTAAAGCAGGTTGAGCTTTCCAAGTGCAGGGATGCTCACCTTCACAGTGCTGACAAGCTGTCCATCGATGTAGAGGGCCACAGTGCTGTTCTTGAGCATGCCTTTGCTCATCACCAGAACCAGATGATGCCACTGCCCCTCGACTATTAGTTCTCCACATCGAAAGCGAGCACAGCATGGGAGAATCTCATAAAAAGAGGACTCTTCACTAAAATCATCAACTAAGAAATAAAACAATACTCAATATTATCCTCATTCTAACAATTATTCATATCTAGATCTTGACTTTATGTTAAAATAATATGATGACAATGTAAATGAAAATATCCTATTTGTTCAGTAACTTTATCTGTAGTAAAAAGCAAAGCCCGGGATATACTTTTGCTTTCTTCTCAAAATACATGTAGTTATAACCAAATAAAGTTATAATAGTTAATGAAATAAAAATAAATAAGATTAAATAGATAATAAAATACATTTATGATAGACAACAAAAAGAGACTAGCTATATAAAGGGTCTTTTTAAATTCTACCTTGACATACATTTGATTATAGCATTGGTTAGAAAAAAGACCAAGAAAATTTAAAATTATATTCTTGCTATATGCTCTGCTCAGTGATGCAAGGGGGCAACTATCTGTTCTTCGTTTGTGAGTGTACAGTCCTGACCCTGACCTGACAATAGCTGGTAGTAAGATAATTTATGGAATGGAAAAGTATTTGGCGATCCAAGTACTCTACTTCACCAGATAATTCTGGTGATTTGCTAACATTCTGCAATCACTTCCTGACTCTAATCTGGCTTCTCTCTGCTATCCAATATGCTGCCAGATTGTACTAGGAAATAATAGGTTTTATTAATTTAACTGTAATGTTAATTAATTAATATTAATATACCTTTTCTAACTATTCAAGAAGGGGAGAACAGCAGAAATCTAGATGTTAAAAACTTATTCCCCCCTCAAATTTTTTTTTTAAAAAGAGCTAATCTGCAACCATGTAACTTAAAGCAGACCCACCATTTTTCAGTACAAGCAGAAGAGACAAGTAAATATGCTGAAAGTTAAAACTTTAAATAATATGCAGAAAGAACTACAAATAAAATGTTAATTTCTATTTTTTGAATCTTAAAATATCTGCATGTGCTGAAATGCCAATTCAGAATATACATCTATTAATGAGTTAAGACTACTACAAAGACAGAATCTTCTCCACAGGTGACCTAACTTAGGAACAGAATTAAATAAACTAGGCAAAAAGCAGGGTCTAATTTGGAAAGGATGTGAAAAAAGAAGACCAAAAGTATAGGCAAAACCAGGAACTCTTCCCTCTCCCTACCCTCGTTAATAGACTTCATCTTTTTGGTGATTATAGAAAATACTAGATGCCCCGTGCACGAAATTTGTGCATGGGTGGGGTCCCTAGGCCTGGCCAGAGATCAGGGCCTATTGGGGCCATCTTGCCCAGTACTGATTGGGACCGGGCTGACTGGGGCCTGCCAGCTGCTGGATGGGGCCTGCCGGAGGGGGGTAGGGACAGGAGGGACCAGGGGAAGTTGGCTGGCCATGGGAGTTGGCTGTGGGAGCGCACTGACCACCAGGGGGCTGCTCCTGCATTGAGAGTCTGCCCCCTGGTAGTCAGTGCATGCCATAGAGACTGGTCGACGGGTCGTAATGGTCTTTACCAGAGGCCCGGTGCACGAATTCATGCACGGGTGGGGTCCCTCTGGGTGGCCTGCAGGGATTGGGCCAAAACCTGCAGTCCAACGCTGCCTGCAGCTTCTACCTGCCGCTCCCGCTCATCCCGGCTCCACTGTGCCTGCCGTGGGTTTGTGCCCAATCAGTCCCATTCGGGAGAGGCTCGCGCTGCTGCAGCAGCACTCACCAGCCATGAGCCCGGCGTCTGGCACCCTCCCAAGGGGAGTGGCCTGTGGGATCGGGCTGAAATCAGGTCTCCAACATCCACTGAGGGGTCTCGGATTGTGAGAGGGTGCAGGCCAGGCCGAGGGACCCCACCGGTGCACGATTGGGCAGGGGAGGGACTGCAGGAGGGCTCCAGGGTATGTCCAGCCCATCTCGCTCAGTCCCGATCAGCTAGACCCCAGTAGTAAGCTAAACTACCGGTTGGAGCATCTGCCCCTGGTGGTCAGTGCATAACATAGCGACTGGTCGACCAGTTGACTGTCTGCCCCCTGGTGGTCAGTGCACGTCATAGCGAGCGGTTGAGCAGCCTTAGCATATCATTAGCATATTACTCTTTGATTGGTTGTTCGGTTATTCTGCTGTTCAGTCTATTTGCATATTACCCTTTTATTATATAGGATTACTTATAAAATTTTCTGAGTTTCACATTCTGACTCAGGCTTAAACCAAGACATACCCAGTATTCAACAGTGTCAGGATATCTTGGTGAGCCAACTGGTTTCTGACAACTATTAATTTCTTAGGCATCTTAATGGGGTTGCAGCTGTTCAGAGGATGAACTCTTTTTAGCAACATCATATGTATATGTTGATATAAATTCTAGTGATATATAGACTATAGTAGTCTTGCAAATTACATTTAGTGAAAATCTATAAAGGTAGAAAACACTTTTCTGGTTTACTGAAACATCCCTAGATCTACTCCTTAATTTTCCAATTAAATTCTACCCTCTTTCCAAATTCTTCATTTCCTCTTCTCATTGTTTCCCCTTCAAATCATTCATATTCCTTTTCCTTTATTTTTCTTTCTTCTCACTCATTCTTTTGTATTTTTAAATAATACCTGTTGGCTTCCTATGTGCTAGGTACTGCTTTAGGTGGCAGGTCACCTAGATTACCAAGGTTGTAATGTTGTATATAGAAACTTAGAATTCTTGTAAGGTAGATAGACAAAAACAAAGTAAATAATTAAAACCTATTACGGCCAGATAAATAACAAAGAATATTAAAGAAGGGCTATGGCAGTGGGCATAAGGAGGAAGAAAAAGTTCAAGAAATATTAAGGATACATAATACAGGAACACTTAGTGAAAGAGGTGGTATTTTCAAGGTAGACATGAGGGTTCTGTCTGGTAGTGGGGGTATCATTTCACAAGACAGAGAATAGAAGGAGATGCAGGTTTTATAAAATAGAAACATTACGGTATGAGTTGTTTACAGGAAGGCTCTTCATATGAAGGTATCTAATATGCAGTTGAAATATACAAATCCTAGGACACAAACATATAAAAACTTTACTCTCTGAGTCCCTGGGATAAAAAGACCTAAAGACTTAACACTAACTGAAATTGACGATTTTTTTTTCTTCTCATGAAGAGCAGGTTGAATATGAAGACAAATGAGGAAACCTTGGGCAATACTAATCTTAAGGGAAAGATGGAAGAGAAAGCTGTTGAAGAACACTGCAAAAGAGGTCAGAGAAATAGTGAAAGAACAAGTATCCCAAATTACAAGACTGGAGACCGTTTTAATTAAGATAAAACTATCAACGGGGTCAAATGCCACAGAAGAGGCAAATAAAGAGTCCTAATAAGAACTTTAAAGCAGTTACTGCATTGATGCCTAACTCTGTACTAGTCATGATGAAGAATACTAAGTAAAACAAGAAGCCTTACAATCAAACTGAGAAGCTAACATTCATATTCAATTAATATTTGGACACCAACCACATGTGAAGCAATACATGGCATTTTATTTATTTAGTTAAGACCAAATTAGATGATAAAAATAGGTATATTTTTACACAAATGCTTATAATCACAGCAAAGAAAATTCAGTAAACTGGATGAATATTTTATGTTATTTACATAATTTAGAAAGCTCTTCACGCACGTCTTGAGTTTGAAGTTCCTCTGTATAGCAATGTAATGTTATAGCGTGTGGAAGGGAATTATGGAATTAGGACTAAGTGGTATGTATTAAGTCTTGAAGGTAAGTGATGGATAAAGTAATTTAAGTGTTATTATGTCTAGCACAGTGTCACATATGGTAGGCAGGTGCTCAATGAATATTCATTAGTTAAGCAGAATTCACAGCCAATGAAGGTCCTTACTAAAATATACCAGACAAGGAACCTGCTTTCCTAGCAAAGGCTGTGCTTTTCTTGGCAAGTAGAGATGAATCCTTATTTTAGGGACTCTCTCCACTGCTTTCTAAGTCTCTTATAAAAGTGCCTTAAAATTTACTGGTAAACAAGACTTCATATAACCTGTTCTATTCTATAATAATTTAAATGGGAAAAATTAATATTATAATGAACTTTAATACTTTTAATGATCACAAGAAGCAAAAAGAAAAAGACAGATACTGACCATAGTTCTGGAGTAGCTCCTCTTTGGTGGAAACAATCAGAGATCGGTCTTTTGCTGACAGAACTATTGCAAGGCACACGTAATGCTGCTCAGAAGAATTTGCTCGGCGCACAACAGTCAGAAATCTGACAGGATGGTTATTTGGACAAGAACTAAAATGTTCAACACAAAACCAGCTAGAGTAGCTTAAGCCAGAGGGAGGAGGAAAGAATCTTTCACCTAAAGTAAAAATAGGAAAATAACAATAAAAGTTTATGTTGAGTCATGTTTACATAAAAAAAAAAATAGCAATGAACTCTAAATACAATATAATCTACTAAAAAAAGGACTCTCATAAACAAAGGAAGTAATATTTACCAGAACCAATGCCGCTGACCACAGCCCCATCAGTAAGACCTGTTGTAACAGCACTGTTTGTAGGGGCGTTATGAGGGGCCAAACTGGGCAGGAACAGGCAGCTATTAAAGAAAAGATGACATACATATTAGAGATCAACTTTTTTCCTGTGTTATCACTATGCATTCACCACTGTGAAATAAACTGCCATTTCTTAAGGGGTATCAAGGGATAAAAGATCATGGAATAAATCTGGGTGCCTAACCAAGTTTTTCCCTCCTTTTAATTATGTGAGAGTATGGAAAGATATACTTTACAAATCTCATACAGTGCCCTGGCCAAGTGGCTCAGTTGGTTGGAGCATCATCCTGTACACCAAAAGGTGGCAGGTTTGATTCCCCTTCAGGGCACATACCTAGGTTGTGGGTTTGATCCCCGGTTGGGGTGTGCATGGGAGACAATCAATTGATGTCTCTCTCTCTCTCTCTCTCTCTCTCTCTCTCTCTCTCTCTCTCTCTCTCTCTAAAAAAGCAACAAAAACATATCCTTGGGTGAGGATTAAAAATAAACAAACATAAAATCTTCAATAGCATCATTTGACATTTAAATTTTTTTTAAAATAAAAGTATAATTTGCAAAGGGTAAATGTACCAACATATAACCCTGTTCAAGACAATTATAAAATTGGAACAATTTTATTACCATTGAAAAACTCCCTGTGCCTCGTCCAGTGAGTCACTCTCCTATTATGACCATTCTGATTAGTTTTGTCTATTCCCAAATGTGCTTGAATCCACTATTCAATAATAACCTATGACAATCTTCTTAAAATACAATTTATAGCTTTAGATCAATGTATAAGAATCCCACAAATAACTCGTATAGACGTAGATCTGTTCTATTAGCATCTGTGTCCATTTCGAGGCTGATGGACTTTATAAACTCTTCTATATTCTCTATAGATTCTTAACTGTTGCTTCTGCTACTACAACCTTTTCTGTCAATTGAAAAAAATTTACTTATTTGATGTGATAGTCACTGAATATTTATAATGTATGAGATACTAAGACAGGTATTTTGAGGGAAAGGATGATAAAACCCAGTCAAAGAACTTTAAATCTTATTTTAATTTGCATATTATCCATAAACTTATTATGTTAAATTAGAGGCTGGTAAACATTTTCTGGAAAGGACCAGACCATAAATATTTTACTCTCTGCAGATAAGATAGTCTCTTTCACAACTACTCAACTTTGCCACTGCAGCATGAAAACAGCCAAAGACAATATATAGGTAAATGAGTGTGGCTGTGTTACAATAAAACTTTATTTACAACAAAACAAAATTTACAAAACATATTTGAACTTTGGGCTGTAGTTTGATGACTCTAATACCATATAAAGTTATCTAGTATAACAAGTAATTTAAAATAATTAATTTATAATAAGTAATTTGAAATAACAAATAAATAATCAAGAAGGGCTAAACTAAATAAGCACTATGTTCTTTCACAGCAGCCAGTCTACTTTGCTAGGTTTTATTCTTCCCTGCTTCACTAGTAATGGTCACTCCAATCCATCAAAACAAATACCTTATCAGTGTGGCTAACAATGACACCAAATAAATTATAAAGTGAAAAACCAACAAAACTACTCTTAACATGATCAAGAACTCAATAATTTGAAACTAAACAGTATATAATATATTTTAACTAAGTAGATTTAAAACCAAAGGTCTATTTGTCAAAGGCAAGTATGAATCATAAAAAACATAACAAGGCTTGGCTACCTTGTAAATTCCTTACCCAAACCCTTCAAGGGATGTGTCAAATTCAACAAAAGCTGGAGTAACTGATGACCCATGAAGTCTGATGTCATGTGGAGTTGTCATGGAGACCAGACACTTTACCCGGGTCAGGGGTACAGTGCTTCCTTCTGCAGATTTTACCAGGCTCTTGCTTATCCGATAGTGGTTATCTTCGTGTAAGCTGAAAACATTATCAGAACCCAGACCTTCCATAGACATGATCAGACTACCTGTAAGTCAAAGAAAATTTCTTGGGAAAAATATCGCGTAATTTTCTAAAATAATGACTTTACAAGGCTGATTTATTTTTAAATACCACTCTTCAGTTTTTATAGTTAATTAAAAATTTTATTATAAACACCAGTTTTAATGTACTTTATGTTCATTTTAAAACTTAACCTTTTGCACTCGGATGTCGAGTGTGACTCGACATGGTTAGCATTAGAATAAAAGAATCGAGAAAAAAGCAAGCGAGTGCAAAGGGTTAAAAAGCCCATGTTTCCTTTTTTTACATATTACTAAAGTAATAAACACATTGTAGAAATGTTGGAAACCAGAGCACCAATAACCACTATTCCAGCCACTGTTACAATATCCTATCTAATAAAGAGGGAATATGCTAACTGACCCTCACACCATCACAAAGATGGTGGCGCCCACAGCCAATAAGGAGGGAATATGCTAATTGACTGCCCCACCCTCAAAGATGGCGGCGACCACAGTCACAAGATGGCGGCGCCCAGTCTCCTCAGCCCCGCCGGGGTGCCTGCCTCCGGAGTCCCCCAGTCCCCTCAGTCCCCCAGCCACCAAGGGCCGGCCCGAGGCGTAGGCAAGCCTCGGATGGCAGCTGCCCAGCCACCCAGGGCCGCCTGAGGCTCAGGTAACCAGGGCCGGCTGAGGCTTGCACTGCCGGCAGTGGCAGCAGCAGAGGTTTGATGGGGCATCGCCTCCCCCTTATCGCCGGGTTGCCTCCCAAACCTGAGGGCTATCACTCACTGTTTGGCTTCACCTCTTTCCCTATCTAGCCTATACTCCTTGGTGTATCTCAACTACCATTATCAGTATTTTTAATTTCCTGTCCTTCATGTCCTCCTTTAGCAGCTGTCCTGTTAATATTCCAATCAACGTTCTTTAGTCCAGGCAAGAAAGGCTAATAAAGAAAGACAAAGTAATTATGAATCCTTTGGAAAAGAAGTATTACCTCTGCCAAGCCAAGGATTATTCTGCAAGTAATTCAAAATCTCCTCTGGATCTCACTTATTACATCAATGATTCCTCCCTGACCCCCTTCAGTCACTCAACCAGATCTTTTTCTACATTTAAAGAACAAGAAACAAAAACAACAACGAACTCTTCTCTTTCCTTCCTATCATAGTCAAACTTATTGAAATAATATTCATCCCCCACATAGTTTTCATTTATAAAAATCAACCAAAAAAAAAAAGAAACTTCAAAGTCAACTTACTTCTCATCTCTGGCTCATAACTCAGTGAACTTGGTTTGTGGACTCTATATTGTTTTAGCAGTTTTTTGTCCCAGGCACCACAATTTAATGGACTTGCCAAACGCAAAAACTCCCTAAAGAAAAAACAAAACAAAGTTATTCCTTGACTGAGAATATTATATAAATCATAAACCAAACATACACAAAATGAGTTACTGAATTATAACACATCAATTAAAATACAAAAGCAGCCCTAGCCGGTTTGGCTCAGTGGATAAGAGCATCTCCTGCAGACTGAAGAATCCCAGGTTCGATTCTGGTCAAGGGCACATGGCTGGCTGAAGGCTCGATCCACAGTAGGGGGTATGCAGGAGGCAGCTGATCAATGATTCTCTCTCATCATTGATGTTTCTATCTCTCTCTTCTTCTCCCTTCCTCTCTGAAATCAATAAAGAATACATTTGAAAAAAATATATAAAAGCAATGTTAATTTTACATTTAAATACCAAGCACTTTAAAGTGCAGAGAAAACTGTGAAGGGTTAGGAAATGACATCTGAGGAGCATGTTTTCCTGGAATGGGATGTACCCTCTGTCAGTTTTTCAGTAGAGTGAGAGGACATGCAATTATAACCTGTAGCTTATCAGCACCTGGGTGCCTGTACCATTATGTGACCTTTTCCTCTGAGAACTCATCACCTGAAAACTGACCATGTCCAAATGGTTGATCTCCATTGCTTATCTGTTTATCCAACTAGGCAATGTAAGTTATTTAGTAAAATAATAGTACTGGGTATGAGATAATGAGATAATCTCTCACATTCTCCTTTTCTCTCCTTTTAAAGTAGCAGATTACCAAGAAGGGTCAGGGGAAAATCCCCATGCTATTTTCAATATTTTAGGATTCTGAACATATCCATCATAAGATGATGGAAGAAGAGAGTGGGACTGTCTTGTTCATTTTGGTATCAAGGCCTCGCACATGGTCAATTTCTTGCTTTTGATATTGTGCTATAATTATATAAAATGTTACCACTGGGGGAAACTGGTTAAAGGGGACACAGAACCTCTTTGATCTAAGTTTACAACTTCCTTTGAATTGGTAATTATTTGAAAATAAAAAAGTTAAACAAGTATTTCTTAAAAGAGTCCTTACATATAAAAAGTTCTTAAAGTATGTGCAAGTCATAAATATAGTATGACATTAAAGGAAAGTGAGTGTTTGCTGAATTCACGTGGAAGAAATAACCTACAAACAGAAACATCCTTGTCTTTATTAAAAGCTAGATTTATGTGTGTATGCACTACATTTTGAGCATTTTGCCCATTTTTGTTGTGCTTTGGATCTTCCCACAGATACTTGAATATATGTCGATTAAAGCAAGAGCTCTTGCATATAGACTCTAGGAACTGTCATTACTAATTGTGAATTATTAAATGTGAAAAAGAGAACTACTGACCTCAGCACCATGGGCTCCAGAGCCTGGGAGGCCAATCGTTCAAACATCCGCTGGAGGGGCGGATGCAGCGCGTGGTCCTCGTCAGCTAGGGCAGCGCTGCACCGCTGCAGCAGTCGTGCGTGAAGTCCGGCCTCACACATGACCTGCTGGTTTCTCTCTGTGTGCACCAGGGATTGTAAAATATTCGCCACGGCAAGTTGGAGGTCCAAAGCATGCTAAAGTTAACAAAGAAATCCACACCACCAGGGCATTCTTAGTAAGACAGGTGGTAGTTCTCTCCACATGAAGTACACCTTTTCATTCAAGGTCTCAACAGGCTGCGAATTACATTCCGGTTCATTAAGTGGCTGACTTAGTGACACAACGGCTCCAGAGGCTGGGCAAACGCTTGCCATCCTCATTATGTTGGCATTCCCAGCTGGACTTCATTCTCTTCCAAGTCTTTTATATTATACTAGAAATTCGTGCACGGGGGGGGGGGGGGGGGGGGCGCGAGGGAGGGGACACAGAGGGGGTGTCCCTCAGCCCAGCCTGCACCCTCTCCAGTCTGGGACCCCTCGAGAGATGTCCGACTGCCCGACTGCCCGTTTAGGCCCGATCCTACTGAGATCGGGCCTAAACGGGCAGTTGGACATCCCTCTCACAATCCAGGACTGCTGGCTCCCAACAGCTCGCCTGCCTGCCTTCCTGATTGCCCCTAACTGCTTCTGCCTGCCAGCCTGATCACCCCCTAACCACTCCCCTGCAAGCCTGATTGATGCCTAACTGCTCCCCTGCCAGTCTGTTTGCCCCTAAATGCCCTCCCCTGCAGGCCTGGTCACCCCTAACTGCCCTCCCCTGCAGGGTTGATCGCCCCCAAATGCCCTCCCCTGCAGGCCTGGTCCCACCCAATTGACCTCCCCTGCTGGCCATCTTGTGTCCACATGGGGGCAGTCATCTTTGACCACATGGGGGCAGCCATCTTGTGTGTTGGAGTGATGGTCAAATTGCATATTATTCTTTTATTAGATAGGAGGATTAGATAGGATAGAGACCTGGTGCACGGTGGGGGCTGGCTGGTTTGCCATGAAGGGTGTCCTGGATCAGGGTGGGGGTTACCTTGGGGCGTGGGGCGGCCTGGGCGAGGGGCCAATGGTGGTTTGCAGGCTGGCCATGCCCCCCGGCGACGCAAGTGGAGGCCCTGGGATCTGGGATTTATTTATCTTCTATAATTGAAACTTTGCAGCCTTGAGCGGAGCCAAGCCTCCTGCTCCCTCCATGGCTGCAGCCATTTTTGTTGGGATTTATTTATCTTCTATAATTGAAACTTTGTAGCCTTAAGCGGAGGCCAAGGCAGGCCAGGACAGGCGGAAAGCTTGGCTTCCTCCATTGCTGGGGAAACCCAAGCCTCCTGCTCACTCCGTGGCTGCAGCCATCTTGGTTGGGTTAATTTGCATACTCACTCCTAATTGGCTGGTGGGTGTGGCTTGTAGGTGTAGCGGATGTATGGTCAATTTGCATATTACGCTTTTATTAGATAGGACTAGAGGCCTGGTGCACAAAATTTGTGCATGGGTAGGGTCCCTAAGCCTGGCCAGCGATCAAGGCTGATTGGGGCCTTCTGGCTGCCGGCTGGTGACTCCCCTTCCTGGCTGCCAGGTGCCCGTTGGGGCCTTCCTTTGTTCTGCACCGCCCCCTTGTGGTCAGTGCATATCATAGCAAGTGATAGAACTCCTGGTCTCCTGGTTGAACTCCCATGGGGACACTTTGCATATTAGCCTTTTATATATATAGATGACTGTATAGCTAATAGTATTTTTATTTTTATAGAAATAGTGGCTGTGAAGTCTTTTCATGGTGGGTTAATAGCTTAAAGGAAGTCCTATTATTTACATTTGTGACACTTTAGGTCTTAGAGGCCATACATTTTAACAAGATTTGCCAACCAAACTACAGGTCACCCAAACTCTTGACCGCTACAAGTCAAAACAGATAAATGGTTTCAAAGTGGTATATTTGGTCACTATTCTTTCTGTACTACTTACTAACAATGTCTGCTGCTGAGCAGGATTTATAAGGAAAAATAATAATTTTCACACCAGAAATAACCACCTTGGCTACATTTGTCAAATGAGTTATATTCTAAAACATTCATAGTTATCATTCATGAAGAAAACTAATAAAAGTTAACTGATAAATTACTGAAAATTAATAGAAAACCCTGTATTTTTTCCTTTACCTACTTGGGTATGTGATATGGAATGGTTTCACATCCCTTCCCACATTTCTGACCCCATTCCCTTGCTCATGTGGGCACACCCACATCCTTTCAAAAACTCATTAAAGACAGAAGGAGCTGACAGCACCAAGCTTACTTCTGGCTGTGCCGCTGACCTCACAGAGGCCAGGAGGTCCAGCATCGCCAGCATGGCTCCCGGATGGATGATGACAGCGTCAGAACTCTGGAGAGAGGAAGTTGCCACATGTAGTTTCAGGTCATTTTTAGGAGGGTACACTGGGGGAGTTGAAACAGAATGGTATGCATGCCTATGAAAAAGAAAGAAGGGTAACTTGGTATTTTATTCCAATCAGATTCTTTTCATTTCTTTTATCCACTAATAAGCAAAAAATTCTTGTAATTGAAAGTTAGGCTACAAAACACCTTAACTTTGGGATATAAAAAGATGATTATCAATTCTTAATGTGTCACTTATAGACAATTTAACTATCAATTCCTGTAGACTCTTATGTGTCCTTACCATTTACAATTTGGATTGTTTCATTAAAGAATGGCACGCTATGAATACAGTTAACACTATTCTATGATAATATTTAAAAGTTGCTAAGAGTGTAGACCCTAAAAGTTCTCATTGCAAGAAAAAAACACATTTTTTCTTTTGTTATTGTATAAATATGAGATAGATGTAACTAAACTTATTGCAATCATCATTTCACTATATGTAAGTGAGATCATTATATTGTGCTCTATGTCAATTATATCTCAACTAATAGCCCTGCACACAAATCCATTAGCCAGTAGCTCTCTGCGGGGCCTGGCCGCTCCGCGCCTGCTGCCCAGACACTCTCCACGGCCCAGAGGCCCATCTGTGGCCGGGTGCGGAACGCTTGCCTTGTCGTTGGGGCGATGACGCAAGTGTTCCGCACCCTCACCTGGCAAGAGGCCCATCCGCGGCTGGGTGCAGAACACTTGCCTTGTCACTGGGGCAACGACACAAGCGTTTCCCCCCCTCCCCAGCCACTCCGTGCCCGCTGCCCAGAGGCCCTCCGTGGCTGGGGTGGAATGCTTGCCTCGTCGCCATGGCAATGAAGCAAGCATTCTGCCAGGCTGCTCACCCTGCCCACTCCCAGAGGCCGCCCCCCCGGGACTGGGGGACTCCAGCAGGTCTGAGAGGACTGGGCACCGCATTCTTTGTGACGGAGTGATGGTTAATTTGCATATTACCCCTTTATTAGATAGGACTAGAGGCCTGAAATTCGTGCAAGGGGCTTGGCCCCTGCCGCCATGGCGGCTGCCTCTGTCTTGACCCCTGCCACCGTGGCGGCCGCCTCTGCCCCAGCCTTGCTTCGGCTCCACCGCCGCCACTTCATCTAGAAGGTCATCCGGAAGGACGTCCAGTCTAATTAGCATATTATGCTTTTATTATTATAGATAAAACTGAAAGGGGTGGGGGAAGAATGACACATGTACCAGAAGATATAAGTAGGTGAAAGCATAGCACTAGGAAAGGTGACAGTTCTGATAATATGTGATGAGAGTGCGAGCTAAATTAAATCCCTCAATAAAACTTTTCTTTTAAAATTACATATGTGTTTTGAACTTTGCCTTAAGCCATAGATAACAGAATCAAGAACTAGCAAGACCAAAGTGGCTTACTCTATATAACTGGGTCAATAGACTCAGGGTTGGCTCAGAATCATCAAGGGAGTTTTCTTTTAGCTTATTTGGAACTACACACACTTTCTTTTACATTTTTCCCCACCACTGAAAATATTCCACACAATTGTTACAAATTTGAAGGCATATCATATTTTACATAACAAGCTTCTATGAGTTAGAAAGTCTAGTCATGTCCTGCATATACATTTCTTCTCATCAATGATCTCCACTTTCTACTTCATACTATTCTAAAATTCATGAGTTTTGCACATTTTGCATCTTGGCTCTAGAAAATAGATGCTTGTGGCTTTAGCCTATGGGAGCTCTTTGTTACAGTGGCTCAGCATAATTGGTCTAATGCTGAGCTCTGTCCCCGAGAGCAGTACAGTTTCAGCTCTGTGGCATAAGAGCAGCTTGGGAAACAGATGCTTAAAGTCAGTGATTTAGAAGCAAAGAATTGCACTGCCAGGTTTGTTTTTTTAAGCTCCATTCTCTTTTTAACAGATAATGAAAATATTCAGCTTCACTTATAAAAAAAGAACAGGGTCTCTCTTAGTTTATTTAAAGTCAGCTTATCCTACACCCACTCATTTTTTTCAACTCCCTGTTTTTCTGCTGATTTTGTTCAGAAAGATTTAATTTCTAAACCTAAGACATTTGTAAATGCTGTAACCAATAGCTATCCTCCTCTTACGCTGTTCCCTTTAGCCTTTAAAATATTTAGACCCATGCAGAAAAAGATTCCTAATTCCTCAATAGTGTAATATGAATTCCCAGCCATTAAGAAATTTCATAAAAACTGTTTTCATTACACACATAAAAATAACCCAAATTTTAGGATAAACATAGATTCTAATTGTATATTTTAGTTATAGGCCTTCCAAAATTATTTCAGAATTTCCAGATTGCATAGAGGTTTGAACTTGAACTATGGATATACCTAAGTATATAACTATTATAGTAGTAAACTTTTTTCACCTTAAATAAGAAAACAATATTCTGATATAGGAATCACATTCATTCTTCTCAAACTAGGAATATACTTCAAACAATGTAGAACACTAAACCATGGTATTTATTAATTAAAATTAGGTCTATTTTTATAAGCATTATACAACACTAATTCTTACTAAGTCACTTAGGTATCACCAGAGGCATTACCACTTTTTAAATGTAGAGATTACAGTAAACTTATTCAATTCATAATTCCTGAGCAAAACCTAACCATTTGCAAAGACAGGATAAAATACATTTCAAAATTTAGTTAATTTTTATGTTGTACTTCGTTTTAAAACTTACAGAAATTGCTATTTTCATATTTCAATCTAAGCTGTCAGAATATATATATATATATATATACTAGAGGCCCAGTGCATGATTAAATCATGCACGTGTAGGGTCCCCTAGGCCTAACCTGCCATCCAGGCCATATCCACTGCCCCGCAAAGCCTAGCACGCTCTGCGGACACTGCTGGCAGCCTGCTCCCCGCTTTTGATGGCAGGGGGTCCGCTGGAGCGGACACACAGCTCCCCACTTTCGATCACGGGGAGCTGGCTGTCTGTCCGCTGGTGCACCAGGCCTTTCAAAAGCCTCTGGTGTGGCAGAGGCTTTTGAAAGGCCTGGTGCCGGAGTGGACAGACAGCCAGCTCCCCGGCTTTCGCTCCCCGCGTTGGATGGTCCGCAGCAGGACGTGAGCTCGCTGCCCCAGAGGCCCCTTCTATGCCGCAGCACAGCCATGGCGCAGACGCTGAGCTTGCGCCGCCGCTGGCGAAGCGAGCTCAGCGTCCCGCCGGTCCAATCGGCCACCCCGAGTCCCGCTCCCTACGCCTCCCGCTGGCCCAATTGTGGGTGTAGCAGAGTGATGGTAATTTACATATTACCCTTTTATTATGTAGGATATATATTCAGCTCTCTGGCACAAGAGCAGCTTGGGAAACGGATGCTTAAAGTCAGTGATTTAGAAGCAAAGAATTGGCACTGCCAGGTTTGTTTTTTTAAGCTCCATTCTCATATATATATATATATATATATATATATATATATATATGTAACTTATCTACATCTTTGGATATATATGCTTAAATATTTAAATCCAGAATTTGCTCTGCCTTAATTATCATCAAGTGTGCAGAGGCACTAAGTAATGGACGCCATGTTTGAATGATAACTAGTAATTGCCCCCCTTTTCTCCATTGCAGATATATTCTGGAGTGTTTTGGTTATTATTTTGTATTTTGTTTTCACTTCCTCTAACTCTGATTAAACATCACTCAGCTATAATCATATTCCATTATTCCTCTAGATAATTAATAATAATAAAATATGTTAGGAGTTTTACTTTTCAAAATATGAAGTTTCTTAGTTCTTTTCCCCCCAATTCTTAAACTAAATAGAGAAGAATCTCTAGGATTTTATATACCTGAGAAGTATCACAAGTACAAAATTTCCTTAACACCTGAATACAAGCCATAAAAACTAATACAATGTTGGTTTCTCCTTTTGCCAACAAAAACATGTTTTGCAGCAAGAAAAAGATGCCCATGAGCTGATGTAATTTATGTTCTCAAGCTGTTCTAATTTTGAAAGTTACTATATTGCATGTGTAAAATAAAAACACTGTATTTCTTATTAGCTTATGATTATTATCACTGAGTAAAATGTATGTAACCTAGTCAGAATGACAACCTTAAAATGTCAGCACTGGTCTTAGTATTATCATGAGCAGCTTCCTTGAGGTGATATCAGCCTGTAAACTGGATTAGAATTCCAATGGGTAAGATTCACTCAACTAGGATATAGATTCAGGGATAGTTTCCCCTTACATCAAAGACATGGCATCCTTACAGGTAGCTATGTTGCAAATGAAGACAAACTATTTCTGATCTAAGGCTTTAAACAACTCTTCATGATATGAAATAAAATGCTGTTTAAATAAATAGTAAGTTCTAATGGATTTCTCTTTTTAATGGGATCCTTTAATTTGTAAATTTCTAGTAAAAGTAGTTTGCAGTTTTAGTTAATAGTTAAAAAGGGTTACATATTCTTAAATATAGTACTTTTTAAGCCTTTACATTTATGGCAGAATTATAAAGGTGATTTTAAAAAATAATTATAACTAGTTAGTCATTGAAACTAATTTTCTAACATCCTGTAGCAGTTCTGTATAATAGTGAGAACACAAATCTTCAAACTCAAAGAATACTTTTTGTCTCACTCATTTTAGCAACTTATAAAAAAGCACTAGATCCTCAAATTAATGTTACAATCTCTTGAATTAAGAAGTGTTCTTAAAGCCCTAGCTGGTTTGGCTCAGTGGATAGAGCTTCAGCCCACAAATGAAAGGTCCTGGGGCCATGCTGGAGGTAACCAATCTATGTGTCTCTCTCACATCAGTGTTTTTTTCTTTCTATCTCTCCCCCTCCCTTCCACTCTCTCTAAAAATCAATGGAAAATACCCTCCGGTGAGGATTAACAACAAAAAATGCTCTTAAAAAAAGTAGTGGTTTTCAAATACAAATATATTAAAAATGCTACATTCATTTAAAAATATTCTGAACTATGCCATGATTTACTGGAAGAAAATGAGCTATAAGCCCCAGTGTAAATTAAGAAAAAAGGGAAACATAAGTCCATACACCTAATGAATATTATTATTGAAATACATTAAAATACAGTCTGTGACAAATACTTTTGAAATAGAAACTCCAATTATACTGAAGTTTCAAAATCAGAATAGAAATAAAATTAAACAACAAAGAGGGACATCAGGATTCATTTTTAAAAAGCCACAGTGGAAGATTAACACAGGCTTAATGACTTGTACTTGGCCATAAGGAAAACCAGGGAAGTAAGAGTATTTGGTTCCAAGTGCACAGAATATGGTCATGGATCATAATTATGGAATATGAATGGATCTTAACTGTACTCTTGCCAACTAACTGCTGGTTCTTTATAGTCCACTAGAGGCCCGGTGCATTAAATTCATACACGGGGGGGGGGGGGGGGGGGGGAGGAGAGAGAGGAGGAGGAGGGGTCCCTCAGCCCAGCCTGCACCCTCTCCAATCCAGGATCCCTGTCACAATCTGGGACCGCTGGCTCCTAACCACCTCTGCCTGCCTGCCTGATCACCCCTAACTGCTTCTGCTTGCCTGCCTGATTTCCCCTAACTGCCTTCTGCCTGCCTGCCTGATACTCCTAACTGCTCTCCCCTGCTGGCTTGATTGCCCCTAACCAACCACCTCTGCCTGCCTGCCTGATCGCCCCTAACTGCTTCTGCTTGCCTGCCTGATTTCCCCTAACTGCTTTCTGCCTGCCTGCCTGATACTCCTAACTGCTCTCCCCTGCTGGCTTGATTGCCCCTAACCGTTCTTCCCTGCCTGCCTGATCACCCCTAACTGTTCTCCCCTGCCGGCCTGATTGCCCCTAACCACTCTCCCCTGATCGCCCCTAACCGCTCTCCCCTGCCGGTCTGATCGCCCTTAACCACCTCTGCCTCGGCCCCCGCCACCATGGCTTTGTCCAGAAGATGTCTGGTCTATCTGCTCTAATTAGCATATTATCCTTTTATTAGTATAGATAAGCTTTCTATATGAGGTGGACTAGTTTGGCTTAGGAAGAGATTTACACAGAACCTATAAAAGCAAGAGCTGGGGTAGGTTTTTCATTCACCTTTTCAAAGGTCAGCTATGACACCTCACAGCCTCACATTTAAACTGGTTGAACCTGACTGAGAAAGCACATACTTCCTTGCTGGTGCTGTGATGCTCATTTGAAAGCAGTAGGAGAAACCAAAAAATTGATCCCAAGTCACATTTAAAGTAAAAAGAAAAATCAGGAAAGTACTCCATTTAAAGAGGCACTAAGTCCTCATTTCTACATTAATTTTAATAAAACATATGCTGCTCTAAAGCAAAATGCGTATTTTAGTTTAAATAATAGGAGTTGGATGACACATGTTCTTTATATCTTCATAGCATCAACACATTTTACTCTTATAAATATACTCAGAAGTTGACTATTTTAAAACAAACAAATAATATGTGTGTATACACACACACACACACACACACACACACACACACACACAAAGCTAAAAAAAAATTGAAGTTACAAAGCACAACCACCACATTAACATATAATTAAGCACAAATAAAAACGCCCACACAAACAAAGATGGACTTCTGTTATAAAATCAGTACCTTTTCCTGGACAGAGCTGGTGTGCCCCAGGGAGAGGGGAGAGAAGACTCACTTGTCAGGCAAGGAGGGATCTGTTCTGCACGACTACAGACAACAAAACAGACAGGGTGGTTGAGAGGGGTTAGCAGAGAGTTGGTTAGTTTCACAAGAAATACCAGTAAAAGTTTAATAAGAAATGTCCTCCATACTCAGCAGGAACAAGGAACAAGACTATAAGACATGCACTGAGGGAAACAGGAAAGCATGCTTATAGCCGATGCTTATCTATTAATGTTAACATTTAACACATTTGTTAAACAGAGTGCTGTAAGCCCTGTTTTTGACAAAGCAAACTAAAAATGAGGCCTACTAACTAGGAAAAGTAGAAACCAAGGAAAAAGAAGATGAATCCAAAATTTAAAAATTCCTATTTTAAACTGCTTATTCGATGAATACAACACTATCCCATGTTTCCTATGAGCTAATAATATAATATGCATTTTTATTTTTGAGATGTAACTTGTATTTTCTTCTCTAAATACTAAGGTAAAAAAATATTAAAAAGCAAGAAACATTTCAACAGATATTTCAAAGTAGATATTCAATAATGAAGGGTATAAAATCTAATAGAAGTTCTAACCAACACAGTTATTTGCTTAATTTATGGGGACAATATAAAAATAAATCTTTTATTTTATGAAATAAAACAATGGTAACAGTCAAGTGATAATGCTTGGGACAAACTTGCAGCATGATCACTCTGACACTATTTTCAGTTACAACTTAATTGAAAGCACAGTTTAAAAATTGAAAGTAAGTGATGTTGGTAAGTGACACTCCTATGATCTAGATCTCTGGATTTCCCTCATCAGAGATTTTATCATGATATAGTGTAACTGTTTATTTACATGTCTGTATTTAAGCTAAAGAATGGCCATGACCCAGGTCATCGGGTGCTGAGCTGAATGTGCTGAGCTGAACCCGCAATGCCTAGCACAGCGACTTGGCACTCCTTTAATGGAGAATGAGTAACCAAGTCTGAATTATCTCTTGATAGGGAGTTCTATCATTTTTTGAGGATTATGTTGAGAATATATCATGTGTCTGGAAATAAATACGATCATAACCATGTTCTCCAATGATAACTAATATCATTAAGTCCAGATGTATCTAACATTGTTGAGAATAAAGAAAAAAGAGAATAGTAAGCATCACTCCATTAACAAAAACTTTTTAGAAATTGCTTCAAGAGTAGCTCTAGCCAGTTCGCTGGGTGGATAGAACATTGGCCTGTGGACTGAAGGGTCTCAGGTTTGTTTCTGGTCAAGGGCACATGCCCAGATTGCAGGCTTGATCCCCAGTAGGGGGCGAGCAGAAGGCACCCAATCAATGATTCTCTCATCACTGATGTTTCTATCTCTCCCTTCCTCTCTGAAATCAATAAAAATACATTTTAAAAAAAAGAGTTAACTGACCCTGGATTTACAAATAATACACAGATGTCTATGTTGAAAATCTTAACATCAAAGCAATAGTAATATTCATAGATAAAGTGATAGACAAATAATTGAGAGAGAAGATTCAGTTGTTTCCATTTTCCTTCAGGTTAACTTATAATTTAAGCCTTATTGTTGAAGTCATACATAGTATACCCTTTTAATTCAGAGCTTTTGACAGAGCAGAACCATACCTGTCAAAAGAATCTGTGGCTACTTTGTAGAGATAAATAAAGAGTTTACTGCAGTGCCGTAAAGTGGGTGACACTGAGTCCATCGACGTTATGTCTTCCTCTAAAAGTCTCTGAAATGGCTGTGTATTTGAGGGGAAGACATTCATGGGGCTTATTTTCCTTAGGTCTGAGAAGCAGCCAAGAAATCGAACGGCATCTGCCAATTTCTCATACTGAATCTCTGTTTTGAAGAAATGAGAGTTGGCTGGCTCATAGCGCATTGCTGCAGTCAATGTGCAGAACACAGTGTGGAGAAGTTCAAATACTTGGTTCTGGTTCACTTTCTCCCAGCCATTCTTCGGTGGCGAGCTCAAAGATCTTTCCATGGCAACAAGCAAGGACGTTATGTACACAAACCCTCCAACTTTCCTAAAAACTGTTCTTGACCGATGACTTTCTCGAAGAACTGACAGGAGGGCCTATGGGGGACAAGAAAATAAACTTGTAATTCAAGTAAAATAAAATAAAAACAGACAGGAAATGTCCAAGGTCTATACCACCATTCTGTGAACATCTGAAATAAATGTTTTTGTCATTTACCCAAAAAAACAGTCCTGTGAAGCATATCAAATATTTTGCTAATTAAAAAATGCCCTAGAGGCAGAAGATAATTTTAGGAAATGCTATCACATACTCCCTTTGATAGAATAAGGCTATATCCAAATCCTAGCTGAAAAGATTTCCCTATGTCTTTGATAAATAATGATATCAATGAATTCAGTAATTTTTACAAAGTAATGCTTTTATTAAATAAGTAAAATACATAATCTAGTATAATTTTACACAATCACAAGAACTTATGACTGTATGTATATAGGGTATCCTCAAAAAATGTATACCTACTTTGAATAATTACTAATTTCAATGGTTTAAATCTGAAAAGAAAGAAACATCAATTGAGCTATCAGAAAAGATGTATCAGTATGTATACATTTTTTTGGGACACCCTGTATATAAATTGATTTAGTTAAAGGATGAGACAGATAGTCAGAACAGCCAAGACATGAACTATTTCAATTGCTATAAAGTTATCATATACAGATGCTTTGGGAAGAGGCTTTACCTACACATATGTTACAAATCCAATTAAAAAGGAACCAAGAAAAGAGGAAAATGTATGTTAAAAATGTTGGCAACCAAAACACCTTTTGAAGGTACTTGTCATTGTTTTTTTTCCCAATGATCCCTTCAAATATACAAATGTTCCCCAATGTTGACAGGCATGTAGACTTCCTTCTTGTCTATTAAATTGTGGTCAAGTTAATATTGCTTTTAAAATAAAATGCATACTCAAAAGTGTCATTATACTCAATCAAAATAGGATGAAATATACAATAGTATAAAAAATGCAAACATCTCAATATTGATAAGAAAGTAACTGAATAAAGCAAATGTTATAAGAAATATGATTCTAGAAAATAGCTATTATTTCTGTGATGTCTGTGGCAAGAATGGGGCAAAGATACTAGGAGAGGAAGTCAGGGGGGAAGAAGACATATCCCCAGGGCCTTGGAGGCCAGGTTAAAGACACCACCTTTTCTTCTGCTATTACCATTTTGATGTAATTTTAGAAAATGGCAAGAATAGTTCATACTAGTTATAAGTCAGTTAAAAATAACCACAGATTTTAGTAGTAAAAGAGTAGTAATGCAGGCTCTTACCCTTAAAATGTCGGTCTTCAACTGCAGTTCTGTGGGTGGGGCTGAATGCATTAACCCCAGAAGCGTGCCCATGTCATCATCCCCATTTGGAGAGAGCACCAGCTGCTGGATAATCATCAGGGCATGCTGCCGGCATTGGGGGTACCTCACTATATTATGTGCACATCTTGCACCTCCAAATTCTCGGAAAATTCCTTGAAGGGAGAAAAATTTGATCTTTTTGTATGAAGAGTAGCTCAAATAAGACCTATAATAAGAATGCAAATAAGACCTATACACCTATTTCACCTTTTAAATTACAATACAAAATTGCACTGTAGGGTGCCAGCAAAGATATGTAAATTTTTTCTAGATTTCCTTAAATGCAAGATTAATGTCCAGATATGTTCACCACATCTAAATTATCCAAATCTAAACATTCAAAAATTTCATAGGTAGAAACCGAAGAGACTCAATATTTTTATGTCAAGTCTTTAAGCTGAATAATACTTGAAATCAATTTATGTAACCCTGTCCAGGTGTCTCAGTTGGTTAGATCATGGTTCCAATATGCCAAGGTTACATACAGGTTTGATCCCTGGTCAGGGCACATACAAGAATCAACCAATGAATGCATAAATAAGTGGAACATCAAATCAACACTCCATTCTCTCTCCCCGCCCCTTCCTTTTCTCTTTCTATAAAAACCAATGAAAGATTTTTAAAAAATCAATGTATGTAAAAAACTTTTAGACAAACAATACCCTAAATGAGATTTAAACTAAACAAGGCTTCTAAAATAGTAAGAAAAGGATAAAATAAAATTATTCTCCAATGAAAAAAATTATAAGGACCCAAACAAACAGAACTGTTCCAAATGCATTATTTAGTTGATTTATTTAATCCTTATCCCCTATTGTACAGATCAGGAGATGAGGCATAAAGGGTTGAGTGATATGGCCAAGGCCACACAGCTGACAAAGGGTAGAGTAGGATTTATGCCTAGATAGCCCAGCTCTATAGATTGTGCTTCAGCCCACAATTGATACTGTTCTCACATCAAATACCATATTCAATATTAAAAAATGGACCAAGTGACCTAAATCACGAATTAGTATTTCCTCCAAACTAAACATTCTCTCCTTTGCACTTTTATAATACCTTGTATATGCCACTATTATAGTACTTTATATCAAAGTCTTAGTATTGTTTATATGTTTGGTCCCCCATTAAACTTTAATTTCCTTCTGGTGTGTGTTTCAATAAGTATTTCCTGAGAGAATAAGTATCAGTGTATTTTGCTGTAGCAGCCACTGCCCTCTCTATTTAGTGATTTTCTAATTACTAACTTTTTAAGAATTATATGACCTTGAAATGAGTGTAAGTCATGTGCTTGCGATTTAGCATATGGAAGACCATGTTTACTTCCTGGCTGTGTTAGTGCCCATGAGGTAATCATTATTACTAATATTTCTTGAATAGTTCTATGAGCAAAGCACTATTTTAAGTGCCTGAAATCATAGGGTTAGTAATATCTTTCTTAACAAAGAGAAGACAGTTGATGAGAAAAGAATTTTGTAAAAATGTGTGGCAGTCTGAAAGTGATTTTCAGTAATATAGAGTAAGGTCTCCACTCTCATAGATTAGAACTGTTCCTTTCCTCCCTGTGGGTCATGCCACCAAAAAATTTGTCAAAGAATTCTTGTTAGTATACTCCTATAACGTTTCTGACTATCTCAGTCAACTACACCTCGTCTGCAGAAATAAGGAGATTATGCATTATATCATGGACAACCTGTTAATATCATACCCATTAAACCTCATCATATTAATTGTTTGAATTACCTAATAAATTCATTCAATTCTGTCGTGGCATTTGCCCAAAATGCATTTAAATAATTACTTATACAGTTGTATTTTCCATTAGGTTGTAATTCCTTTGGGAAAAGAATGATCTTATCTTTGCATCTCTAACACCTGGCATTGTGCACGAGACACACAATATATGTTATTTTTTTAAATACAGATTTTTTGTTTCAATCTTTTTTATTTTATTGTTAAAAGTATTACAAATAGTAGTACATATGTCTCCTTTTTCCCCCATTGATCTCCCCCCGGCCTCACCTACCCCCTGACACATGTCCTCACCGCCCCTCTCCCAGTGTCTTGTGTCCATTAGTTTTGCTTATATGCATGCATACAAGTCCTTTGGCTGAGCTCTTACGCCCCCCACCCAACCCTCTATGTTGAATTTTGAGTTCTTCTGCATTCAGACAAATAGACATGCATTTGTGCCTTTGCTAGTTCATTCAGTCGTTTGTTTGTTCATGGCATCCCGTAACAAAATTTTTATTTTATTTTTTAAATCTTCATTGTTGAAAGTATTACATATGTTCCCCTTTTTTCCCCATTGACCCCTTCTAGCCTCCCCTTCCCCAGGCCTTCACCACACTATTGTCTGTGTCCATGGGTTATGCATATATGCATAAAAGTTCTTTGGTTGCTCTCTCCCCACCCCACCCAGCATTCCCTCTAAGATTCGACAACCATAACACTGAAAATGCAATTCAAATTCCTCAGCATGGCCTAAAAAACTCTATATGATCTGTGCACAATCCACTCATCTGAGCTCACCTCCCTATTACTTACTTCTCTCTCAAGTTGTATTCACATTGTTCCTGAGAGGTTTCTGACGTTGGCTAAAATTTCAAGTATCTTTTTTAAAAGCAAGAGTGATATTTTATAAATACAGTTGGACTGTGTTAATGACAGGTAGAAAAGGACTGAAGAGAAGTTGAGATTTAATGAATCCAATTTACCTGGGAGAGGCAAGCTTTATTAGAGAATCATTTTTCAATATTTCCCTAAGATTGTAGCATTATAATACTCAAACTTGAATTGTTAAACAATTAAGAAAACTGTCGTATGAAGCAGATATTTTGGAAAATATTTAAATAAATAAATTTATTAGACTCAGAACCTGTATTATGTAAGTAAAAAAATAGAAAAAAGAATACTTCAAACATAAGGCACACAATGAAATATAAGAACATATTTTGAAATAACACTATTAAATATTTTGTCATTAGTATATTGGTAAAGATTGAAAGTATTACATTTCTAGAGATATGATAGTACCGTCACTGAATCAATAGTTTTTTCTCTTAAGTGATAAGAGTATTTCAGAAGCAAGAATCACTAGAGAAGCCATTACCAGAGGTAATATTCTCCCAAAGCATTTGCTAGAAGCTTTTCTAATTACCTGCATTTGTGTTTGATCCTTGAAGAAGCAATGTCAAGGTCTCCATAACCAACAAAGCTAGGTGTTTTTGGTCTTCAGTTGAACTATTATTTCTTGAGTCCCCTAGGAAAAAGGATCAGAAGTCCAAATCACAAAAGTAATAAGCTTATTTTTTTATTCAATTTTCTTTTAATAATTTAAAAAGTATTTCTTTAATATTCACACTTACTACTAATACAACTGATATAATACAACCTTTAAAAATGATACACATGTCTACCAGCTACCAAAAGTAAGGTCAAAATCCATGTTTACAGATTTTCTTTTGGTGAGGCTAGAAAGTTAGTTATCTAGCAAATACTGAAAAGGAAAAATGCCAATCAAAGTTAAATATATTCTTCTCACAGGTGTTTTCCTTGTGAAGGAGGTTGATAGGAGAATGCTAGATTAAAATGCACCAAAGAGAAACATTTATGAACCATGCTATCTATTTAACTTGTATTATTTAATTCAACACACTTAATACTTAACTTTTAAGTGCCATATACTACCACACTTTCATCAGATTGATCAGAAAGGGTGAAAAACATAAAATTTAAGATACAAAATGACTCTAGATATGTGTATACATAACATTACTGAAGAGATATAACTATTTGTTCTCTACAGTTAAGACATCTGAAGGCACCTAAACATCCCAATTGCTTCTAGAAGCTTTTTAAAATCCTTCTAGAAAGATAGTAGTAGACACAAGTCATGTGAACCATAAATATTTTCCTCAGTTTTTACCTTAAATTTTCTTCCACCACAATGACATATTTCTGGGTCCCACCTACTCCTTCCCCAACTCCCGAGCAGAGGCAGAATGAACAAGTTAGCTCTGGGAAATACTCATAAAGACGTCACAATAATATACATCAGTAAGTCATTCAAGTCAATAACCAAATGAAAGGCAAACCATGAACAGAACACCTTGTCCCAAGACCTCTGTCAAATAAAATAAAATTATGGAAAATGCTTTACCTTGTTCATTTAGTGCCTGAGTTGGATCCTTCAAGAGGGCAGCATACTTGTGCAAAAGGGTTACCATGACTTCCAGAAGGCCCACCTCCCTGAACACATCTTTAAATATGTAGTCATGTCGTGTAAACTTCAGGAGTGTTTTCATTGCAATAATGCTACAGTGGTAAGAAGAGCTAGATTTTAAGAGAATGCTAACACTAATAAGTTCTTTACAAGGGATATAATTTAAGCTAAAAACAACAAACTCCAACATCTCAAAGTATTTGCTTTGCACTTCTGGGAGTTTAGAAATCTTCTCTGCAAACTGTGACAATGTGTGCTGTGACTCGAGGATGAAATAATTGGCATTGTCAGCCATGTAAATATTTATGATGGCATCAAGGATGATCTGGGCAAGGAAGTTGGTTTTTGCTTTTAAAAATGCATTCTGAAGAACTGCAAAGGCTTGGACATTTCTCACACTGTGACCTACAATAGAAAATAAGAACATAAAAGTAGGTCTATGTGATATCTTAATCATGGCAACCTTGTCTATTTAAATATCGCATATTGTAATATTTATCAACTGTTTACCAAAACACATCCTGGTTTCATGAAAGATCTTATTTTTTTTCCATCAGGTTCAGCCATTTAATTAAAAATAAGTAACACCAATTAAACTTATAATGCAATATTGACAATATTCTGATTCAAGAATAGTGTATGTTGAAACATTAGACTATTTTAGAGAATAAAGCATCTTATATAGATTGAGGCTTCAGAGTTTGAAAATGAGAAGGGCTGTTGCTTTTTATTATCTATAACCTTGACCTTGACTATAAGAAGTTACCTCTCATACTTTCACGCTGAAGAAGTAACAGATTTGAGAACAGCAAGAATGGCAGCAGGAAAATAGGAAGGGAAAAAGTCTCTAGTTTCCAATTTTCCCTTTAAACATTATAACTTTAATTTGGAAATTTCTTTTGTTTTCAAGCTAACAGTGCAATTTCTTTACATATGTTTGTTAAAGCAATTCATGGCCAACTACTAGCTATATTTTTATTTTTATTTGTTTTACTAACTATATTTTTAAACATCTGATTTTCAAACACACCAACTGGAAAAAACAAAAATTTGTATCCATGGCTTGTATGAGGTGAATTAGTGACAATAATTATAAAGAAATTAACACAAAAAGTATTTGAGGCACATGAAAACAAGTGCTTGCCTCTAAAAACTATCCACAAGTTCAAATCTAGAGCAATATGATTTGCGAGAGTGACAAAAAAATTAACATAGGGCCTTACAGAATAAGCTGAATTTTTAGAAAGAGGATAAACAGAACTAGGAGAAATATAAAATGGGTTAGAAAGACCACTGAGAGTCCCTAGCTTGGGCATTATCTGAAAAATGCAAGGATTAAAAAAAATTTCCATCTATATATGATTTCAATTTTGTTTATTTACAACAAATTTATCCCATATGTGGCAAATACCAAAGATTTATCTTTACTTCTAGCTCTTCCTTAATAGTATGCTTGTTTTTTTTTGAGGACATCTCCACTTTCTTACTACCAGCAGGTGATTAAAAATAAGCTTAGTCTGGCCAGTGTGGCTCAGTGGCTGAGCACTGACCTGTGAACCAGGAGGTCGCGGTTCAATTCCTGGTCAGGGTGTATCAGGTGTACCAGTTAATAATAGCATTTTTTGTAATCAAAGAAAACACGATAATTCCAAGAGGAACATCAAAAGTGCTTTATTCAAAGTAATGTCCATTGCTAGCTACACATTTCCCCATCTTTCAGGTAATTTGTGGATACCGTCCCAATAGAACTTTACTTGTTTTGAGGCAAACCATTCAGAGACCCAATTTTCCACTTCTTCACGTGTTTTGAAGTGCTGCTCAGAAAGTGCGTGTGCCATCGATGGAAACAAGTGGTAATCTGAAGGAGCAAGGTCTGGTGGGTGGGTTAATACTTCCCAGGCAAGATCTTTTAACGTGTCTTTAGCTGGTTTTGAAGTGTGTGATTTGCATCATCATGAAGCAAAATTACTTTGCCGTGTCTTCTGGAATATTCTGGTAGTTTCACTATCAAAGCATGGTTCAAATTGATTATTTGTTGTCGGTAGCGATCAGTATTAACGGTTTCACCTGGTTTTAGAAGCTCATAATACACACCTTTCTGATCCCACCAAACACAGAGCATTGTCTTCTTTCCAAAGCGATTTGGCCTTGCAGTCGACGTTGATGATTGACCTGGATCAACCCATAATTTTGTGCATTTGGGATTGTCAAAATAAATCCACTTTTCATCGCCAATCACAATTCGATGCAAAAAAGACTTTCTTTTGTGCCGTTGAAGCAACATTTTACTGGTGACTTTTCGGTTTTCCATTTGTCTTTCGTTCAGTTGATGTGGCACCCATTTTCCTTCCTTTAAAATCTTTCCCATTGCTTGTAAATGATCAGAAATTGTTTGCTGAGCAACGTTTAATCTTTCTGCAAGTTGTTTTTGAGTTTGACACGCATCTTCATCCAATAATGCTTGTAATTGTTGGTCTTCAAACTTTTTCGGTTGATTTGGATGTTCTTTGTCTTTCACATCGAAATCATCACTTTTAAAGCATTTAAACCAGTGTTCACAAGTATCTCGAGATGGAGCATGTTCACCATAAGCTTCCCGAAGTATTCAGCAGCACTTTTCTTCAAAATGAAGTAATGAATTAAAACTTCCCACAAATGCTCTTTTTTTTTGGTATGAAATTCGACATTTTTAAGCGTAAAAATATCTATGATGTTAATACCTTCAGCAAATATGACATATGAAGTTTTGAAGCTTGCTGTCAATACAACAAAATAGCATACATATCACATCGCATATATATCAACATATGTGTAACTTCATCTATTGAAAAAAATCCGTATTATTAACGGTACACCTAGTATGCACAGGTTGCAGGCTCCATCCCCAATGGGGAATGCAGGAGGCAGGTGATCAAGGATTCTCTCTCATCATTAGTGTTTCTATCTCTCTCTCCCTCTCCCTTCCTCTCTGAAATTATATATATATATATATATATGTGTGTATGTGTGTGTGTATATATATATATATATTTAAATCTTGATAAAAATAAGCTTAGACAGACTGATGGACATGCAAATGTAAAAGTCTGATTGTATGTGACAAAAAGGTGACAAAGTAAAGAATAACTCTAGTCCTAGCTGGTTTGGCTCAATGGATAGAGCGTTGGCCTGGGGCCTGAAGGGTCCCAGGTTCGATTTTGGCCGAGGGCACATGCCTGGGTTGCGGGCTCGATCCCCAGTAGGGGGCGTGCAGGAGGCAGTCAATCAATGATTCTTTCTCATCATTGATGTTTCTATCTCTCTCTCCCTTCCTCTCTAAAATCAATAAAATATATTTTAATAAAAAGAATAACTCTAACCTATATTTTGCATCTTTTTGCTAAGTGACACTATCTAGTCTCATTATAAAGAAAAGAGTTAAAAAGAGATGAGTTTAGGGTACTATGAGAAAAGTTGGATTTTCCTAAGTTTCATCTTCATTATTGGTTTCAAGTGATGTCATTGACAAAAAACAAGGCATATTAATAACCAACCCGAGAACAAGCTTTCCATCACAAAGAGCTGAAATGAACACCATGTGTACACATACGCATACACACAATTAAATCAAATGTAAAATGTCTTAATCTTGCATACAAAGATAACACTTGAAATGCAATAGTCAGCAGAACATTGGCCTCTTAGTAATTTCTTTTTAGTTATAGTAATAAATCTGTCCTGATTCATCCTTAATCCTACTTGTTATCAAATTCATGTAGTGGCTATGAACACAATATAGTTAAAATAGGTTGATCATATAAATGACCAAGGAACTAGAGACTGCTAGTCTCCACCACAGGTTTCAAGAACAGAGCATTTTAACTAATTCAATAACTAATCAGTTTTACTGTACAAAAACTCAATCATTTCCTGTGACTAATCCAGAAAAAGAAATTTTCTATTTGTAATATCATTTTCAAATTTAGTAGATCTTATATACAATGGAACTAAACAAATTTGAAGATTTGGCTTTCTATCAGAAAAATTATCTAAAGGAATAGCTGAATAATAACACCAAAATAAGTAGCATATAAATTTGAAGTATATATTTTTTAAAAATATATTTTTATTGATTTTAGAGAGGAAGGAAGAGGGAGCGAGAGATAGAAACATCAATGATGAGAGAGAATCATTGATTGACTGCGTCCTGCACTCCCCACACTGGGGATCTAGCCTACAACCCAGGCTTGTGCCCTTGACCGGAATCGAACCTGGGACCCTTCAGTCCACAGGCCGACGCTCTATCCACCGAGCCAAACCGGCTAGGACTGAAGTATATTTTGAAAGCTGATGTTATCAGGTAGTTATTCAGGACTGTCAAAACCATTAAATTTCTATAATATTTAATTGAGAAAGAAGAATAATAATTAAATCTAAAAGATAATTAAAAGACTGCTCTAATATCTTAGCTAAACAGATCTATTCTGAATAAGTTTCAAATTTTACATTAACTGACTTCAATCTGTTTGGTCACAAATAGCTAAAAATAATAAAGGTAAAGTGAGGAAATCATTCTAACAGATGACAATTACCATCTCATTACTTTCAAGTCTATACAAGCAGAAACAAAAGAAAATGAATTAATCTAAGGTGTGAAAGGATCGTGGAATATACAACAAAAAATAGAGCTTTCTTATTTTCAGAATCTAATGTAAAAGTGAGTGTTTGAAAAAAAGAGCCTAAATGATACAGGCATAAGTAAAATGCAATACAAATAAATTTCTAAATAAGGAAATTCAAGAGTTCATTCCATACTCAGACACTAAATATTATTATTTTTTAGATTCAAAGCCAACAGTTATGAAACATTTTAAAGAATGGATCTGAAGTGGTGAGATGAATAGAAGAATGAAAAGGTAAAAAGACACCTATGGTCATCCAGGTGAGTGATCTTCAGAGCCTCAACTAAGGTTGTGGCAGTAAGCTGGCAACGAAGTAAATCCATACATGCTTAGAAAGTATAAGGTGGAAAATACAGTAGGTCCTAGGGTTACATCGGAGATCCGTTCCTACAGCATGATGTAACACTATTTTCACCTTAAGTCAAAACCTACCTATATAAGCATCTACATCACTCACATGGAGCACATACACAGCAGTAATGAAGTGAAACAGTAAAAAAAATTTAAAAGAAAGATAACAATTCCAGACCTTTACTTGTGGTAAATAAATAATAAAAGATATAAAGCACATACATACGTACATACATAGAAATGACAGAACTTTATTTTTTAATAAATAAATGGGAGATGGCAACGTAACCATGAAACGATGTACTCGAGTCCGACGTAACCCGAGGACTGTCTGTAATGACTAAATTACACTTGTGAATGACCAGCAAGAAGAGGCTGGCTAAACAATGTGAACGGTTACATTCCAGCAAGCCAGCTGAACATCAGCACTTGCCACGAGTGCACCCAGCCCAGAGCTCTTCACAGTAAGCCCATAACAGAGACTGCAAAGCACTTCAGTTACTAGCTTGAACAAAAATATATTCTTTTCTTATGAAGAGATATATTCTTTATTTTAAAAATATTAAAAACACTCACTCTGCTTAGGGAACAACTTTGAAAGCTATGAAGAGGCATGAATTATGAAACAACCTCAGAATTGTGTTTCTGGAATAATTAAGATGAAAAATCACCATGGAGTTGTTATTAATCAGCAGGATTATTTCTTAAAGGAAAGGACTGTTCCATTTTAAAAAATTTATTTCTTTAGAAAAATCTCTCTGCTGCTGAAGATACAAAGTTTTATAAAAGCTCCTGCTGTACAATATAGAAATAGAAATCCTTTTCAAGCTTTAACATATCAAAACAGATACATTTACCAGCTTCATTAATAACTTAGTTTACTTTTTTTTGAAATTTTTTATTTCTATACTATTTATTTACATCTAAAAGCAGCAATAAAAATAAGATAGGTAAAGTATATCTATATAGAGAGCAACATAAGGCAAATATATTCATTTATCCTCTTTTAAATGTAACTATTGATAAATAGGTAAAAATTTCTTGGTAACAGGAATTTTCTTTTCATAGATCATGAAAGGAAACCAGCGAAATCAGAGAAAATATTTCCCAAAGTACCCTGAACAAGTAACTGGCAAAAGTAAGATAAAGAGTATCAAGTATATCAAAATAGGCACAGCACCAACTTATAAATACTAGGTTTACCGGTTAATAATGTGGATTTTTTTCAATAGATGAAGTTACACATATGTTGATATATATGCGATTTGATATGTATGCTATTTTGTTGTATTGACAACAAACTTCATATATCAAATTTGCTGAAGCCAACTGCCCCCCCCTGCCGGGCTGGTTGCCCCCAACTGCCCCACCACCAGCCTGGTCATCCCCAACTGCCACCCGCCTGCCAGCCTGGTTGCCCCACGCAGCCTGCTGTTCAGTCATTTGGTCGTCCCTCACTAACCCCCCTGCTGGCCTGGTTGCCCCACTCAGCTTGCTGTTCAGTCATCCGTCCGGTTGTTTTGGTCATGATGGCCCCTGGCTTTTTATATATTAGGATAACTCAATAGTTAAATTTAAATAGAAGTCCAAAGGACCCAGAGTAGCCAAAATAATTTTGAAAAGGAAGAACAAAATTGGACAACTTAAGTGACTTTATTTCAAAACTTACTTTCAAGATACAGTAATCAAGATTGTGAGTATTGGCTTAAGACACATTAACCAATGGAGCAGAAAAAAGAAAGGGTCCCATATGGTCATATATGGTCTTTTCAACAAAAAGACCTGGCACACTTGGATATTCATATTGTTAAAAAAAAATCCTACTTCCTATCATATATAAAAATTAACTTAAAATGATTCACAAACCTTAATGTAAGCATTAAAATATGAAACTCCTAGAAGAAATCAGAGAAAGTTTTAGTAAACTGGGCTTAAGATTTCTTAATATGAGGCAAAACGCATAAAATATAGGGTGTCCCCCAAAAATGATACACATCCATTTTTGATAGCTTAATTGATGTTTCTTTTTGGATTTAACCCACTGGAATTAATAATTATTCAGTGTGTATACATATTTTGGGACACTCTGTATCTTAACAATGATAAATTGGACTTCATAAAAATTTAAATTTCTCTTCTTCAGAAAGTGCTAAGGGAAAAAAAAAAAGGCAAGGCAAGACTAGAAGAACATACTTAAAATACATATTTTATAAAGGACTTATCCAAAATAGAGGTGAAATGGCAAATAAGCATATGAAAAAAATGCTCAAAATTATGTAGAAAAATGTGAAGCAAAAAACCACAGTTAGAAACTACTACATACTCACTAGAAAATCTAAAATTAAAAAACAAACAAAAAGCTAGCACCATCAAGTGTTGCTGAGGGTGTAAAGCACACTTTCATACGTGGCTGATGTAAATGCAAATTGGGAAAGCCACATTAGAAGACAGTTTGGCAGCTCCTCGTACAATTAAATATACATTTACCATATGACTCAGCAACTCTACTGCTTGGTATTTGTCCCAAACAAATGAAAGTGTACATCCACACAAAAACTTATTTTATATGAATGTTCATAGTAGCTTTATTCTGTTCATCGTAGCTTTACTCATGATAGTTGAAATAAATGCCTGGACAACTTAAGTGACTATTTCAAGACTTACTTTAAAGATACAGTAATCAAGATTGTGTAGTATTGGCTCATGACACATTAACCAATGGAACAGAAAAAAGAAAGGGTCCCATATGGTCATATATGGTAGGATAGCCAAACAATGAAATACTATCCAGTATTAAAATGGAACAAACTTCAGGTATCCTATATAATAAAACTCTAATATGCAAATCGACCGAACAGCAGAATGACCTATGATGAACACTGACCAGCAGGGGTTGGACGCTCAGTGCAGGAGCTGCCCCTGGTGGTCAGTGCACTCCTACAGGGGGAGTGCCACTCAGACAGAAGCCGTGGCAGGTGGGCACTAAGGAGCAAGGGGTCCCAGACTGCGAGAGCCCCGGACTACGAGAGGAATGTCTGACTGCCGGCTTAGGCTCGATCCCCCTAAGCCGGCAGGCGGACATCCCCCAGGGAGTCCCGGACTGTGAGAGGGCCCCGATTGCCTGCCAGGCCAAGAGTGCACTGGGCCTCTAGGGTGTGTGTGTGTGTGTGTGTGTGTGTGTGTGTGTGTGTGTGTGTATGTGTGTGTGTGTGTAATGCATATATATAATTCATATATATATATATATATATTACCTCAACACTGCTAACAAAATAAAAAAGACATTCAATATTCCCTTTGTGTGGAATAAATCTATATACACCAGTCCATACAATAACACTGCAACGTAGGCTATGAGAAATAGGTAATTTTGAATTATAAATGAAACTCAAAATTACCTAACTTGATCTATTTATTTTACAGAAATTTACATTATTTATTTCTGATATTTAGAAAGGTTAGGTCATTCATGGACACCTGACTTCTGACTCTTAGGTCAATATCCTTCCTAGTTAACCTTGCATTCATAAACATATGTCACTGAATTCTAATGGTAATCCTAGGAGGTGCTGGGTTATATATTTATTATCCCTGTTATGGATGAGATTAACACCAGGCAGACAAATGAGGAAGGTTAATTTTGCTGCATTAATCCTCTCATTACAAAATTATACTATTGTAACTAGCTATTATACCAGTGTCATGATCATACTGATTAACCAAATGAAAGAACAAAAGTCTAAAACAGCAAGTACATTGCTGAATTATTTTTAAATTAACTAAGAGAAAGAGTTAAATGTAGAGTACTCAAACTAGAATTGATAAAGTATTAGAAGTATTTTGAGATCCCTAGTTTTTAAATATTGAATAAAATGAAGCTTTAAACTGCTCAGAAAATATGCCTGGATTTCTACTTGTTGCACAGATTTATTTTTACTGATTTTTTGAGAGAGAGGAACATCAATGATGAGAGAGAATCATCCATTGGCGGCCTCCTGCATGCCCCCTACTGGGGATCAAGCCTGAAACTTGGGCATGTACCCTGATGGTGACATTTTGGTTCATGGACGGATGCTCAATCACTGAGTGACACAGGCCAGGCTGCACAGACTAATTTAAAAAGTTCTATATAATCTACACACTGAGGGTACATCTTATCACAGTAAGTTTGACAACTCAGTAATCTAAGTCATGCCTTTTCAGTATAATTTTCTACAATAAATCACATTTAGAATTTTCTAATAAATTCATTTATGCTCATTGACTTAAAAACTTGTAACTGTCTACTATGTCACATAATCCTATCTAATAAAAGAGTAACATGCAAATTAACCATCACTCTGCTGCAGCCACAAGCAATGCCCACCAGCCAATCAGGAGTGAGTATGCAAATTAACCCAACCAAGATGGCTGCGGCCACGGAGCGAGCCGGAGGCTTGAGTTTCCCTGGCAATGGAGGAAGCCAAGCTTTCCGCACACCTTGACCAGCCCAGGCCTCCACTCAAGGCTACAAAGTTTCAATTATAGAAGATAAATGAATCCCAGATACCAGGGCCTCGGCTTGGGTCACCGTGGGGCATGGCCGTCCTGCAAACCACCACAGGCCCCTCGCCCAGGCCGCCCCACGGGAACACCCACCCTGATCCGGGACACCCTTCAGGGCAAACCAGCTGGCCCCCACCCGTGCACCAGGCCTCTATCCTATCTAGTAAAAGAGTAATATGCAAATTGACCATCACTCCAACACACAAGATGGCTGCCCCTATATGGACACAAGATGGCCGCCACAAGATGGCCAGCAGGGGAGGGCAGTTGGGAGGGACTAGACCTGCAAAGGAGGGCAGTTGTGGGTGATCAGGCCAGCAGGGGAGGGCAGTTGGGAGGGACCAGGCCTGCAAGGGAGGGCAGTTGGGGGCGATCAAGCCTGCAGGGGAGGGCAGTTAGGGGTGAACAGGCCAGCAGAGGAGGAAAGTTGTGAGCGACTAGGCCTGCAGAGAAACGCAGTTGGGGGGAACCCAGGCCTGCATGGGAGAGCAGTTGGGGGGACCAGGCCTGCAGGGGAGGGCAGTTAGGGGTGACCAGGCTTGCAGGGGAGTGGTTAGGGGGTGATCAGGCTGGCAGGCAGAAGCAGTTAGGGGCAATAAGGAAGGCAGGCAGGCGAGCAGTTGGGAGCCAGTAGTCCTGGACTGTGAGAGGGATCCCAGATTGGATAGGGTGCAGGCTGGGCTGAGGGACACACACTCCCGTGCACAAATTTTGTGCACCGGGCCTCTAGTACATAGATATTGTCCCATGAAATTCAAATAGACATGCTGCTATTTTTTGGCTAATTAAATTCTACATGCATATATAATCATATTGCATATTTACCAAGTGACAATCATGTGAAAGAAACCATTAGAGGCCCCCCAGGTTCACATTACTTCAGAATGTTCAGAATGGTTATTATGTATTTAAAATAAGTAAAAGCACCCTTTTATTTTTTCAGTTGATATTCAATTACAATTGATATTTAATGTTATTTTATATTAGTTTCAGGTATATAGCATAGTGGTTAGACATTTATATAACTTACAAAGTGATTCCTGATACATAGTTATCACAGTACTAGAGGCCCAGTGCACGACATTCATGCACTGGGGGTGTGTGTGGGGGTCCCCTCAGCCTGGCCTATGCCGGCTGTGCCCGGGACCCCTCGGTGGATGTCTGCCTGCCAGCTTAGGCCTGATCCTCCCTCGCTCCTTACCGCTCGACTCGCTGCTCCTTAGCGCTGCTGCAAAGGCAGGAGGCTCCCGCCACTGCCACTGCGCTCGCCAGCTGTGAGCCTGGCTTCTGACTGAGCGGCACTCACCCTGTAGAAGCGCACTGGCCACCAGGGGGCAGCTCCTGTGTTGAGCATCTGCCCCCTGGTAATCAGTGTGCATCACAGCGACCAGTGGTTCCGCCATTCAGTCTATTTGCATATAAGCCTTTTATTATATAGGATTATTGACTATCTTCCCTGAGGAATATGTGACTATTTTCTGACTACTAATTTGTATTCCTTAATCCCTTCAACTTTCTTACCCAATCCCCCATCACCCCTCCCATCTGGCAACTATCAGTTTGTTCTCTGTATCTATGAGTCTGTTTCTGTTCCATTCACTTATTTTGTTCTTTTGGATTCCAACTAAGTGAAAATCTCATGGTATTTAAAATTAGCTAGTATTCTTATGTAACTCAATGTTATTAACTATATGATAAATTTTCTTAGTAAAAGATCACTAGATGAGGAGACAAAGTCAGAATATCTGAACTATAAAATTTATTTTCTGTCACGAAAGAAATGATGTAACTTCTTTGTACTTAGGTTTGCTTAGTTTTAAATATATATACATAGAGAAAAGCACAGAGATTGGAGAGTGTAAGTCATGGTGCAGCCATAAAAAGGGGAAATGTGTTAAAAGTGCCAACATCAAAAGAGGCATGTTTGGGTTATTAAACTGTTTATGCTAAAATGAAATATTAAAATATAAATTTCACTGTTTTTATTTTATTATATTTCAGTAATATCGTTTTCAGTATTTAATCTGTAAAGACTGTCACTCAAAAAATTATATCATAAAGAGCACAAACTTTAATAAAAAAGAGATTACCTTTATATAAGTAACAAATAAAGAGCAATCAAAGTCAGATTGCTTCATTCTTTCTCGATTTCTGACTGAAAATGGGAGATAGGGGGTGGGAGACAAGAAACTCACCTTTGCCTGCAGGCTGAGGCACTGCAAATCCAGGCAATAAGAAGGGCGCCCCTGTGGTAATACCAGCTGGTTTTAGTTCACTGACACCGTATGTTGTTAGGGAAGTTATCAGATTAACCAGATCTTTCAAGGCATCTTTGGATTCTGCCTCTTTTGCTTGTTCCAATCTAGGAAGAGTAGGATTTAGCAAATATTTTTTCTTGTTATATTCTCAAATTTAATACAGAAATGTTCAATATTTATATGCCGTAAATAATCGTATCAAGTGCTCCAAAAAGTATCTTCTTGCATTTTCCCCCATATTAAAACACATTTTTTAGAATCTACAAATTTTAAGACATTATGGTGTATTTGGAAAAATACACCAATAGTTTGAAGACCTGATTGGTATCAGTGCTGATTTTGCCATTAGCAGTGCTATTTTAAGTAAGTCATTGATCTTTGGTAGAAAGTGTCTATAAAATAATTAGATTAAATATCTCTTAATTTCCCTAAAGCTCTAAGATAATAAAGTTTCACTGTTTACAAGCAAAACCCTTATTAACTATTTCTTTCCTAAGATATTTTCTCTGCTAACAATTTTAAAAAATGAATTTCTTGGGGAGCATTCTAACACTTCATCTGTATTTCATTAATTCAGGTACTCTATTAGAGGACATTTAAATAAAGTTCTGAGAGGCTAACAATTTTTAAAAACAACCTTAATTACTTCAGAGGAACACTGGAGTGATTGTAGAATCATTTTCTGATTGTGGCTTTACTGAGAATACAAAATGGGTTGCAAAATATAGTTTTTAAAGAATAAGATTTATCGAGGAACCCGCCAATAAAACCAATTACTCCCATTAAAATAAACTTGGAGAATGCACAAAAGAAGAAAAAGTATGCTTAGCCTCACACTTGAAGACATGTTAATATTCTGATATATTTTTTAAACTTGTCTTTTTTAATGTGTAAGTTTTGTTTTGATAAGTTATTTTCATACCATATGTAGAATTTTATAACCTTTTTTTTCCTCCCATTTTCTAGTGTTATCCAGGTTTCTCTCTGTTAGTATAAACTCTCCATACATATGCTTTTAATGGTCATGGAGAACCAACCACTGATTTGGGGAGAGGGAAGTGGGACAGCTAGTGAAACACAGAGTAAAGAAGCACCAACATACAGAAAATGGCATCTAAACTTAAGATTATATCTTTAGGATACAATCTTAAGAGACATTATTGTGTCAAAATAATGATTATTATGAGGCTTTTGATAATATCTGGTCAACCTGTGTTCTCAAAGGTTTGCACCAATTAATAACCTTTTAGTAATATGAAATAATTATTTCAACAATTTTCAGATGTCCTCGTTTGTAAATTATGATATATATGTAAAATTATACTATGGTTTGCCTAGTATTAAGTAATAGTATCATGGAAATAAAATGTTTAAAAAATAGTGCTTGTTTACAATAGATCAAATGACTTAAAAATAACAGATGACCCAGGGCACAACTAGTGAGGCATGAATATCTTTTTCCTAGTATATTTGTAACCAGTCACTTTCCATATGTGCATGGAACATTTGGTATGGAAAAGGGGGTAGTGAAACATTTTAGATTAACTACTTTGTTTTATATATACATTTGTAAGGTCTCACTCAATCTAAATATTCTTGTTATTAACTACATTAATAACAACCCTGAATTACTAAATAAGGAAAACCAAAAATATAATTAAGCAAGAAGAGTTTACACTTCAGGAAGATTTTAATTAATTAATCTAAGTTTTACTTCTTTATATACTAAAGATTTATTCTTCACATCTAACCACTGATTCTACCATGCTTACGGTCTACATTTACCAATTTAATTCTAAGTTCACTTTATGTACACTATTCGCAGAAGAGGAATAAAAACAAGTGATTAAAGCCAAGAGTAGATAAAGTATACATTAAATAAGTGTCTGATTCCTTTTTTCCTAACCATCTATATATATATATAAAAGCCTAAGCAACCGTCTGACGGGTAGCTATGATGCACACTGACCAGCAGGGGGCAGATGCTTAATGCAGGAGCAGAAGCCACAGGCATCAAAACATGGAACAGACTGATGAATTTCAGAGGGAAGGCGGGAGGGGGGAGAGTGGGAAGAGATTAACCAAAGATCTTATATGCATACTAGAGGCCCGGTGCACAGATTTGTGCACTGGTGGGGTCCCTTGGCCTACCTGTGGGGATCAGGCCAAAAGTGGCTCTCCGACATCCCCCGAGTGGTCCCAGATTGCGAGAGGGTGCAGTCCAGGCCAAAGGGTCCCCACCCCCTGTGCACAAATCCGTGCACTGGGCCTCTAGACAACTCTATTGTTTCTTTTGATGAAAAAGATTGAGTAGACATTTAAAATACATTCTTGAAATGTGAGGTTTTACCTAAGCAAGAGGTCACAAAGAAAAATATATCCTTGCCATATCCGAAAATCATCCAAAAGAGTTTGGGAAACATCACTGGAATCTTTGAGGAAACAAGAAAGCCCAGCAAACATTTCAACAATTTCTAGGGGAGATAGGTCATCTGATTGCTGCATATTCTGAACACATGTAGATAAACATTCTTTTTCTGTAAGAATAAATAATAAATATGCATTATTATGGCAATTGCTTAAGAAAACTTTCTTGTTTCTGAGTCAGTGTTTAATGAAACATTAAATTTAAATTATCTATAAAATACTGTAAGATAAACGTTATACATTCTAAAAGTAAATATAAGACTCAAATTCATTGGGAAAATTCTGCCTCTAATGAGCAAATAAAGAGTAATAAAGGAAGTGTTGAAAAGTAGTTGACATTTATCATTGTTTTTAAATCACTGTTTGGATGTTTTATCATCAAACAAAATGACTGCCTGCTGCCAAGTTATATTTTTGATCTTTTATATTAATACAGTAAAAGGATGAAAAAAGTAAAAAACTGTCTTTTAAGTTTAAGAAGACAAATCTAATAATTACTTTAAAGCTCAAATTAGAGTGAATCTAGACCAATGAGATACAGAACTACTAA
The DNA here is from genome assembly GCF_951640355.1 of Cnephaeus nilssonii. Taxonomy (NCBI): domain Eukaryota; kingdom Metazoa; phylum Chordata; class Mammalia; order Chiroptera; family Vespertilionidae; genus Cnephaeus; species Cnephaeus nilssonii. Next base: position 63,440,066 of record NC_137072.1, on the reverse strand, counting down.
AGGAAACATAATTTTAAAAATTATGTTTGTACTATACTGTATATTACTAATTTAAAATAGCTATATTCCAATATTTCATCTCTTATCTTTAATGAAATTTATTTGTCTAAAGAAAACCAGTTTCACATAACAAAAGCTAAAAAGATTTAACATGTGAACAGAGGCAAGAAACAGAATTGACAATTTCTCTTTAGTGTTGACAAAGAATCCACTTAAATTTATTTATGCCACATAAAACAGATTAATATCTGTTAATAAGTCTATGAAATATCTTAAGACTTTTAACTGTAGCATCTCAAAAAAACTTTTTATTTCTTCAGTAAAAGGGGGGATAGGTTATAACACAGAATTTATATTATAATTGGATATTTACACAAAAATAAAATTATCTTAACTCTTGTACATATCCATCATTTGAACGAAAATTTCTTACATTTGAAATGCTTCACAAATAGAAAAATAAATATTTTTTCTCTTGGCAAATTTCACTTTTAATTATTGATTGATTGATTTAGAGAGAGAAAAAGAGAGAGGGAGAGATAGAGGGAGAGAGAGGAAGAGAGAGAGAGAGGGAGAGACAGAGCGAGAAACATAGACCTGTTCATTCCACTTATTTATGCATTCATTGGCTGATTCCTGAATGTGCCCTGACTGGGGATCAAACCTACAACCATGGCATATCCAGAGGATGCTCCAATCAACTGAGCTACCTGGCCAGGGGCTGGCAAATAAAGTTTTTAATTTAAAGAAGAATCTTTGGAAAATTGAGATATTAAAATAAATCTGTCATCATATGAGGAAGAGAAAAGTGAAAGAAATGTAGAGCACCTAGAATGAATAAAGAGATATTCACCATGGATATACTTCACTACATTGACACTAAGACCGTGACGGGATATGGTCATAAGGACTTCTCCAGCACTCTTCCTCCAAGGCAGGTTATAAGGCGGGCACCAAGAGGTTATTGCACTGAATAAAAGCTGGAGATCATCTTTCTGAGCCAGCTCCTCCGCCGGGGAAACAAAACTGCAGAGTTTCACTAAGATCTAGACAAAACAAAACAAATGTGTATATAAATGAATGGTTGGGGAAGGGAGGACCCAGACAAGGACTAGGTCTGACCATTAAAAACTCTGAAAGTTCAGGGTTAGTCTGAGCAATACCATTAAAGCCACAATGATGAGTGCTCTAACTTAGACAGCATTAACAAAAAAACAACTATAATTTAGAAGGGTGTTACAGTAAGACCGTTACCCAGCCCTACTTTTACCAACTTATTAAAAATGTTCTATGTTTACTATTTTCTTTTCATCATGTATTTTTGTATACCTTGCCCTAAGCGGCATAAACCAACAGTAACATTCAAAGTCAATGTTTCAGTTTTCTAGTTTAGTTCTTGAATTCTTAGTTTGTCATAGGTGAAATGCAATTTTCTTCTCTAAAAAGAACAGTTTTAGAGATATGACAAAGTAAAAACAGTAAAACAAAGTAAAAGTATTTTCAAATTGTTCTAATTTCTTGTATACAGGTAGAAGGGGATATTAGAATAATAAAATCATCTTAATTCATAAGTAACTTTTAATTATGTCTAGTAGCCAAAAATCTTCTTAAGCCTAGCTTTCAAGGAAGATTCAAAAAACTTCTTAAACTCTGGATGAGTATTTTTTTAATTATGAATTGCAAAATACATAGTACTCTGGTGTTCACAGCATTAAAAGCCTGCTACTTGGGGAATTTAGCTATGGTTTCCACCCTCAAAGAATTTTGTTCTTCTAATCTAAATTCAGTGGCAGGAACAGTTAACTTTCCTTCTCTGTGGTACATTTTCTCATCTAACTATTTTTAAAAATATATAATGTTAATAAAATAAGTATAATTTATGAAATAATTTCATTCTATTGAAAGTGCTTCGTGAAATCTGAGTATTTCATTATCTGTGGAGAAACTGCTACATAGAAAAAAGTATTTGGTACAGCCTAGGGAATATAATCACTAATACTGTGATAACTATATATGGTGCCAGGTGGGTACTGAAAATATTGGGGGTAGGGGACACTCTGTAAAGTATATGACTGTCTAACCACTATTCTGTATCCCTGAAACTAAAACAAAATAGTATGAAAGTAAACTGTAATTGAAAGTTTGCAAAGAAGTATTTGAAATGTCATGGTTTGTCTGAGAAAGGTAGGTCTTGATTTTCTTATTTTCTTCAATGCAAAAATCTAATTAAATACAAGAGCTGTCTAAATCATAGATGCCAAATATCAAGAAGATAAAAAAGGATTAGGAATTCAGACAAAAACAAAATATAAAATCAGTAATATAGGCACCCTACACACAAAATAATGCCTGGAGATATTGTTGAATACTTAATGCCCATTAATATGTGTAATATGTACATATTTTCCTATATGTATCAAATGCAACATAAAGCCACATGGGAAAAAAAAGGTAGTTAATTGCAGCAAAGACATATGCTCAGAAGAGTGTATTGTTGATTTTACTTTTCTTGGGTTCTCACATTACCCTGTCTGAGAGGGATGAACATTATTTCTCTAATTTGCCACATAAGAGCAAACCCAAAAATAAAATACTTATTTCTAGATCAATTCTGTATTCTCAAAAATAAAATGGATTTAATTTCTTGAAGTTATTGACTCTTAAGATAATAGGTTCTTAATCTTTAAAGGCAAAGGTATTCTTACAAATATCTAATACAATCCTTTCTTTTGACAAACAAGAAAACTGAAGGCCTATGTCTCCTCCCTCTCGGCCCTACACTTCCATTTCTATTTGTGGGGACTCTGTCACAAAGTCCAGCCACATGTGGCAGAGCAATAATTGGCTCCATCAATGCAAATGAAAAAACAAAACAAAACAAATCCATCAAAAAAAACCCCACAAAAACCAAATGCCTACATGGAGCAATACCAACTGCTAAGGGCCCAGGAAACCATCTGTCACATAATATAAACACAGGAATTTAATCTATCAAAAACACTATGTGTTCTGAAAACACTAGTTAGATCTTCTAGACAAAATGATGAAAACAATGTCCAGCCTGGGATGAGAAACTAAGAAAGGGAAGTGACCTGGTGCACTGAAGAAGCAAGGGGTGGGGGAGAGAGAGGAGGTGGGAGAGCCTGGTCTAACCACTGTCCCATCCTGCTGAGAATCACAGCTGGGATACCATCTTTCTGTAAATGGAGAGTTTCATTTAAATGCTCTCTTGAGTCAATTCAGTCCTTCACATTCAATGATTCCAATATGCCAAAATGAATCTTACATTTAGTTGAAAGCACCCATTGTTTTCAGGTGTAGAAAAAATTTTAAGTTTTAGAAATTTTTGCTATACTTATTTTCTACTAGAGGCCCGGTGTACGAAATTCGTGCACGGGGTGGTGGGGGGGTTGTCCCTCAGTCCAGCCTGCACCCTCTCCAATCTGGGACCCATCAGGGGATGTCTGATCCCGGATCGGGCTTAAACGGGCAGTCGGACATCCCTCTCACAATCCAGGACTGCTGGCTCCCAACTGCTCGCTTGCCTGCCTTCCTGATTGCCCCTAACCGCTTCTGCCTGCCAGCCTGATCACCCCCTAACCACTCCCATGCCAGGCTGACTAATGTCTAATGTCTAACTGCTCCCCTGCCAGCCTGTTTGCCCCCAACTTTTCTCCTCTGCCAGCCTGGTCACCCCTAACTGCCCTCCCCTGCAGGGTTGATCGCCCCCAGCTGCCCTTCCTTGCATGCCTGGTCCCTCTCAACTGCCCTCCCTTGAGGGTCTGGTGCCTCCCAACTGCCCTCCCCTGCTTGCCTGATCACCCACAACTGTCCTCCCTTGCAGGCCTGGTCCCTCCCAACTGCCCTCCCCTGCTGGCCATCTTGTGTCCACATGGGGCAGGATCTTTGACCACATGGGGGCAGCCATCTTGTGTGTTGGAGTGATGGTCAATCTGCATATTACTCTTTTATTAGATAGGATAGAGGCCTGGTGCATGGGTGGGGGCCATCTGGTTTGCCCTGAAGGGTGTCCCGGATCAGGGTCAGGATTCCCTTGGGGCTTGGGGCGGCCTGGGCAAGGGACCTGTGGTGGTTAGCAGGCCAGCCATGCCCCCCCACGACCCAAGCGGAGGCCCTGGTATCTGGAATTTATTTATCTTCTACAATTGAAACTTTGTAGCCTGGAGCAGAGCCAAGCCTCCTGCTCGCTCCATGGCGGCAGCCATTTCTGTTGGAATTTATGTATCTTCTATAATTGAAACTTTGTAGCCTGGAGTGAAGGCCTGAGCTGGCCAGGGCTGCAGAAGCTTGGCTTCCTCCATCGCCCGGGGCAACCCTAGCTCCTGCTCTTCCAGCTCAGTGCTGCCATTTCTGTTGGAATTTATTTACCCTCTATAATTGAAACTTTGTACCCTTGAGTGGAGGCCTGGGCCCACCAGTGTGTGTGGAAAGCTTGGCTTCCTCCATTGCCAGGGAAACCCAAGCCTCCCTCCTGCTCTCTGTGGCTGCAGCCATCTTGGTTGGGGTTAATTTGCATACTCGCTCTGAGTGGCTGGTGGGCATAGTGGAGTGATGGTTAATTTGCATATTACTCTTTTATTAGATGGGATTAAAAATATACAATTCTGGGGGCGGGGGTCAATCAGGGAAAAGGGAGACATATGTAAAACTTTAGACAATACACACACACACACACAGTTCTGCCCTAGCTGGTTTGGCTCAGCAGAGAAGAGTGTTGGCCTGTGGATCAAAGGGTCCTGGATTTGATTCCCTTGTGGTCAAGGGCATGTATCTTGGTTGCAGGCTCCTCCCCAAGCCTGGGGCCCTGGTTGGGGCTCATGCAGGAGGCAACCAATCAATGTGTTTCTCTCACATCATGTTTCTTCTCTATCTTTCCATCTCTCTTCCATTTTCCCTAAAAATGAGTTCTAATCCTATTCTGCCATTTGCTCTCACTGCCATTTGGGGGGAAAACAAAAATTCTGAAGTCATGGGTTATCTTGCAAATTATGAGGTAAGGGTTATTTAAGTTCACCACTAGCACAAAAGTATCTAATATAAATCAAGTGTCCAATAAATATTTGCTGAATTAGTATTTTATTATCCTGTCTTTTCCTTTTTAAAACTGCCTTACCCTCCCACTCCCATCCTTTCATGGCTAGCAGCTCTACAGAGTACAGTCATTCCTGCAGTAAACACCCCAGTTATATGGGGTGAAACTGTCATCTGGACTTACTCTACCTTACCTACTGCAGATGCACTACCCTACTTCGTGGTGGTGACAACAGCGCAATCACAGGTACTTTCATTTCATATCTACTATGTCCTAAGGGAGAACTGTAGGTTTGTGTATTATTTCATTTAATTTTCACAAAAACCCTTTAGGTAGGTATCATTATCTTCATTTTAGAGGTGAAAAAGATATATCTTAGGTGATATAATTTCAGAGAACTGGATACAAGCAGGAGTGGGGTTTTTTATTGAGGTGAAAACACGTAACATACAATTTACCAACTTAATCATTTTAAAGTATAGAGTACAGTGGTGTTTACTCTAAGTATACTGTTACACAAACATCTCTAGAACACTATTATCTTGCAAAACTGAAACTCAATACCAATTGAAAACAATCTTTTTTCTCACCCCACAACCCCTGTCAATCATCGTTTTATTTTCTGATTTTGACTCACTTTAGATTCATATAAGTGGAATTATACAGTATTTGTGTTTTTGTGTCAAAATGTTTTTTAATACTATATTAGGTCCCCTGGGCACATTGTACTTTAAATGTTTGTAGTTTGCTTGCTTTGAAAATTTTCTCCCAAGAAAGGCTATCAAAATGATGCCAATATTTCCAGGCTAGGTAGCAAAGGTCTACTTAAACCTTTCTTAACCACTAATGCTATTAAAGGAATGGTGGCCATGGTGGGAAAGAAGGAATTTGCAGGCAAGGAGCAGAGGAGATAGCAGCAGCCACTAAAATAAACATCTTTTATAATTTAAATATTTATAGTTAGGTATACAGGGACTTCCTGTACATAGACAGCAACAACAAAAAGATCTCTTGACATTATAAGAAATATTGTACCAAATTTAATGATTACCAACAAAAGTTTTCCTTGCGTGGTTCATTTCACAGATGTTATTGCTAGATCAAAGGTAACCTTAATAGTTGACTCTGTCCAAGAACAAACTTGTTAATGCCTCACATATTTCTCAAAAGAAGTGTACAGATCCAACCAATGTGACAGTTACATGAGATAAAATAATAAACAACACGAAATACTACAGAAAATGGAGTAGGCAACACATTAATTGAAGGAATGCACCTGTCTCACTTTAAACAGCCAGGCAAACAGCCCTGTCCATACCTGTACAAAAACTTTCTGGAGTAGTCCACGACGTTCTGCTAGAGGTAGCTCGTTCTGTGCACCTCCAACTGCCTCAGGCACATGTGGAAGGTCAAAAAACAGATATAAACATTTAACCAGGGTGGAAGGCACTGACATCGTTGTCATGCAGTCCACAGTTTTCTGGAAAACAAATCAATCAATAAATCAATAGGTAAATAAGCAAAAAGACAGACATCATTGCAACTGGTACAGCTAAGTAAGGTTACAAATTTTAAGCTAGAAGCTAAATCATTAACTCCAAATGTTCAAGCAGAAAACTATATATAAAAATAAGTTTCTAAATAGCTGAAAAATTAAAAATGAATGTGTGCTGACAAATACTTATCTCTTGAGATGTGTTTATTTGTTATTATTAAAGTATCAAGTAAGTTTGCTCTTTATTAAGAGGTAGTATGTTTCAAATAATATAAGCTCTGGTATTTAGAAAAAGGAAATTAACTATGAGTCTGGCAAACTAATTTTGCTGGACCTCACTTTTCTCTCCTATAAAATGGGTATAATGGTACATACTTTTTAGGATTAATAGGATTATGTAAGGTAACAAATGCATAGACATATTAATAACCCTTTGCACTCGCTTGCTTTTTTCTCGATTCCTTTATTCTAATGCTAACCGTGTCGAGTCACACTCGACATCCGAGTGCAAAAGGTTAAGAACTAAATTATATATTAGTAGTTGCTTTACTATCACTGTAATGTTATTGTTATTGTAGATTTTGGGGGCTGGAAGAACATTTGAAGAATATAGCCATCACACAAAATACAATCTCTGTATTCTTTTCAAGGATTTCTATGGAAAGAAATTCCAGACTTTCTCATGGTAAACATTTCAGCATTTTAAAGAAGTATGCTATAATAATTACCAAAAATTTTCCATGGTGCAGTTTTCATTTACTGAATGCCTAGGGTATGTCAGGCACTGTGCTGGGAGTTGGGCATGTGCCCCTGACCTTCAGAAGATCCTAGTCTAAAAGCAGAAGCAGGCTCATCAGTAACTGATTTATCTCCTAAGTGTCACAGTGGGAGGACATACTGGCTAATATAAAAGGGAAGCATCAACACTGCCAGGAATGGAATAAAAAGTGTAGGAATTAAAATCTGAGGGGAAAGATCACTTGGAAGATACAAAGAAGGTTAGGTCACACAGTACAATATGTTTCAGGAACCTGAATCCAAAACTGCTGATTCCTCAAAAGCCACAATAATAATGTCTAATTTTTAATAAGTGTTTATTATACTGTGTTTAATAAGTGTTTATTATACAACAGGCAAAAGGCTGAGCACTTTAAATTATTATCTCACCTACTTCTCACATTATCCCGATGAGGTAGATTCTATTACTGCATGATCCCTACCTTACAAGTGAAGGAATTGTGGCTCATCACTTACATACCCTGCCTCAGGTTAAGTGGTCCACACTGTATTAGTATATGCCAAATGACTTATGCACAGTCTCCCATTCCAGTTTGATTTTTATTTTGTTGGCACTGAAGACTCAATGAAGTGTTACAAATAATGAAGTAATAGAACCAGATTTCAGAGATTAAGTGGGTGGAAATGTAGATCATAAGTAAGATTACAGAGCAGGAAGGCCAGACAAATTATTAGGAAACAGATACAGAAAACCCTATAAGATGGGACTGAACTAATTAATGCAGCAGCAAGATGATGGGGAGGAGAGAGGGAGCCTAAAGAATATTCATTGCAAGATCCGGCCATATTTACAGACCCAGTACCATTTCCTACCTCTAATATTCAAAACCTCCCTGCTTTCCTACCTGAACTTATACTTCAGATGGCTCATATCTCCATACATCTAACGTTCAGTTTAAATACCTTTTTGTGTCTGAAACTGTCATTAACTTCTCATCTTTCCTCCTATCCTCACTTATAAAATGTATAAGGCTCATAATTCTATTTTCATAGCACTGCATACATCCACTACTGCATTTTATAGCATTAGCTTCATCCACTTCATTTGTCACCTACATATTGATTCAGAATCATGTTTTAGTCATCTCTGCATTTCACTGCTGCCAACAGAAAATGGCACACAAACAAAAAAGTCTAAAACACAACACAAATGTTTTTAAAATGTCTCTTTTCCCAACTGGACTATTGGTAGCTTTCTCTTTCTGTTAAGCAAAAAGGTATTTTTCATTTTATATTATAACTGACAGATTGAAAGTACAAGTTGGTATCCAAACTGGTAATTGGCAACTTCTATAATTTTTAAAAAGTGATCAGATTTCTCTCCTGATTCTTTTCTCATACTTTTAAGACAATATATCAATTTCTGCATGTTTCAGTTAATCACACCGAATTGTTTTCTATGTGTTAGGTATTAGGTAGGACATAGTTTCTGTCACAACTGAGAAACAAAAATACAGCATCAATAGAAAATATGAATAAAACAGAAATGTGGCAAATAAAATCATTATTTTACGTTTTATTCTAAACCAAATCAAGTTTCAGTATAGTAATGTAGAGGCATTTATAACTACCATCAACAGCCAATAAAATTGGTATTTTGATAGTCATCTGGTGTGGTCTCAGATACATTGAAGCAAGGGTCCACTTTAGGGCTATCTGAAAGTTACTTAGGGGGAATAAACTTCTCCACTGAGGGGTTTCTTGGGATGCGAGGCTTCTATGCTAAAACTTAGAAGTACCAGGTAAACCAGGACAAGTTAGTCTGATCCTTTTTCTGATTGAAAAAGAGAAACACACACACACACACACACACACACACACACACACACACACACACCCCAACAAGCAAAAGGAGGAAACAATCCATTCCAAGGGGGAAAATGTCCAAGTGCTACTTACTAGTTTCAGGGTATGGTAACTAAGAACTAGCATCATTTGTGTTATTAAGTAATGTGAGGTGTTTAAAAGCCCAATGTAATGTAGATAATAGCCATTCTCAGAGTTGGTACTGACTTTGATAGGTACTGACTCTGGACTATAGAAAGTTGAATAAATTTACTTCGTTCCCAAAGTATCACAGGCCTAAAATCAGGTACAAATGAGCAGAGACAACATATATCATGACAGATGTTGATACAGTTGACTTAGAGGGGAAACACTAATCTCCAGAATAAATCAAGTGATAAGAAAATATATATATTTTCAGAAATGGTAGTATTTTCATATTTTCCTTAAAAATTAGAAAAATTTAAAAGTATTTTCCAGGTCACTTATTTATTAGCTAAGTGCCCTTAGCTGAACCTTAGATGATTCATCTAAGCCAGAGTTTCCCTAATGTGGGTAAAAGAATTCCTGGGCTGGGCTGATGAAGTCAGAGCTCCCGGGCTAGTCACCTCCAGCTACAGGTGGTCCTCCCTACCCAGTGTGGTGTGGAAACCGTATGATGCTCTATGTGTGTTGACATGACAAAGATGAAAACCACTATTCCAAATTAGGCATTTCCTCATGTGTAAAATGCATAAAACTTCAACCTCCTCATCTGGATGTTGTCAGAAGCATGAAATAATGTATAAAAAGAATTAGAAGGATATCATGATCATCATAAAAGCTTATTCAGATATGACAATAAGTTTAATTTTACAAAATCCCGAGAGGATTTAAAAAAAAGAGGTTGAGGTATCAAACATGAAAACAAAGAACTCACCTGACCAGAGGATGCTAACAAGTTAATTGTTGTCAGAAGCATCCAGCCTCTACTGGCTTCTTCACTCTGATTGATTTCTAGGAACTGGACGATGGCCCGACTTGCAGCCTCTATAAAAGCAAAGGAAAAGGCAAGCTATTAGGTGAAGGGGAGAAGGGGAATCACATATAAAGAGGTGCTTCCTTAAAATCTGCAAATAAATGATCATTTACTAAGCACGCACTTTGTATCAGCACTATTACATGCTCTATGTAAACACGTTAAGGAGCAATGTTTTCATGGCACACATAGTATATCATCATATCCTTTGGAAATGTAAAAGTCAACCTACATATTTTAGGGGAAGGTATGTCACAAACTAGTCAAAATGAGCCGCCGTGGGAGAGGTAAAGTGTGAACTAAGCCTGCCTGGAAAATAAGTATAGACATCCTCTACTTTTCAAAGTTCACACTGGGCTGCTTCACTTTTACGAAAGACCTGCATCAGTCCCTGTTTTTGCTAACTACAAGAAATCAGAAAATGATTTTTACTTTTACAAAAAAAGCTGAAAAGTGAAAAGTCAGCACTTGTTGTGCAGGGAGCTGTTCTGGAGGCAGTGCACCAGGCGCAGGGAGAGGGACCCTGCTAGCTCCTTCCCCGGGAACGACAGCCCAGCATCCAACCCACAGCTCTGATCTATGTGAGCATCTGTACTTTATCTCCATTTATTTTGGGCATCCATCAGCAAGATGTGTCTATGGTATCGGAAAAGCCTAAGAGAGCTCGTAAGGATGTTATGTTTAGCGTAAAACTGGACACAATTAAGCATTTCGATCATGAGGAGGAAAGTACATTGTAAGTGTGTTGAACTTCATGCAGCCAATATTCATACTATTTAACACGCAGAAAGAATCTTGGAAGCTAGAATCTTGGTTGTGCTAGTAGTAAAGTGGTCTCTTTTAGGGAGCATCCAGTAATGAATAAAATTGAAATTCTGCTGCTTGAGGGGACTGATGGGTATACAAAGCATGGTGTATATTTATCATTATCATTCCTGCTTTAACTGTATGTTGGTGTTATTTTAGGTTTTATGTGTGATTTGGTATGAACTGAAAGGTTATTTTTGGAATTTGGGAATGACCAATATTTTTCCATATAAATTAAAGGTAAGTATTTCTTCAAATTATGCCATTTCATCTTACAAAAGGTTTCATAGGCAAGTTCTGCTTTTGGATAACAGGGAAGCCTGCATAGGTTTGTCTAGGAAGTGGGGGCCAGTGGGAATGAAACGGAGCAATTAGGAGCAGAAATAAAAGTGTAGCTAGAGGAAAGAGCATAACATGTACTGATCAAGACAAAGAACTGTAATAATACTGGGTTAACATTCTAGAAGAGTATATTTTGAGAATTAGATTAGAAGAAAGTCAACAGTAGTGATAGGAAACTGATGCCTATTTACAGCTCTGGGTTGTATTTGACTCTTTGGGCAAGAGGGAGCAAATGCAGTTTCTCGAACAAAGGAGGTGCCAAAAGGATTACCCTAAAACTATTAACTTTAGTAGTAATGTATATGACAAACTGGGAAGGCAGAGACCGGTGGGGGGAACAAATTAGGAGGTTGCCTTCATAATACACATGTGATGACTTCAGCAGCTGACAGTAGGAACAGAGAAACTGGGAGAATCATTCACAGAACTGTGATGTTGCAATAATCTTTGAAAGTTAATTTAGTTGATTAATTTTTTTAGAGATAAGAGGAAATGGATAAATCCTTAACCATATATTTAATTTCATCAGCAGAGAGTTCATCAATTTTCATATGGATAAACAAGATGAACATTAACTACTTATAGATTTAACTCATTTAATTGTTACAAGAACTATATGAGCTACTTTCTATTATAATACCCCTTATAACAGAAATTAAGAAATGGAGAGGTTAAGTAACTTGCCTAAAGTCACATAGCTAGTCAGTGACAGAACTTACATTCAAGTCCAGACTGTGAGAGACAAAAAAGATAGTGATTAAAAAAAAAATACTGGAAAAGAGGGAAGCCAACAGATGACTGGGTTATTATTATTTAATATCTCAAAAGTGTTAAAGTTATTATATTCATATGTTCACTGATTTACAGCCTCTCACCCCGTTCTAAAGAATAGACAAAAGGTGAGCAATCTCCTTGCCTACCTTGTTCACTGCGGGTCCTCAGTGTTAAGCACGTGACTGCACAAAATAGGGGCTCAATAATTATTTGTTAAGTGAGTGAATAAACCAACCCAGGTTGATTAAAGAAGGACACACTGAGCTCTACTGCTGATGAAAATTAAGAGGTGTGGACTTACTAGGAGTAACAGAAATTCCTGCAAGTTTTGAAAAGGGGAGTAATAGAGAGAAAGCAATGTTTAAGGCTTATTAAATTGTGAAGGTTCATTAGAGAGGGAGAAAACAAAACAGTACCACCGAAAAACCTTCATTAACAATCATGGTTTGAGATCATTGGTAAAAGGTGACCTGCAAATTTTTCCTGAAAGCTTACAATGGACCCAGCCATTTGCTATATTACATGAGGAGTCCTCGTTCCTTGATAGGAATTAAATGCTCATGTAAGGAAGACAACTCCTTCCCAGTTAGCTAAAATTCTCAATTAAAAGTTGACATGCTATGCTTTCATTTCCTAGGCTTCTTCACAATTAGGCAACTTTGGTTTTAAATTGTGTATTTTCAATTTTGTAACTTAACATCTCTTTAAAAAGTACCTGAAATCTTCAAGTAATTATTTCATAGTTATAGAATGTAATGAAATTCTATCTCATAAAAAACATTCATTAGTAAATGAACTGGTCAGTACCACTTACACTTCTCAAGGAGTGGGTAAAAAGAGATTCTGAAGAACTCAATTTAAGAGACAAAGTTATTTTTCTGGTACAGAAGCTAGAAATCCATAGATATGACCATTCTGAGTGAATCTAAATTCCACCCATATTATTTAACACTATTAATGTTAAGAGAAAACTGGACAAATACGTATTTTTACTGCTATTCAATAACTTGTCAACTATAAACAATGAATGCTAATGCTTATTTTGAGAACCAAAACACCAAATATGGGCCAGCCGGTGTGGCTAAGTCATTGAACATGGAACCATGAACCAAGAGGTCACCTGTTCAATTCCTGGTCTGAGTACATGCCAGGGTTTGGGCTCAATCCCCAGCAGAGGACATGCAGGAGGCACCCAGTTGTTGTTTCTCTTTGATGTTTCTATCCCTCTCCCTCTAAAATAAATTAAAAAATTAAAAACAATCAAACAAAAAACATCAAAAATGTACTCTTGGCTTGAAAAAATTCTATTTGATCAATCGGATTTATAGGAGTGTATGCTCTCTTCTGTTTGGGTTGACAATGAACACTAAGGTATTCTTCAAAATAAGAAAAGATAAATAATGGAATAAAAAACCCCACAATGCTCTATTTGTTATTAAACATTACAACAGTTCAATAGATTGCTGATCTGATTAAATAAGGTAATACCTGTGGGGGAAAAACCTTGAAAAGTATCAAGACAGTATAATTACTAATAATATCCCTTTAACAACTTTACCAACTGAAGCACTCTTTTTGATAAAGCGAAGAAGACCTATGTTACATCAGGAATAATGTAAAATTATATCATTTAGCTTTGAATTATATGCTTATACAGACAAAGAAGTCTATATGTAACAAAAGTATTCGAAATCATTTTATTTTCACCTACTCTTTTTAGTACTGCCATTCAAAACACATTTAAAACTTTTGAAAGAAAAACACTCCTACTCAAACAAATATTGCATTGGAATCTTTTAATTTCACTTATATGTAACAAAAACAAATTTAAATGATGGTTTAACTCAAGGTTGTAAGAGTTAATGAAAAAACATTATCTCATATTGCAAGGTGCCAATCATTTGATTCAAGCTTTAGCTTCCACACTGCATTCCAATACATATAGTTAGATTCAAAAATACAGAAATCGAGTTAGTAGGATTCATTATTAGATTAAATAATGAATAGAATGTAGACAATTGTAAAAGAAATTTAAGTTCCTAGTCTATATTGAGAGAATATAAGTGAATTCAATTAGCATTCAGAACAATCAGAACACAAAACTTGTTAATAATAAATGCAATACAATTTTTCCTTTGCAAAGTCCTTTTTTTCCTAAGTCCATTTAAAGTGTAGCCATTTTCAAACTTATGGTTCAGAATGACAATGTGAGACATGCCAACAATATTATTACACTTACTTCAGTAAAGAAGAAACCAAACCCTCAACAACCCTTCCCATCTGTCTCCTGACCACCACCACCCGCCCCCCCCCCCAAAAAAAAACCTTCCATAAGTTAGTCAGAAAAACAGTATTAGAATTCATGATTTCCATGCTTCTTTTCATTTGATGATACATAATCACACCTTGGGAATAAAATTACCTGAAGGTGTTGTGGCTTTGAAATCCATGGAGGACAGCGGGGCACAATGATTTTCTGTTTAAAAAAAAAGGCTGGGTTGTCTAACCGGGGATTCACTACATTACACTAGTCCCACAAGATGCTGCACCAGATGCCAACTGTAGTCGGCATCACTGGGTTTCTCCACCACTTGGCTGCTGCCCATTTCAGATTGCACCACTGGGTTTAACAGTGGCACCTCACATGTTTCAAAGTCATTATTTATAAACTAAAGCTATTTTTCACAGGTGAGAATTTTCTGCTTTACTGATGAAAACTGATTATGTTCCTTTAGAATTAAGCAGACTGCATGTCGGAACTTAACTATACAAGGTAAGGAAAATAGCTTAGGCTACAGCTTGTAAACAATACAGCCACAAAATTATGTATTTTCTCTAATTAACTGAGAGTCATTACATATTTTTTAACAAAAGCCACAGAGAGTCAACAATAAAGAGAGAATTAAGGGAGACAGAGAACTAGAACTGTGAAGATTCCTTGTATATTACAAATCAGTCCATGTATAATACATTTTGTATATTGATATTACCAAAACATTTCCATTCTTATTAACTCTGATAGATTTAAATTGCAGATAAGCATGGTTTCTACTAAGAGATATCTTATAATCCATGTCAGAGAAAATCTGATAAAAAGACTTGATATGTAAGTACTGGGTAGGTAACAAACAAAATAACCAGTATTGCACACCAAATTCGGAGGAGTCCTGGAAAATAATATGACAATTATAGCTATTTTTCATAAAAATAATAGAGGGCTCATTACACCTGTTTTGTTTGTGTGTTTTTTTGGAGAAAAATTATATGCATATTAACCAAAATAATTACTGTCAATGATAATTTCCTGTAAAATAAAAGGTTATGTGAGGTATCGAAAGTAGTCAAATTCATAGAAGCAGAAAGCAGAATGGTGATTGCCAAGAGCTGGGAAGAAAAGGAAATGAGGAGTTGCTGATCGATGGGTATAAAGTTACAGTTATACAGGATGAAAAAGTTCTGGAGATCTACTGTACAACACTGGGCTTTATAGGGAACTGTACACTTAAAAATTTGTTAAGAGGGCAGATATAGTTATGTGTTTTTTACCACAATAAAAATTAATCGATCAATCAGAAAATATAGATAGGGTAAAAAGAGTAAGATGATTCAGGATGTACTTAGATCTTGAAAGTACAGAATTGTTTCAGTACAAAAGATAAAAAAAATCTCCATGAAAGTATTTCTGATAACAACACTGACCAAAAGAAACTTCCAATGTTCATGACTAAAAATAAGAGAACAAGGATTCCCAAAGCTAGGGTTCATTAAGGCAGACTGAGGAGATATTCCAAAATTATGCTTTTCTTTCTTAAACATCAGTAAGGCTGGCTTTTCTAACACTGTTCCAATTCTCAAAGTAGTAAAGAAAAGAGAAGTGTGGGAAGAAACCTTATGTGAAAGTCAGTAAACATATATTGAGCACCTAATTTGCAACAAGCATTCTTCTAGGTCAGTCGTCAGCAAACTCATTAGTCAACAGAGCCAAATATCAACAGTTACGACTATTGAGATTTCTTTTGAGAGCCAAACAACGACTTCTGCGCATGGGCCACGAAGTTTCAATCGCACTGTATGTGAGGACCCGCACGTGGTATTTTGTGGAAGAGCCACACTCAAGGGGCCAAAGAGCTGCATGTGGCTCGCGAGCCGTGGTTTGCCGACCACTGTTCTAGGTCAGCAATTTTCAACAGGTGTGCCTCAAGTATTTTTAAAGCATGCAATATCTGACTATTTAGGCAGGAGCACTGACCTCTTTTCCCTTAGATTGTCAAATTAAAAAAAAAAAAAGACATCAGCCAATACAACCATTGCTGTTCGAAGTGAATGAATAAAAATTATACTTTATTATTTGTCAGATTGGCAAAAATTGCAATAAATTTTTTGGTGTGCTGAAGAATTTTAATAATTACTTTGTGTTCCATGAGATGAAAAAGGTTGAAAATCGCTGTTCTAGGTAATACAGGAGTGAATTACAACAGACAATAAAATTAAAGAAATAAATAAACAAGATGCTTTAAATGATGACAAAGCTCTAAAGGAAGTATTTAAGGTGACTACAAATACAAGTATACTAACTGGTGTGGGATAGATTAGAAAATATCTATTTGAAATAGGGTGATTAAGAAAGGTTTTTCTTATTCAGGTAAAATTACACAAATTTAATTGAATCTCACTATATTCTGAAGTTAGTAAATTTCAAAAGTTTAAACCTAAAAATTACATGGAAGTACATAATATGAAAAAATATATCTTAAAAATAGGTGGGAAATAAGATGTCATCAGTGGAGAAAGGAGGACGAAGGGCACAGGGGGCTCTATGTACTATGCCTGTAACTTCCTGTTAGCTTAAAATTAGTTCAAAATGTAAAGTTTAAAAACATTTGCATAGCTATTACTGTAAATAACAATGAGACATCTACTTCACTTATGATACCTTTCATTATTTCTCAAAAATTGCTCTATGGGAAATAAAATTATAAAGCAATTTAGGAAAACAAATCTCCAATATAGAAAAAGATTTTTCTACAAACATGCCGATTAGGTATATACAAAGACAGCAACAGAGAAGCGAGAAAATAAAGTTTTGAAAAAATTTTTTTCTAATCTAGGAATAAATATTGTTCAAGAAAGAAAATGCAATGACAGGAGTCAATTTGTGACAGAGAAATTCCCTTATTTAAAATAGCTAAATAGGTAGAAAACACACACAAATCTTACGTTTAAGACCAACTTCTTACTTCTACAGGAATAACTGAAATTAGGACAGATAACAAAGGATGCAATCCAACTTGGGGAGGAGAAGGGAGAAGACAGGGGCAGGAAAGTTACCTTAAACTACCTTACTATCTTTCATTGGATTTGCTTCAAGGACTGCAAATATAACTAAAACTGCCTCACTTTAAAACCCATATGTCAATCCATATAATGTAATGCTTCTGAATAAGGGATTTTGTCCTCAGTCTAAAAATATTTAATGGCTATTGCTCCAAAAACTTCATAATGGGCTTCAGTGAACGATAAAGGGTCAAGAACAAAGATTTATCTCTGCTCTCTCCTGAAACCCCCTTCCTATGGCCTGAAATATGTCCCTCCCAGACTTCGTATGTTGAAACCCTAACTCCTAATGTATTGGTATTGGGTGATGGAGCCTTTGGAAGGCAATTAGCTTTAGGTGAGGCCATGAGGGTGGGTCCCTCATGATGGGATTAATGCCCTTAAAAAAAGAGAGGCGAGAGCTCTCTCTTCTCTCCTCCTGGTGAGATTACATTGAGTATGTGCCATCTGCAAGCCAGGAAGAGAGATTTCACCAGAAACCAATCATGCTGAAGCTGTGAATTTCGACTTTCAGCCTCCAGAACTGTAAAAAAAAAATGTTTTCTGTTGTTTAAGCCACTGGTCTATAGTATTTTATTATGGCAGCTTTAGCAGACTAAGACACACAACTAAAATGGTTGTGAAAGTATTTTTTAAAATCGTAAACCCATAAGGACAAAGAGAATAGGAAAGATGACAGCAACATCTTGGATACTAAAATAGCACAGAAGTTAGTGGTAATTGACTTAGTAAATTCTCCATCTTAAAGTAAATGCAAAATAAGCAACTAAACTACAATAGAACCAAGAGGCTCAGGAACTGGTGGCACTAGGTACCTCTGAAAGCAGAGGTAGTGTGAAACTAAAGGGTTGGGGAAATACTTTGAAGAGCAGCTAGGCACACAATGCAATATACAAATCATGTTATCATAGAAATGTACACTTGCAAACTATATGACACTCTTGACCAGTGTCACCCAATACATTTAATTTTTTAAAAATTATGCCATTCTATAGACCAGGGGTCCTCAAACTTTTTAAACAGGGGGCCAGTTCACTGTCCCTCAGACCGTTGGAGGGCCGGACTATAGTTAAAAAAAAAACTATGAACAAATTCCTATGCACACTGCACATATCTTATTTTGAAGTAAAAAAACAAAACGGCAAAAACACCCGCATGTGGCCCGCGGGCCGTAGTTTGAGGACGCCTGCTATAGACTGTCACTGAGACTGAGTAAACAAGTTAAAAAAAAAAAGCACCTGGATCCCAGATCCCCACTACAAAGTGGGCACTAGACTGTAGGTTTACTCAATGCAAAGAGTAAGAGCAGTGCTTAGATTGGGCCGGGGGTGGGGGGTGGGAGGAGAGAAGGGGGAGATGATGATACCACACCAGGCACAGCTATGGGCTCATGGAGACAAAGTACTGAAACTCGGGTTAATGCTGAGGGCCCTCATACCTTTCCCCTACTTGGCTTCCAACAAGTTCAGAGTCAGACATATACGGTTTAGGTAAGACTGGATATTCTTTTCTGGGGACTCTGTCTAGTCAGGGAAAGATGGTCAACAAAATGGTCCAGCAAGATCACCCTGGGCTAATGTCCAGAGTTGCAAGCTCCACCCACAATTACAAAGCTACCCAGCAGCTTTCTATCCATTCTTATACAGGAACAGATGGCCAAGGATGAGATATGTGAGGACGTATTCCAACATAAAAGACAGACAGAAAAATTAACAAAAAAGGGCAACCTTAAAGAAACAGAATATGTAGGGAGAGTAAATAAAATCTGAAAAGAAAAACAAAACCTCAGATAGCTAAGAGAAGAAAATCCATAAAAAACAAACACACACACCAATAAAAAAGAAAAAAACTTATAATTTAAATTACAATGTCACAAATAAAAACCTCCAAGGAAGGGATAGAGTGTAAAACTGAAGAGCTCTCTTAGCAAGTAGAGTAAAAAAAATCAAAGAAAGTCAAGAGATAAAGATAAGAAAATGAGATACAGCCTGGCGGGTGTTGCTCAGTGGTTGAGCATCGACCTATGAACCAGGAGGTCACGGTTCGATTCTAGGTCAGGGCACATGCCAGGGTTGCCAGCTTGATCCCCAGTGTGAGGCATGCAGGAAGCAGCTGATCAATTATTCTCTCTCATCATTGATGTTTCTATCTCTCTCCCTCTCCCTTCCTCTCTGAAATCAATAAAAATATATTTTTTTAAAAACAAAGAAAATGAGAGAGAGAGAGAGAGAGAGAGAGAGAGAGAGAGAGAGAGAGAGTTAGTCTTAGGGATATACCTGATTAAAAGAGAAAATAGAGGGAAGGATATTATTATATAAACAATTCATGAAACTTTCCCAAAATTAGAGGATATGCATTCCCAGATTTATTAATAAGGATCCAATGAGTAATCAGCATAATGGATAAATATAGGTCTACTCCAAAGCATGTTATAATAAAATTTTAGAACAGGAAAGCCCTAAAGAGGACCCTAAATGTTTCTAAAGAAAAAAAAATAGGGCACAGAAAAATAATCATGTATCTAGGAAGCCTCAGATTTCCCAATAGCAGTTTAGAAATGTAGAATATGATGAAATTATTTTTAAATTCTGAGGGGAAAAAATGATTTTCAACTGAGAACCTGATACTTACTGAAAGGAGGATACATATATAATGCAAACTGCAAGATTTCCCAATATGACCCTGGGACCTTACCCTGGCTGCCTGGAGAAGGACCTAGCTAAGACCCCCTTCACTGACCATGTCCCCAGAGATGCTGCCCCCAAGCTCAACTTCCCATGACACCGGTAGCTTCCCCCCTCTGGTAGGAGGGCCTGTAACTTCCACTGGCTCCAAAGTTCTCTGGGGCTAAACAGCTACTATTCTCAAACACTCCTATAAACATCCAACAAGCACTCAAAGAGATAAGATGACAAGCAGCCTGTATGTTTCTTAGCTGAAAAGACTGCATTCACGTTTGTACTTTAGGACTGGGGGGAGAGGGGGAGTTTGCGGGAACCTCCCAAGCACATTTTTCTGTGAGATAATGAGGGTGGTGGTGGACCTGTGCCTCCTTCCTGTTGACCCTGGTTTGTCATGTGTCCCCTTTCCACAACAAAGCCACCATTATATGACATGATGGGATTGGTACCGAGCCCCGAGCCCCGAGCCCCGGTACCTGAAAAGGTTGTCAGCCTAAGAGCCCTAAGGCATCACACCTTCCCTAGTGCAAAGAACACATCCAGCACAGTCAAAGAAATTTTCACTCATGGGATTTCTTTAAAAACAAACAAAGAAAAACAACAACCTCAAAACCAAAAATAATTCCCCTGATTCCTTTCTCAGGAAGCTACTATTTGAGAATAAAATGACACGAGACTCAGGAAACAGAGGCTCTATCTCACAGAGGTGGAAAAACATCCAGGATGACGTGAGGGGAGAGGTGAAATGACAGCTGGGCAGCTGGCTAAAGAGCACCTACTACAGATTAAAGCAGGACAGATGGTTCTGGAAGAGCGATTTGCAGGAAGATGAAACTGACAGAATATCTGATGTCTTTAATCATATTGAGGGGAGATTCAGAAACACAGGAATAGGAATGAATGTGTAATAAAAATGTAGAAAACTAGTAAGAAAATAGTCAAGTATTAACTATGATGGAGGTGGGGGAGAAGTTTCCAAGAAAAGTAACCATAGCATACCCCATGGCTCAACTTAGAACAGTGTTTTTATAGTCACAATAATGAATACTGATCTAATAAAAATTATGACAGAGCAATGTTGGAGGAGTATAGGAAGTAACTGTAAGAGTAATGGTAGTAAGCTTAAGAGCATAAAAGTCTCATTCTCTTGTGAAAACTCAGAAGACAGGATCTAAATGTGAAAAATCAAGGGCACATACTGTAAATGTTATTTGTTTAGAGATACAGAGGTAAATATTAAAAAAAAAGTTAAAAGTGTTAAAAAACAATTGCCTCTCAAGAGTGAGAAATGGGGAGGAATCAGGATAATGTAAGAGAGATGCTGTTTTTAATCTTTTAACCATTTGAATGTTATAACTATGTGCTTATATTAATTTTAATAAAAATAAAGAACAAATTTTTAAAAATATTTTATAACAAAGGAATTACTGTTACTATTAAAAAAGATAATTTGATGGGCTGAAAAGAGAAATGATTTCCCCAAAGAGATGTTAAAAACAGAAAGTCAATTTCTCAGTATAATGTTTCCATAAGAAGAAAGCTGTTAAACAACTATTAAAAACCCCCACAAATAACAAAATTAAGATAAAATCCCTCAAACATAATGCTAACTTAGAAAATGATTTAAATTACTAACTGTAGTTAAAATCAAGAAAGCTTATTTTAATCTTAAGTAAAAAGAGAAACACTTTACAGAGTCTGAAATGACCTAATAACTATGAATAAGAATAGTATTCAGGCAGCATTCATAAAAGGCCTAGTGTATATAAAGCACTGGGGTAAATATTGTTGGTTACATAAAAAGCTTATGGTCTAATCCTACCTAATAATAGACAAATATGCAAATTGACCGTACCTTCGCTATGCCCGTGATTGGCCAGGAGGCGCAGGGGGGCGGGACTCGGGGTGGCCGGGGTGGCTGATTGGGCCGGCGGGACGCTGAGCTCGCGTTGCCAGCAGCGGCTCGAGCTCAGCGTCTGCGCCATGGCTGTGCTGCGGAACAGAAGGGGCCTCTGGGGCAGCGAGCTCACGTCCCGCCGCGGACCATCAAAAGCGTGGGAGCTGGGTGCCTGTCCACTTAGGCACCAGGCCTTTCAGAAGCCTCCTCCGCGCTGGAGGCTTCTGAAAGGCCTGGTGCACCAGTGGACAGGCACCCAGCTCCCCCGTGATCGAAAGCGAAATCGTGTAGGGGACCCTACATGTGCATGATTCAATCATGCACTGGGCCTCTAGTTCTATATAATAAAAGCCAAATGTGCAAATTGTCCCCTCGACTGGAGTTCCGCTGGGAGTTCAATGGCTCGACCAGTTGCTATGATGCACACTGGGAAGCTGCAGACAGGAGGTCGCAGGAGGAGGGGGCAGAGCAGGACCCACCAAGTTAGATGGAGGGGAGGGAGGGAGAGACCCCACAGGACTGGGGACAGAAATGGGCAGGGAAGGAGGGCTGTACGGAAGCATTGCCCTTGGTTGAAGTAGAAATCCTGACCCCATTTTACAGACCCCAGCAGAGTGTGTGTAGGGGGTGAGGGGGGTGAAGACAAAAGAGGGTGTGAGGGGACTGGAGATGGATGGGGAGTAGTGCCGTTTGACTAATAGCCTATTTACTTTTATTTTTGTTAATATATTTTTACTGATTTTAGAGAGGAAGGCAGAGGGAGAGAGAGATAGAAACATCAATGGTGAGAGAGAATTGATCTGCTGCCTCCCGCATGCCCCCTACTGGGGATTGAGCCTGCAACCCAGGAATGTGCCCTTGACCGGAATCAAACCCAGGACCCTTCAGTCTGCAGGCCGTGGCTCTATCCACTGAGCCAAACCATCTAGGGCGACCCATGGCCTATTTAAAACAACTGCAGTAGGCTGAGCAGGGGTCTTACCACAATGGTGTTACCTGATAATGAGGGTGTCTCTCCTTATGTTGGGGTAATCAGAACTGCAGTGAAGTAAAGACACACCATGGAGCCTGCAAAGGGTTTCCACGCACACGATGCAGTTTACTTCATGTGGCAGCTGAAAAGGGTGAGCAGAGCCTTGGAAGGACATGAGGTCTCCAAGACAAGGGGCTGGAGGGAAAGTGTGTGCCGAGCATTCCACGCCGTGAGTTATAATCTATATATATAAAAGTCTAATATGTAAGTGTCCAACCAACCAGTCGACTGACTGGTCGCTATGACGTGCATTGACCACCAGGAGGCAGATGCTTCAACTGGTAGGTTATCTTGCTGCTAGGGTCCAGCTAATAGGGACTGGGTGAGATGGGGCCGGAAACACCCTAGAGCCCTTCCACGGTCCCTCCATGACCACCATTCCCAATCGGGACTGGGTGAGATGGCCCTGATCGGCCCCAATCACTAGCCAGGCCAAGGGACCCCAACAAGGCACAAATTTCATGCACCGGGCCTCTAGTAGAAAATAAAGACACATACCCAAATATCACTCACAAATTTGAGAAACAAAAAGTACTTCAGAAGAGAAAGTTTTTTCTTTGAGTAAGGGAAATAAGAAACATTCTATCAAAAAGGTGTGACTTAATACAAAAAGTTGTGACTTAAAACATATGGCCCAATTCTGGGTTTGCCTTAAATGTCATGCTAAGAATTTGGATTTTGTTTAGAAGAAAGAGTATAGTTGAAAGTTGGGGAGGTGTGGCAGTGGTCCAAGGAAAGTAGCCTTCATAGAACTAAACTTAAAATTAGAAGATGTTGAAACCAAGAGAAGAATGTGTCTATAAGAATGTGAATGAGATGGGTAATTGAAATCCCTGTATCTAGAAGCAGGTCAATTTTCTATTTAATTTTAATAGCACTTTTACCAAACTGTCAATTCAAGTAAGTCAGGCTTTGCTGGTTTCTGCAATAATACCTGTAGATTTGTTTGATGCTCTCCTTCGAATTTCTGTCACCATCAATCGTGAGACTTGTGTTGTGAACTGCAGAAGATCAGAAAATTTTTCTATCATTGTATTTGGCGGAGCATTTCCAAAGACCTGTAGATAAAAAAAAAACAATTTTAATAAAGCATTGTCAACTTTTTCCTTTTATTCTGTTCATTTCAAAGTGTGGTGTGACTTGAAAATCAAGTAAAAAAAAAAAGTATGCTTCAACAGTTTCTTTGAATCTGAAAAACATGTTTAAAAATACAACTCTTTCAATATATCTCGTCTAGCCACATTTCCTTATACATATTCATTTATTGAATGAATGGTTAAATAAATGAAATCTAAAAGCCAAACACTAGTTATCTATATAATTTGAATCAATCTACTTAAGGAGCTTTAGAAGAAATAATGTTTCTCTGAAGAAATCTAAGTTAAGAATTTAGAGGACAGTGGTAAGGTTCTTGGATGGTTCACAGATAACATCAGATGGCGAAAAGCAGAGACTTATTTAGTATTACTAAGTTCTAGGCTGAATATAGAATTCATTGACCTCGTCTCTTATCTCAGAATTTCTGAATCTAACCACAATAATTACCAGAGCACGACTGTTAGACATAAGACCTATATATTTGCTATGTTTTAGTCATGAATTTGGCTTAAATACACAAAAGAGAAAACCTAGTCAATTATATGGTTCATAATATACTTAGGAAAGAAAAATATGTATTTAGGGAAGTACCTCTATTCTTCATACTATAAAATTTTTCTTCCAAGGAACCTAATAAAAGGACATAACTTATAATGTAACAAGTGGCCCAGTGCACGAAATTCGTGCACGGGGGGGGAGGGGGGGTTCCCTCAGCCCAACCTGCACCATCTCCAATCGGGGACCTCTTGAGGGATGTCTGACTGCCACAGGGATCCACAGGGATCGCGCCTAAACCGGCAGTCAGACATCCCTCTCACAATCTGGGACCACTGGCTCCTAACCGCTCACCTGCCTGCCTGCCTGCCTGATTGCCCCTAACCCCTCTGCCTGCCTGCCTGATTGCCCCTAACCTCTCTGCCTGCCTGCCTGATCGCCCCTAACTGCCTCTGCCTGCCTACCTGCCTGATCCCCCCTAACTGTCCTCCCCTGCTGGCCTGATCTCGCCCCCAACTGCCTCTGCCTTCCTGATCACCCCTAACTGCCCTCCCCTGCCAGCCTGATCTTGCCCCCAACTGTCCTCCCCTGCCGGCCTGATCTTACCCCTAATTGCTCTCCCCTGCCAGCCTGATCGCCCCTAATTGCCCTCCCCTGCTGGCCTGATCTCGCCCCCCAACTGCCCTCCCCTGCCGGCCTGATTGCCCCTAACTGCTCTCTTCTGCCAGCCAATTTGGTTCTGATTGGTCGGTTTTTATGCCAGTCAACTTCAAAAGCTCCGCCTCCTAGGCAGCCATTGGCTCCTCACAGTTCACCCAGATTTGGTTCTGATTGATTGGTTTCTATGCCAGTAAGTATCAAAAGCTCTGCCTCCTAGGCGGCCAATGGCTCCTCACAGTTCACCCAGATTTTGGTTCTGATTGGTCGGTTTCTATGCCAGTCAGCGTGTCCGGGCCTATCTCTGGGACTGATCAGAGAGGCGGGGCTGGTCAGCAGTCCCACGGAGGCCCAGACAGAAACAGAGGCGTGGCTGCTGGTGAAGCCTGGAGAGAAAGAGAGAGGCAACGGCTGATCAACAGCTGCCACGGAGGCTGCGGATCAGACCCTGCCTCTCTCTTCGAGCCTCTCTCTGGACCTGATCTGCAGCCCCCTTGGCAGTCAGTGCTGGGTTGCCATGGCAACCCAGCACTGGCTGCAGGACTGACTTCCGGTGTTTGGTTGAGCCTTCAGTCAGTTGTTACAGACCCTGGGTTTTTATATATTAGTATATCCTTGTAATAGAAGTGTTTCTTACATTCTTACAATAGATACTTTGTTTCTTATAACCTCTCTCAAATTGAACTGAAAATACAAAAAAAAAAAAAAATGACACCAAATCACAAATCAAAAACACAATAATTCAAGTCTACAGGCTATACTTTTGTTCAGGTTTATAAGTCTGTTCACTAACTTGACACAGGAGTAATTGTAAATTATCTCAAAGAACAAATAATAGTCTTTATCAAGATCTCAGTAAGTTGTTTTTCTTATAAGATTTTGATAAATGTTGTATGTTTACAGTTAACCTGTGTGCTATCTGTTAAATAAGACCCACATTCTTTAACACACAAACTGCAGGTGCATTAGAAATTGAGAAGCTAAACAAAGACACATGCTTGAATAGCCATTTTTACTTCAATTCAGAGATGAGTATGTAACTGTTTAATAAAGGTATTTATAAAACAATTGTACATTTTGCTCAAGCAAGTATTTGGCCTTTTGTCAAACTGATTTATATATAAAGTAGGTAAACATTTCCATTACCAAGAATATATTTATGTTTATTTTGCTCCTAAGAATTAAGATCTATTTTGTTCCTAAGGATTATTAAGACAACTTCATAAAATAAATAGATCATGTCTTAGAAGATATAAAGATATGGTTTATCCAAGCAGTCTTCATGCTGGGTGAATAATATGCTGTTAAAAAACTAAGTCCTATTTGCTAATCTATAATGACATAAACGACTGTTAGTCTAGTGATCTAACACTACTGACTGATTCATTCTGTTATTTATTCAGTCATAAATATTTATCAATCTCCTAAATATGTCAGGCAATATTTAGAGTCATGAATACAAAGGTAAATAAAGAGTTGTGAATACCAAGGTAAATAAAACAAATACGATTTTGTGCTCATGGAGTTCACATTTTAGTACAGGAGACAAACATTAAACAAGTTAATTTAAAAATGAAAATTATGTTTGATAGTGGTGCATTATAAAGGAAGTAGACAGGTAACTGAAAGGGACTGCCTGGAATGGGGAGAAGTTATCAGAAAAGGCCTCTCTGAGTGACACTGATGTGAAGGATGATACTGAATGCAGACAGAGTCACAATTCAAAGGGCCGTGAAGAGAGAGCTCTGGGCAGTGAGAAGAGTTGTGCTGACACCTCAGAGTGGACATGAAATTAGGGTGGTTGTGGCGTCAAAAGGCTGGTGAGGCTGGAATGTTTTGAATGAGAGGAGAAATGGTACAAGATAAGGCTGGACAGGTACAGGGACTAAAACATAAATCTGACATTTTAGATAATACTAAATATATAAGGTAGCAAAGAGAATTTTTGTGATTGATTTCAGTAATTAAATCTAAAAATATTAGGTATGTATGCACCCTTCCACAAATAGTGGCATTTAAAAAAAATATACAGTGCTTCAATCATCTACTTAAACGTGTGTCACAAAGGGTGGAGCATGGACCTGGTAGTCAGGAGGCTTGAATTCTCCTTGGCCTCAGTGACTACTGGTAAAATTTTTGTGGTTCCTTCATCTGTCAAGGGAGAGAGTTGAGCAAGTGATTGGTAGGTAATGTATTCAACTCAGAAAGGATGATTCCAAAGAGATATGTGATGTTCACAACTCAGATGAAAATAAAAACAGCAGTAAGGAACAAAAATGCCTTCTAGCAAATGCAATAAAAATAATTGTCATATGCCCTGGCCGGTGTTACTCAGTGGTGAGAGTGTTCTGAGGGCCCATGCACCTGAGGGGTTTCAGGTTCAATCCCCGGCACTAGTTGGGGAGTAGCATGTGGAAGGCAACCAATCGATGTGTCTCTTTCATATTGATGTTTCTCTTTCTCTTTATCTCTCGTTCCTCTTCCCTCCCTCCCTTCCACTCTCTCTAAAAAAAGAAAATCAAAGGAAAAAAATACTAGTATCTTCAGGTGAGGATTGAATAAAATATTCAAGTACTTGACATGTAATGTCATTTAAATCTCAGAAAATCTTATACAGGATCCCCATTTCACAGATAAGAAAAAGTAAGGGTTGGAGAAGTTAAACAAGTTAAGCCAGGTGGTGGTGGAGCCAGATTTAAAACTAGTCTGTCTAATTCTAAACCGTGTTCTTAATCACCACGTACAATACTGTCTCAATTAAACTTCACGTGAACCCTATCACTGTCACTTCGCAATGTCCGCCTTAAGGGGAGAATAGCATGGTTTGACTTATTTTTAGAAGGATCATTTTTAATATCCATCTACATAAATTTCAGAAAATTTCCTGATACCTCAACTAAACATTTCTGGCATACTCAGGGAGAACAAATTTAATGGTGTTATCTAATGGCATTCATAAAGTAGAAGCTCAATATGTACTTGCTGTAGAATGAAGCTATTAAGTAAAAATTTATTAAATATAACTAGTAAAAGGAGGTTGGAATTCTGGCCATTTTCTAAAATGGTGTCTTTTTTCCCCTAAATACAATATGTCATATCTAAAATTAAGTTACGCAGTATGACCAATAAATAACTGCAATATAAAACAGATTTTAAAAATTTACAATGAAGATGTAATTGTGTTATTTTATCTCGTGAATGAGCTAAGATTTCTTATCAATTAATATAAATACTTAGGGAAACATTTATGTTACACTCTTCTTGTTTCTTAGAAGGATACCAACTTAGGGGGAAAAAACTGAGAATGCTTCCCTTAGTGCCTTCCTCTCCTTCCTCTTCTTCTGGGATATGCCTGCCTCATGAGAACACGCACTTCTCCTCTGCTCTGAGTGTGGCCTGCCACTGTCCAGTTCTTCTAGCAACTGGGTAGGTAAAAATAACTATTTCAGGGATAAATTTAATCCTTTGTTGGACAGACCTATTCTCTGATGTCAACTGTATTGGTATCCTATATAATAAAAGGCTAATATGCAAATCAACCGAACGGTGGAACGACCGGTCGCTATGACACTCACTGACCAACCACCAGGGGGCAGATGCTTAATGCAGGAGGTGCCCCCTGATGGTCAGTGCGCTCCCACAGGGGGAGCGCCGCTCAGCCAGAAGCCGGACTGATGGCTGGTGAGCTCAGCAGTGGTGGTGGGAGCCTCTCCCACCTCTGCAGCAGCACTTAGGAGGGCGCAGGCCAGGCAGAGGGACCCCCACCCAGTGCACAAATGTCGTGCACTGGGCCTCTAGTTATGTAATAAGTAGGAAAGCTGTATATATGTAAATAGTTCCCTTTCTGACTCCTGATCTGTCTCTCATTTGGTTCTAAACTTGATTATCCTTCCTCTAAAGCCAACAATTTAAGAAATAAAGGTCATGCCCTATCCAGTTTGGCTCAGTGGATAGAGTGTCAGACTGAAGGTCCTGGGTTTGATTCCAGTCAAGGCATGTACCTCAGTTGCAGGCTCCATCCCCAGCCCTAGTCAGGACGCTTGCAGGAGGCAACCAATCAATGTGTCTCTCTCACATTGAAATTTCTCTCTCTGTGTCTCTACCCCTCCCTTCCACTTTCTCTGAAAATCAATGGCAAAAATATCCTTGGGTGAGGATTAACAACAATAACAAAAAAGTAAAGGTCACTTGTGAGCGATTAAAAAAAAGACACTGTTTTCAACTTAGATACTTCTCAAATATAAATGAGAAGTAAATTCAAAAACTAGAGGAGTTTCTAAAAGAACATCTAATTAGCAAAGGTTATATTTTAAAATACACAATAAAGTATAACATCTACCAAGGTATTTAACAATGCAGTTAATTTTTAGATGACCAAAATACTATTTTTTTAAAAATAAATTTAAACCAAGTATTTGTTTCTATAAGCTTCTGTTTGTGCGATTAAAAGTTAATTATTTTTAAGAATGCTGGATAAATATTATTCAGCTATTTTCAGACTGCACGATGACCTTTCAGTGGGAGAGAATCAGTGAGAGGGAGGACAGCAGTCTCCTTGCAGGACTGTGATGAAGATCGTAGGAGGCAGATGAAGAACCCAGCATGAAACTGGCCCAGAAAAAGGACTCAACACATGTCATTTCTCAACCTGTGTCTCATAAAGGCAAAAACCACACACTGAAATAACACTACTGAGAACACTTTAAAAATAATTCTGGAGATAGATGCCCATGTCTTAACAGTAAGATAGTTTATTTTAAAATTAGCATAAATCAAGCAAAGTCTCAAAAGTAAATAGTACAATTCCTTTTTTAGCAATCATGGCTCTATAGCCATAATGAACCATTCATTTATCAAAGCTATTTCTTACTAATAGAGAATGTTAATGTCTAAATGGTCAAACATTGCATAAATATGGCTATATACTGCAAAATGTAGTGGATGTGATGGCTTATTTAAAGACACTTTTAGGTTAATGATGAATATCCAATGAATAGTCTATATATATTTTTTAATTGGTCACAATTAAAATAACTTCCTATCTTTTCATTAGTTAAGAGAAAAGTGAGTCTTTATGGTATTTAAATCACTTTAGAAATGTAAGGCAAGGCATATATATGTGCTTTTAATCAGCCAATTAAAAACTTTTGATTTGAAAGAATTTAAAGTTAATGAGACTTATGACAATTCAGAATGCAAGAGAACTAAGTCAAACAGTCTAACAGAGGATAATCACTAAAGCATCTAAAATCTACTCTTTAGAAGAAGAAATACCTGTACAATTATTCTCTCCTAATACTCACTTGACTTGACTGTAGAAACCTAACTAATGAAACACATTGGATACACATGTAGGACATTACCTATCAATTTATGCTAATAGATAAAACTACAATTGGCCTAACTATTCTAAACTATCACCTCTGTAAATGTTCATAAGTCTGAGAGAAGGAAATTAGCTTAAACTACTCAGCAGCCAACAGTACATAAACTAAACTAAACAAACAAACAAACTTCCCAGAACTGGTTCCAACCAAAATTAATGAGTTACCTCAACAGGACTTGAAAAAAAAAATGGTTTGTCCACAATCAGTTCTCTCTCCCATTTTCAAAACAGCTATTTTAAATGTTTCCTCACCTCTCCTCATGTTCCTTTTCACCATCTCCTCCATCCATCATTCTTACCTCTTATTTCATAGATTAAAAAATGAACACCCTCTGATAAATATATGTTACCATCCTCTAGTCCTATCCTATCCTACCTAATCCCATAGGTGACATGTGAACTAGTCTCTCTCTTACTATGTTCCTTCCTTCTACTTACCAGCCCAGCAAAACCTCAACCCCAATAAACAGTGTATCTATCTGCCTTCTCTAACTTCTACAGGCTGCTGAACGCCTGGAAAGAGAAAAATCACACACCAGCATGGATAAGATCCGGTACAAACTTATTATCTCCAACTTTCACTGGGCCCTCAATACTCTTTTATGTTCCTTTCCCACTGTCTCTCATTCCCTTTCATTAATATTCCAAACCATCACAATTTCCTTAAGTCCCTTAGTCAACCTACTTCCTCAAGACTCTTAACAGACCACACATTCTGTTGATAACTACAGGAAATTGAGGTCATTAAACATGATCTTATTCAACTTCACACCCAACAAAATACATATGCTTTCCCACAGGATGAGCTCTTTTTCCAAGCTGTAGGCTCAATCACCTACCTGACTCCATGCTCTCCTACCTCAATCATTTTCTATCTCTCTTAAAAATTTACACATTTTCCCTTCCCTTCTCCTTATGAGCATGCCTGGATCTTCCCTACCCTTAAAAACAAGGTGAAACACTAGAAACATACAAGCAAACACCTTTTATTGTCAAATTCACCTCCACCAATCTCTTTTGTTCTCTTTTCTTTCAAATTTCTACAAGCCAACTATATACTTACTGTCTTCTCATCTCCCATTCACTCACTCACTGCTTTCTGGTTTCACCATTCAGTAACTTCCCAACTGGCAAATCTCAAGAATGTTCTTCAGGCCTCATTACTGAGTCTCACTATTGTACATGACATCGTTGTCTGCTCTCCTCCTAGCAACTTTTATCTCAAGTGCTAACTTTTAACTAAAGTGCTATCACTACCCTCTCCTGATTCTTTTTGTACTGCCATTGACCAGCACCTCTTCTGTATCCTTTTTGCGAGACCCTTCTTTCACTAAACATTCATATTATCCATGGTTCATCCTTTACTGCTCCTTGCGCTTGGCAGTATGAACCATGAGTAATCTCTTGTACCCGTCCAGGGTTTGCCAATGAGTCCCAAAAATATGTGTCCAGCCAAGTTCCTTCTAATTGTCTACTGAATGTCTCTACCTGGGAAGCTCACAATTCATTTAGACTCCATGCTCCAAACGGAACCTATCCCCTAAACCTTTCTTTCTCAGCTATTGGGAAAACATCCATCCAGTTTCCCAAATTAGAAACCTTGGAGAAAGCCTTGCCTTGGCCCCTTCTACTCTCTCATTCTATTGCTTACAATACTTCGATGGCTCCGCACGCCTCCAGGAAAAGTATGAGTTCTTATAAAAGTATTAGCTCATGATATGCCTCCTATCAGTCTTGACAGTCTTATTTCTTGCCTTTCCTTGACATAAAATCAATTGGAAAAAGCCGAAGTGCCCATCAGTAGATGAGTGGATAAAAAAGCTGTGGTACATTTACACAATGAAATACTATGCAGCTATAAAAAAGAAGTATCTCCTACCCTTTGTGACAGTATGGATGGACCTGGAGATTATTATGCTAAGCAAAATAAGCTAGTCAGAGAAAGACAAATATCACATGATCTCACTTATGTATAGAATCTAAAGAACAAAATAAACTGACAAACAAAATAGGTCCAGAGGCATGGAAGCATGGAACCCACTGACAGATCTCAGAGGTGAGGGGGGAGGGAGGGAAGGGAAAAGATTAACCAAAGAACATATATGCATATATGCATAACCCATGGACACAGACAATAGTGTGGGGAAGGCCTAGGGTGGGGTGGAGGCTGGGGGGAGGGGGGAGGGGCAAAGGGAAGGGAAAATAACCACAATACATTTTTTAAAAAATCAACTCCTTGGACTGCTTATAGACACTGGTACATATTAGAATGTTTGTTGCCTTTTACCTTGACTCATCCTTTAACTTCTTACTTGAATTACATTCTTGGTTAAGTTATTCCTGTTAATTCTAATCTGACTAATGCTTATCTTTTAAAACTCAAGAATCACATCACATTCTTGAGGGAGACTTCCCTTCCCTTACCCCATCAGACTTTCAGATAACTCTCTTTCCAGGGTGCCATGTTACCCTCCTGGCATCTCTAAACGCCACCTTTCTTTGTTGCTGTGTTCTCTGTTTCTGTGCTGATCTCTTCTCCCACAGAATTCTATGCTTAGCTTCCTCATTATACTTGAGCTTCGCAAGATTACTGTTTTATCTCAGAAACTCCAGTGCACAGTACAATGTATGGCACAATGTTTATTTATAGATCTATATATGCAAAAGCCAAGTGACTGGAATGACGGAATGACCAGTCACTAGGACGTGCACTGCGGCAGCCAACCGGCCCAATCGGGGCCCTGTTTGCCCCCCCCCCCCCCCCCCCGCCAACCTCACATGGCCCCTCCCCCAAGCCAGCCCGCCCCCCGATCACCCTTCCCCACCCCAACCAGGGGCAGGGCCAGCTGACCAACTTCCAACGTCCCCTCCCCCCCACACTGGCCCAGCCCAATCGGTCCCCATCGGGGCTGGCCGGCCGGACCATACCCATGCACGAATTCATGAACCGGGCCTCTAGTTTAACATAAATAGGTACCAATGTGTAGACAACTATCACACCACAGCTGAAGCCTACTCTAATATGAAAGACAATACAAAGAAAAAAGTAATTTGGAGAAAAATAACTGTAAGAAGTTAAAAGAAATTTTGAAAAAATTTTAATATTTTCAGAGAAATGAGAGAAGATACTGCACAATTTTTAAAGAATAAAAGAAAGTATTCAAGGAAATTAAAAATATAAAATAAGGTTAATCTAAAAGAGTTAGTTTAGGGCAAGGGAGGGAATATAGGGAGACAGAGGGGAAAGAAAACCTGGGGGGAGATAAAAAGAAAGGGAAGCGGGGAACAGAGAGAAATGAGAAGGGAGGGAAACAAGAGACATGCAGAAAAGACAGAAACGGAGACAGTTATAGTAAGAAGCCTGGGGAAAATAAGTTCTACAAGAGTGGGAATAATGGTGGTATACTATAAGGTCCATCTGTGAACACTATTCACACCGCAATCAATCAGTATAAACACAAATACTGCTTAAACAAATGTATACTACATGAAAAGGACAAGGACGAGGGCAGCATGTACTAGTGAGTATATGTATGCTTGTTATAGTTTGGAAGAATGGGGAATTTAAAAAAGCTAATTTTCATAATCCTCAGTAGGAAGTCAATTAAGACTGCATAATCAAGAAACCAGCATAAAAGTATGTTATTTAAAAGCTGAGAGAGCTAAAAGTGGCAGCAGCAATTAGCAGTGGAGAGCAGTGGGGCACCTATTAGCCTGCGGAGCTACTTGACTTTTTAACCTATGTACTTGTACACCTTTGATAAAAACTTAAAAATTATTTAAAAAATCCCCACCAAGATTGCTACATGTATCAACTTGATAAAATACAATAAAACACTAACTCTATTTAGACTCTCTAGGGCCTGTAACTATCTTCTTTCAATCTCTGACAGAAAACCTGCCAAACAAGAAAGAAAACTGAAATGATTCCTTAAAAGTGTACAGAGCACTTGGGCAACTGCACCACTTGGTACAATAAAACCGTCACTTCAAAAATAATGTAAATAACAAATGATAATTTACAATCTATCCCTCCTCCCAAACTCAACCATTAGAGGAACCTTTTACAAAATGCTGTTTTCCTTTTATCTGTAAGAACTAAGTAAAGTTCATTTTGACCAGGTCTCACATCAAGTCATACTACTTTATAGCAAACTGATAGGAAGAAATGAAAACATCTTAAAGACTTAACTCATTCTATCACTTTTCCTACCTGTGACTTATTATGACCTTAAGATTCTGGTGGTGCCACCCAGTCCTGGAAGGCATATGCTTGGCAGCCTGGACTCACCCTGTTAAACACTGGCAGCATCATGTACAGCTTCTCCTCTTGTTCCTTCTGAGTCATGTGCCGAGGAGGATGGCACAACTCAGTGAAGAGCCGGCGGAGGTGCATCAGTCCCAAGGCGTTGTCCTGCGGGCTGCACTCCTCCTGCCGTGGGCGCCCCATGATCCTCTTCACCATGTTCATCTTGGCGGGCTGGTGATCAACACTTGTAATCCTGCAGAAAGATGTTCACCAGAAACAGTCAAAATGCCAGTCTGATCAGGTCAAGCATTCCTGCAGAGTTTATAACAAGTCTGAAAAGTAGAAAATTCCGACTAAAATACTTTTTCTAGTTCTTTCAAAAGAAAAAGTAGAAAGGCAAAGATAATTCTGATACATCTTCCTAAGTGACAAATTATAATTATGGCACTCAACTATCCTACTAGCTTTGACACAATTTGTATAAAATGTAAACCATTAAATGTAAAACATTAACTGGGCAAACGTTCCCAGTTAGTCGTATCAATTTCAACGAAAAAAGGGATCACAAGTCTTACTATTAATATGTTGCTGAATAGCTAAATACATGTAAAAAAAATGAAAGAACAGAAAGTTCACCCTTACCTCAAAGCATCCAAACAAAGAATTCCATCCACACAAAAAAAAACAAAACAGTTTTTCTATTTTAAATTTATATATTTTTTCTAGATAAAGGATTATACTTAGGTACCTGCTAAAGAGATTACTTTATGTTATAGTTTGAAAATACATAAAACTTAACTGAAATGATATCCCAATATATTCTAAAAATCACATGACTGAAAATTATATAACTGAAGATCACTTTTTCAAACTGTGGCTTGAAACCCTTTGGTAGGACATGTTAATTCATTTAGTAGGTCATGATGAGTATTTTTAAAATGAAATAGAAGATATTAGAGTACATATAGTAAGGGTAATTATTATTTCATGAAATAATAATTAATAACTATTTTTTAGGTAAGGGGTTTTTTGTGTGTACTGCATCATAATATAAAATGTATCCCTGGCTAGAGCTGCAGTTAAGAAATAAATAAACCAAAGACTTGGTTAGAATATATACCAGAATCAATAACACTAAGCTTTCAGAAAGCACCATTAGCCCTTTTCAACCACCACTCACTGTGCCAGCATTTAGATAATTTCAGACACAAAAACAGGATATCTCACAAAAGGATTCAGGAAAGCTGGGAAGACATTCTGGATACACAGAATCTGGAAGAAAAGCAATTTGCTTTTTCATCTGTGGAAAAGCAGGAATAACCTGAAGATTCATTTTAAATCTTGCTACATAACCACATAAGCCAGTATGTCATTTCTTTAAAAAATGAAAGACTGCTACAAGGCTAGAGCTTTTTTTACTAAACATCTGACTACTGATTTTTTAAAACTATAAGAAGAACTAGTATCTTAAACATGTGTCCTTGAGAATTTTGAGTGACTCTGTATTGGGCTACAAGCATAGGCTTATGCACTATAGCTGACTGCAACAGGAGGCCATGATGTGACTCATCACAGGTGAGGAGCAAAAAGACACACTCTGCTTAGAGTTCTGCCAATGGCTTGTCTGTGCTGAGCCACCACTGTGCAAAAAGCAGTTAATGCACTCTCTGAAGTCCAATCTCAGGGAAGAATACTTAGACATAAAGGCAAAGGCCAGGGGGCAGCTCTGAATTACAAAATGACAAGTTAGTCCAGTTCAAAGCTGTTCTTGGAAAATAAGCAAGTCCTCCAAATATAAATAAAAAGATTTCAAAAATATATTCAAATAGCCTACTATGTGCTGGTGGGTACAGTCCTAAAAATCCCCAGAACAAAAACAAAATTTGAAGTGAATTACACTTTTGTAAATAGCTAACATTTTACATTATGCATAGCACTGCTCTTTTTCCTTAGCCTATAGCCAGAGTTCATAATCTAGAGTCTGTGGTTAGGGATTAAGGAATTCATGATCTCCAATTCTTTAAAAATGTTTTCTAAGAGATCCCCAGCTTTCAAAGGAGTCTGTATCATTAAAAAAAAAAAAAAAAAAAAAGTCAAGCATCACTCTATATGTAGAGAACTTCAAAGCACTTTTACACCATCTCCTTTGTTCTTCATTCCAATTTAAGCAAGTGTACAGAAGATAGGATTATTCTACCTTTAAGGAAGGCCAAAGACAATAACAACTTGCTCAAAATTTCACAATGAAAGGGAATTGTATGAGAATCCAGACCTTTACCTTCTGGTCAAGTGCCCTTCCCCAGTCTACTCATGTTTATGTGCTAACTTTAAATTACAGAATTCTGAGAAACTGTGACTCTAGTATATTTATTATTTAGTACCAAGTAGCAATTAGAATGTGAAAGAAATCGTTTTGCTTTTTCAGAATATGCACTAAAATAATCAGCTTTCATCCTATTAAAAAAACAACAACATGATCACATATTGACAAACACTGACTAAATGTAATCGAGCTATTGTCCATCGTTATTTAATATTTATCAGGTACAAAAGGATAGGTAATCTCAGTGACAGAAAAAAGATTCCTCCCTTTCTCCTAATTTACCAAGAAACACTTAAGCACACCAGCTTGCTGAATCATTGCTTTGTCTGGACTTCAATGTTTATATTTAAAGTTAGAGGCTCGGTGCATGAAAATTCGTGCACTCCAGGGGAGGGGTGGGGGGCCCTCAGCCCGGCCTGTGCCCTCTCGCAGTCTGGCCTCCCTCTGCAGGAGGCGATCGGGCAGGCCAATCAGGGGATGGCACCAGCTGGCGAGCGGCTGGCCCCGCCCACCATCGCCCCGCTGCTGCTGCTGCTGCTGCTGCTGGTCACTGCCACCCGCCACATCGCTGTCCCCTCCCTCTGCCTGCTGGCACGTGCCTGGGCTGGTCTGGTGCCGCCTGCTCGCTGGCCCCGACCACACTGACCGGTCATTCTGCCGTTTGGTCAATTTGCATATTACATTTTTATTATATAGGATTATTATGTAGGATATTCAGACCAAGAACTACCATGTTTTAAATACTCTTCAGGAGTGAAAGACTTCTCAGTCAAAGCAGTAGAAACATGCCCATATAAGATCAGTAAATTCAGGTGAAAGGCTCTCAACCCTTGAATCTTGGGTTTTTCTCATCTGTAAAATCTTTTTTCACAAC
This sequence comes from Cnephaeus nilssonii, assembly GCF_951640355.1. Lineage (NCBI taxonomy): Eukaryota > Metazoa > Chordata > Mammalia > Chiroptera > Vespertilionidae > Cnephaeus > Cnephaeus nilssonii. The sequence continues at coordinate 63,401,967 of NC_137072.1, read as the reverse complement.
CTTTGTGTAATGCATACATAAAATAACATCATTTCTATAAAGTGCCAAGCACATTAGTTGCGTTCAATAATTTTTAAATTTCTTTTCTTCCTTCAGCTTGATCACGAAACATTTAATTCTTTTCATTTACATTTTTAGTAAGTATTTAAGCAAGTAAGAGAAAGGAAATGGCATAAACTCTTATGGTAGTACTATGTTTCAGAGACTTACAAAATGATAAAAAATTAAGGGAAAATTTATTTCATAGTTGAATGCCCAATAAGAGGTTTCTAAAGCAATATAGAAGAGATATGCAAAATACAATAATGAGGACAAATAGAATGATTATTTTGGGATAATGTTTTAGGGGTTTTCAAAATATTTATAAAGATTATTCTGTATAAGAACTCTATGTTGTTTCACAAGAGAAAATATTTGCACTGCCAACAGGGGGTTATTTAAATAGCAATGAGGTAAAATAGCAATGAGCTCAGGCAGTATTTCTTTTCTACTCTCTTGTGTTAATGCTTGAAAATCCCAGACACTAGCTATCCCCACCCCAAATCCTTTAAATAGTTTACCACTACTTAAATTATAGAAGGGTATAAAACAAGTAAATAGCTTAAATTTTTAAAACGTATTTGTCAATTAACTAGCAGTCTTTGAGTAGCATAGGTAAAAATTTTTCTAAGTAACTCCTTAATTTCACAAGAAGAAAAAAAAAGGCTAAGGGAAATCTTATACTTTCATCAAAAAACTGTAAGTAATTGCTCAGGTTTTTTATTTTTCCTTAAACTTTCTGGGGGAAAATTCTATATTTTTCTTATACTATGAAGAGTAAAGGCAAAACTTCTTAAACTTTTTAAGAATAAAGGCAAAAATTAGGGAGGCTCCCAATGATCTGGACATATAACCCAGCAATCTAACATATACACTGGAAAAGAACTATAGATACAGCCCTGAATTAGAATTTAAAATTTCTACCTGCTAAAGCATGATTTTTTGCCTTTCAAGAAGTCATTATCCAATTTTAGCCTCATCTTTGAGATATTACAAGATTAGCCATCTCATTTATATTCCCAACATCCCCTCACCCTTCTTACCGCATGTGTGAACTCATCCTATACATATACTGGTCCTGAATTGAACAGTTTCTCAAAGTATCTTTTCAGTGTGCTTTATCTTCTCTCTTCATAGACAAAAGCATATTCTGGAGCCAAAAGTAATGTGCCTCCCTTTAAGAACACTTCCCTTAGCTATGATTTCCAATTTCTCAGCCTGGCCTGCACCTTCTCACAGTCTGGGAGTCCTCAGGGGATGTCCTACTGACAGCAGTCTGGCCTCCCTGTGTGGGAGGCAAGGACAGGGAATCAGGGGATGGCGCTGCCCCCATCACCCAGCCGTTGCTGCCCGGCCTCCGTCTGCGGGAGGCAACAGGATGGGCCGATCAGGGGATGGTGACGGACCCCCCCATCGCCCCTCTGCCGCCACTGGTTGATGTCCCCCCATCGCCGTTCCCTCCCTCTGCCCGCTGGCACGTGCCTTGGCTGGCCTGGCACCGCCTGTCGCTGGCCCCGCCCCCCGCCCACTGGTCGTTCCGCTGTTCAGTTGATTTGCATATTATGCTTTTATGATGTAGGATGCTCTGTTAAAACCAGAGAAGGCACAAGCCTTGGCCAGTGTGGCTCAGTTGATCAAGTGTCTATCCACACCTCGGAGGGTTGCTGGGGTTGACTCCCCGCCAGGGCACAGGCCAGGCTGCGGAGCCCATCCCCAGTAGGGGGTTGTGCAGGAGGCAGCCGATCGGTGTTTTCCTCTCCCTCTCCCTGCCTATCTCTCTAAAATCAATAGAAACATATTTAAAAAACCAACAACAGAGAAGGCAGATGAGGGATAGGAAGATATGTAAAAAATAGCAAAGTTACAAATGTGACAGATATTAATCAACTATATCAACGATCACTTTAAGTGCAAATAGTCTAAATGTACCAATTAAAAGACAGAGGATGTCAGAGTGGATTAAAAAATATGTCCCAACTATACATTATGTCTATAAGAAAGCCACTTTAAATAGCCTATCTAATAAAGTCGGAATATGCAAATTGACCATCACATCATAACACAAGATGGCTGCACCCACAAGAAGGCAGGGTTTCCATAACACAAGATGGCTGCACCCACAGCAGAGGCCGAGTTCCCCTACTGAGCCTTAACGAGCAATCAGCAGGGACAGGAGGCTGTGTGGCACTGGGCTGGGGCGGGGGACCTGAGGAGGCGCCCCCTGCCCGGTGGGGCTTGACAGGGGACCTCAAGGCGCATACCCCACCCCAGCTCAGGCCGGGGGACCTCAGGCCATGCCCCCACCCTGGTACCAGGCCTGGGGACCTCAGGCCGCTACCCCTGCCCCGGTGCCAGGCCGGGGGACCTCAGGCTGCCCCCCCACCTGGCAGGATTTGACGGGGGACTTGAGGCTGTGCCCCCAGGCTGATGGGGCTTGACAGGGGACCTCAGGCCACACCCCCTGCCCAGCGGGGCTTGATGGGGGACCTCAGGCCATGCCCCCCGCTCTGGCGCTGGGCCAGGAGACCTCAGGCTGCGCCCCCTGCCCTGGTGCCGGGCCGGGGGACCTGAGGATCCTCCCAGGGACCTGAGGCTGTGTCCCCCACCCAGCAGGGCTTGACAGGGGCCCTGAGGCTGCACCCCCCACCCGGCGGGGTTTGATGGGTCTAAATCTTGCCCAATGGTGGTGGGGCCAGCCGGGTCTGGGTCTCGTGCGATTTCGAGGCACGTGTGGGTTGGGCGGGGACTTGATTCTGGGTACCGCGGCGCGCCCCAGACTCTTACAGGAGGAAGATTTTCATATACATTTTACTAATTTTCTTTCAGCTCTGACACTTGTATTATAAAGGACAAATAGTAATATTAAAATATTTCCTCTAATTAATTCCCTTTTAATGTGCATGAATTTCGTGCACCGGACTACTAGTAAGTAATAATCTTGAATAAAAAATATAAGTAATCAGATAGGTTAAAAGTAAAAGAGATGAAGAAAGATACATCATGCTAACTCAATAAAAAAAAAGCTGAGTACCTATATTAATTTTAGACACACAGTCTTCAAAACAGGGAAAAATATCAGGGATAAAGAAGGGTATTCCATACTGACAGAGGGTCAATTCTCCAAGGAGACATAACAATTCTTCATGTGTATAAACCTAACAAGAGTATCAACTATGTGAGGAAAAACTGACAGAACTGAGGGAAGAAAAAGACAAGTTCCCTGTTAGAGCTGGAGATCTCAACAGCCCTTATATAATAATGGATATATCAAGTGTGCAGGAAATCAATACAGATAAAGTTTACTGAACATTACTATCAATCGACTAAATCTATAGTTGATATTTACGGAACACTCCATCCAACAACAGAATACATATTCTTTCCAAACTCACATGGAGCATTCATTAAGACAGATCACATCAAGGGCCATAAACACACACCTTAACAACTCAAAAGAATTGAAACCATACAAAGTATGCTCTCAGAGCACAAAGGAATTAAACAGGAAATCAGTAACAAATGATAGAGAGAAAAGCCCCAAATATTTGGAAACTAGACAATACATATCTAAATAACATGTGAGTCAAAGAAGTGTCCTGTTCTTTCTGCCAAGGATGCCCCCTCCTTCGCTTTTCCTAGTAGCTAAGCTCTGAGGTCACCTCAGAAAAGTCTTTCCCAACCCCCCAGGCAGAGCTTATTGTTCTTTTATCCCACTGTGGTACTTTAGTTTACATTCTGTCATGAAATGTTCATTGTTCAGAGACAGTATGCAAAGTGGTTATATAGGCTTGGCAACAAACTGCCTGATTTCAAATCCTAGCTGCACTACTTATGAGCTACAGAACTTGAATAGGTCAGTTACCACCCTTGCACATCAAATTCCTCATGTGTAAAAAGCCAGTAACCACCAGCACCTATCTCATAGTGCTGTGGTGTAACTCACCAAATGAGTTACTACATGGAAGGCACTTAGAGGAATATCTGGCACAGGTACTCAGGAAGTGACAGCTATCATTACTGTTTTTCTACTGTAACCAACATATACATTAGGTACTCGGGTTACGTCGGAGATCCGTTCCTACAGCGCAACGTAACGCGATTTTCGCCGTAAGTCGGAACCCACCTACATAAGCACCTATGTCACTCACATGGAGCACATACACAGCAGTAATGAAGTGAAACAGTAAAAGAATTTAAAAGAAAGGTAACAATTCCTGACCTTTACTTGTGGTAAATAAATAATAAAAACCATAAAGCACATATGTACATACATCAAAATGACGGAACTTTTTTTTTTTTAATAAATAAATGGGAGATGGCGACATAACCACAAAATGACATACATTGAGTCGGACGTACCCGAGGACTGCCTGTACTAAAAAGTGGTTATTTACTTCCATGTAACTTATAATTTCCTCAATGGTGGGAACCAAATATTACTTAACTTTGTATCCCTAGTTCACAATAGGTGATGGGTGAATGAATTTAAAAGACTTACACACGGTTATGTGGTGGCATCAGACTTTATTTTATGTCCAGATATTCTGAATTCTGGATGTGCTAGTTTTAGTTCCTCACAAAAAAATTACATATTGCACGTAACACTTTTTAAAAATTACCATTTGTGTATCCTAGTTCTCAACCCATAGAAAGTTCTCATAGTCTGTAAACATCTAAGTTCTTAAGCATCTCCAGGGGAAAAAATTACATTCACAACCATTTATTCTAAACTGAAAAGTTATCAATTTGCTTAAATAATCATCTTTTTTCCCCCCTGTTAATTAGCAACATCTCTTCTTAAACTACTGAATTCCCTGAAAGCAAATCCTTAACACCTGGCTGAGGATTCAGTATAGAGTAGAAATAAACAAGTGAATGCAGGAGTGATTCCCATAGCCCTAAGAGGGAAAGTACAAATGTCAAGGCTCTTGATTACCTGACGTGGCCCATGCACAGATCTAACCCTATTCACCTCCCACCTTTCCACTTTTTCCCATCTTGTCTCAGCAGGTTTCTCTGTACTGCCTTCACATTTCTGTGCCTTCACATACTTTCTCCTCTCCTGGGAACCCCTTCCCCACCAGAAATTCTACATTTTGATGATTACTGCTAGTCACCCTTTAAATCTCAGGTCAACAGTCGCTCTTCTAGAAAGCATTCCCTGATCTCTCAATTTGACAAACATGCCCCCCCTCTTTGTTCCCATATAATCCTGTGCATGTCTTTATCATAGCTTTTCTCACATTCTACTTAACTGTTATTTTCTTTGTCTTTTCCCAGCACTGAACAAATGATATAAGATTATGAAAAGCAAATATCATGTCCTACTCAACTCCACCCTGCCCCCCTCCCAATACTTAACACAGTACAGTACCTGGCAAATAAGAGATAGGCAATAAATTGTTAATAAATGAGTAGAAATGATCAATAAAAGTTCAGAAAACGAATGAATTGGAGGCAGCTCAATCCAAAGTTAATGTAACTTAAAATAAGCCAAAGAAAGGGAGAATGTTCTCTAAATTCCTTATCTGTTTATTTTACAAGAAGGCTTGGAAGACAACTTTGTTACCATGGTTTGTTTAAATTCGATCTTTTACTGAAAAAGTAAACAACTATTACCATATGGCCATTTTTGTTGGGAGGTATTGGGTATCTGAGAGTGTATTTTTTTTAAGTGTTTAGCAAAAACTGTTATAAATTCAGAAAATAAGAACTATAAATGTAAAGCCAGAGGCAGGAAAGAAAAAAAAGTATTACTTAATTGTTAGGTTTGTTTGGTAGGCAAAATGATGACAAAACAAAAGTAATAATAAGCCAGAATCCTCCATTGGGAATTGATGCTGAGGACAAGAACATATGAGAGGAAGTCAGCTTACCAGTATCAACAACCAATCATTACTGAAAGAGCTGTGATCTGAAAGTGATGAAAGGAAAATGACAAGTACAAAAGATTATGTAGAATTATATTAGTGAAACCTCACAAATGAAAAAGCAAAATAGTGACAGCAACAAAAACAATAGTGGTAAAGTAAATGTTGATTTCTGCACACACCGACTATGCAATAATGAATGTTTTAATTGTGAATTTTTATACTTTCTTTTCAAAATATCAAAATTTATACATTCTGGTAAACTGTGCTCTACCAACTAATGATCTTAGAAGGCTGTGTGCACATAATGATGCTAACATGGCTCAAAACACTTTTCAAAATTCCTCTTTAAATATTGTTTTCAGAGCACTTTATAAGCTCCATTTAAAAATCAGTGTCATCATATAACAGGTTTAACCAAAAATGGAATTACCCAGTCTATTCATTTGTCTTAGTTTCCAAACTTCCTCTAAAGCTTTTTGCCTATTACTAAACATCAAATCTTTTCAAAAGATTGAAAAATCACCACTAATCACTAAAAAAATGCACTGCAGACTCCACAGCTGATTATGGGGAAAAAATTGTAAATAGAATCTGAGCAATGGTACTATTGAGATTTAATTCCTTAGGTGTCTACTGCATGCAAGGCACCATGGGAGAACCTTCTCCAGTGTTTATCCCCTCCATGGTCTGGCTATATTCATTTTCCTAAAATTCCAAACAGATCAATACGTAACTTCCTTAAGAGTGGCAAGACTGCCTGCAATGGGATAGTCAAATGCTTTTCAAGGCATAAAAGGCTCTTCAAAATCTGTTGTGCATATCTAACTTTGAAGCTGTCTTCTGCAATATAGCTCCCCTCCTTCTATGCTCATACAGTATCACCTAAACTGAATATGCCATGTAATTTCAAACCCTTGATGCTTTTTCCACATGGTCTTTCCTCTACCTGAAGTGGTCGATTTTTTTACTGCCCACCAACCAGTCATGGATAGTTCATGATCTTACTTGATCGTAAAACAAAATAAAATAAAATAAAAATTTAAACATAATCCCATAGTAATGATTTGATCATTGATTCAAAGAAATATTTATCAAGAACCCTTCCACCCCACCTGAATTTCTCTCTGTTCCAGCCACCTAGCTCTGCTTTCAGTAGCTTGTATTCATCTTGTTCATGTCCTTGCCATCAAAGCAATTAACACATTAATTAGAAAAATAAGACATTTGAACTATTCAGAAGAATATGTTGGAAAATATTTTTATGACCTCAAGGTAAGGAAAAATGTCTTTAAAACACACACACACACACACACACACACACCATTAATCTTATCAAAATTTTTAAAACTTCTGTATATGAAAAATCAACAGAAAGAAAATAAACGTAAGATACAAATTGGGAACAATATATCTGCAACACAATAATGAGCAAAAAAGCATTAGATCCAAAATATGTAAAAAATGGTTACAAATCAATGAAAGGCAAACCACCCAATAGAGAAATGGACAGAAGAGTTAAATAAGCATTTCACGGAGAAGGAAAATGAATGACCACAAATATATAAAAGGCTTCACAAACTCATACATAATAAAGGAAATGAAAATTAATACATAATTTTCTAACTGCTTTGCTCTGTTGTAAGGATGTGTATTCATTTATCCTGTGCTTGTCTGTGTCACTGGCTATCATCCCCTGGCACCACGTCCACACACACTCCTCACCACCTAGAAAACATGCACTAAGGATCTACATCAAGACTCTCCACCAGGCTTGTACTAACAGTCAACAGCCAATAACCTATTCTGATCCCATCTGTGGCTATTTCTCAACCTACCACAGGTATGGTCAAAACATCATAGAATTTCTGGAGGGCATCTCCAGTAAACATGCAGCTCCACCATCATTCCTTGAATTGAACTTAGTGTGAGGTCAGTGACCTAAGTTTATAGTATTCCACTTTTCAGTGTTTGCCACAGCACCTGACATACAGAGATGATTATGTATAAACTAGTGACCCGGTGCACCAAACTCGTGCACATTAAAAGGGGATTAATTAGAGAAAATAATTTAATATTGCTATTTGTACTTTCTCTATAATAGAAGTGTCAGAGATGAAAGAAAATTAGTCAAATGTATATGAAAACCTTCCTCCTGTCAGTGTCTGGGGCTCACCATGGGACCCAGAGTCAAGTCCCTGCCTACCCACATGCACCTCAAAATCGCATGAGACCCAGACCCGGCTGGCCCCCCTCATTGGGCTAGATCCAGACCTGGCCAGTCCCACCCTTGTCAAGCCCTGCCGGGCAGGGGGCGTAGCCTCAGGTCCCCTGGCCTGGCACCAGGATGGGAGGGCGTGGCCTGAGGTCCCCCAGCCCAGACTGGGGTGAGTGGCGTGCCTTGAGGTCCTCCATCAAGCCCCTCCAGGTGGGGGACACGGCCTGAGATCCCCTGTCAAGCCCCACTGGGTGGGGGGCATGGCCTGAGGACCCACATCAAGCTCCGCCAGGCGGGGGGGGGGGGGGGGGGGGGACACGCAGCCTCTGGTCCCCCGTCAAGCCCCACCGGCAGAGGGCGCAGCCTCAGGTCCCCCGTCAAGCCCTGCTGGGTGGAGGCGCAGCCTGAGTTCCCCCAACCCAGCACTGGGGGTGCAGCTTGAGGTCCCCCGTCAAGCCCCGCTGGGTGGTGGGCATGGTCTGAGGTTCCCTGTCAAGCCCTGCTGGGTGGGGGGCATGGCCTGAGGTCCCCTGTCAAGCCCTGCTGGGTGGGGGATACGGCCTGAGGTCCCCTGTCAAGCCCCATGGGGGTGGGTGAGGGCATAGCCTCAGGTCTCTGCTGATTGCTCGTTAAGGCTCCTTATGGGAACTTGGCCTCAGCTGTGGGTGCAGCCATCTTTGTGATGGAGTGATGGGCAATTAGCATATTCCCTCTTTATTAGATAGGATGGATAATGCCTGCTGGCTGGATAGCGTAAGGCAGAAAATCTTCCTGCTGGCACCTTACTTAATAGCTTTTCCACAAATTCCTCTATCCAAATTATTTTATAAGTACTCTTTATTTACTTAATAGAACTATATGAATAAAAACAATTAGGAAACTTATGGAATCCTTAAGGAAACATATTTTAAAATAAAGGTGGTGCTGATATAAATCTCAAGGATACAAAATTTACTTGTTATTGGATATAACTTTTTGCTAATCAGAGTATTATTGTTTTCTTTATCATTTTTGCATTAGATATTTTACAAATGAAATATAAAAATATATTTACAATCTCATGGCTGAGGGGTACATTTTCACTAAAGGGTTTGGGGAATGGGTATTGAAGAGAGAAGGGGTGGAAGAAGAGGAGAAAAGAGTAAGAAAACTACATTTTTCTATCTTTCTACTGAACCAAAACATAAGGACAATTACCACAAGTAGCCATGTTCTAATTACATCATTTCACTGTTGATCACATGTAGCCTATTTTTAAAAATGCCTCTGGGGAAGAGTGAGAGGAAAAATGCTATTATCAGTTAGCTATTTAATACATTTTATAAATCAATTTGAAATATTAACAATATTTTAAATATATTGCCTTTTATTCTGGGGAAATAAGTTTTCAAAGCACAACTCAGTTTACCATATTTTTCTCTTAAGAGTTTCATCCTCCTCTCAGAAGGAATGTCTTGTAATAAAATATATAAAAAACAACTCAGGCCCTGGCCAGTGTGACTCAGTTGGTTGGGCATCTTTCCCTGCACCAGGAGGTTGCTGATTCAATTCGCAGGAAAGGGCACATGCCCAAAGTTGTGCTTTCACATCAGTGTTTCTAGCTCTCCCCTTAAAAAGTAATAAACTTTTTTTTTTAAACTATCCTGGATAAAATGGCACAGACCCTCCCACACCCCCTTGCATGGGGAGATGACTGTTACCTAGGTTTATTTTTTTAACATGCCATAATAAAGCCTCACTCCCAATTTTGGGGTGGGGAAGCAATCTAAAAGGGCACTAACTTTATTCCAGGACAGGAGGATCAAGCACATCTAGCAATTATTTTCATTCTGTTTGTTTCTTTTTACACTTTACAATTAACACCTCAACTAGAGCTGGAGGACAAGGGTAAAGGCTGAAATCTAGTTCATATATTTGCTTACAGGTTTAGAGTTTGGAGGTTAATTTAAATAAATAACCTATATATTTTATTTCAAGTGTCTAGGCTTTTGAATCTAATTGCTCAAAAAAAATCTAAACTATAAGAAATAAATTTTTCAATCGATGAAGGGTATAAAGTTAAGTTTTATTTTGCTACCTAACTTCCCTTTAGAAAATACATATAACATCCTAAAAATTACAATTTAGATTGAGCAATATTTTCTAGGTAGGGAAAGGTGACATGCAAAGACTTAGGATTCAAAAATAATAGATTACTTTTCAGCTTATTTTTCTTTTTAAAATGACATAAAAGATATTCTATGCTCAAAACAGTCATTCCAAGACACTTCAGTTGATTTTGGTTTATGTTCCTAGAACGTTTGCTAATTTATTCAAAAATACTGAGAGCTACAGCAACTTTGATTACTTGAAATATTTGGATTGGTTTTTCAATTCCTACAGGGTCTAAGAACAAACTTCACTTGCCTTTACACTTTTAATGATCTGAAAATTTTTGTACCATTTAGAATATTCCCAAACTTCAGACAAGGTAACAACTCATTTAATTTCATCCAAATTTAAAATTCAAATCCAGCAAAATTTTAACATTTTAACAAATGAACAAAGAGACCTGTGAAGCAATTTATATTTAAGTATATTTTTTAAAAACAAATTTAGAATTCTAGTACAATTATATTTAAAGAAATTGATGAGGAATTTCCAAAACATATGTTTCAAAGATCATAATGGTTACTAGTTAAAGTGTTACTAGTATGTATTGGGGACTTAATGTACAATGAAGGTCACAGGAGAGGTGTGCTTGTTATATAGGTGGTACTGAGGAACTGACTCATCTTTATAATAAAACTAGAGGCCCGTTGCAGGAAGATTCCTGCAAGAACAGGGCTTCCAGTGGGCTTCCCTCCCGCCACCGCCACCTCTCCCGCCCCCCCCCCCGCACTTTCCCTGTGCCTCTGCCCTCTACCCCCCACCCCATGCTTTTCCTCCCGCCGCCACCGCCCCCCCACCCTCCGTGCTTTCCCTCCCGCAGCCGCTGCCCCCCCTGCGCTTTCCCTCCCACTGCCACCGCTGCCCCGCACTTTTCCACCGCCTGCCACCCACCGCCCGCCCCACCCGCACTTTCCCTCCCACAGCCGCCTTGTTTTCCGCTTTCCCTCCCTCTTCCTTCTATGCTGTCTTCAGTCTTCACTCCTCCCTCCCTCAGCATATGCAAATTAACCACCATCTTTGTTGGGTTCATTTGCATACTTGCTCTGATTGGCTGTGGGCATAGCAAAGGTACGGTCAATTAGCATTTTTCTCTTTTATTAGTGTAGATTATCTAGGCCCCTACCTAAACGCATATATAAAGGTGGGTTCAAGCTAGATTAAGGACTCCAAAATAAGAGGTAAAACTATAAAGTTAATAGGAGCAAATAAACAAGAATATCTTTATGGATTAGGTAAGAATTTCATAAGCATCAGTTCAAAATCACATACCATATACAAAAATAAAATGAATGCAATTACATGAAAATTAAATCTTTTGGCTCAGCAAAGAGTAGTGTAAACCAAGCAAAAAAATGAGATAACACAATGGTAAACAATATTTGAAAAGTCTAAAACTGCATGGATTACAATTTAGAATTTACAAGGAATTCCCACATCAGTAAGAAAAATAGAACAATCTCAATGAGAAAAAGAGGAAAAGAAATGAATTAGCAACTGCAAGGCCATGGAACATATCAAAGTTGCTTTAATTTAATTAGTAATCAAAGAAATAGAGATTAAAATAAGGAAATGCAATTTTACACTTAGTACATTATCAGTAAGCAGAAAGCTGCTTATTGTGTTCTTAGACATGGGAACAGGCCCCACATCCTGGTGGGAAAACAGTGGCAGAGGGGATCTAAAGGTAAATTGCACATTACTCAGAAACTTGCATTCTGCTTCTCAGTATATATCCCCAAGAAATTCTTATGTGTAAGGACTTGTAAATGAATGTTTATTATAGTGTTATTTTACTGTTATTTGTGGTAATCAGGAACTTGAAAGATATGTAGAGGTCTATCGCTGCCCATCACTATGAAAATGAGTAAGTAAAACAGGATTGATGCACGATCATCCATATTCATTTAAAAGTACATATTTCACATGGATGTGTCTCAAAAACACCATCATGGTTTGGATTGGTTTTTCAATTCCTACAGGGCTTAAGGCCGCTTAAACCCTGTAGGAATTGAAACTAAGAAGTAGGATGAAATACTAGTACATTATTACAATACCATTTTTTGGAAATTAGAAATACATTCACATGAGACAAATATTTTGCAAGAACACATACTAACAAAAGAGAATACTAAATTTTTTAGAAAGGTTGTGCCTGTCCTTTATTAAATGTATAGCTCTTTAAAGGAAATAATTAATTTGTAATACTTCTGAATGTAATTAAACTAAGCCCAACAAATCAGTATCACACATACAAATTACATTAGACAACTAAAATTACTTAAATAACAACCATTTCATTTCTTAGTCTCAATTGAACCATATTTAAATCAGATACAAGCAGGTATTTTTTTAAAAGTGAATCTTAGCTATTCCTCAATCTTGCCTTTTTATTCTTTGTAATCCTCTATAACATGACACTAAAAAATTCCCTTAAACTATCTGCTCTGCAAGTACCAAGAAAAAAATTATCAGTAGGAATATTTAAGTGAACTTTTTAAAAAAAACATTTGTGACTCTTAGGATGGCACAAACAAAATAAAGTCCAGATAGAGTTCTCTGTCCTCTTGGGAAAGAGGGAATGACTCCTATAGCCAGTGATGATACCTTGCTGAAGGAAATAGGTCCTGGCTCGGAGAGGCGAGAGCCAGGCAAGTCAACTTCCCTCAGATCCAGAAAGATTTCCAGTATCAAAAAGGGAAAAATAAACTGAGTTCTTTATTACATCAAAATAAATTGTGTAGCTTTTAAGGACAAAATAAATCTGAGCTTCTTTCAAACAACAGACAAGCCTACCCATGGTCTCCAACAACAACAACAAAAAAATCACAGCTGGACTACCAAGAAGGTTTTGTAGCATTTGACACCCTAGATTTGGCTTGAATAAAAGAGAGCAACTTCCTATTAGTATTTTGGAGTCATTACAATTTTGGCATAATCTCATATTCATTCTATGGATATCTATATATATAAAAGGCTAATATGCAAAGTGTCCCTGCGGGAGTTTGACCGGGCGTTCTATTGCTCACTATTACGTGCGCTGATCACCACAAGCCAGCACAGAATGAAGGAAGGCCCCAATCGCCCCTGATCGCCAGCCAGGCCTAGGAATCCTACCTGTGCACCAATTTTGTGCACCGGGCCTCTAGTATAATAAGAATTATGGTTCAGAATGATGGCTTTCTCACTATAATAGTCTTTTAAAAATATATATATTTTTTTTATTGATTTCAAAGAGGAAGGGAGAAGGAGAGAAACATCAATGATGAAAGAGAATCATTGATAAGCTGCCTCTTGCATGCCCCCTACTGGGGATCGAGCCTTGACCAAGAATCGAACTGTGACCTCCTGGTTCTTAGATGGATGCTCAACCACTGAGCCAGGCCGGCCACACTGGCACAATAATATTCCTAATCAAGAGTATATTATAAAATGTCTGAATTATGCCAGGTAGGTACTTGGGATACAGTGGTGAATATCAACCAGCACATGTGGCATTTACCATTTGTTATGAAATGACAACTCTTTTAAGACAGACACCATATCTGATTTATGGAGCTCAGAGTCTGGGTGTAACACAGGCAATGTGAGCTATATCAGGGAAGCGCACGACACTAGGAAAAGTATAGTAGGGAAACCTAATCTATCTGCAGGGTTCTGCGGAGGAGGAGTGTCAGGGAAGATAAGTACATTTTAAAAAGATTTTCAACAATAGAAGAAAACAAAGTGGACTTAACTGGCCTATCTACAAACTATTTTATCAATCAGGTTTTAGCAGCTTTGTTCTCTGCATGTTAATTATTTCATGCAAACTTTTCTACAGACTGGCTTATAATCATTTTTTCCAAGTGGAAAACACCAGCTATTCTGCCCTTGAAACATTTTGAGTCTCCAGGGACAGCATCAGCAATTAGTAGCCAGGGCTGGAATTATTCCCTGAGGACCTTGTTTCCTGCCTCTGCCTCTGTTTTTTGTAAAGGAAATACAGAATTAAGATCCATAGCCAAGTATAATGTTAGGTATTTTCAGATAAATTTATTCATTCATTTCCTACCCCAAAATCGTATAAAACCTACGTTTTAAATGAAGAATGAAGTTCAGAAAGGTTAAGGAAATTTGCCAAAAAGATCAAATTCAAGACACACAGCTCCAAGTCCAGTGCTCTTCCAATTAAATGAAAACTGCCAACACATAGTTATTAAAATACTAGTGACCCGGTGCACAGATTTGTGCACATTGAAAGGAAATTAATTAGAAGGTAGCCAGTGGGGTGGGACTGGGCAAGACAGGCCGAACACAACCCTGGAGCCAACCTCCCATGGTCCCTCCCCGGCTAGCTGCACCTGGGGTGGGCACCATGGCTCGAAGGGTATCTGCAGAGTGAGTGGGGTCCCTCTAGCAGGTGGGGTCCCTTGGCCTGGCCTGGGGGGATCGGGCCAAAACCGGCTCTCTGACATCTCCCGAGGGGTACTGGAGGGCACTGTGCAAAGTTGCTGTCGTGCAGGGTGTGGAATGCAAACGCAAGTGTGCAGTAAACCAGATTTGGGGCTGACAGTACACCAGCAATGACATAACCCACAGCCAAAGGTGGAATTGGGCTCCCTCCTCTCTGGTTTTGGAGTGTGTCACCTGAGAACTGCCGCTGCCAAGTCACTGCAGCTCAGCAGCCCCTGCGTTGAGCATCTGCCCCCTGGTGGTCAGTGCGCGTCATATCTACCAGTTGGATGGACACTTAGCATAATAGCCTTTTATATATTCAGACTAGTGGCCTGGTGCATGAAATTCGTGCATGGGGGAAGGGGTTGTCCCTCAGCCAGGCCTGCATCCCTCTCCAATCTGGGACCCCTGGGGGGATGTCCAACTGCTGGTTATCCCACTCGCAATCCCACTGGCTCCTAACTGCTCACCTGCCTGCCTGCCTGATCACCCCTAACCACTCTGCCTGCTGGCCTGCTTGTCACGAACTGCCCCGCCCCCCGCCGGACTTCTTGCCCCCAACTACCCACCCCTTGCCAGCCTGCTTGCCCCCAACAGCCCTCCCCTCCTGGCCTGATTTCCCCTAACCGCCTCTGCCTCAGCCCCGCCACCATGGCTTTGTCCAGAAGGACGTCTGGAAGGTCTCCCGGTTTAATTAGCATATTACCCTTATATTAGTATAGATTGTTGACAATATTCCCTATGCTGTACTTTACATCCTCATGACTAACAATTTGTACTTAATCCCTTCACCTTTTTTTGCCCAACCCCCCAACTTCCCTCCCATCTCACAACCATCAAAATGTTCTCTGTATCTATGAGTCTGTTTCTGTTCTGCTTGTTCATTTATTTTGTGTGTTTTTTTAGATTCAACTGTTGATATGTATTTACTCCCATTTTATCCTTCATATTTTTTATCTCTCCTCCTTCTCCTCCACCTCTTTCTCCCCCTCCCTCTCCTTCTTCTTCGTAAAGAAGACCCTTTAACATTTCATATAATACTGCTTTGGTGGTGATGAACTCCTTTAGCTTTTTCTTGTCTGGGAAGCTCTTTTTTCTGTCAGATTCTAAATGATAGCTTTGCTGGGTAGAGTGATCTTGGTTGTAGGTCCTTGCTATTCATCACTTTGACTATTTCCTGCTAATCCCTTCTGGCCTGTAAAGTTTCTGTTGAGAAATCAGCTCACAGTCTTATATCTTTGTCTTTCACCTTTTCCATTTTAATTATGATGTGTCTTGGTGTGGGCTATGTATGGTATCAGATGGGTATGAGATTTATCAGAACGATCATGTAATAAGTTATATAATATCTAATCACTGGGTTGTACACCTGAAACTAATATAATATTTTATATCAACTGTAATTAAAAATAAAATGATTAAAAATGCTGTGTGTAATTTAAAGAAACTGCCTGTCTTTATGTAATAATTTTATTGATGAAAGCAAGTGTGAATTTATTTTCTAGCCATCCCTAACAATGACAGTACTACTTGTTCTTCCCTAAGAACAAGTATTTTTGTCCCCAAGAAGTTAAAAACACACACACACGCAAAACCCATGTTTACTCTGTGTAGCCAGACTGGCAACAATAAATATGATTCATGAGTAATGTCTTGGCAGGGAATTCTTAGTATCTCTAGATAGATCTGACAGAAGGGAAATGTTACATACACCTAATTACATTTTTTTTTCCTTTGAGTTTCCTGTTCTCTTTAGTTCAAGTGTCCCCAATACTCACACCATGCACTCAACCACATAATCCCAAATATGGGGTAATATTCCAAATATTAAGAACATAATTTCCTGGCAGAATTCATCAAAGAAAGATACAAATAATGAATAGTATTAGCAATTAAATACAACAATGTACTATGTAATTTAACATTTTCTCAGCAATTTTTTTCATTAGATAAAATGAGGTAATAACCTTAGAATAATTTATTCCAACATTAATAGAAACTATCTTACTCTTCTATGAATAAAATACTTTACGTCATTTTTATAAAATGATTACTTTTAACTTAAAAGAGAAACTCAGGTATTTTATTTACTTCATTAAGTCTCTTTTTCTCTTTAAGCTCTGACTTTGTGCTTTTATTTTTTCCAGTTCCAAGCATTGAAAATATTGAGACTTTACCTCAAAGAGTTAGGATATTATGACTAAGGATCTAAATTACAAATATCCTTTCACCAAAATATTCTCACAGAAAATGTTTCCCTGAGTCCCTATCTGATTGGCCTGATTTAGCATATTCTGTTCCTTTAAAGTCAAAATCTCTCTTTCTTGTGAGGTTACTAAGAGCAAATGTTTACTCCCTAATATGAATATTTTGCATGAAGATTATACATGTATTCCTCATAAAAAGTAAAGGTATGTAATATCAACACTGAAATGTCTATAATCTTTTACCTAAAAAAGTAATAAATTATACACAATATTGCTTATTCATAGAGACCTTTTGCACAAAGTGGGAATTAACATTATATATTAAAAAAAGAAGATAAAATCTATTAGACTGCTTTTAATGAAGAAGAAACTGAGCTAAGAGATTGTAACTTCTGAAAAGGCAATGAGAACTGAATGACAGCATATTTAAATGTTCTCAATACGTGATGAAAAATTTCTAGTTAGAATAATAATGTTCATTATAGAGACAAGCAATAGCCTAGCAAGAACAGTGGGTAGTAGTGAAAGGGTTGTGAGTCAGGCGGACATGGGTTTTAAATTCTGTTCCTCCACTCACTCTTTGGGTGACCTTTGCAAAATGGACATAATATCTAGAGTCCTGGCTTGACAAAGTTGTCAAAAAGGAATGTCAGAATACATGCAATGTGACTGTCACCTAAGTAATCAGTCTAGTTATTTACTCTAATAAAAAGGGAATATGCAAATTGACCATCACGCTGCAATAAAGATGGTGGCGTCCACAGCGGAAGGGGGGCGTGTTTCTGTAACACAAGATGGCTGCACCCACAGTGGAAGCCCAGTTCCTATAACGAGCCTTAATGAGAAATCAGCAGGGACCTGAGGCTGCGTGGCGCTGGGCTGGGGCAGGGGATGTGAGGCTGCACCCCCAGCCCGGTGGGGCTTGATGGGGGACCTCAGGCCACAACCCCCACCCCGGCCCGGGGGACCTCAGGCCGTGCCCCCCACCCAGCGAGACTTGACGGGGGACCTCAGGCCCTGTCCCCCGCCTGGCAGGGCTTGATTGGGGACCTCAGGCTGCACTCCCCACCTGGCATGGTTTGACGGGGGCCCTGAGGCTGCAACCCCCGCCCAACGCTGGGCCGGGGGACCTGAGGCTGCACGAGCGCGCGCGCACGACCCCTTCCCCCCGCCTGGTGCCAGGCCGAAGGACCTGAGGCTGTGCCCCCCGCATGGCCAGGGGTCCTGAGGCTGTGCCCCTGCCCAGCAGGGATTGACGGGGGTGGGGCCGGCCAGGTCTGGATCTCGCCCAATGGGGGTGTGGCTGGCCGGGTCTGGGTTTCATGCGATTTCAAGGTGTGCGTGGGTGGGCAGGGTCTTGACTCTGGGTCCTGTGGTGCGCCCCAGACTCTTACAGGAGGAAGATTTTCATATACATTTTAGTAATTTTTTTTTTCATCTCTGACATTTCTATTATAGAGAAAGGGCAAATAGCAATATTAAAATATTTCCTCTAATTAATTCCCTTTTAATGTGCACGAATTTTGTGCACCGGGCCATTAGTTACACTATAAGTAGTTACAGCTAAACCAATCTATGTGAATTAGAAAAAAAATTTAATGAAAAAAGTTAAAACTGCCTGTTTCAAATTCTTATACCCAGTGTATGATAAACATGGTGGGGACTGGAGTTCAGCATGCATTTTACCGCAAATAGCAAGGTTTCCACAAACTCTTGTGCAAATAGCGTCCTAGAAACCGGTTTGGCTCAGTGGATAGAGCGTCGGCCTGCGGACTGAAAGGTCCCAGGTTCGATTCCGGTCAAGGGCATGTACTTTGGTTGCTAGCACATCCCCAGTAGGGGTTGTGCAAGAGGCAGCTAATCGATGTTTCTCTATCATCGATGTTTCTAACTCTCTATCCCTCTCTCTTTCTCTCTGTAAAAAATAGCGGCCTGCTGCAAATTAGGGTCAGCCAATCAAACTTACTTGCCCAAGTTTTGAAAGGCAGAAGTGAAGCAGAGACCATAGCCTTGCTGACATTTACATTTTTTTTGTCTCCAGTGTTAGCAGAGATCTGAGTATCCAGCAATTACCCTCCTGGCTGTGGGGGAGCAGAAGGTGACACATCCATTGAGTTGTAGACCAAACAGCTGCATAAGTAGCTTCCTGAAATGGCACTCACTGAGTGTATGTATTCTAGATTAAGGGCTAGCAAACTTTTTCTTTAAGGGCCATGTGTTTTCCATTGCAGTGTGAAAGCAACCACATACAATAGAGAAATGAATGTGGGCTTGTGTTCTAATAAAACTTCATTGATGGACACAAATTTGAATTTCATATAATTTTTAGGTGTTACAAAACTTCATTCTTCTTTTAATTTTTTTCAACCATTTAAAAATGCAAAAGCCATTCTTAATGGGAAGGACTACATAAATAGTTTAGGCCAGATTTTGCCTGCAGGTCATAATTTGCTCCCCTCACAAAGTATCCTGATCCACAGAGAAAGCAGCAACTCCCCTGATGGCCCAGCTCTACGGCAGAGCACTGGGAGATGTCTGTAAAAGGTCAATCATGACCTTAATCAATAAAGAAATTAAAAAAAAAAGTCAACCATGAGCCCCAAACCTCTTTTCTTCTGCTGCTTCCTTCTCTCTGTAAGCCACAAACACCCTGTAATAAGTATCTTCTGCCTAAACTAGCTAGAAGGAATTCTGGGTGTTTTTTTTTTGTTTTTGTTTTTGTTTTGAAACTAAGTCCTGACTGAATCATAGCACTACTCCATATTTTATCAAATATCCAGTGTTCAAATGTCAATTATTTCACAAGTGTCATTATTTTTATAGATATTTTATAGGACTCAGGATCAAAATAAAGACCAATCATTACTATTTGCTGATAATGTCTCTTAAGTCATGTTAAGTTACATCTCAACATGGCTCTCCCAGTTTATAGAGTACAGGAATTAATTTTATGTTGCCTACTAGAGGGCCTGTGTGTTCATTTGTTTAATAACTTATTCAGTAACTATTTTTTAAGCAACAACTGTGTGTCAGGCAGTGCTCTAGGTGGTAGGAACACAGAGGGGGGAAAGAAGACTGTGTGGGTCCTTTGGAGCTTAGATTCTGGTTGGGGAAGAGACAAATATAAATAAACTAGAGGCCCGGTGCACGAAATTCGTGCACAGAGGGGGGTTGTCCCTCAGCCCAGCCTGTACCCTCTCCAATATGGGACCCCTCAAGGGATGTCCGACTGCCCGTTTAGGCCCGGTCCCTGGGATCGGGCCTAAACGGGCAGTCGGACATCCCTCTCACAATCCAGGACTGCTGGCTCCCAACTGCTTGCCTGCCTGCCTTCCTGATTGCCCCTAACCGCTTCTGCCTGCCAGCCTGATCACCCCCTAACCACTCTTCTGCCAGCCTGTTTGCCCCCAACTTCCCTCCTCTGCCGGCCTGGTTACCCCTAACTGCCCTCTCCTGCAGGGTTGATCACCTACAACTGCCCTCCCTTGCAGGCCGGGTGCCTCCCAACTGCCCTCTCCTGCTGGCCATCTTGTGGTGGCCATCTTGTGTCCACATGGGGTCAGGATCTTTGACCACATGGGGGCAGCTATATTGTGTGTTGCAGTGATGATCAATCTGCATAGTACTCTTTTATTAGATAGGATAGAGGCCTAGTACAGGGGTGGGGGCCAGCTGGTTTGCCCTGAAGGGTGTCCCTGATCATGGTGGGGTTCCCTTGGGGCATGGGGTGGCCTGAGTGAGGGGCCTGTGGTGGTTTGCAGGCGGGCCATGCCCCCTGGCAACACAAGCGGAGACCCTGGTATCTGGAATTTATTTTCCTTCTACAATTGAAACTTTGTAGCCTGGAGCGGAGCCAAGCCTGGGGCTCCCTCCGAGGCCCGCAGCCATTTGTGTTGGGGTTATAATTGAAACTTTGTTGCCTTAAGCGGGTGGGCCCGGCCAGGGTGTGTGGAAAGCTTTCCTTCCCCTGTTGCTGGCGGCAACCCTGGCCTGCTCTCTCAAGCTCCATTCTGCCGCCATTTGTTTGAATTTGTTTACCTTCTATAATTGAAACTTTGTAGCTTGAGTGGAGGCTTAGGCCTGCAACGGCTGGCAGAAAGCTTGGCTTCCTCTGTTACCTAGGAAACCTTGCTCTCTGTGGCTGTAGCCATCTTGGTTTGGGTTAATTTGCATGCTCGCTCTGATTGGATGGTGGGCGTGGCTTGTGGGTGTGTCGGAGGTATGGTCAATTTGCATATTTGTCTATTATTAGATAGGATAAGGAAATTAAGATACAGGTCTGGTGGTGAAGTGGCTATGAAGAAAACTTAAGTAAACTTTGAAAATAAAATGTTCCCTGGTTGCTGTTTGAGCCTTCACGGTTAAGGATCCTCTAAGGAGTTAATACCAGAACAGAAACTTGAATGAATTTGGGAATAATCCATAACAAGAATTTCTAGGGGAAGAATTTTCCAGGCTGTGGGACAAGCAAAATCAGAGGCTTGAGGTAGTAAGAACATGCTTAGCATGACTGAAGAATTGTAATAAGGCAGCATGGCTGAAGTAGAGAGAAAGAAGGGATAAGTGTTAAGCTGTCGATTGTCTGTACTGTGATGCAGTGTTTATTTCCTGGCTTTACATCAACTAATGCCAAGGGCATAGCTCTGTACACTACCTCCTCCACTGCTGTTGCTTCCCACTGATTTCTGCATAAAAAAGTGTATTTGTGTCTTTCCCTGTATCCTCACATTGCCTACCAGTCTGTATTCCCCATGCCACCTAATTTGGGAGAGCTCTGTGATATGTTTAAGATGCTTGCAATTTGTTCTCAAGTTCACAGTGTGTGGCAGCTATTCTAGCAGTCAGAGGCTTGGAATTGTGATTTTCTCCTCATTTCACTCAAGTTAAAAGAGTTCTTCCTTATTCTTTACTAGAGGCTCGGTGCATGAAATTCGTACACTGGGGGGGTCTCTGTGTGTGGGGGGTTCCCCTCAGCCTGGCCTGTGCCCTCTCATAGTCCGGAACCCCTTAGGGGATGTCCGCCTAAGCCAGCACTCAGACATCCCTCTCGCAGTCCAGAACCCCTTGCTCCTTACCGCCCGCCTGCCACGGAAGCTAGGGAAGTGGCCGGGGGAGATAGAGGCGCCTCCCAGTCCTGCCTCTGCAGAGGTGCCAGGATGGTGCTGCCCCCTCTCCTGCCGCCTCTGCAGAAGGAGCAGCACCACACAACCCCCTATCCCACCACCTCTGTGGAAGGGGGGGTGCCGGGACCGCCATGGCTGGCCTGTAGGTGCAGGCTCGCTGGCCCCACCCCCTGCCCACTGGTCGTTCCGGAAGGTCGTTCCGCCATCCGGTCTAATTAGTATATTAGCTCTTTATTATACAGGATTCTTTTATGTTCAGTTAGCATTAGGGAGGAGAATGAAATACAAATGCTGGGTAGAGTTTAAATTTCTCAATCCCTATACTTTCTATTTCAATTAATAGATTTTCCTATTTGAAAATCTGAGAAATTACAGTCCTCTGAGATCTGTAAATTGACAACGCTTGTTTAAAAAATATTAGCACACAATCCATTTAAAATGTATATTAAAGTAACTAAAAGGAATATAAAATTGGAAACTATAGTAAATTTCCACCATGATACGTACATTTAAGCTAAGAATAAAAGGCAAATAAGTATCAATATCCAAATGAATATGTAGTGAAAAGAAAATAAGTAAACCACTAAAACAATAGAATACATGTGAAACATAGCATTATTACTTTCAAGAAAATAAGCTCTGGCTATGCTAATAAAGGCTTACTTTGGTAAATGTCCTTTACTTACTATATAAATAATTTGCGTGAAAAATCTTCTTCTGAATCATCTTAGGGGCTTTTAAAATGTCAGCTCTTTTAAATAGGTAAACATCTTCCTCAAAATCAGGTATATAACCTAGTAAAGCCTTCATAAATGTAGAATTTAGTTTAGCTCCTATAAAATGATCAGAAACACTGAATTAGTGAGTTCAAATAATTATAAAGGCACAAAAATTTTGTGTTGACTTTTATTTCCTGTTCATTTACTAATACTTTTTAAATCAAAGTACTCTGCTAGGTGTTAGTAACAGAAGGATAAATAGATCATGTTCTACCCTCTGGGGGCTCATGGTTAAACTAAAAGATATTATAGAAGCAATGTGATAAATACTGTTATACACAGCAATAAAATAAGTAAACAAAATGCTGTCAGAACACAAAAAAAAGCATTAAACTGTCAATAGAGAAGGTGACATTTGAACTATGAGTTTGTAAATGAATAGGAGTTCATTCATCTGACAATGGGCAAGATCTTAATTCTAGGAAGCGCATCATATGTATACAGAAGAGAAGGAACAAGATATGCTGCTGTGTCTGCTAGTAGTTTGGCATAGTTGGAGAACAGGATGAATGGGGGGAAAAGCTGGAGATGAGGCTTGCATAGAAAAGTAGCCATGGGCATATCATAAAAGAGTTACCTCTTTTCCAAACAGTTACCTCTTATAAAAGGCATGTATTAACAGCAGCTCTTCCCACCCACAGACCATAACCTTTCAACCATCACATCAAGACAAGTGG
The DNA here is from genome assembly GCF_951640355.1 of Cnephaeus nilssonii. Lineage (NCBI taxonomy): Eukaryota > Metazoa > Chordata > Mammalia > Chiroptera > Vespertilionidae > Cnephaeus > Cnephaeus nilssonii. Next base: position 63,378,469 of record NC_137072.1, on the reverse strand, counting down.
GACAAAGATTAGTACAAAATGTTCTTCCAACTCTGTGATACTGTCATGATCTTGTGGCTTCACTGCTTTTCCAGAAGGGCAAAACTTATACCTCCTTTGCTTTATTCACCATCTCCAAGAAGCTTTGCTTCTCTTTCAACCACAAATCCTTGTTCTTGTGACAATAGGAATCATAACAAAATACTGCTTCTGGAAAGCTAATTCTGCATCCTACAGCCATTATGGATAAACAGTCTGGGTTTGGTACTGAAAAAGTAAGCAAACACTTCCAAATAGACTGTGTCATAGTATGATGGCCACCTATCCAGTTACACTCAATATCTAGGATAAAACCAACTGTTTAATTTATTTAAAAACCTAGCAGCTCTCACTGTGATTCTTTGCTTCTAATAACCTCTCTGAAATGTCCCCTCATATCTTAAGTAAGCCAAATAAAATAGACTTAAAGAAGAGTATGCACTTCATCTAGGAAGAAAAAATCCATCCAAATCAAAGATTTCACATGAATATATGAAAAAAGGAAAATAGATCCTCAATTTAAGACAAGACCAAAGGCTGTCTTATCATAAATTATGTGAGTCTGATGTGTGAACCATAAGGTCTGAGTTCATTAATATTATATAATTCAAGTGTTATTAAATTAATTAAAAATAAACTGGCAATTTCTTATCAAGTTAAACCTATATTTATCATGTACCCAGCAACCCCATTCCTAGGTATTTACCATATAACAAGAGTTATGGTCATGTGCCATGTCTGGCCCACCTCCTGTTTTGTACATAAAGTCTTACTGGAACACAGCCACATCCATTCAATTATGTATTATGTATGGCTGCTTTCATACTACAACAGCAGAGTAGCTACAACCATATGGCTTAAAATATAGCCTATCTAGTCCTTCAGAGAAAAAGTTTGCTGATCCTTGCACTAGAGAAATAACTATGATCACACAAAACCTATACACAAAAGTTTATAACAGCTCTATTCATTACAGCCAACAATTGGAAACAACCAAAATGTCATTCCACAGGTTAATGGATGTACAAACTGTGGCACGTGCATACAACGCAACAATAAAAGTGAATAAACTATTGATACATTCACTAACTTGCATGACTCAGAAGGCATTATAAGTGAAAGAAACTAGTCTCAAAGGTTACATACTAGATGATTCCATTTATAGGACATTCTTGAAAAGAGAACACCAAATTGATGAAGACAGATTAGTAGTTGCCAGGGATTGGGGATGGAGGGAGAGTGTGACTATAAAAAGATGACAGGACAAGGAAGTTTTGGGGAGAAGTCATGAAACTGCTTTATGTCTGTATTGTGCTAGTAGTTACACTACTCTGTATCTGTTACAAAGTTCAGAGAGTTATACACCAAAGAAAGGTAAATTTAGTGCATAATAATTTTAAAGAATAATAATATTATGAAACAGTTTGATAGTTTTAAGAAAAACAACAAACTAACAAGGAAACAGTCTCTAAAATTTCAGGGCTAAGAATGAGAATTTGCAGAGGAAGATCCGATCACAAAGTATGGTCTGGCTCACTACTCTTGGGTTTCATTCCAGTTCTTAGCATTACTCTCTCTAAGGCATTAAATCAATAACTCACTTCAATATATCTCTGTGATTTTTGTGCACACAGTTTGACAGATGATATATCAAAGAGTAAATACAAAATCCTCACTGGAATATTTCCTCTGTCAAGTATGACAAACTTACCTGAAGAAATATTGCCATTCAAGTTATCTCAGAATACCTCCATTTGGCTTTCCAGAATAGCCATAAAAAAGGGTGTAGTTTATATCACAGTTGTCAGCCCTTTTTACACTCAAGTTTTCTCAGTCTGCTCTCAAAGCTTTTTAAAAAATTTTTAAAATTTTATTGATTTCAGAGAGGAAGCAAGAGGAAGAAAGAGATTTCAATGAAGACAGAATCATCGATCAGCTGCCTCCTGCATGCCCCCCACTGGGAATTGAGCCCTGACCTCCTGGTTCATGGGTTGACACTCAACCACTGAGCCATGCCAGCCAGGCCCTAAAGCTTTTTCACAAGGCTAAGCTGTCTAGAAAACCTGGCATCTTGCTCCAAATACACATCAAAAGACTCTACCACATCTGTTTTAGTTCTGTACATGGTCTGCAATTTTGTTTTGGGCAATCAGGCCTGAAGATCAGATTGCCCATGAGCATATCAATAAATAAATGTCACCAGAATTAATAAAAAAGATAAATCTTTTTAAATAAATATAATTTTCAGGGAAAACAAGAGATATGGTTTAGTCCTTTCACAGGATCAATTGGAAAAGCAACTTACAAATTAGGTATATATTTTGTAAACCAAATAAAATAGTTTAAAGGTCAAACATAAAAAAATGGTAGCAGCAAGAATATTAAAAAGAATTCCTTCCATTGTGTAATATGAATTGACATGAAAAGTCTGAATTAATAGATAGAGCCTGTCTCAAGTTAAAATCTGAACAACAAAGACCTCCAAAGTGACCACTAATCTGTAAATCATTTACATCAATATCAAAGATAAGAAAAAATTTTAATGGACCAAATAAAAATTTCATTATGACACAAAGCACATCCAAAAGTCTCAAGCTTTTTGTGGTGATTTTAAATTGTCAAGAAACTCTTTGCCACTTCTAACTTCAAGAGGAAGAGCCTGTCTCACTTCCTCCTGATTGGGATTCACTTCTAACAAATAGAACGTGTCATCATGTAACTTCTAAGGTCATTAAAAAGTTCAAATCCTACCTCTGCCATTTACAATAATTCCTTTTTCAGGCCTATTGTCAGGACTCGAGATTTAACATATGTACAGTCTTTTACCTGGTGCCAGAACATCAGAAGCTCAATAAATAGATTCTAACCATTTATAGTCTTCAAAGTCTCCTGGATGATGTTATCTATTATCAACACTTAAAGATGAAAAATGTTTATCATGTGAGAAATGAAGGAAAGTCATAAACAGCTAAAATCAAACCAAACAACAAAGAGCATAAAACTTTTAGAAAAAATGTTTACTTCCTATTAGGTTGAGTCAAACGAAACTTACATTTAGTTAGGTCAGAGAGGGCAGAGAACCAGCAATTTTACAGGGTTAAACCTAACAGTTATAAAAAGAAAATATAGGTGAATATGGAAATATTATTAAAGAGGCATTTTCTTCTATTATTAAAAGCAGAAATAAATTTATATCTCACAAGTTATGCTATAAGAAAAATTTAAGCCAAGATTGCTATATAGTTTTTTAATAGCCATGTTAATATGTCAGTTATTAACCCAGCCTATTCTGAGTTCAAACAAAAGGTAAATGTATTGTATATAGTCATAGCATTCTCTCTCAGAAAGATCGCTAGGAGGCTCTGAAAGTGAGGGAAGTTATGCAGAAGAAAGGCCTTAAAAACAATTCATGGATTATCTTAGTTTATAGTGGAATACAAAACATGTTTTTCAATGAACCATAGAACACCACTTTCTCTGAATCAGATACACACAAAATGGATACTATAAAAATTAGAATGACTGAAAAATTAGCACCTTGAGACAAAAATACAAATTCCCATTCATTTAATTAACATACACTGAGAGCCAGATACTAGAGAGTTGCCATGGATAAACACAGAGAAAAGACTAATGCTTTAAATATGCCCATAGTTTGAGACTTTTGGATGTGCTTTGTGTCATAATGAAATTTTTATTTGGTCCATTAAAATTTTTTCTTATCTTTGATATTGATGTAAATGATTTACAGATTAGTGGTCACTTTGGAGGTCTTTGTTGTTCAGATTTTAACTTGAGACAGGCTCTATCTATTAATTCAGACTTTTTATATCAATTCATGGTACACAATGGAAGGAATTCTTTTTAATGTTCTTGCTGCTACCATTTTTTTATGTTTGATCTTTAAACTATTTTATTTGGTAAGAAGGAGAAAATACTATCTATAATAATAAAAGCGTAATATGCTAATTAGACCAGACATCCTTCTGGACAAAGCCGCGGCGGCGGGGGCCAAAGTAGAGGCAGCCGCTGTGGTGGAGGGGGCCTAGCCCCTTGCACGAATTTCATGCATCAGGCCTCTAGTTCATTTTAAGTTCTTTTGTCATTTTAAATGGCAAATATTCTGACTTGCCAATTGTTCTTACTTAATATCAAGCAGAAAACAAATACAAATGTAAAAAACATGATCTGATCTTAAGAAAAGTGATTCTTACTTTACATAAGCATAAATTAATACAAAATGTATTCTTAAAAATGTATTCTAGCCCAGCTGGTGTGGTTCAGTGGTTGAGCACTGACCTATGAACCAGGAGGTCACAGTTCCGATTCCCGGACATGGCACATGCCCAGTTTACGGGCTCTATTCCCAGTGTAGGGCATGCAGGAGGCAGTCGATCAATGATTCTCTCCCATCATTCATGTTTCTATCTCTCTCTCCCTCTCTGAAATCAATAAAAATATATATTTTTAAAAAATGTATTCTATAGCTAGAGAACTGCAGTTAAATGGCTACCATAACTCATCAAATCTAAGATACCACTGATTTATAAAAAAGTTATCATTTTATGTTCCACAAGAAAAAAATGCTGCCAATTTAAAAAATGACATGATGCCCTGGCAAGTGTTGCTCAGTTGGTTGAGTGTCATCCTGTATACCAAAAGGTTGGTGGTTCAATTCCAAGTTAGGGCAAATGCCCAGGTTTTGAGCTCAATTCCGGGTCTGGGAGTGTGTGGGAGGCAACCAATCAATATTTCTCTCTCCCTCTCCCTGCTTCTATCTCTAAAATAAATAAAAACACACTTTTTAAAAATGACATGGTAATTTCCTATCCTATCTACTATAAGATGATCTAGTTTCAAAATCCTGCAAATGAGAAAAAATGTGTACCTAAAAATTGATGAGATACAATATATCATTCTATATAAATCATAAATAAAAGGTAATAAAGGGTTGTGACACATATACCAGACAGGATTTTCCACTTTATCACAGGTACTAGAGAGGTCAAGGGGTTTCCCTGTAAAAACTTTGCCAACACCTATAACAACCAAGAAATATTAATGGAGAACAGAGTACTAAAGTTTTGCGGGCTATCCCATGTGTAAGGCACTAGATAAGGTCAACTGTAAGGCCCACTGTACAATGCATGTTAGTCTTTCCAAAGCATTTTTTTAGCTGTACTGGGTACATTTAGGTGACCAAAAAACTGAAATAATACATGAGGGATAAATGTTTTCCCTTTGGAATTAGACACATGAGCACATATTTCAAAGTAATGAAACACCTCTAAAATACTCTCCACAGCAGAGTATACTAGTACATGAAGAGGTTTTGTTTGAGTCACTGCTTTTATTTGGAAGAGGGGGCAGGGAGAGAAAAGAAGAATTAGAAACAGACCTCATGGATTCAAAAGTAACAGTTTATCTTTGTCTTCAAGGTATTAATTACATTAGCCAATTTCATATCTGACAATGAACAACTTAATGTGCAATTGAGAATTCTCTATCAGTTACAAAGCTTTAATACATGAATAAAAATAATTTTATAATACTGTTTTAATTCATTCTCCTATTCATCAGACTTCAAAAATATTTCAAAACAAACCTTTATGCTAGTGTTTTGTTACTTAAGAGACAATGTTCTTTAAAGGCGGCAGAGTTATGACAATCTAAAATCAGGACAAAACAGTATGACCATTTAGCAAAATATATTTTTAGATACTTAAGAAACTATGCTACACACACATCTATATATTTATGTGTTGTATGTTTATATTGGTCAATCAATTTGTCCTGTACCATATAAGAATGGGGGGAATATGTGCATTAAAAAAAAAACATCTCTGGCCCTGGCCGGCGTGGCTCAGTTGGTTGAGTGTGATCCCATGTACTGAGAAGTCATCGGTTCTATTCCCGGTCATGACACATGCCTGGGTTGCAGGGTATGCAGGAGGCAGCTGATCGATGTTTGATGTTTCCCTCTCTCAGATGTTTCTCTCTCTCCAAAAGATTAGTAAAAACATATTTTCAAACACACACACACACACACAAAACATCTCTGTTTCAAGGTGTCTCTCCTGCTCATAGGCATCCACAAAAATAAAGTAGGAGCAAGGAAAGAGAAAGTTAAAAAAAAAAAAATTAAGAATTTACTCTGAACCAGACACTGTACTACTCACTTCAGGTAAATTAATTTATCTAATCTTCAAAACAACTCTTCTTTTATTCCCTTTAGCAGATAAGGAAATTTAACTGCTCAGAGAGGTAAAATTTCAAAGTCACACAGCTGGTGAGTGGGTCCATTCATTTAACAAGTGGCCGTGTGGAAATTTAAACTTCTTATGTACCATACGGCTGTCAAATTAAAAAAAAAAAAAAAGTATGTCTTTAATATATACGATAGTATAAAGCAAACTTCCTGTGTTACAGTTTTGTCTTTTGATCTTTACAAAGTAAGCAAGAATGTTGCCCACACATGCAAATTCCATAAGCTGGAGTTCCTAGGGCATTCCCTCCTGAGAAAGAATCTCATCCATTCCACAACTTTAAATAACATCTGTATATATCCTCTCAAATCTCTGGGTTCCATGTTTGTATAACTATGTGCCATCTGACATGTCTACTGGGTGACTTGCAGACATAACAAAATTCAGAATGTCAAAAATATACTCTTGATTTTCCTTGTCACTGACCTCCAATATCATTTAAGGATATTGCCATTCACCCACCTACAGAAGTAAAAACCCGGGGTTTTGTCCATATTTCTCTTCTCCCTCACACTTCATGTTAAGTCCCATTGGTTCTATCTACAAACTAGATCTCAAATCCATCCTCTTTTCTCCCTCACTCTAGATCAAACTGCCATGATCTTTCACATGGGCTATTGTAACAGCCTCTTTAATATTTTCTCACTTTCTCTCTTACAATCAAAATGCCTTTTATGTGTGTTTCTTTAGCACAAACCATAATATGTAACTACAAAATCTGTCAATGGTTTTAATGCATTGAATAAAATCCATACGTCTTTTCATTGCCTCTTAAACTCTAGATAACATAATCCCTTTCTACCTCTCAAACTTCATTCCACTCTCCCCCTGGACATCTCCAGGCATCCTTTCAACTCCTCATACACCAACTGTTCACACTGCAGGGCATTCCCTCTTCCTGTAAGCTGTTGGCAAGGAGAGCTCCTTCAGTTCTCAGCTTTAAGGTCACCTCTCACCAGACAAGCTTTTTTGAGTGTAGAAGTGCCTCTGTCTTCCCATAATCTTCTATCACCTCATCTCCTTCATTTATTCCACAGACAGCACTTATCACTATCGGTAAATATGCATATGCCTGTTCTCTTCACTGATACATATACTCAGCACTTAGTAAAAATACTTGGCACATATTAAGTACTCCAATTTTTCTGGAATGAGCAAGTTATGTACACTAGGCTAAAAAGACTTAAATTTTATACAATTTGAACGGTGTTTTAAATCAGACTATGATTTTCTCTTTCTTAACCCTTTGCACTCGCTTGCTTTTTTCTCGATTCCTTTATTCTAATGCTAACCGTGTCGAGTCACACTCGACATCCGAGTGCAAAAGGTTAAAAGTGTATAAATACACCTCACAGATAGATGTTTGATTTTTTAAACACTTACTGATAATCACAAAAGCAGTAAATTCTACATAGGCAATATAGAACTTAAAAGATGACTTATTTTATTTCCATTATATAAGTGAAAGAATGGCAATAAAATTATAAATATCTAAATAATTAGCTCATTTAAATAATATTTATGTGCAACTAGATACTTTGTATCATAAAAGAAACAAGTAAAATCTATCCTAATATATAAAAAGCCAGGGGCCGTCACGACTGAAACAACCGGACAACCGAACAACAGGCTGCATGGGGTGACCAGGCCGGCAGGGGGGTTAGTGAGGGACAACCAAACGACTGAACAGCAGGCTGCGTGGGGCGACCAGGCCGGCAGGGGGTGGGGGGGAGTAGTTGATGATCAGGCCAGCAGGGGGGGCAGTGAGGCGTGACCAGGCTGGCAGGGGGGGGCAGTTGGGGGCAACCAGGCTGGCAGGAGGGGCAGTTAGGGGCGATCAGGTTGGCAAGGAGGGCAGTTAGGGGCGATCAGGCAGGTGAGCAGTTAGGAGCCAGTGATCCCGCATTGTGAGAGGGGTCCCTGATTGGAGAGGGTGCAGGCTGGGCTGAGGGGACACCCCATACACAAATTTCGTGCACCGGCCTCTAGTATATATAAAACCCTAATATACAAATAGACTGAACGGTGGAACAACCGAACTGGTCACTATGATGTGCGCTGACCACCAGGGGGTGTGCGCACACGGAACATGGCAGGCGTCAGAACATGGCAGGCATCGGCCACAGTGGAATAGTGGAGCAGGTGAGTGGGGGCGCCAGATCAAGGCGGGGCACTGGTTGCTGTCATCGGGGCGAGCCTCTGGTGATTACTGAAAATTCTTTGCTCCCACATGCCGCGGTCCCACCGGGCACTAACACCTGCTGCTGGCGCCAGCCCCGCTCACACCCGCTGCCAGAGCCGCCACTCACACCCGCTGCCGACGCCCGGCGCAGGCCCCAATCACTCTGCGCTGGCAGCGGGTGCGAGCAGTGGCTGCCAGCCCCAATCGCCCCTCAGGGCTTCTCCACCTCCCCCTGCTCCTGAGGGGCGATCAGGGCAGCAGCTGACACTTGCACCTGCTGACGGCACTGGCCCTGCTCACACCTGCTGCTGGTATCAGCTCCAATCGCTCCATGCCATCATCGGGTGCGAGCGGGGCCGGTGTCGTCAGCGTGTGGGAGCAACGGTGGCAGGAGCGGCCGGTTGGGGTGGGGAGAATGGGCCAAGACCCACCCCTGTGCCCACCGCAGCCTCGCAGTCCACAGTTCCTTTTAAGGTGCACGAATTCATGCACTGGGCCCCTAGTCCTATCTAATAAAAGAGTAAAATGCAAATTAACCATCACTCTGCTACACACAAGCCACACCCACCAGCCAATCAGGAGTGAGTATGCAAATTAACCCAATCAAGATGGCTGTGGCCACAGAGCGAGCAGAAAGCTTGGGTTTCACCGGCAATGGAGGAAGCCAAGCTTTCCACACACCCTGGCCGACCCAGGCCTCCACTCAAGGCTATAAAGTTTCAATTATAGAAGATAAATAAATCCCAACAAAAATGGCTGCGGCCAAGCCACGAGCAAGCAGGAGGCTTGGCTCCGCTCAAGGCTACAAAGTTTCAATTATAGAAGATAAATAAATCCCAGATACCAGGGCCTCCACTTGGGTCACCGAGGGGAGTGGCTGGCCTGCAAACCACCACAGGCCCCTCGCCCAGGCCACCCCATGGCCCGATCTGAGACACCCTTCAGGGTAAACCAGCTGGCCCCCACCCATGCACCAGGCCTCTATTCTATCTAATAAAAGTAATATGCAAATTGACCATCACTCCAACACACAAGATGGCTGCCCCCATGTGGTCAAAGATGGCTGCCCCCATGTGGTAAAAGATGGCTGCCCCATGTGGACACAAGATGGCTGCCACAAGATGGCCAGCAGGAGAGGGCAGTTGGGAGGGATCAGGCCTGCAAGGGAGGGCAGTTGGGAGGGACCAGGTCTGCAAGGGAGGGCAGTTGGGGGCGATCAAGCCTGCAGGGGAGGGCAGTTAGGGGTGACCAGGCCAGCAGAGGAGGGAAGTTGGGGGTGACCGGGCCTGCAGAAAAGGGCAGTTGCGGGGAACCCAGGCCTTCAGGGGAGAGCAGTTGGGGGGGACCAGGTCTACAGGGGAGGGCAGTTGGGGGGGACCAGGCCTGCAGGGGTGGGCAGTTATGGGTGACCAGGCCTGCAGGGGAGGCAGTTAGGGGCAAACATGCTGGCAGGGGAACAGTTAGGCATCAATCAGGCTGGCAGGGGAGTAGTAAGGGGGTGATCAGGCTGGCAGGCAGAAGTGGTTAGGGGCAATCAGGAAGGCAGGCAGGCAAGCATTTGGGAGCCAGCAGTCCTGGATTGTGAGAGGGATGTCCGACTGCCTGTTTAGGCCTGATCCCTCGAGGGGTCCCAGATTGGAGAGGGTGCAGGCTGGGCTGAGGGACACACCCCCACCCTACCCCCCGTGCATGAATTTCGTGCACTGGGCCTCTAGTCCTCTCTAATAAAATGGTAATATGCAAATTAACCATCACTCCGCTACATAAGCCACGCCCACCAGCCAAGCCACGCCCACCAGCCAATCAGGGCAAGTATGCAAATTAACCCCAATCCAAGATGGCTACAGCCACAGAGAGCAAGGTTTCCTAGGTAACAGAGGAAGCCAAGCTTTCCATAGCCGTTGCAGGCCTAAGCCTCCACTCAAGCTACAAAGTTTCAATTATAGAAGGTAAACAAATTCAAACAAATGGCGGCAGAATGGAGCTTGAGAGAGCAGGCCAGGGTTGCCGGCGGCAACAGGGGAAGCAAAGCTTTCCACACACCCTGGCTGGGCTCACCCGCTTAAGGCTACAAAGTTTCAATTGTAGAAGGTGAATTAACTGCCACAGAAATGGCTGCCGCCCCAGAAATGGCTGCCGCCCCAGGCTACAAAGTTTCAATTGTAGAAGGAAAATAAATTCCAGATACCAGGGCCTCCCCTTGGGTTGCCAGGAGGCGTGGCCGGCCTGCAAACCACCACAGGCCCCTCGCTCAGGCCGCCCCACACCCCAAGGGAACCCCCACCCTTATCTGTGACACCCTTCAGGGCAAACCAGCTGGCCCCCACCCATGCACCAGGCCTCTATCCTATCTAATAAAAGAGTAATATACAGATTGATCATCACTGCAACACACAATATAGCTGCCCCCATGTGGTCAAAGATCCTGCCCCCATGTGGACACAAGATGGCCACTACAAGATGGCCAGCAGGAGAGGGCAGTTGGGAGGCACCCGGCCTGCAAGGGAGGGCAGTTGAGAGGGACCAGGCTTGCAAGGGAGGGCAGTTGGAGGTGATCAACCCTGCAGGAGAGGGCAGTTAGGGGTGACCAGGCTGGCAGAGGAGGGAAGTTGGGGGCAAACAGGCTGGCAGGGGAGCAGTTAAGCATCAACCAGGCTGGCAGCGGAGTGGTTAGGGGGTGATCAGGCTGGCAGGCAGAAGCGGTTAGGGGCAATCAGGAAGGCAGTTGGGAGCCAGCAGTCCTGGATTGTGAGAGGGATGTCCGACTGCCCGTTTCGGCCCGATCCCACCAGGATCGGGCCGAAACGGGCAGTCGGACATCCCTCCAGGAGTCCCAGATTGGAGAGGGTACAGGCTGGGCTGAGGGACAACCCCCCGCCGTGCACGAATTTCGTGCACCGGGCTTCTAGTGTATTTTATAAAGAGGATTAGGTCCAAGAGTGAATCATAAACTACTGTTACATTCTCTGGTGCTTATAAAATATATCCACAAGTTCTTTGCTATGCCTCTCTTCAAGGTAGAGTCTAATTACTTTCCTCTTAATTATGAGCTATATTTAGTGACATGTGTCTAAGGAACAGAATATGGTGACAGGGATTGTATGAGCAGATCTGAAAAGTCATTATGCTTCCTTCTTGCTCTCTTTCCTGGATCACTTCCTCTGCAGGAAGCCAACTTCCACGTTGTGAGGACATTCGAGTAGCCCTCTGGAGGGGTCTACATGAATAGGAACTGATGCTTCCTGCCGAAAGCCAGCAAAGAAATTGAGGCCATCGGTCAACAGCCATGTGAGGGAAGTATCCTCCAGGCCCACTGTCCTCAGATGGCCAAGCCAACATTTTGATTATAACTTCATGAGAGATTCTAAACCAGAACCATCCAGCTAAACTACTCCTGAGTATGTGAACCACAGAAACTGAGTTAAGAAGTGTTTGTTTTTTATAAACTCCTATGTTTTAGGGAAATTTATATTACATCAATAGGTAACTAATACACATTCATTTATTCAATAAGCATAGATCTATCCCTACAATGTCCCAATCCCAGTCCTCATAGACACAGAGGAAAAATAAGACACTAAGTATAGAGAGGACATAAAGTAAGTAGTCTGGAAAAACAGTAAAAGTGCTCTATCAGGGTAAATATAAGGCCCTACTTGAATACCTAGCACACAATATCAGATTTCAAAAGACACAGGGAGGACAAGATGAGAGAAGGCAAATAAGAGGAGAAAACAGTGTAAAGAGTAAAGTACTGGTATTTATGACAACACATGAAGGGACTACAGATACAAGCACCAGTTGGGTAAAGAAAGGTATTTTATGCCAAGTCCAAGCTTTATCTAAAGGCAATGGGGAGATACTGAGAATTTCAAGAAGTTGAGTACAAGAAAGTCAGACTTGCATTCCATAAAGAAGACTCTTGTTGCAGGATGGAAAAGAGCTCCAAAGGAGCTTCCTCTAACACAGACAGGAAAGAGGAAATAGCAACCATTCAGTGTAGGCAGAATGATGGCCTGAAATTCATTAGCAACAAGAAGGTAAAAAGTAGTAGGTGCATTAATCAGACCGCCAAACCTCAGAGGGAAGGTAGGGAAGGGTGGGGGTAAGGGGGAGAGATCAACCAAAGGACTTGTATGCATGCATATAAGCCTAACCAATGGACACAGACACCAGGGGGGGGGGGGTGAGGGCATGAGTGGGGGGGTGAGGGGGCAATGGGGGAATAAGGACACATATGAAATAACTTAATCAATAAAGAAAAAAAATTTTTTTAAATAAATAAAGTACTGACCCCACCAAAAAAAAAAAAAAGTAGTAGGCGAAATCCAATGATATTAAGAAGGTATAAATATAGGACTTTATGTTTGTATTTGAATGTCATCAATATCTCCAAAAACTAAGAGGAAAATCACAGTAATATGAAAATATTTAGAACAAATAAAAGTATCATTTCTTTAAAACAAAGAAAAATATTTTTTATTTATTTTTAGAGAAAGAGGAAGGAGGAGAGAGATAGAAACATCGATGTGAAAGGGAAAGATCGATAGGCTGCCTCCTGCACGCCCCTCACCAGGAATTGAGCCCACAACCCAGGCATGTGCCCTCACCAGGAATCAACCAGTGACCTTTCAGTGCATAGGATGATGCCCAACCAACTGAGCCACACTAGCCAGGGTAGAAATATCTTAATTAGTATATATTGCATTCCTTATAGTAAATTAGGAAAAAGAATTTATGACCTTACCTCTCTACTTAAGAGTCAGGTGTCAAAATGCAACTTTCTTTTCTTATTCAGGGTAGAATTAACTAATTTACAAAAAAACTTTTAAAAGCTTAAACTGTACTTTCTTTGAAGCCTTGCTTTTAATTTATAATTCAGTGTTCTTATTACAAGATTTTTCTATTTCATAATTCTAAATCCTAAATAATTAATTTAAAGACTAAGTTAAAATATTGGAGGATGTATTCTTTTATAATAAAGGGAAGGGGGTAAAAACCCACTCTGAAAAGAGGTGGTGGAAATAAAATTTGTATATCAACAGAGAAAGAAAATAGTATCTGATGTTCTAATTTTCTAATCTTCATTGCAGTCAGAAGGGACACAAAATTAAGTGAGCTATTTGTAACATAAATGAGCCTAATAAAAACAGTCATTCAGCTCTGGCTTAATAATTAAGAGTCTGCCATTATTAGCTAGCTCCTTATTGAAAAAGGTCCTCACAAAATACCAATATTTTCTTTTATAAATTTCCTGAACAGTTTCATTGAGTAGATTACTTCTGGAACTAAAATGAAAGTGACATTTAAGAAACTAACGAATCACTTACGAGATTATGTAAGGAAATGGACTTTCCCATTTTTTTTATTCTTCCTGTGAGCAAGTATAAGCAATGTTTCATTTTTGTCTTCATGCTTTGCCCTCTAATTTCCAAAGAAGTGCAATTTCAATTAAATAACCCCAAATTTGCTTGCTTTAATGTTAATTGTCCTGGTATACTAACTCCAACAGTATTCATCTGATATTTGCAGTTCTTTTTGGAGTATTTCAACTAAAAATAAGTTAATATTAAAAGCAAAATTTAAAGTATATATTAGAAAAATTTTAAAAGGCACACATTATAAATGGTAAAATAGTCAATAAAAAATAGAACAGTTCATATACTAATCAAAACAATGTTATTCTGGCATAGGATGGACATATAGACCAATGCAATACAGAGCCAAGAAACAAACCCTCACATAGTATATGCTCAGTTGATTTTCAAAATGGAGACCAAGATTATTAAATGAGAAAAGAACAGTTTAATAAAAATTTTTAAAATGGTGCTAGAAAAACTGGATATCTACATGCAAAAAACAAAATTGGACGACCACAGACCTAAATTTAAAAGCTAAAACTATACAACTCTTATAAGAAAGAGCAATTCTTTATGAGCTTGGATTTGGCAATGGTTTCTTAAATACGACACCAAAACCACAGGCAACAACAACAACAACAAGAAACCCAGATAAACTGGATTTATAAAAATAAAAAACTTTTGTGCATCAAAGGACATTAACAGGAGAGTGAAAAGACAAGCCATAGGAAGGAGAAAAGATATGCAAATCCTATCTCTGACTAGGGTTTAGTATCTACAGTACATAAAGACTCCTACAACTTAACATCAAAGACAACCCAATAAGAAAATGGGCAAAGGACTTGAATAGATATTTCACCAAAGAAAGTATACACATGAAAAATGCTCAATATCATTAGTCCTCAAGGAAAGATACATCAAAACCACAAGCGATACTACTTTACATTTACTTAAGATGGCTATTATTAAAAAATGAAAAATAACAAGTGTTGGCAAGAATGTAGAGACTTGGAAACCTTGTACATTGCTGGTGGGAATATAAAATGGTACAGCCACTGTGGTAAACACCATGTCAGTTTCTCAGAAAGTTAAACTGAGAGTTACCATATGCTCCAGCAATTCCACTCTAAGTACATACCCAAAAAAATTGAAAATACGGACTCTGATACTTGTACACCAAAATTCATTGTAGCAAAAGGTAGAAATAACCAGTGTCCATCAATAGATTAATGGGTAAACAATACGTGGTATACACATATAACAGAATACTATTCAGCCACAAAAGGAATGAAGTTCTGATACATGCTAGCTACAGCACGGATTGAATCTTGAAAACATTATTCTAAGTGAAATAGGTCAGACACAAAAGGAAGGACAAATATATGATCATATTTTATATGAAATATCTGGAAAATGGACATTCATAAGAGACAGAAAGTAGAATAGAGGTTACCACAGGTCAAGAATGAGGAATTATTATCTAATGGGTACAGAGTTTTATTTGAAACTAGAGGCCCAGTGCACAAAATTCGTGCATGGGGGGGGGGTGTGTTGTGTGTCCCTCAGCCCAGCCTGCACCCTCTCCAATCTGGGATCCCTCTCACAATCCAGGACTGCTGGTTCCCAACCGCTTGCCTGCCTGCCTGCCTGCCCGCCTGACTGCCCCTAACCACTTCTGCCTGCCAGCCTGATCACCCCCTAACCGCTCCCCTGCCAGCCTGATGAACGCCTAACTGCTCCCATGCCAGCCCAATTGCCCCTAACTGCCCTCCCCTGCTGGCCCAGTCCCCCCCAACTGCCCTCCCCTGCAGGCCTTGTCCCTCCCAACTGCCCTCCCCTGCAGGCCTGGTTGCCCCTAACTGCCCTCCCCTACTGGTCTGGTCCCCCCCAACTGCCCTCGCCTACAGGCCTGGTCCCCCCGCAACTTCCCTCCCCTACAGGCCTGGGTCCCCCCCCCCCAACTGTCCTTCCCTGAAGGCCTGGTCGCCCCCCAAGTGCCCTCCTCTGCCAGCCCAGTCACCCCCAACTGCCCTCCCCTGCAGGCCTGGTCCCTCACAACTGCCCTCCCCTGCTGGCCTGATCACCCACAACTGCCCTCCCCTGCTGGCCATCTTGTGTCCACATGGGGGCGGCCATCTTGTGTGTTGGAGTGATGATCAATTTGCATATTACTCTTTTATTAGATAGGATGATGAAAAATCCAGGAAAGACAGTGGTGATAATTACACAATATTCAGAATATACACAATGCCACTGAAAACAGTTAAAATGGTAAATTTTAGATTATATATATTTTAACCACAATTTTAAATTGATACACCACCTGAGAAGTATGTACGACTATTAAAATCAAGCATCCAATTCCACTGTTCAAACTAAAAGAGAAGCCTATAAATTAACCCAATTGAAGGGTTTTTGTTTTTTTGGCAGGAACTTAGCATTCCAGACAAGCTAAACTCACCCATGGAAATGAAAACCGAATTCATTGCAGGCTGGAAGTCATTAGCTGTATATTTTTACTTTGTTTGTACCTCCATATCTAGAATTTTTTCTTTCAACTAGTTTAAAAATCAAACATCCAAGAGAAAAATGTGTAAACTTTTAACTATCAAAACTGTAGAAGTTTTAGGTAGTAGAAAATTTAAGTGTACAAATTTCAATTAATAGAACTGAGAGAAAAGGTGTTAAGTATACACACACACAAATAGGACAATGTGTCTCATGCTTTTGGTAAGTAGCACAAAACCAATAACTGACCACGCTGTTTTCTAATCAGGAATGCTACTTATTTTCCAAAAACCAATAAAGAACCAGTTTCATAATAAACTTAACCCTAACTTCCGCAACACTAGAGCCTTGTCAGATATTTAGGGGTAAGATATTAGTAAAAAAAATGGTCATGTTTTTATCATGCTGGATAGCTAATAAGAAAACCATTTTTTATGGACAAGCCCTAATTTTAGAAGAAGGATGAACACCATAACTAAAACAAAACAGAAAGATACAAAAATGACAGGATAAGAAATGCACAATACAAGCAAAAGGTAACACTGAGTGAGTTCATGGAGGCAAATCCAGAAGAGACCGGCACAGGAGAAGCAATGAATGCAATCCTATGCAGCAACATTTCCCTGTGATTGTACCAGTCCTCGTCACCTGCTTCTTGCCAGCAGGCATTCTGTTTTGCCAAGATCACGACCACTGCTCTTTTCAGTGGAAAAAGAAACCGAATGTGGATTTAACTTATAATCATTAGATGAAGAATTCACTGATTGATATTTCCTTCCTGCCTAATAAAGTATTTTCAGAAGAATACTGAGATTCTCCGCAATGGTCACCGGCAAGCGACTGGTCAGCTTCTACTTACGGAGGAGGGAAAGCTGTTCTAAAACTCTACTGCTGTACTTTAGTTGGGTTTCAGTGTTACCAAGAATGTTGTTCCAAACAGAACATAGGCCCTTTAAAGGAAAGGAGAAATCCCAGAGCTCTTGTGATCTCTAGTCATTCTTTCAAAGTAATCATGGCCTCTTGATAAATTGAAAATTAAGATACTAAATTAACAAAATTTCCTTGGAGGCTATCAGATGAAAACAATATAATTTCAGTTTAAAATAAGTGTAGAGCAAAGAAAATTGCATTAAGCAAATCAGAATTTTTCAGTGTTTTCTGTGTTGTGCTGAGATTCTGGCTAGCAAACATCTGTAAGTTATCTTCTTAGACTCACTGACAAGAGATGTTTGCTGATTCTACTCTAATTAACACTGAACCACAGAAAACAAATGACTATATATACATTAAATAGTATTTACTTTTACCTGACATAAGAGATATAACTTTTAATGCATCAGTCAACCAGACCTCTTTTGAGTATGTCACTGATCCATGGCAACAGTATTAGTCTCTTACCTATTAGCTCCATCACCTTTTTTCTATAAAGTTCCAATTTGGGAACTTGGTGGTTTCAGAAGCCTGAAAGAGGTCAGGTCTGGTGCCAAGATTACTGAAAAGAGGCCAGAGAGCCTTGGAGGCCAGTTGGCCAAAGCCTACAAGGCTAGTTCAAATCTTCCTCTTTACAAAGATAATTCGTAATAACTGAAAACCTATAAATCTAGGTCATTTGGCATAGGTGCTTTAAAAAGAAATGATAATTACAGAAACTAGATGATAGGTATAAAAGTGTTAATTTTAAGGATGTTTAAATTTTTCTGTAATAAAAAGTTAAAGTTAAATTAAAAACTAGCATATTCTATATATGAAATAGCTGACTGTTATGGTTCAGACTTTAAATGTAAGATTGGGGGCCAGTAATAAATAGAGTACAGATAATTACTCCTATTTCTCTGATTTATATAACTACCTCATTCCTTTACTCTTAAATACAAGAAATTCATTTCAAATTCATTGTTTTCTAACTATAACTCAAAATACCTGGGCAATAATAGAAATCACTAACTTTGACAACATAAAATTTAAAAAAATATTTAAAAAATAAAACACCATTTTTAACAGCAAAATCAAGAGACAAATAAGAACACTGGAAGAATATTTGCAACATACATTACAAATAAAGAACTGATATTTCTAATATACAAAGCCCTTAACTGAAGAAAAGATCAAAAATCCTAGAAAAGTGGAAAAAGACATGTATAGCTATTCATATATATACTAGAGGCCCAGTGCACGGATTCGTGCACCAGTGGGGTCCCTCAGCCTGGCCTGCGTCCTCTTGCAATCCGGGACCCCTCAGGGGATGTCGGAGAGCTGGTTTCAGCCCGATCCCTGCAGGCCAGGCCAAGGGACCCCACTGGTGCATGAATCCGTGCACCGGGCCTCTAGTATGCATATAAGATCTTTGATTAATCTCTTCCTGCCCTCCCCCTTCCCCTCTGAGATTCATCAGTCTGTTCCATGTTTCCATGCCTGTGGTTTCCGCTCCTGTATTGAGTGTCTGCCCCCTGGTGGTCAGTGTGTGTCATAGCTACCGGACCGTCGGCTGGCTGGTCAGCTGGTTGGCAGGTCGCTTAGGCTTTTATATATAGATAGATCACTAGAGAGCTGAAAAAATGTTAAACTTAACTCATAAGAAAAATGCAGATATATATTATCCCTTGCCCCTCGGATTGGCAAAAATTTAAAAGGTTGACAATACACTTTCTTGGTAAAGCTATGGGAAAACAGGCACTCTCTTAGTATACTACTGGTGGGAATGCAAAGCACAACCCTTATGTATAGAAATTTGATAACATCTAGAAAAACCACATATTCATTCACCCTTTAACTCAGTAATCCCACTCTAATATTTATGCTAAAGATACATCTCCAACAGTATAAAGACGTATGCACAAGGCTATTCATTGCTGTACTCTCTGTAACTGCAAAATATTAGAAACTACTGGATAGCCAAATATAGAAGACAGGATGAATAATCTGGTGTCATACACACAGAAAAATGACAATAATAATCTCTATGAATCGATATGAAATTATTCCCAAGGTATATTTTTCAGTGAAAACAGCTAAGTGCCAAACTGCTTATACAGACAGCATACTACTCCTTTGTATTAGGGGGAAAAAAGAGAAAAAATACATCCAGGATGGGGCAAAAGTAGCTTTACAGTTGTTTGTATAAAAAATAACACAATAATTTATAAATTATAATACAAGAATAAACTTCACGTTTCACATACTCAGAATTATAAACCTACTTTTGCCCCACCTGTATATTGGAAAATTTTTTTGAATATTTGTGACAATTTGAAAAAACTCACAGATGAACCACACAGCCTAGGAATATCGAAAAAAATTAAGAAAAAGTTAGGTATATCATGAATGCATAAAATGTTTGTATTTTCTCTTCCTTATTCTTTTCTTAGTAACATTTTCTTTTCTCTAGTTTACTTAGTGTAAGAATACAATATATAACATGTATAACATACAAAATGTGTTAATTGACTTTATATTATTAAGGCTATTAACAGTTAAGTTTTAGGGAGTCAAAAGTTATATATGGACTTTCGACTGCATAGGTTCAGCACCCCTAATCCTCATGTTGGTCAAGAATCAACTGTACTTTAAAAAAGTCAATGTAATAAATGACAAAGGAACTTTTAAAACAACTAACATGGTTAAAAAGATTAAAGGATGCTATAGACGTGACATCTAAATGCAAAATATGATCACAGTCTAAATTCTGTACTGGAGGGAAGAAATTTTCTATAGACATTTACTTGACCAATTGACAAAAGTTATGTAACAATGTTAAATCTACTAAAGTTTTTAGACTCTTGTGTAAGAGATTATCCTTATGCTTAGGTATCTAAACTAAGATATTAATGTTTATTGTATACTTCTCTAGTTATTCAGGGTTTTAAATATGTTCTCTAAGCAATGTTTTGTTTTCAGTGTAGGGACTAGTCTTATGTAATTAGGACTAAAGGGCTATAATATAGTATATACAAAAGTTATCTAATACATATTTATATCTGGATTCTAGGATCCCACTTGTGCACCTGTATCTGTAGATTTTAGCAGTTAATAGATTCAAGTAACTTTCAAACTCAAACTGCACAAAAAAATAAAACATTTTATTTTATAAATATAAACATCTCTTGATATTTCATACTAAGAATATAAAATACAACACATGGAAAAATATACATTAAAGAGTTTATTAAATAATTTAGTTCTCAAGACAAAAAGCTTGCTTTTAATAGTTCTTTTCCAGTTTATAATAATTCTCATCCTCTTGTTCTAGAACTGGAACATTTCTATAAACCTGTTCTCTTAGGAATTTAAAAAAAAAAAGGAAGACAACAAACAGAAGTAATGAAGATTAAGTCTCAGAATGGCCTCCTCTCCAAGTTTTGTTTTAATTACCACATTCATTTAGTCTTTTTATAACAAGTAGCATAAAAAGTGTTTGACCTATCTTTAATTTGTCCTTTAATTTAAAAATCTTAACAGTGTATGTGTGTGTGTGTGTGTGTGTGGGCGGGGGGGATGGGGGAGTAGGGGAAGAGGGAAAGAGACAATCAAAAATCAGTCTACAGATGGGCTCTTTTGCTTGGATATCTACAGGTTTAAGCAGGTAAATATATGGCCAATAGAACAGCAAGAATTTTTATATGCAATAAAGTTGTTTAATTTACTCTCCAAACATATTGCTTAAAGAATTAAATGATAGCTAGAAACCAAAGTGTTTGACCTATCTTCTATTCTACTGGGAAATGTGCTCAGAGATCTTTGCAATTACAAAGACAGTTTGTCTGCTTCTTTAAGTTTTGTAAAAAATGGGAGAAGAGAAAATCACCTGAGTCTTTTGGTGAAAAGATAATCACATCCCTAATAAAGTCTTAACCAATCTGTAATACTAGTAATATATACTCTTACCCATTAGTTACATACACCATGTCCCTAGCTATAAAAAATAAAAATTGCAATTGGATAACAGATTAATATTCCTTAACACTATGAGCTAAATATCATTTTTCTTTAATCAGATTTTATTCTTTTATAAAAATTTAAAATAACAACACATAAATTCCTGGTAGCTACATCAAAAACAAAATCATTCAAGCTGCAAATACTCGCCTAGCCCCACTAATTTTCCCTCACAGCCCTGAGAGATCAATGAATCATTTCTCTATACGTGAAAGTATAATTACAAATGTTTTACACTAACTTATTCTATTTTCTTAAAAAGCAGATTTCTTTCATGCCATTTATAGCATTTACGAAGTATTTCATAGGAAAACATGATTGCAGAGATTTCTTCAATGTATAATAAATGGAAATCACTACATGACTCTATATCCATATCTTTTTTTCTAGTCACTGGCCAAGTTTCCTGCATAGTACTTCATTCCTTACAATGAGATTTCATATGTATTTCATCATTTAATTGGATCCTCACGACAATTCTGTGAAGGAAAGCCAACATATGTCAAGAAATTCTACATGCCAGCCTCCACATTCAGCATTTTGCATGAATTATCTCTTTAACCCTAACAATAATCACATGAAATTGATGTTGTCAATCCCTTTTTACAGAAGAGAACACTGAGAATAAGAGAAGTTAAGTGGCCCAAGGTCACATGCTAGTGATCAGAAGAACCAACTCTTGAGAAACAGGTCTGCCTAACTCCAAGGCCTCTCTGTTCTTTCCCTACAGGATGTTGCTTTGTCATCACAAAGAAGGAAACGGGTCAGAGGCTAAGGTACTTAAACAAGGCTGTTTAGCATGTGGTAAAATAAGATTTCAACTTAAGATCTTCTGATTCTGAAACTCTTCTCTCTATAGTATCAAGACATTTCACAATCATTATAAAACATAAAAATATAGCCAAAGTATCAAATCATGGCTCCAAATTTTCCCCTGAAAATTTGAAAGAAGCGTACAATATATTAAAGTGATACCTATACTTCCATAGGAGACTTCATAACTTACAAAAGGTCTAATGCACACAACCTCCTTTGCTCTTGCAATAGCAGCTAAGGTGATCTTCCCTCACTGTGCCTCCCCCTATAGTCAGCACAAAAATTCAGACTTCTTCATTTGTTCAACCACTAGGCCAATGCAGAATGAATATCTAACCCAGGGGAGCTGGGGACTGTGATTCCCCAACCCTCTCCTCTCGTTATCAAGTTACTCACCTGATACCATCCCTCAGTGCCATGTGCATTCCCTCCAATCTCTTTCTTTTCCTATTCTTTTCCCAACTTCTGCTCCATTAACCTGAAAGAAATCTTATCTCATTTGTTAAATTCAACCCTGTAATAACTACTTACAGCCATTATCCAATTCCCTTGTACATTTTTCTTGTATATCTCATGTGGCTTCCTGCTCCTGTTAAAGAAACATTTCCCAACTTTACTAAGCAGACACCAGGAAGAAACACATGTGAAATGTGAATTTCTATAAGAAAATTGTTCTGGACTGTCTTTAAAAAGTTAGTATTAAGGAAGGAAGGAAGAAAAACAGAGAGAGGAAAAGGGTAAGGAAAACTACTCTAGATTCTATTTTACTTATTTATTTTTTAAATATGTTTTTATTGATTTAAGGGAGAGAGAGAGAAACATCAATAGGTTGCCTTCCAAGGACCGAACCCACAAATCTGGGCATGTGCTCTGACCAGGAATTGAACCAATGACCAACCAGTGGCCAACCAGTGACCTTACATTGCACAGGACAACACCCAACCAACTGAGCCACAGCAACCAGAGCCTAATCTAGATTTTAAAAGGATAAGGAGACATAGGCAAATATTTTTTAAAAAGCTATGAAAGAAATCTTGGGAGTAACTGGAGAATTTAGATATGGACTAGATTTAAACATGACAATATGAGATTATTGTTATTTTGCTGAAGTATTTCTGCGTCAAGTATCACAATGTTTGAAATCACTTTCAAATGGTTCAGTAATACCAACTCCTTTGAAATGTATATAAACACAAGAATATTTGTGGCAAAACACTGATAATTGTTGACTCCAGGATGAGAGTACTTAGATATACACTGTAAATTCAATAAATTCTTCTGTACATTTAAAATTTTCAAAATGTAAAGTGGGGTTTAAAAGGAGAAAGATTAAAAAGCCATCAGAGTTTCCACTTGTCTTTAGATTTCTAGTATTTTTTGATAGAGCAGAAATAAGAAATTTCTTCCCTCTTTGGTCGACAAAGTGCTAACCTGCTAAATCTTAGAATGGATTACCATTCTAGTTAGATTGCAGAAGGATACACAAAATTACAGCACTGCTCTTTCTTTCTCCTCTGTAAACAAATGTCTTTGACATCATAATGCTTTAAACATTAAACTATACAATTTTCCCATGTTACCAAAGATGAAAATCTGTGGTGTACTGTACAAATATTTCCCTGAACTCTACAGTGTATAGTCTTCATTTGAATGTCTTACACAAAGGTAGAAAAAGGGTAAAGAAGCAAATTACATTTTCATAAAAATCTTTAAATAATTTGCATACATCTTATACAATCTCACAGAAGTTCTTCCCTTTTCTGTTAATTCTGTGACAGATACTTTTTATATTCTTAAAGGGCAAACCACTCTCAGAGACCCAGCTCCTAGGCAAAGCATGCAGAAAGGAGAAGAACAATAAACCCAATGAAAAGGTAAAAATGACAGCTAAGGTCACCAGTTTCTGCTGGAATACAAAACAGAGAAAACACTACTTAAAAATTTTAAGAACTGCTCTAACTGGTCTGGATCAGTGGATAGAGCATCAGCCTGTGGAGTGAAGGGTCCCAGGTTGATTCCAGTCAAGGGCATGTACCTTGGTTGCTGGCACATCCCCAGTAGGGGGTGTGCAGGAGGCAGCTGATCTATGTTTCTCTCTCATCGATATTTCTAACTCTCTATCCCTCTCCCTTCCTGTCTGTAAAAATCAATAAAATATATATTTTTTTAAAAAAATTTAAGAACCTATGCTTCTTCAAAAAACAATTACAATATATAACTGAAAACTCATTCATATAGTTCACAGACCATTTTCCTCTATTAAATTAGACTTAAAATGTATCACCATTCCAGACTCTTATGAGCTATTGGAAAATAAATTTGCCACAAAATCACAACACCCTCAAAGGTAAGAAAAAGCAGAGTTAACTCAAATTCACTTTAAAATGTATCAAAATTTAAAATCCAAAAATATTTTCAGAGATAATTATTTGCTTCAGCTGCTATACTGAAGATGCTTTCTTCCTACACATAGGCCCTTCTTAGAGAAGTTGCGCTTTCCCCACTTGTTGAAAAGGCAACTTGGTTGTGAAGGTTCTTCAAAAGACAGTGACTGGGTAGTGCTGGACAGCCTTCGGAACAGGAGGCAGATGAATTCTTCCTCTAGCAAGTTAGAATTTAGAATATGACCATCAAAAGCTAAACTCAACAGCCCTAACTGACCACTGTCCACTGATAAGAAAGCTGAGAAAACCATTTGGCAGAGAAACAAAAACAAGAGTACAAGCAGCACCAGAAAAAGAAATGGAGAATAAGTGTCTAAAAACATTCAGTTCCATGGAAGCCTGGCTGTACATCCTGTACTTGAGTTCTATAGTTTTCGGTACCAGGATATTTGTTCTCAAAAGAATTTCCTTTAAAAAAAAGGTAAATATGTACATCTACTTAGGTAAAGAACTTCCAATGGAAACAAGTGAGTTAAATTAGCATTTTATATAATAAAGAGGTAATATGCAAATTGACTGTCACACCCTTGCACAAGATGGCCGGCAGGGGAGGGCAATTGTGGGCAATCAGGCCAGCAGGGGAGGGCAGTTGGGGGGGACCAGGTCTGCAGGGGAGGGCAGTTAGGGGCGACCGGGCCGGCAGGGGAGGGCAGTTGGGGGGGACCAGGCCAGCAGGGGAGGGCAGTTGTGGGCAACCAGACCTGCAGGGGAGGGCAGTTGGGGGGGACCAGGCCTGCAGGGGAGGGCAGTTGGGGGCGACCAGGCCTGCAGGGGAGGGCAGTTGGGGGTGACCGGGCTGGCAGGGGAGGGCAATTGGGCAGGCAGGGGAGCAGTTAGGTGTCAATCAGGCTGGCAGGGGAGTGGTTAGGGGGTGACCAGGCTGGCAGGCAGAAGCAGTTAGGGGCAATCAGGCAGGCAGGCAGGTGAGCAGTTGGGAGCCAGCAGTCCTGGATTGTGAGAGGGATGTCCGACTGCCCGTTTAGGGGGTGGGGCCTAAACGGGCAGTCGGACATCCCTCGAGGCGTCCCAAATTGGATAGGGTGCAGTCTGGGCTGAGGGACACCCGCCCCCCCAGTGCATGAATTTCATGCACCGGGCCTCTAGTATTAAATAACAAAAATATGATTAGGACACAGCAAAGCCTGGGATTTAACTATGACTCAATATATTCTTCCCCAAAATAGGATGTTAACCTTATATAGGGTTTCCTGAGAAGATAGAACAAGTTATTCTTCTCCAAACATTTCTTATTTTTTATTTGCTTACTTTTCTCAGCAATAGAATAAAACATTTAAAATCCATGTTTAAATATAATGAGTATAATCAAACATATATTCAAATATGTCAAAAATGTATCATATTCTTTTAGAGAAAAGAAAAATATTAACGTCTTTCTTTGTGTGCAGCAGGGGCAGTAGAGGAGGGCAGTTCAGTGCCTGAGTCCTGGAGACAGACTCCTAGGTTTGAATCCTGGTTCTGTCATTTCCTAATCCTGTGACCTTGTAACTTCTCCTGCCTGTTACTTGTAGCATAAACTTAGTATGATAATGGAATCAATCTAGTAGGGTTGTTATGAAAAATAAATGATGTAATATTATGGAAAAACCTAGGAAACAGTAAGTGTTCACTATTAATATTATTTTTACTATTGTTAGCTATTAGAGTAAGAGGGTAGATTTCATAATCTGTGACATCGTGAAACTAAATTCCTTGAACAGAGTCATTCTTTGGCGGTGCAGAAAATGAAAAAAACATCAAAATGTGTGAAAAAAATAAACAGGACTTAAATGTAAACCTACATTAAGAAAAACCATAATTTCTATCGTGGGGCCTCACAACAATAAATTAAGAAGTATTCTTTCATGAGGAATAACTTGCCTTCTGATAATATTTTGTAAAGCTTTCCTCAAAATCCCTGACCATAGAAAAAGCCCACACAGATACAGCAAAGCCACAGGATAATCTACTGATGTTGGAGGAAAGTAAAAATCTTGAAGATTTTACAAAAACAGATCAAATCTTAATTCTGATATCAAAAAGTTTGAATTTTGAACCATGACTGGTTCAGAGGTAACTATGAAAATTCATTGTTATGGAACTTTTTGCAACATCATCTGGAGTAGGCAATCATATATAGTTAAGGAAGAACTCAAGACATTGTAAGGAGAAAAACAATTATTGCATCATGAACACATGACACATGACTTACAAACAAGTAGTAAGACCAGATATAAAAGAACCAAACGGAAAGGTAAAAAACTATGTGGAAGGAAATAAGGGAGGGAAGGAAGGGAGGTGGAAAGGAGGGAGGACAGACCATTCTAAATAATTTCAGCTATTTGGAGGGAGGGTAGAAGAACCAAAATATCTTAATTTTTATAAGAAGTCCCAAAATTCTTAAGTAATAAATAAATAAAATTTTAAAGGGGCGTGTACTTCCTTCCCTATACATTCTGTAACTCACATTCTCCTTCAGCATATAAACATTCACAATAGTCCTTCATTCAGTCAAAAATACTGAATCTTTACTTTCAAAATGTGATTCCCTAGACTTTTTGAGGTTCCTCTCCCACTATACATAAGGAAGATAATAAAACAGCTTGAGAGCTTATATTTCTGATTCCCCCACTTCCTCTCCTGGGTCATTTATGTTATAGAACACTTCCAAATTGCAAACTCTTATGGAGAGCAGCAGCCTTCTTCATTTTCATTTATATAAAGCACATAAAAAAATGTGTGTAAAGGTAAAGCAGAT
This sequence comes from Cnephaeus nilssonii, assembly GCF_951640355.1. Lineage (NCBI taxonomy): Eukaryota > Metazoa > Chordata > Mammalia > Chiroptera > Vespertilionidae > Cnephaeus > Cnephaeus nilssonii. Next base: position 63,351,188 of record NC_137072.1, on the reverse strand, counting down.
GTCTGACCAAATTAGGAGCAAAATGTACATAAGTAGGAGACTTCCTCCTAAATTCCATGTTTCTCTCAACTTAGACATAGTTCCTTTTTCTAAAAAGAGAAGATTAATTTTCTTAGGATGCTACCAAGTTGCCACAGTCATCTCACAACCAGATTAATACACTTAAAGATGACTTTTAGTAGCGTCTTCAGAAAACTGAGGAGCAGGGGCAACTTTCCCATGAATAACATTAACACCAAGTGACACATCCCTTACAAAACAATGAAAGGAACAGGTATCTGTCCTCCCACTCCCTTCCCTGAGATCAAAACAAAACACAAAAGAGTGGCTAGTGGCTAAAGTTTAAAAGTGAAATGGAAAGTTGACATTCTACTGTTACCAATTTTAAAAAATTATTTAGTGATTACAAAAGTATCTTTTCAGACCTACAGCAAAAATAGCACACTGAATTCCTCCATACCCTTTTCTCTAAGTCAACAATTTAAGCAATGGCTCCAAACTCATATCCTTTTATGCAAACTCAATTCTACCTTTCAAAAATAAAGTCAATATGCTAATCAAGTGTATAACCAATCAAACAAGCACTAAGAATTGTATCCCCCTTGATTTTCATATATTGAAGTTCTAATTCCCAGCACCTCAATGTGATCTTATTTGGAGATAGGATCTTTACAGAAGCAATCAAGGATCTTTACAGAAGTACACAAGTTAAACTGAGGTCATTAGGGCGGGTCTTAACCCAATGTAACTGGTGTCTATAAAAATGGGAAATTGGGACTAAGACAATTTCTGATGAGTTAAGTTGCTCTGAGAGCCCTAACAAATTAATACATGTAGCAATAGAGAACTAATACATACATATACTTTATTCAAAATAACTTTTATTGGCTGCACCTAAATTAGCTTCAATTGAATCCTTGAATGCAGGATTCAAGTAGATGACCAAAACTCCCAAGTCTCCAGTCTTTATTCTAGAAAAAGACATTAGTCCAGATCAGAAAATCTTAGACCACAGATTTATTTATTTTTTAGTTAGCTGGGACTCCTGCAATCATATAATCTAATCTACTCATTTCAAAAACTGTTGCTGCTTTTAAACACTGAGCATATATTAATTCCTCACAAGAACCCTATGAGGTACCAGCACCATCAATTCTATTTTTAAGATGAAGAAACTGACGTCTAGAAGTTAAGTAAGAAGCTAGTAAGTAGCCAGTATTTAGTAAACTGAGGTGCTCAGAGAATAATTTATAACTCTCCAAAATCACAGTTAGTCAGTAAGCTGGGACTAACCTAATGGTTCTTTCTCCCACCTTCAAATCTTTTTCTTAAATAGTTAAATAGAAAAGCTTTTCCTTTACTTGCTATATCCAAGCTTTGTATTTCTACCTTAGAAATATATATATTTGCCTATCTGCCCTCCTCCTCTAACCACAAAAATACGGTTACCCATTTTATTCCACTCCCTGAACCCTCAAATGCCTTTTTCAATTTTGATGCTTTTCTTGCGACTATGTTAATCATTTTTATATACTGGAACAGAAGATTTCACTTCTACACAGTTTGGGAAATACTGCTTGAGCTTAACATTTGATACCAATTAAAATACAAATATACCTGGAAAGAGTAATATGATATTATTAGTTATCTGCATTTTAGTAGGAATAAGTCAGAAAACAGGCTTTGAAACAAAGATGGCAAGACAACCATGGCAAAGTTTTAAAAATGACCGTGCCCTAAGTCACAGCTTGCCCACAAGCACCTGACTAAAGAATCAGTCTGTTCTGGGAGATCTGGGATTGGGTGCTTAAGTTAGCCTTTCTTTGGGCGTCTGAACTACAAGATATAAAGCTCGGGAGGTGGTGGCAACCATGCTTCCCTTGACCAAGAATGGAAACGTGGAGAAAGCTAGTCTGCAGAGTGAGACAGATGCACAGGAGCTGCACACTCCTGAGAGTTCGAGGGAGACCTGGCTGCATCTGGTTCCTGGGTGCTTTTCAGGCAGCCCATCTGCACCTCTGGCCCTGGATCCTTTGGCATCCCCTCTGACACACCCAAAAAACAAATAACTTCCCCTTTTTGCTGAAGTTCATTTGAAGCCAGTCCCTTGCAATCAAAAGAGAACTGCCAAAACCGGTTTGGCTCAGTGGATAGAGCGTCGGCCTGCAGACTCAAGGGTCCCAGGTTCGATTCCGGTCAAGGGCATGTACCTTGGTTGCGGGCACATCCCCAGTAGGGGATGTGCAAGAGGCAGCTGATCGATGTTTCTCTCTCATCGATGTTTCTAACTCTCTATCCCTCTCTCTTCCTCTCTGTAAAAAATCAATAAAATATATATTAAAAAAAAAAAGAGAGAGAGAGAACTAACATGGTCAAAAAGTAGTCTCCTCCAAAGTTGCAGAACATTTTTGAAGGACTAATAACTTCATGTAAAAACTAAGTTTCTCAGCAAAAATAAAGCAAAGTCAAAGACTAAAACTAAGGCAACTAGGTATCAATAGTACTTTCCAATGCCTCACAACATATTTCATCATTCACACTAGTCACTGGAGGTAAAATACAATAAAGAGTTACAAAGCCTGTGCTTACAATTAGATTTTTCTAGGGAAATAAAGAAGGAAATAATGCATTAAAAACATGATTTCATTCTATGTAAGTAACTACAATAAAAGTAATAATGCTTTACAGCCAGAATTGAAACTGAGGTAATTTATTCTAACATATCCTCTTTTGGTCCAGAAAACGAAAAGCCATCCAGAAAAGGAGGCTTATCCGAGATTACCCAGCCATCGGAGGGAATGATTGAAACCCAGCTCTTTTGAGTCACAGTGAGGCCTTGCTACAGTGCAATGGTATGGTACAGCAAAGACTATCACGATTCTGTTCCTGGCTCCTTGTTCAACAGACATAGCAATCCTGAAACTGACCTGATTCTCTGTTCTGGGCTGGCATGAACCTGCAGCAGGCACTTTCCTCCTGAAGCAGATGTGGACAAGTATTATATCTATGATGAAAGAAAGAAAAAGAAAACCCAGTTTATTTTCAGAATATGTTTCAGCATCATGAGTCATTCATTTTCTACTGATTCTCTATTTCTTCATGTGTTGCCAATGGTTTAATACTAGAACACATGGCACTTTATTTTAGGTAGGTAAAATTTGCTATTCAAAATCCATAAAGAACACAGAATCATTTAATGATGGTCTCTACAGACCATCTCGTTCAGCTTCTTCATTTTACTGGTGAGGAAACTGAGACCCGAAAAAGTTATGCAAAGAATCAATGACAACAGTTATTTAGCAGCAAAGCCAGATTCAGAACCGAATTCTTCCCACTTCCAGTCCAGAATTAATGTGTACATCACAAATCACTTTGTTTCTTTTTAGAAATCCAAATATGAGCCAAAAAAAAAATTTAAAAAAAGAGAGAGAAAAAAATTTTATGTCATTTCTTTAGGTGCATTTGTCAAACATCTGAAGATAAATGTGCTGTAGAGCTGAACTAATTTGCTCTAAATTAAAATCAGAAAACATTGCTTCCTCACTCAATGGTTATAAACCAACCTTGAATTAACTTGCCTTGTAGAGGATATTTAAATGATTTTTATTTACCATTCAATATTTTAATATGAAAACACTAGTATTTGAATCATAATATCTAGTTTCTGATCTTTCTTAACTCAGCTCTCATTAAGTTTTAGGATATTGTTTCTTTGTTCTCAAAGCTCTTTTATTCAAAATAAGGAGCTGGGATTAATTCCCATGGATCTTCTAACTCTGAAACATCCTATCTAATAATAGACAAATATGCAAATTGACCATACCCCACCACGCCCCACCGGGATCGGGCCTAAATGGGCAGTCGGACATCCCTCAAGGGGTCCCATATTGGAGAGGGTACAGGCTGGGCTGAGGGACAACCCCCCTCCGTGCACGAATTTCGTGCACCGGGCCTCTAGTTTTACATAAGAATAGTTTCATCTTTCACCAACATTATGCTTTGCTGATCAACTATTTGTTCTTTGTTATATATTTGTTCATCTCTTTGATTATATTATTATAATAGGTTAAACATAATCAGTAATATTGCCTTCATATGTAGTTAATTATCACTCAAAAGCCTGTGCAACAATAACCTAGTTTTGCTATATCACTTTTTTATTTTATAAGAACCCAGCTGGAAGTGGAAGGAAAACATTTTTAAAAATCTACCTTTTAGTGGTTTCTAAGAAACTTCCTGAATCTTTTCCCCAAATCATTCATTTGGTTACTCATTCAACAAGTTGTTACTGAGTGACTTGTCAGATGGCAGACACAGCCTTAATCAGAGAGAAGTCTTTAAAACAAGATACCTCTAGTGAAGTACTAAGTTACTTTAGAAATTCAAGTAGCAGTGAAGGAGTAGGTAGAAGTGATAAAATGTCTCCTTAACTGTAACCTCGGAATATGCCTTCTTTATATTAATTGCTAAATACAACAGTTATTTGTAACATATTTTAAACTCAAAGCAAATAATAGAATGAATATACAGGTACCTGTTACCCAACTCAAGAACCTAAATATAGGTTAATGGTAATGTTCTACTGAGTTGTTCCTCTCTATCCCATGTCCCATCTCTTTTATCCCTTCTGTCCCTGTAACTGCTATCTTAAAATTTGTGTTTATCACTCCTCTGCTTTTTAAAAAGTATATTACATATGTACCCACCCCCCAACAACATCATGCTTCATTTTGTTTGCTTCTGTTTTGGTAAAAGTGGTATTTAACAGCTCCTGTCGCCTAGGGTCTGATTTTTCCACTCAAATTTATGTTTTCAAGATTGCATCCATGTTGTTGCATGTAGTTTTAGTTCATACATTTTTCCATTTTCACTGCAGAATAATTCTGCACTGTGATCATGCCGTCCGTAATCGAATTATTCATTTTCTTTACAATAGCATCTTGTTTGTCCCGTTTTTTTTTTCTTTGCTATTATGAACATTGTTACGAAAACTCTCATACACATCTCCTGATCACACAGTGCCAAAGTTTCTCTTTAAGTGTGTAGAAGTTGAGAAATATGCATATGTTCAATTTTTCATGAGGATGGCAATTTTTATTTTCCCAAAAATGTGTTTAGTAATTTATAATACCACCAGCAATAGGTATTTCATATTGATCCATATCTCCAGCATTTGGTCATGCCAACTTTTTAATTTTGGGGTGTAAAATGGCATCTAATTGTGGTCTCAATTTGTATTTTCTTACTAATTAATGATACTGAGTATTTCTTCAAATTTTTTGGCTAATTCATATTTCCTCTTTTATGTAATGCCTATTGATATCTTTTGCCTAATTCCTCCTTAGTTGTTTACCCTTTACTTACAATTTCATATAAATGTTTTAGATGATGATTATTTGGTTTTACCCACTTTGAATTACCAGGTACAGGCAAGTGATGCCATAAAGAAGCAGAAATAGCAGAAGGCCAGAGAGAATTGGAAACAGAAACCTAAAGTACCAGTGTTTTTCTCAACCCATTTTTTGTACGTTAATGCACTATAGATGTCTGAAAGTATCAGAAATCTAAAATACGCAATTGATCCTGTTTTAGAATCTTTTATTTTCATATAAATTCAGCTAAGGCTAAATGTTTTGATATGATTTCAGTGCACTATAACTGCAATATAAAATAATTTCAGCTATCAGTTTTAAACAAATCACAATTTAAATAATAATTTGGACAGTCCTCATTTTGACCCTCACCTGTTACATTTTTTTAATTTATTTCATGCTTTGTTTGATTCCAATTTAGAATAAAGTCAGTGTTATTGTCAAAAGGGAAATTCTATAAATTAGAACACCACACAGACCCAATTCCAGACTTGCCTAGATAATTGGCTGTACCTCCTCAGACTAACCATGTCTTTACGTTGGTTTTCTTACACCTAACATGAAAATTGTGCTGGGTAAATTCTAAGGACCTCTGAATCACACGTTTTTGCTTGAAGATCAATGAGAAATAATGTTTTTTCCAGAAAGCCCCAAAAGAGTTTTAGGAATCTCTTTCTAAGTGTTACACAAACCAGGCAGATTAAACAGTAACAGCTAAATGCCTGGAAAAAAATTAACAAGCAGGGCTACAGCCCTCCTGTGGCTTCTCAGGACTCCTGGTAGATTACCTGATGAACAGCATCATGCAGGAAAAGTATCAAAAGCCACACAAAATCTGAATCACTCTATATTATGACTTTGATTCCTAAATTAGCAATCAGAAAGAACTTCCAGATCCACATTTACCACCAACCTTCTACTGTGCTTGAACTCCTTGGCACCATATCAAATCTAACTAACACTTCCCCTTTGATACACAATACTCTAGGGAGTCCTACTTCTCTCTCCTACATCATCAACTTCCTAATTTCTTCCTTCCAATAAAGCAAAACCATTCCTGTGTCTGTGTGTGTGTGTGTGTGTGTGTGTGTGTGTGTGTGTGTGTGTGTTTTAGTATTTCCCATCATTAGAAAATGAACAACGGCAACAACAAACTTTTTGACCCTAGGTTACGGCCAATTTTTTTTATTCCCTTTTCAGCAAGAGGTGACAAAAGTGTTGTCCATACTCCGTCTACTAGTATTCTTCAGTCAAATGGAACATACTCCAATTAGACTTTTGCTCCTCATCACATCCTGAAACGTTAGGTCACCAATTACCTACATACTGTTAAATCAAAAGGCCAGTCAGTTCTCTTCTTGACATATCATCTGCAACACAGGGCATCAAGCCCTGATACACTCTATTTACCTGGCTTCCAGAGAACAAAGACTCTCCTGGCTTCATCCTATTGCACTAGACACTCCTTCTCAGCCTCCTTGGCTTGTTTCTCATCTTCTCACATATCACTAAAGTCTAAGCATTTACCCTCTCTCTAAGCCATCAACAAATACTATTGTCTATCAACATAGTATATCCAGAATCTGACCCCTTCTCATCACCTACATTGAGACTTGACTAGAATAGTAACTTGATCATCTCTCAACTGGACTTTTTGTGTAGCTTAGTACTGGCATCCCAACTTCTACCCTGCCCTATGTCACTCCTTTCTCATCAAAGCAGCCGGTGATCTCGATAATCTAACATAAATCATGTAAGGTAACATCTGTGCCCCAAATCTCCCAATGACTCTTCATCTCAGAGTAAATGCCAAAATCTTTAAAATAGCATAAAAGAATCTACATAATTTGGCCCCCATTATCTCTCACCTCATTCCCTACTGACATCCTTTGCTATTTCTTATACAAGCTAGGCCGTACTCCTGCCTCAGAGCCTTTACACTTGCTGTTCTCTCTGCCTAGTTTTCCAAGAAATCATTATCTCTGTGCGTCTCACTCCCTCACTCTATTTAAAACTGCTACAATTCTGCTCCCAGAATCCCTAGCCCACTTCTCTGATTAACTTTTCTCCAATGTCATTAACATTAATTTATTTCCCTTCTATTCCTGTTCGTCTATGTCCTCTTACAAAAAACATAAAATCCATGAAGGCAAGAGCCTTTTTTGTTTGGTGCTAACATCTTCAATGTCCATAAAGAGGTCTGGCACATGATAATCATTCAATCAATAAACATTTTTTTAAAAATAAACAAATGAATAATTACTCTCTTAGGGTTAAAAATTACGAACTTTGAGTTTACAAAATAAGATAATCTAAATACTTAGGGGACAACAGGTAGTTTATTGATATAAAATAATCATTCTAATATTTCTTCAGCAAATAAATAACAATAACTGAAGACTTCAGTTGACTCTTCCATACACTTAAATAAATCACTATAATAAATAGTTCCCCCACTCCCTCGCTCCCCAAATTACGTTTTAGACTCTTGCCATCCAAAAGGTGACTCGTTGACTCATTTATTTTCCACCAACTATTGTCATATTGAACAAGTGTAGAGGGCCGCCTGGGAAGGCACATGGGCAATTTTCTTTAATTGTCGTCAGCTGAACTCAGGGTGTAGGCAGAGCCACGCCCTGGGAACATGCTTCCCCAATGAGGCTGGACATGTTAATCAGTTCTGACTTCATAGCAGCCCAGGTGTCAGCAGGGGCGGGTCTAGATATGTAAATCCAGTAATGCTGGGGCCTAGTTAAGAATGCAAATAAGCTCCTTTGATCCTAAGTTTTGGTGTTACTTCCTGGATTTTTGGGATATAAGATAAACCTGCTGTGTGGCTCAGGGTTGTTGTCAGTGCAGCCTCTCCATCAGAGAGGAAAGATGGTGTCCCACCCAGTTCCCAGCTTCAAATCTATCTCTGCGTCTTCTCTCTTTCTTTCTTTTCTTTTTTTAATAAATCTTTATTGTTCAGATTATTACAATTGTTTCTCCTTTTTTCCCCCCAAATCTCCCCATCACCCGGTTCCCTCCCCCGCGTTGTCCTTATCCATAGGTGTATGATTTTTGTCCAGTCTCTTCCCATACCCCCCACACAGACACCCCTTTCCCCCTGAGAATTGTCAGTCCACTCCCATTCTATGCCTCTGATTCTATTATGTTCACCAGTTTATTCTGTTCCTCAGATTTTTAATTCACTTGATTTTTAGAATCACTTGTTGATAGATATGTATTTGTTGTTCATAATTTTTATCTTTACTTTTTTCTTCTTTTTCCTCTTTTTAAAGAATACCTTTCAGCATTTCATATAATACTGGTTTGGTGGTGATGAACTCCTTTAGCTTTTTCTTATCTGTGAAGCTCTTTATCTGCCCTTCAATTCTGAATGATAACTTTGCTGGGTAGAGTAGTCTTGGTTGTAGGTTCTTGCTATTCATCACTTTGAATATTTCTTGCCATTCCCGTCTCTTTATTTCTAATATTTCTCAATCCCTGGCCACCTCCATTTAGAACCGGTTCGTTCATCTCTCTTTCTGCGAGGGACGCGGAAAAGGGAGATCCCCGCCATGTTTGGCCCCTGCCGCATTCAGGCCCCCGCAAACAAGGGTTGGTTTACAGACCCACAACACCAACAAAAAGGAAAATATTATAAAAATGTTCACTTCAAACCGGTTCTAGACAAAGAACCAAGCTCTTTGTAAATAAATAAAGTCTAAAAGTAAAGGGCAGATATTTTTTAAGGCTTTAAATATTTTGTTTGGAAATAATTTCCAACTTATAAAAAAATTGCAAATATAAGAATACAAAAAATCACCCTTGTTAATATTACCCCCTTTATTATTGTGTTCATGTGCTCTTGCACTTTCTTTCCATTCACACAGTCCTTTATAGTATGTTCACCCCGATCCAGTATGAAATCCAGCCTAGGATCAGGTTCTCTCTTAAGCCTTCTTTAATTTGGAGCACTCCCCACAGCCTTTCTTTGTCATTTATGACACTGGCTTTTTTTTTTTCTTTTCTAAGAACACAGCCCCCTCCCTCCCCTCTTATTAAGTGGAACATTCCTCATTTTGGAATGTTCAGATGTTTCTTCATGATCAGATTCAGATTATACAGTCTTGGCCAGAATCTATAGAGGATGAAGTGTCTGTCACCTCAGGGTGTAATATCTAGTCTCATCATATCCACCTGATCCATGTTGTTGTTGGATTATGATATCCCCCATATAAAAAAAATTCTTATTTTTTAGTATAAAAAAAGAAAGATACAAGTTCACATTCTATGTACCCTGCCTGGGTCTGGAATTGGCCATTTATTTCTCTGAAGAACTCCAGCTGCTTTGTGTTGGTAACAGTATTAGAGACCAAGATTTGTGAGTTAGGTGTGTCCACTGCCCTTTGCTTCTTGGCCTTTCTGTTGAACAGAGCTATTAGGAAATGTATGCATATACATTTTTTGGATACATATATGTTCATACATATACATATGTGCATATATATTTACACATACATTTACATATGAAAACTGATTTCAAAAGTAAATTTATACTAATGCCTTCCATTGTAATCAATCCCCATAGGATTCATTTTTGTCTTTCTCCATTCCATATTTATATGTCTCTCCATCCCAAGTCTTGGCTTCAAAATAACCTCAAGATATTTACTCAACATACAAGTGAGCCAGAGTTGCTTTGTCCACATCACTACAAAAATAAACTATAGTAGAAAGAGTTCAGAATTTGTTTGCAATTCCTCCCTCTTACCTCCACCCAAGATGAGGGTAAATAGTCAAATTCTGTGTCAGTAAGTTACTTAGATTCACTCTTCTCCTTCAACACAGGCACAGTACCAAATTAAATGCAATCTGGTTCATTTGTTTCAGATTTTGCCCATTCCCATCATTATTCTGAATATGGAATATAACATACTTTGAAAAGTCAAAACTATAGGAAAAGGTATACTTTCAGAAGTATCATTCCCTCCTATAAACCTTTGGTTCCATCACCTCCCACTATTTCTTCTTTTTTGTAAAGTTAAGCAGGTACATATATGTTTTATTCCTCCACTCGCCTTTTTACACAAAACATAGCACACTGTATATGCATGTTACACAAACCAGCTCAATCCAGACTGGAGGAAACTCTTCCCAAAGCATTGTCTTATACCAAAACCAGACAAAGACATTAAGAGAAAAGACAAGAAATCCAATATCCTTTGTGAACACAGATACAAATATTTTAAACAAAATATTAGCCAGCCAAATTTGCAATATATAAAAGAGATATTACATCATGACCAAGTGGAGTTTATTCTGGAAATACAAGGCTGCCTCAATATTTGAAAAATTGATCAATACAATTCACCATTCACTAGAATAAATAAAAAAAAACTATGATAATCTCAACAGATATAAAAAAAGTATTTGACAAATTCAACACCTATTCATTATTTTAAAACCCCTTAGTAAACCAGGAATACAATGAAAACTAAACTGATAAATGGTAATGTTCAAATAAATACAGTTAGCATCATATTTAATGGCAAAAGACCGAATGTTTTCTGTCTGTACCATTATACTGGAAAGTCACAGCCAATGCAATAAGGTCTGAAAAATAAATAAAAGGTATACATTACAGCACAAAAATAAAACTGTCTTTATTCCAGGGACATGATGGTCTACATAGAAAACCCCACAGAATCTACAAAAAAAACTACTAGATTTTATAAGGGAATTTAGCAAGACTGTACTATACAAAGTTCAATACACAAAAAATCAATTGTGTTTCTACATTTCAACAAAACAATTGGAAATTTTTATATATATAAAGTGCCATTTATAATAGAACCCCCGCCTCCTCCCCCCCCCAAAAAAAAAACAAACAAACTATGAAATCCTTTGGGATACAGTTAATGAACTATGAGCAGAATCTGTATTCTGAAAACTCCCAAAACAATGATGAGATAAAAATCAAAGCTGATCTGAGTAAATGAATATACCATATTCACAAACTGGGAGACTTGGTATAATTAAGATGTATGTCACATCTCCCTAAATTTATCTGCAAATTCAATGTAATCTCAATCAAAATTCTACTAGATTTTTTTTTTTTTTTTTTTTTTTGGAAACTGAAAGGATGATTCTAAAATTTACGTGGAAAAACAAAAGCAACTTTGAAACAGAACAAAGCTGGAGGGCTCATATCTGCTTTACCGACTCGTTATAAAACTGGTGACCTGGCCAGTGTAGCTCAGTGGTTGAGCGTCGTCCTATGAACCAGGAGGTCATGGTTCGTTTCCTTGTTCTGCCCCGTTTGTAGGCTCAATCCCCAGTAGGGGCATGCAGGAGGCAGCCGATCAATGATTCTCTCTCATTGTTAATGTGTCTATCTTTCTCTCCCTCTCCCTTCCTCTCTAAAATCAATAAATATATATTTTTTTTTTAAAAAAAGAAAACTACTAATGACAAGATAGATGCCTAGATCAATGGAAAAGAACAGAAATTCCAGAAATTAACACACACACAGCCAATTGATTTTTGACAAAATGTCAACCAACTAAATGAAGAAAAAATTTTCAAAATGGCACTAGAAAATTTGGACAGCCACATGCAAACAAAACAAAACAAAAGGATCTCAACCAACCTATACATCACATCACATACAAAATTTAACTCAATATGGATCACAGATTTAAAGGCAAAACCCAAAACTATAAAACTTCTAGGGGGAAAAATGTGCGCAATCATTGTGACTTTGGGTTAGGCCCGTGGTCGGCAAACTGCGGCTCGCGAGCCACATGAGGCTCTTTGGCCCCTTGAGTGTGGCTCTTCCACAAAATACCACGGCCTGGGCGAATCTATTTTGAAGAAGTGGCGTTAGAAGAAGTTTAAGTTTAAAAATTTGGCTCTCAAAAGAAATTTCAATCATTGTACTGTTGATATTGGGCTCTGTTGACTAATGAGTTTGCCGACGACTGGATTAGGCAAAGAATATACAGTACAAGCCATAAAAGAAAAACTGACAAGTTGGATTTCATCAAAATTAACTTCTGCTTTTTCAGATTCAGTTTTAAAAATGAAAACAAGCCGCAAATTGGGGGAAATTATTTGTAAAACACATACCAGATAAAGGACTAGTACACAGAACACATATGAAATCTCATAACTTAGTAATAAGCAACCTAATTTTAAAAAGAGCAAAAGATGTCAACACTTAAAAAAAGATATAGATAACAAATCAAACACATGAAGGGATGTTCAATATGGTTAATTATACATGAAAAGCAAAACCATGTTGAATACTGCTGCTATGAACATTATGGATATGTTCTTTCACTTATCTTGGGTATATATACCTAGGAATAAAATTGATAGTTCATAAGCAATATGTTTAACTTTATAAGAAATTAGTGACTGTTTTCTAACAGGGCTATACCTTTTCACCAGCAATGTATGAGAGGTAACTTCTAGTTAGTCCACATCCTCACCACATTTAACATTGTCAGACTTTAAGTCATTCTAAGTGGGTGTGTGATGGTATCACTCTGTGGTCTTAATTTTCATTTTCCCTGATGACTAGTGATGTTGAACATCTTCCTATGGATTTGTATCTTTCTTTGTAGTGTACTGACCTTAGTGAAATGTCTGTAAATCTTTTGTCGTTTTCAGACAGAGTCATTTGTCTTGTTACTGAATTGTGAGAGTTCTTTAGATTTTCTGGTTCAAATTCTTTGCCAGATATGTTTTGCAAATATTTTTCCTAACCTTTTCATTTTTTAATAGTGCAGCATGCTTATTTTGAAAAAATTAATTGAGCCGTACACTTATGAGCTGTTCACTTCTCTGTATGTATATATTTGAAGGAACCAGTTAATTTTAAAAAGAGATAATAGACTGCTCTTTGGAAGGTATTAAAATCATCATCAACTAGTAAATAGCCTGAAGATAATAAATCTGGCCTGCACATACTAAAAACTAAAAAATATGTCTTGATACTCGTAGTTATAAGCTCTTCCTAGCATTGGGTCCCTATCAGATGCCCAGACATGAAAACTAAAATTAGCAAGTGAGAGAATAACATGTTAAATGCCTCCCTCCTGTAATTCTGTATTGCAATCTGACCTCTGAATTATAGACATTTCAGATTAAGATATACTTTTTGTTAATTACAGAGTAACTTTTAAATGAAAATGTTTAGGTTGATAAGAAAAGCAGAGTTTCAACCTAAAGGTAGTTACATGAAAAACTAACACATGCAATGACTTTCAATAAGCATCTGATTGTTAAATACATATGCTCAAAACATAAAAATAAAAACCACTACATGTTTTTGTTGACAGCCCAGATAGCTTTACATAAGTATTGCTTATTAGTCCTTAATCATTCAGAAACTATCTCTCCTAACTTTATAAGAAGCAAAAATCATATGCTGGCCTTTGGCATATTAATGAAAGTACTTACAAAATATGTTTTAATTTTTATTGATTAAAATATTTTTAAAATATATTTTTATTCATTTCAGAGAGAGGAAAGGAGAGGGAGAGAGAGAAACATCAATGATGAGAGAGAATCATTGATCGGCTGCCTCCTACACACCCCCTACTTGGGATTGAGCCTGCAACCCGGGCACATGCCCTGACCAGGAATCAAACCATGACCTCCTGGCTCATAGGTCGATGCTCAATCACGGAACCACACTAGCCAGGCATGCTATAAAATACTAGTGGCCCGGTGCATGAAATTCGTGCACATTACAATGGACGCAAAACTCTGGGGGGTGAGGGCAAGTGTGGGTGTGGGGCGGGGGGGGGGGGGTAATGGTAAGATATGTACACATATAATACCTCAATAAAAAAATTAAAAAAAAAAATTCGTGCACATTAAAAGGGGGACCCAGAGTCAAGTCCCCGCCCATCCATATGCACCTCAAAATTGTGTGAGACCCAGACCCGGCCGCCCCCCACCCCATTGGGCTAGATCCGGATCCAGCCAGTCCCACACTTGTCAAGCCCCGCCAGGTAGGGGGCTTAGCCTCAGGTCCCCTGGCCTGGCGCCAGGATGGGGGGCGTGGCCTGAGGTCCCCCAGATGATGTGGGGGGCATGCCTTGAGGTCCCCCGTCAAGCCCCGCCAGGTGGGGGACACAGCCTGAGGTCCCCTGTCAAGCCCCAAGGGGGTGGGGGAGGGCATAGCCTCAGGTCCCTGCTGATTGCTCGTTAAGGCTCCTTAAGGGAACTTGGCCTCAGCTGTGGGGGCAGCCATCTTTGTGACAGAGTGATGGTCAATTAGCATATTCCCTCTTTATTAGATAGGATTAAGCAGAATATATTTTTTGAAGTCAAACAATAAAAGTTGTTCTGCACCATAATACCAATTCTTATTTTCCCTTAACTCATGCCCCAAAGATAATCATTGTTTACAGTCGGGTATGTACCTTTTCAGACATTTGCTATGCTGAGTATATACGTGTGTGCGTGTGTGTGTGCATGTGTGTATACATATACATATATGCATGCCTTCACAAACACAGTGTATGTAACATTTTAGAATTCTATAAGCCAAGATTTTAAAAATATTTCAATGGGGCCTTTATAGTTGAGGAACTATAAAACATGAAACCAAAAAAAAGAAAAAGAGCCAAGCCTGGACAGTGTAGCTCAGTGGTTGAGCACTGACCCAGGAACCAAGAGGTCGCCAGTTCGATACCTGATCAGGGCACATGCCTGGGTTGCACGCTCAATCCCTAGTAGGGGGTATGCAGGAGACAGACAATTAATGATGTTTCTCTCTCATCAATGTTTCTATCTGTCTATCCCTCTCTAAAAATCAATAAAAAATATTTTTAAAGAAGAAAAAAAACTGAGTCAAATAAGATAAAAATAAATTAAAATTTAAAATATAGTTGTTTGATGTGGCTTAAAATCTTGCTTAAGTTTTGGGAATTTACAGAATATATTATTACTTCTGTGGCAGACACATCTTGGAGTGGCTAGAGAGCCCACAATCCTTCCCTTTTTGGTGCCATGAAAGATCAAAGGGTAAGTGACAGGGAGATTTATGGAATGGCTATTTGAATGAATCTCTCACAACCTGACAATAACCTAAAATTCCATTCTCAGGTGTTCCCAGAATCCTCCACTGCCAAAGCAAACAAATCAAAATATAAAGCCTCCTAATGATCGGGTGGATAAGATGACCCACATTGCAAATCAAGTCAGACTTCTTCTCCAGCCAACCTGGTCTTGCTCAGTAGGTTCATGAAAACAGCAAGGTGGCAGGAGAAGCAGTTATGTAAGGGATCAACTGAATGGACTCAGTAAGACTGACTTCACTGACACTACTGTTGAGAACACATTTGCCTGAATCCCCTATTAAGCACTACCACTTGGCAAAATACATCAAGCCCTCTGCATCACAGAAATGGTGATGGCTGGTCCTCACTACATGAGACAGCAATTCTGAATTTGCCTCTGCCAGCATCGCTATGCAAGGTTAACTTGGAGTGCTGTACTGCAGGATATAAAGTAGGTTCTGAACACTAACCAACACACGATGTCTCCCATTCCAGAATACACTGGATGTAGGAACCAAACAATGATAGCGTTTTGTTTCTTGTCTCAATAATTCTTCTTGTCTCAAGAACTCTGGAATCTGTTGAGCTAGAAGTTTTCATTCCCAAGGGAAAAGATATTTATACCAGGAGACAAAATAAGTGTTTCATTCTACTGAAAGCTGAACTTACAGTGTTCAGGTTTATTTCCTCACAACAGTAGAAAGACCATCACAACCCCATCCAGTTGGAACTACCAGGAGCTCAGACCCTTTCAAGAAGGAAAGACTGGCTCACAACAGAACCTGACAAGCCAATATACTTGATAAGCAGAAGGTAACAGAAATACGAAATCTGATGCAAAACTAAGGATTGCAGCCACCATTTATTTTCTTAATAGTCATCTATATACATAAAACCCTAATATGCAAATAGACCAAATAGCCGAACAACCGAACAACCAGTTGCTATGACATGTGCTGACCACCATGGGGTGCACATGGAACAGGGCAGGCGTCAGCAGCAGGTGGCAGAGTGCGGAACATGGCGGGCGTTTGCCGCGGTGGGATGGTGGAGCAGGTGAGCGGGGGCGCCAGACACCAAGGTGGGGCGCCGGTCGCTGTCATCGGAGCGAGCCTCTGGTGGTTACTGAAAATTCTTTGCTCCACATGCTGTGGTCCGGCCCAGCGCTCATAACCTGCTGCCAGCACCGGACCCGCTCGCACCCGCTGCTGGTGTCCAGTGCCGGTCCCGATCATTCAGTGCCGTCAGTGGGTGTGAGCAGCGGCTGCCGGCCCCAATTGCCCCTCAGGGCTTCTCCACCTCCCCCTGCTCCTAAGGGACAATCGGGGCTGGAAGCCACCTCTCGCACCTCCTGCTGGTGACGGCCCTGCTTGCACCCACTGCTGGCACTGGAGCTGCCACTTGCACCCACTGCTGGCACTGGCCACACTTGCACCCACAGCCAGCACCAAAGGCAGCGCTCGCACCCACTGCCGGCCCCAATCGCTCAGCGTTGTCAGCAGGTGTGAGCGGTGGCTGCCGGCTCCGATCACCCCTGAGGGCTTCTCCACCTCCTTCTGTTCCTGAGGGGCGATCGGGGCAGCAGCAGCCACTCGCACTCGCTGATGGCGCCAGCCCTGCTCACACCTGTTGCTGACGCCGGCCCCAATCGCTCCACGCCGTCAGTGGGTGAGAGCAGGGCCAGCGATGTCTGCACAAGGGGGCGGGAGCGGGGCTGCCAGTAGACAGGGGACCCGGGGCTGGGCGGAGGCGTGGAGGATGGGCCAAGACCTGCCCCTGAGCCCACCGCAGCCTCATGGCCCACAGTTCCTTTCAAGGTGCACAAATTAGTACACTGGGCCCCTAGTGTATAATAATTACCCCATCTCTCTCATTAAATACATTTTATTTCCTTTTCCTTTCCCCCATCATGCAGATGGCAAGTTAGCAGAAATTAAATTTAGGTTGTAAAAGAAAGAGTCACAGTGGAATGAAGAGCAGCACATTACCCAGAATCAGGAGCCCTACGGCACTGCCTCTTGATGTGGTACCTCAGCTTGCATTTAGATTTTTCTCCCACTAGAAAAAGTGCACCAACAGATGGGATAGCAGGGTTATCTCTACCTTTATGTAAGTCGGGAGAAAAATGGGGCAAGAGAAAAGGTAAAGGGAGTGGTTAAATTACCAAAGGGTAGGATAGCTAGACACCTCCCAGGAGGGCTACCAAGCTTTGATTTCCCCTTCTTTGGGGATAGCCCCCAGCACACAGTATTAGATGCCTAGAGCTGGACACCAAAAAATGCTAATATGACTTCTAGGAAGTAAAAGAGGTGTGGAAAGTTTTCATTTTAATGTCAAATTATCATATTCATTAATTTTTTTGGTGCTTCCTCTTACCCCACTCAAAAACTAAACGCCTAACGTAGTGTGCTTTTGCCTTCAGAATTGTGACATTAGAATCCTCATGCCTAACATGCTTTTTCACATCCTCCTATTTTGCAAGAAAGCATATTTACTCCGAAGCTTCAGTTTGTTCATTTTAGCAGCAGCTCAGCAGCAGTTTCCTGTTAAGATGTTACAATGAAGCATCAGCAATTCTCTGCATCTCGTGATGCCACACTAGTGCATAGAGCAAACTAAACGATTACTGATTAACAATGGCAATGAATTATTTTCCTTAAAAGATACTTAATAGTATATAAAAGAATGTCAAGCCCAGCCTGCCTCTGCTCTCCCTGGGCCTTGCTTCCCCTGTCACTTAAGTCCTGGGTCACCAATACAGATTTGTGACAAGAGATACTTAAGCAGTGTCAGCCCCAATCTTTGATTCCAGATCAAGTTATCATTAACATTAATTCACCCAGCCTCTATAGCCCAGATTAGAGGACTAGGGATCCAAGCTTGTTCTGATACCCACTCTATTCTACTCATACCCTTTCTGCTGTTCTAGCCTTTTTTATACCTCAATAATTATAACTAGGCTTCTGTTTTAAACACTTTTGAGGTTCCTAATCTGGTCCCTGCTTTGTCTCGTCCTAGGACTGGGATGCCTGTTTTCGATTACCAGTCCCAATCCCAAAGACTGGTATCAGGACATTATCTAGAGCCCAGTAACCCAGGAGCCACAGACAATTAATTGTCTGGAGGCCATTCTCATTCTCTCTCCCTCAAGATTCCACATGTTTCTTTACCTTGAATTCCCATTAACAACAGGTTGTGGATGGCTCTCTGGCTATTCTACTCTTGGCATGGCCTACCAAAGAGAACCTTTCCTCAACACCTGTAGCTTAGGTAAGATTGGCTCTAACATGCAGCAATATTTCTAAGTATGAACTCATTCTAGTCCATCCTGTATGATAGTAACCTCTGCCCTACTCTTAAGCTTGACCATACTCTGGCATATCACAAATGCCACAAAACCCTATCAGTTCTTGAGATATAGTAAAAATAACTTACAGAATTTAAAAACAAAGGAATTAAACAGATAAACAAAAGAAAAATATTTTCTGAATGATATGAATTGGAAACTTTGTAATATAAACATAGTATTCCTAGATATTTATATGACAAATTTTTAAAAATCAGATAATTTTTTCAAGTAGAACAAAAGATAATGACTACATTATATTTTGTAAATATATTATAGCATATAGAAATAACCACTTAATTCCAAAGAATTCTGGCTGTAATTTCTTGACACAAAACAAATAAGGTACATCAGACCAATAAAACAATGTCTATACCTAGTCATATAAAATTAGCATCTGGGTTGTTGTTTTTTTGTAATCCTCACTCAGTATATTTTTCCACTGATTTTTAGAGAGTAGAAGGGACGGGGAGAGACATAAAGAGAGAAACATCAATGTGAGAGAGAGAGAGAGAGAGAGAGAGAGAGAGAGAGAGAGAGAGACAGACAGACATAGATTGGTTGCCTTCCACAGGAGCCCCGACCAGGGCCAGGGATCAAACCTACAACCTAGGTATGTGCCCTTCACCTTGACCTGGACTGGAATCAAACCTGGGACCCTTCAGTATGCAGGCCAATACTCTATCCACTGTGCCAAACCGGTTAGGACAAATTAGCATCTCTTTTTATCAATTCTGATTTCTTCTTTATGAAACTTAAATTTCTAATTCCACTTAGTGCCAAAAAATAGGATTCCCATTACTTTCTCCAAAATCTAGCTTTGTTATTAACACTACACCCTTATAAAAGTTGTCCCTTTGCTGAATTTCTCAACCCTGATTCCTAAAGATCAAGCCACAAATGGGATCATGAATATAAGGAAAAACTTCGAAGTAGCTCAAGATTATAGGGAAAAGGTGTGTGTATTTACCTTGGGCTCCTTATACGCCAAGAGAGCTGTAGTAAGAACAATTACAATGGATAATAAGAAACTCCAAATACTGGGGCTAAGGAGGAAAGCCAATGAAACCTCAAACAGATGTTATTAGTACATTATTTAATAACTAGTGGCCCGGTGCATGAAATTCGTGCACATTAAAAGGGGATTAATTAGAGGAAATAAATTAATATTGCTATTTGCCCTTTCTCTATAATAGAAGTGTCAGAGATGAAAGAAAATTAGTAAAATGTATATGAAAACCTTCCTCCTGTCAGAGTCTGGGGCGCACCACGGGACCCAGAGTTAAGTCCCCGCCCACCCACCTCAAAATCACGTGAGACCCAGACCCAGCCAGCCCCTGCCCCCATTGGGCTAGATCCAGACCTGGCCAGTCCTACCCTTATCAAGCGCCGCTGGGCAGGGGACATAGCCTCAGGTCCCGCAGTCCAGATGGGGCGGGGGGTGTGCCTTGAGGTCCCCCGTCAAGCCTTGCCAGGTGGGGGGCATGGCCTGAGGTCCCCTGTCAAGCCCTGCCGGGTGGGGGATGTGGCCTGAGGTCCCCTGTCAAGCCCTATGGGGGTGGGGGAGGGCGTAGCCTCAGGTCCCTACTGATTGCTCGCTAAGACTCCTTATGGGAACTTGGCTTCAGCTGTGGGTGCAGCCATCTTTGTGATGGAGTGATGGTCAATTAGCATATTCCCTCTTTATTAGATAGGAGGATTATGTGTTCATAAGTTAAAGTAATTTACTAGCTCTTTAAAAGGATTAGTATCTTATCATCTTAATATTTGAACACACAAAATAACAGTTAATAAACTCCTGTTGAATGAAAAAACAACAACAAAGAATTTAGATGGCTAGTAAAGAGTGTCAACTGTACTCAGCTGACACTGCAATAGTCACCTCGAATGTCAACTGCCAGGGAGGACCTTACTCAAAGAAAACCAAGTGTGATGTGAGTTCCAAGTCTCTTTTCCCAAAGATATCTCTCTACCGAATAATAAGCATGATGCAAAATGCACCTCACATCATGGATTAATTTCATTTGCTCTTATCTTTTCACCAGGGAATTATTTTCCTCTATTCTGATTTTATATTATAGCCCTTTCCTTAATCTAACACTGTATTTAATATTTAAATTTCAAAAATCCATTTTACTGCTTGTTTATTTTGGTAGGACTTTTCTATTTCAGGTATCTGGGAATGAGTTACTATCTCATTTATTTAGCTTAAAATTACTGTTCATAGAGATGTTATAGTGAGTTGAATGCTCATGAATAGATTGGGTAGGAAAAAATAATAAAATTTTGTTTTAATGCCAATAAGCCATGGCATTCTTTACTAACTAGTCATGTTGCCATCTATAAAGTTTTTTTTTTTAATGGTTTTATTGATTTTAAAGGGAGAGGAAGGGGGAGAGAAACATCAATGAGGGAAACATCAATCAGCTGCCTTCCTCAACAACCTGAGCATGTGCCTTGACCAGGAATTGAACCAGCAACCTCCCAGTGCAGGGGATGACACTCAACAGAGCCACTCCATCCAGGGCTTCAAGGTGCTTTTTTAAATTGATCTCTTAATGATAATAGATGATGAAATGCAAAAATCTAACTCAAAACCTGTACATAGTACTTACCTCTGCTACTTAGATGAGACAAAAATTTTTTAAGATACTAAAATCAATGTAGCCAACATGCTATGTAAGAGCATTTCTAAACTTTAACAAAACTGAAGAAAGCACACACAGATGTGACTATTATCTATAAGCTTAACAACACCAAAGTAACAATTAGGTACAGGAATGCAACCAATCTCCTTACATTAAAATAGAGCTTGCTGAACAGAACTTCTCTGAACTGGAATGACGCTTTGTCAGATGACATTAGGATATGCAAAGCAACTATTCAACTCTGCACTACAGTGGCTGTCAACAAGCACAGTAGGAAAAAAAAGGCTAGAATATGAGGATCATTTTAAAGATCTTTCAACACTGGCACACAACAGTCAAAAAGTGGCCCATTTTTTATGAAAGTAATTTGGCTGAGAAAATTCAAAATGCATGAAAATTCATAAAGACAAGGAAAGAATAAGCTTTTAAAAAAATAAGTGCACTTCTCCAGACCAGGAATAGAGATCACTAGTATAGTCATCTCAGAAAGACTATTCTGCATATTTCCCGTGCCCTGACCCAGCCACACAAGTGCATGTCGGAGGTAATGGTGGCCTTTCCAGCAGCTGCCATGTCTTGTCGGGCTTCCCCATCACCTCCTGAAAGAATAAACACCTATGCCCATCCATGTGGCAGTTATGCAACATAACACAAGCTGGGAATCACTGAAGGCATTTCACTCTGGTGACTCAGATTTAAATCTAGGTCTCCGTGGACAAGGAGATGGAGAGCACAAACGCATGTCATAACACCATTTTTCATTAATATTTATTGTATAACTAAAGTAAATTCAAGATTTTCTGCTCTTTATATAGGTTTGACAAATAAAGAAGCTTTCAAAAATACCTCAGGTTTGACTAGGTCCAGGTCAGCCACTGATAGACTGAATGACCCCAGGCAGAAGGATTCCCCTTTACAGAGAACTCTCATTTCCTCTTCCCTCTTTCCCCCCTTTCTCCCCATTATGATGCCATTCACCCACATTGTCCTTTCCCCTTTTCTCCAGCCTCTTCTTTAAGCCCACCCCCAATAGCCATTTCTTTGTGAAATGCTGAGTTTCACAAAGCCAAGATAACTTTTACAGGCTATTAAAGATAATAGAAATACTTTAAACATCAGAACTTCAGAAATAATAAAGCAACAATAAACCAGTTTTCCTCTTGATCACAGAGATAACTCATCTAACTTAGCAAATGAAATGAAATATATAAAGCACATCTGTCATTGATCCAACAGATAAAATTATCTTTTTTAAAAAACATGCTAAAGCCCTGGCCGGTTTGGCTCAGTGGATAGAGCGTCGGCCTGCAGACTGAAGGGTCCCAGGTTCGATTCCGGTCAAGGACATGTACCTTGGTTGCGGGCACATCCCCAGTGGGGGGCGTGTAGGAGGCAGCTGATCGATGTTTCTCTCTCAATGATGTTTCTAACTATCCCTCTCTGTAAAAAATCAATAAAATATATATTTAATAATAAAAATAAAAAACATGCTAAAAAAGTCATATTTAGTTCAATTTTCATGGTGACCTAGTTGTAAAATGCTTCAGGAGCACTTGTTTTACTTTATTATTTAAACAATAAATTCAGACAAAATTTTTTCCATCTGATTCATTGCTGGTGAAATCTATTGATTTTATTATTTTCTATAATTCTGATATAAGTCAATTTCAGTTTTCACCAAGAAAATTCTATCAATCCCCAATATTCATATCAAACATATTAGGCTTCCCTAATAATTTCAACTAAAAGTAATCTTTCTACTTACTAAGTGTCCATAGAACTTTGATAGCTTTCAGACAGACTATTCACATACTGTTCAACTATTTATTCATCTATCTTATCTCCACTGTATTATAAAGTTATTGAGAGCAGAACTATCCATGTAGCTCCCATAGTACCTAGTGCAAAAAACAATAAACTATTTCATAACTATTTAGGAAAAATTTTTTAGAATTATTATTACACATTATAGCATCATTTGAGAGTCTATTTACAGTGTATGGTCATTTTGGGTAATAAGAACTAGGTTCCAAGAGCAAGTTAAATCCTTTATACTTGATCTAATTTAGTCACTAATAATTACATAAATAAGTCAGGTGAAATAAATTAGGCAATCAATACAGAATGATTTTTCTAAAAATAACTGACATACAGTTTAATTTCATACTTGTTCATTTAACTATGGCATTTATCATTTAAATCAGCAAGTACTGTGTTTTAATGAGCAGTGTGCCATAAGGAAAGAACTTGGACTTCAGAATCAGAAAGACCCAGTCTTTAAACAAGGAAATTTGATTATATATACTAAAGGTTTCCTAGGGTGAAGAAAATAAAGAAACATAATAAAACATGCATTACCATTCTCTCACTTGATAATGAGTAGTTTTAGAATTCCTAGGAGTGACAGTAAACATTTATTTTCTTAAGACTTACCTAATTTTCTGACAACATGCTTATTACTTAAGTACATTCATTAACTCAAAGTTTATTGAAGGCCAACTACATGCCTATGTCTATGTGTTAGAGAATAAAATCTGTTGAAATACATTATGTAATATGTGGTAATGTCCTACAGCTGTTTATTCAGCTACACTATACTTTTCCAAAATAGTTAACACAGTGATAACAGGTACTTAGTATCTCTTGACTAACTGCCCAATATTTATTTCTTTATACTCTGTTACATGCAAGAATAAAAGTTCCCGAGTGATTAAATAAATAAGTCGAGCAAAGAGGAATTAAGAAGAATGCCATGTAACTGAAATTTTACATGATCATATCTAAGGCTATGAATGAACTACCTGGTGGAAAATTATCAGCCATTTCCCTGGTTACCTGTCACCCTATTTATAGGAAGTTCAGGGAAGAAACATATCGTTAGGTGTTTTTCCTACAGAACCAAGGCAGAGAATCTGAATTTGTACATGCTAACCTCTTCACCTCTGAGAACAAAAATATCAACAACATTCTTGTATTTGCCAACATTTTTCAAAATGAGCAAGATCATTATGCTTTTAGCAATGAAATACAAGTCACTATTGTACCACAGTTATGTAAGATGTTACTACTGAGCAAA
The DNA here is from genome assembly GCF_951640355.1 of Cnephaeus nilssonii. Classification (NCBI taxonomy): domain Eukaryota; kingdom Metazoa; phylum Chordata; class Mammalia; order Chiroptera; family Vespertilionidae; genus Cnephaeus; species Cnephaeus nilssonii. The sequence continues at coordinate 63,326,682 of NC_137072.1, read as the reverse complement.
GGGTGATGGGTAAAGTTTACATGGGACTCTATGGTAATTTTTGCAATTTCCCGAGTTTATAATCACTTCAAAATTTAAAAATATATCAATAAGGTAATGCAGTTTGAATAAACATTAGAGAAATTAAAACAAGTTGCTTTTCTAAAGACAAATACTTAAAAATGTACTAAAAGATTTGGATGTTATTAGAAAGAATACTTATGGGATTCTTTTTAAAGTGTTAAGTCCTATCTATCTATATAAAAGGCTAATATGCTAAGTGTCCTTCCCTCCACCGGGTAATGACGTCATGTAGCAATGCTGGCTTCCTCTCCCGGCTTCCTCTCCCTAGCAACGACTAGCCTCCTTGCAGTTCTTCAGTCCAGGAACATGACTTGCTTTATAGCCAGGTGCAAACACTTCACACTGTAACCAAATGTCTGTGAAGTGTTTTCCTGTGCCTCATCTCATTTGATCCTCACAGAAGTCCTGGAGTAGGTAGATTGGAGACTCGGTGGAATCCTCTTTTTTCATTAGACGGAAAATGGAGATTTAGAAAGCTTGGAAATTTGACCCGACTGAAAAGAAGTTAAGAAATGGTGGACCCTGAAAATGACTTCAGGTTTTCTCACTGTGCAGAATATAGTCAAACACTGCTGCAGCCCTAGCCTGTTTGGCTCAGTGAATAGAGCGTTGGCCTGTAGACTGAAGGGTCCTGGGCACATGCCTGGGTTGTGGGCTTGATCCCCAGTAGGGGGCATGCAGGAGGCAGCTGATCAATGATTCTCTCTCATTATTGATGTTTCTATCTCTCCCTCTTCCTTCCTCTCTGAAATCAATAAAGAAATATATTTTTTTTAAAAAAACCACTGATGCAGTTAAATATTTTATCCTTTGTTCTCCCTGCATGATCTACAATAATAATCTGCTTTGTGTTGATATTTACTGCTGTGTTGCTGACAATTACCTGAAAGAGAAGTTGGGGTGCTTCACTGGGCTGGAAAAAGTTTAGCTACATCAGAAAGCAGGTCTAATTAAGCAAGTTTATTCTATATCTAGAAAAAGCTAAGTTGACTTGTGCATGTGTGATACATATAAAGCTCTCGCTGGCACCAACTGCACGTGTGTGTTTCCATATGTCATTGTTGATCATGAATTTAGTTGACACTTCTACTATAGAGAAAGGGCGAACAGCGATATTAAAATATTTCTTCTAATTAATTTCCTCTCAATGTGCATGAATTTGTGCATGGGGGCACTAGTATACAATAGTTAATCACCTCCTAAGTTAAAGAATTTATAAAGAATAACTTAGGATGCTTTACTTATAGCCCTAGACAATAAACAAGGTTCTCTGCAGATAAGTTACTTGTCCTCCCCTAAAGGAAATAGCAGATAATACAAAATCATTTGGCATGACTTTTTAATATCAGATAATGGCTATGTAACAGATTTCTATTTTTCTTAGGCTAATATTAAATTAATTGGCCTCCTTTAAATCCATACTGGCTAGAGAACAGAGTAAAACAAGATAGGAAGAAACATTATAATAAAGGAAGAGGAAGCTGGGCCTCATACTTTAAAATGCAGCAGATTCATCGTGTTGAAAACATTCCTATTACACATGTCAAAAATCACCCTGTATCCCTCTCACAACATAAGTACCAAGGGCTTAAGAAACTGAGGAAAATTAAAAGAATTAGTGTGTTAGAAAGCAATTATCACTCTTATCTAAAGAACTTGGTGTGGAAAGGACTGCCAACAGATGAAGAACCAGAGGCCAGATAGGATAGGCGACCGGCTCAAAGTAGCAAAGCTCTCTTGCAGCAGGGATACAGTAAGAATTCAACTCCCTCCCTCCCTCCCTCTTGTTAATCTTCACCTGAGGACATTTCCCCATTGATTTTTTTAGAGAGGCGGGGGGGGGGGGGGGGGGGGCAGAAAATCAATGTAAGAGAGATACACAGATTGGTTGCCTCCCACACAAGTCCCAACCAGGGCCTGGGATGGAGCCTGCAACCAAGGTATGTGCCCTTGACTGGAATTGAACCAGGGACCCTTCAGTCCTCAGGCCGGTGCTCTAACCATTGAGCACCAGCTAGGGCAAGATTTCAAATCTCTTAATTTCTGGGTCTCTGAAAGTGTTGGTATAAATAGGAACTTGTCTTTTATAAGCAGAACTAATGAATACCTTTAAGAAATTAGGCCATACATAAAAAAATCCTACTTAGTTGTATTTTTTTCCCCCATTCAATAGTCTTCTAAACCCAAAAATACAATTACAGTAGTACTTTAAGTCCCTGTGGCTTCACATAGATCTAGTTGATTTAAAGTTACTGATCTAAGCAACCTCAATGCATTAATGACAGTAGCTCTCTACGTAGGGACTCAGTTTCCTCAAGGTTTGACAGTATCTGCTACTGGGTTAGTATACGATAGAAGGGTGGTCATGGTACACTCTTACTAGTAAATCTCAAGCTTGTTCAAGTAATGCAGCACCTGATCCCCATTGTGCTCTTTTGTGGAATAACACAAAGCAATGATATATTAAACTTAAAATAACTAGGTGCACTAACATTATGCCACGTTATAGACTAATATACTATACACATATAGAAAGTGACAAAAAAATTTAAAACTTTATAGGAGAAAACTTAAACCTAAGTCATTAATAATTGTCCTTGACTGAAGAAACTGATGTGCAAATTTAATAGTAAGACCATTCTAATAGGGAAACGAAATCAAGGCCCTACTCACACATAACCATTAAAACAGCAGCAGCAACAACAACATCCAAAACAAAGCAAAAAAAACAATAGTGTAATTGGTCAAAATACAAATAGTATTCATATTAAGTGGGCCAGGATATACAAGTATTTCATATACTAAAAAAACTACTACAGGGCACATCATCACTAGGCTTGTCACAATGGATTACAACATGGAAGATCAATAATCCAATATTTGTTATGTATTATACCCAAGCACATAATAATTTCTGGTTAACCAAAAATGGAGGGAAAATGACTCATATTACTAACAGACATTACTTTAAATGTTTTGGCTCAAGTCTTACAGCTTATGCAGATACAACACTTAGGGTATCCGCTATAGGCTCAAAGCCATGCAGGTACTGAGGGGTCAAACAAGACATGGAAACCTTAGATGTAAGGACTGAAGGACTCGAAGTTACAGGTTTCTGGGCTTCAGACAGTGATGGCGAACCTATGACACGCGTGTCAGCACTGAAAGGTCCCAGGTTCAATTCTGAGGCAGCCGCATGCCGAAGATGAAACATTTGCTGCTCCTGAGGATGAAACATTTGCGAAATGATGTTTTTTCCTCAAAGTGACACACTACCCGAGTTATGCTCAGTTTTTTGGCGAAGTTTGACACACCAAGCTCAAAAGGTTGCCCATCACTGGCTTAAGATGATATCTAGTGTTCCAAGATTTAAGAGGGTGTGCTAGAGTCTGACATTACACAGACACGGTGGTGAGCATACCAAAAAACAACAACACACACACCCAAAAGCCTGCACCAGTACAGTCAGATAAATAAGCCATCCTTAATCACTTGTTCAACCAAATAAAACACACTAAGAAATACTGTCGACTTTATTTCTGGTACTAGACTTTTCACACTCTGCAGGGCTCCCATTGAGTTGTTTATAGAAGTGATATTCTAGACCTATCAGTGTCTTATTTATTAATGATTATGGGAGCCAGTAATAAACTATCCTCAAAAAATTCCTACCAACGAAAGGGAAATAGAAATGTGAACGAGCCAATATGTGCAATAAACCCTATCTATTTAGCTTGAACAGAAGTCATCTACATTACTGTATTATTACATTTGTTTATAATGAATAAATGGATGAATTTCCTAAGTATTTGGCATTTCTTGAGCATGTAATTAGAGCAAGGATAAGGCCATAGGGAAACATGTTAAGGGATTTGGGGGAAGCTTGCCCATGTGTTTAAGAAAAGCAGAAGAGCAGCAGCTGACACACAGATGTGCACTCAATCATACACTTAGGTATTTACTGAACACCTATTATGCATGGCTCATTGCCCCGGCCTTAAATGTACACTAGTCAGCAAAACAGACAGAATGCTCATCTATTGGAGCTAGCAGTCATTACACAATACTGTTGGGTTATCTCCTAAACAGTTTTCAATGATTAATCCCATTTTCAGCAATTCCATAATTCAGCAAACATTTATTGAATGAAATAGGAATTCAGAAGTTAAAAATAAAATCTTGGAGCTCAGTCTAGGGAGAGGAGACAAACAAACAAAAGAGTAAGTAGGGGTATGACAAAGGGTGCTATGGGAACACAGGGGAGGGACAAAGCAAGCACTATTCTGCATAGCAGGAAAGGCTCAGGGCAGGATAGGGTAGCATACTTCAAGTCCTTACATCGGACTCCAGGGTCTGCCAGCACCTCCACCACCCTGAGCTCAGCTCTCACCTCCCTCCAGCCAACCCCTAGCTGTTCTCCCTCCTGCTTCAGGGCCTCAGCACCTGCCCTTCTCTCATATCCAAAACTTACTACCACAAATGCTTCAAGCCTCTGCTCACTTTAACCTTTTGCACTCGGATGTCGAGTGTGACTGGACACGGTTAGCATCGGTAGCAGCTCGTATGTCGAGCCACACTCGACACGTAGTTTCACCGCGGAGGGGAAGGGGGATTTTTGTCTATTTTTCCAGTATCTTTTCTTGTTTTCATTAGCATGAAAGGACAAGTAAAATGTAAATGCCGTCTCAACTGATGCCAAAAAAGAAAAAATGAAAAACTGATAATGCATGTGAAATTTATTAGGAAACTAGTACATGATCTTGTTGGAGAATTCAGAGATGGTACACTAACTTCCAGGGGTAGATTATTATTCACTAACTTAGAGCAACGTTTAGATGGAAAGCTCCATATAATCACACCTCACCCTAACAAAAAACACAAAGATTGTGTTGTTTGTTCTAACAGAAAAATCAAAGGAAGAAGAAGAGAGACGACTTATATTTGCGAAACATGTGAATGTAAACCAGGTCTTCCTGTGAGTGAATGTTTCAAAAAATATCACACCATGAAAAATGATAGAGATTAAATTATTCTTTGAATGTATCAATAATTTGAAATATAAAAAAATCCAAATAAATAAGTTTGTATGAAAAGAAACTCCAGTTTTTTATTCTACTGCCACGCTTTGTAAAATCTGGGGTATTTAAAAAATTAAATCCCGAGTAGAATAAAGGAATCGAGAAAAAAGCAAGCGAGTGCAAAGGGTTAACAAAGAGGGCTTCTCATAGAGCCCTCTAAATGGCAACCCCATGCACACCTCAGGACTCCACACGCCCTTAATTCCCTTATCCAACCTTGTTTTTCCATGACACTTATTACCAACTGACAATAGGTACATCTGTTGTCTGCGCCCCCCCCACCCCCACCAGCATTTAAGCTCCTTGATGTAACTCCATCACCTAGCACTGTGCAGAGCAGATAGCAGACACACAAACTTTTTCTTAAAGAATAAACAAAAGAATGGCTGTCAGAGATGAGCCTGGAGAAGCTGAAGCCAGGCCACACAGTGCTTTGTATAGACCAAGACCCAGTGCTTTAATGACTCTCTGATAATGACTTAGGTAGGATCTACTAAAATATTTTAAGCAGCAAGAGAAATATGTATATTGGAAAGATCAGAACTTTATATTTTTCAAAATTAAAAAAGAAGAAAGGAGAATTCATTTTGGAAAGGGTATGAGGGGAACTGATGAGAATGGAGTTGAGAGCATTTGTAAGAAAGACCACTGTAATAATTCACTAGGGAAACACAGGACTTAATGCAAGGCCTCTGAGGAGGAGGGGGTTGAATAGGAGAAACATTTAGAAGATAAAAGCAACTGGACCTGATCTGATGCTTACCTGTATGTGGAAACTGAGGAAGATCAAGGAGTGGAAGATGACTGCCAGCCTTCCATCTAGTCACAGGGTAAATGATATGGGCACTTACTCAAATTGAGAAGACAGGAAAGAAGACACTTGGGGGGAAAGATTATGAGCTAAGGTTTGGTCATGCTGAGGTTGACATGCCTATGGAACATCTCAGTGGCTATGTCTAAATCAGCGGTTGGATATGTGAATCTAGAGCTAAGTAGTAGTAGTTGAAGAAATACTTTATAATTTGAGAATTTTTTAAAATGTTTTTTATTGATTTCAGAGAGAGGAAGAGATAGCAACACCAATGATGAGACAGAAGCATGAATGGGCTGCCTCCTGCATGCTCCCCAGTGGGGATGGAGCCCGAAACCTGGGCATGTGCCCTGACCGGGAAGCAAACTGTGACCTTCTGGTTCATGGGCATTAGAGAATTTTTTTATTCTAAATTTTTCTTAAAGAAACAAGCTTTATATATCTTTTCTTAAAAAGCCACATTTTAAAAAATGTTAACACTAAGTATTAGAATTCCCTAATAGTAATTCTTTTTAAAAAAGGTAGTTCTAATAATATGAAAGGCAATTCTATAAGAAGAAGCATCCTTTAAGTGCCATAGCCTTCATAGTGAGATCATGACTGATGACCAAGCCAAAATTAATTTTTAGCAATGTCTGTCATAAACTTCCTATGTTGTTTCAAATATTACTAAAAATAAAAATTACAAGTCAAAAACATTAAAGGAGACCACTACACATATAACAAATGGCTATAACAATAATTTTCAACTAGTGTGCCACAAAAAATTTTAAAACATGCAATACCTTACTGAATAGTCAGGGGCACTGGCCTCTTATTGTCAAATAAAAAAATGACAACAGCCAACACAATTATAGCTGTCCTGTGAGAATGAATCAAAATTATACCTAGTTTTTATAAGATCAGCAAAATATATATATTTTGGTGTGTCACAGAGTTTTATTCATTAGCTTATGTGCGCCATGAGATGAAAAAGATTGAAAATCGTGGGCTACAATTTTAATAACTGATAATACTAAGTGCTAACAAGGATGCAGAACAACTGAAATTCTCTTACATTGCTACTGATAGGAATGCAAAATGGTATAGTCACTTTGGAAAACAGTTTGGCAGTACAATATAAAATTACTGATATTAATAAATATACACTTACTCCACCTCCTAAGTACAACTCAAGAAAATTGAAAACATCTGTCCCTCACATACACCTGTACATAATTGTTTACAGCAACTTTATTCATAATTGACCAAAAGTAGGAATTCAAATGTCCGATTCATGAACAGATGAACAAATTGTGATACCACGATATAACAGAATGCTACTCAACAATACAAAGGAACAAACTCAGTGGTGTGTTATAGTGGGCTGGTACCAGCTGGTGAGAGCCCACTGTTAAATTTATAGAAATTTTGCCAGCTGACTCAGATAGCTTAATTTAGGCCATGATTAGAATATTTACAGTGCAATAATTAGCAAATGCTAAAAACCAGGGATTTATTTTTTTTTTTACTTTAGAGGGCAAGTTGTTACAATATTTATCAGCTAAGGTTTGGTCTAAACAAGCTACTGATACATGCAACAACTTAACAAATATCAAAAGCATTATGCTAAGTGAAAGAAGACACAAAAGACAACATATTGTATGATCTCCTTTATATGATATTCTAGAAAAGACAAAACTATAGGGGCATTCATTAGTTAATGGTTGCCAGGCCAGCACCACGAGAACTTTTTGGTGTGATGGAAAAGTTTTGTATCTTTTTGTTATTGTTGTTATTCCTCACCCATGGATATTTTTTCCATTGCTTGCTTTTCAGAGAGTGGAAAGGAGGTAGGAAGGGGAGGGAAGGGGACAGGGGAGAAGGGAGGGGGAGGGGGAGAGGAAGGAGGGAGGAGGAGAGGAAGGGGGATGAGTGGAGAGGGATGGGGAGGGGAGAAGGGAGGGGGGAGAGGAGAGGAGAGGGAGGGGAAGGGAGGAGGAGGTGGAGAGGAGAGGGGGAGGGGGACATTGATGTGAAAGAGACACATCAATTGGTTGCCTATCACAAGCTCCAGGACCAGGGGCAGGGAGAAAACCCAAAACACAAGTATGTGCCCTTAACCAGGAATCAAACCCGAGACCTTTTAGTTCGCAGGTGGAAGCTCTAACCACTGGAAAACAGCACCAGCCAGGATGAAAAGTTTTATCTTTATTATGGTGATGGTGATGATTATCCAATTGTATACATTTGTCAAAACTTTTATTACAGGTAAATTACACTGCAGTAAACCTGAAACTACAAAAACAATTAGAAGAGTCATATACCTCATTTCTTTTCTGGAAAATAAATATTCCATACATACATAGGAGGGACTGGGACTTGTCAGTAGAAATATCAGGAAGGCAGATTTTAACTCACGTAAACAGAAAAAAATTTTAAATGTCAAAAAAAGAACTGAGCTTGTAATCACAGGAAGTATGAAAACCAGAGCCTGAATGATCTTGCCAAGGATGCTTCGAAATGGCCCTAGTTTGGGTATGATTTCAGACTAGCATGACCAACAGAGGTTTAATCCCTAAGGCCTCTTTTTTCTCAGAGCCAGTAGTTCCAAAATTCCATGATATTGTGTGCTTGATCATCTCAGATCCACTTTTTAATGTTAACAAAACATCTAGTACTCATTTTAACATCAAGCAAATGCTATCATTAACTCAAAACTTAGTGTAGCCTTCCTTGTTGTTAGGAGTGCTGGCTTTGACTTTATACAGTCTGGGTTTAAATGTTGGCCCACCAATGTCTGTGTGACTTTGAACTAGCGTCTCCACAGATCTAGTTCCTCATTTAAAAGTAGGAATAACATCAATTTCCATGTGCCAAACTGTCAATAAAAAACATTTCTTAGATACTAAAGGCACGATGCATGAAATTCATGCAAGGGTCTCGGCCCTTGCAGCCCCAGCTTCCTCTGGAAGGTCGATCAGCTGTCCGGTCTAATTAGCATATTATGCTTTTATTATTATAGACTAGTGCCCGGATTCGTGCACATTGAAAGGAAATAGATTAGAAGGTGGCTGGCAGGGCGGGACTGGGCAAGATGGGCCAGACATACCCTGGAGCCAACCTCCTGCCGTCCCGCCCCAGTGGGCTGCACCTAGGGCGGTGCTGTGGCTCGAAAAATGTTGGCAGAGTGAGGGCGGGGGGGGGGGGGGGGGGGGGGGGGGGGTCCCTCCAGCAGGTGGGGGTCCCTCAGCCTGGCCTGAGGGGATCGGGCCAAAACTGGCTTTCCGATATCCCTCAAGGGGTCCTAGATTTTGAGAGGGTGGTTCTCGGGTGACGCACACCAGAATCGGGCTCCCTCCTCTCTCGTTCTGGGTGCGTCACCGGAGAACCGAGAACTGCAGCTGCCAAGTCACCGCAGCTCGGCAGCTCCTGCGTTGAGCGTCTGCCCCCTGGTGGTCAGTGCGTGTCATACCTACCATCCAGTCGGACCGTCACTTAGCCTTTTATATATGCTAGTATAGGCCGCTTAGCCTTTTATATATACTAGTATAGATAACTGAAAAGATACAAATTCTCAAATCTAATCCCCTCTAAGAATTTTAACATTCCAAATATGAGAGATTAGTTCTTTAACTCTATATCCAGTAGTTCATAATCTTTTGTGGAGACAGATCTTTTTGGGAATGTGATGACTCCAAGGATTTTTTACCCCCAAAAAATGCATATACGGGCATACCTCATTTTTTTACACTTTACTTTATTGCACTTCACAGATGTTTTTTGTTTTGTTCTGGTTTGGTTTTTTTTACAAATTAAAGACAAGACTCTCCATCAGCAAAAAGATTGTGACTAGCTTTGATGCCGTGGTCTGGAACCGAACCTGCACAGCCTCTGAGAAATGCCTGTACATGCTATATTCTGTCTATTATTTGAGGATTCAAGAACCATCTGAAGCACTTGCATGAAATTAAGAATGCCTGATGTACACTCTTAAAATTGCAAAGTTGAGCAGTGTAATTTAAGAATCTTCAAAGTAGAGAATCCAGCTAATATTGAAATGTACAGTGTCACTTTTTTTAAAAAACAGACATACAAGACCAGCCAGAACATGTTTTCTAATTCATATCTCCTTCAGAAAGTTCAAATTTAGAAACAATTTTTTTTACATGAATCAACTCCAACTCGGAAAAACTAGTAGAACTATATTTCTACCTGCTTGAGAATGAATGGTTCAAAGCGTAACATGCAATCCTGATGTTCAGAGATGCACGAAGAGTTCTCAAGTCAGCCTAATGCAGTATGTGTTTTTAAATATAAAAACCATACCAAGCGAATTCCTCTGCTTGGAGCCCCATGATAAAAGTTTTATTTTTATTTTTCAGCTGGATTTATTTTTTCCTATACCTATGCACTAGTACATCTAGTTACTTGATTAAATCAATATATTTTTGGTTCTGTTTTATGTTTATTTTGTGATAAAGCCTGATGGTGAAAACTAATTGTTCTCAAACTCCCTATCAAATAATTCCAACCTGGAAGTGTGCCACTATCTCAAAGCAAAAGGTTTTGTTTTTCTTTTTTTAATTGTTTGGTTTTCAGACGATAATATCCAGTTGGCACTAACCAACCCATGCTCATTACTGAACAAAAAACACACACAAAACAAAACAGTTTTTCCTATGCACTAGCACCATTTTCCCTCAGGAAACAACCATTTTTAAAGGACTGGAAGTCGAGGCAAGGGTTCACATATATAGTAAACATCCTTTCCATCAGGTTTTATCAGATTATTTCCATGAAAGGGAGACCTAATACTGTGTGTAGACCTCAGAATCCAACGGCAAAAATCAATGAACCGCTCGCTGCACCTGAGGAGCAAACACCAGCCAGGTGGGCCAAGTGGCTTTGGGTCGGAAAGGTCACATCTGCGGCTCAGCCCCCACGGCGACCGTGAATGAATGCGATGCCACCTCACCCTCGTACAAAAGCAGGAAAGGGCAGGCACGCGGCACAGGGGCACCTCGGTTCCTCCCACAGACCAAGGGTTTCCAGCGCAGGGGTGTGTGTTGGGGGGGGGGGGGGGGGGGATGGAGAAGCAGCCAGGCGACGCCCGCAGCCGGGAGACAGCGCCCGAGGGATGGAGGCCTCGCGGGGCTGCGCCCGGACGCAGGGGGCTCCGGGAGCCGGCACCGCGGGGGCTGGCGGAGGGCCCAGGCCGGACCCCTCTCCCGGGCCGCCGGGTTACGCCCCCACTGCTCACCGGCCGCGACGTCCAGCCCTCCTCCGCCCTCCCCCCCGCTCCAAACCCCCGGCATCGCTCCCCGCCGCCGCCGGCCGCGCGTGATCCGACCCCGACCCGACCGCGACGGCGCCCCCTCCAGGCCGCGGAGGCCACAGGCCCGGCCACCAGCCCCGAGGGCAGCGCGGTCCCGGGGGAGGACGGGAGCTGGGCCGCGGCCTGTGCCCAGGGCAGCGGGCGCCGGGCCGCGAGGGGCAGCGCCCGGGCCCCGCACGAACAAAGCGGCGCGGCGTCGGGCGCGGGAGGGGAGGCGGGCAGGGGGGACTCACCGGAGGGCGCGGGCCTGGCGGGGGGCTCCCGGGCCGGGGCGCCGGCGACGGGAGGGGGCGGCGGGCGCGGGCTGCGGGCGCTCCGCGGCGGGGCCGGGCGGGCTGCGTTCAGCGGCCGCGGGTGCGGGTGCGGGTGCGGGAGCCGGTCCGCCGGGGCCGGCAGCGGCGCTAGGCGGCCGGGGCAGCGACGCCGCCGCCTTCCCCTTGTGCTGCCCGGGTCCGTGTCCCCCCGCGTCCTCCTCCGCGCTGGGTCCCCGCCGCCGCCTCAGCCTCGGCGCTTCTTCGGCTTCTCCTCTCCATCAAGGCCGGGCCGACCCGCGGGAGCCATCCCGGGAAGTGGGGGGCAGCCGCCGCTCCCCGCAGCTGTCGGAGGCCATCTTTAATCCGCCGCCTCCCGTCCTCCTCCTCCCGCGGCCGGGCGCTGACTGACTGCCTCTGGATCCTCCTCCCGCCCCGCCCGCGCCCGCCGCGCCGGCCGCGGAAATTGCAGCCGCTCTTCCTCTCTCCCCTCCTGCCTTTCCTTCCCCTTTCCCGACTCCCCCGCCCCCCGCTTCCCCGCACACCCGCCGGCCGGTGTCGCCCCGCTTTTGCAGGCAGCGGGCGCCGGAGCCTCGGGCTGGCGTGTGGCCCCGGGTCACTCGTCCCGCTCCCCCTTCCCGACGCGCGCGCCCGCTTCCCTCCCCTCCCTGCGCCCGGCTCCCGGCGCCCTCCCCGCCCCGCGCCCCCGCGGCCCTCGCCCTCCCGCTCCCTGCGGCTCCCGAGCCTCGGCGGGGAAGGACCGCCGGGCGCTGCGCTCCCGCCCTGCGCGCGGGGCTGGGGCCGGGGCCGCGTGCCGGCCGGCGGCGCTGGGAGGACGGGAGGCTGCGTGCATCGCTCCGCCGAGTACAAAAGCTCTGCCCCCGCCGGCCCCTCCGCTCCGCAGCCCTGAACCTCCGGGATGGCGCCGGGTTTGGCTCGGTCCGTCCTTGGACCGAGGAGTTGAAGAGCCCAGTCTCAGACATCCATTGCCTTCCCTCGGTGACCTTGAGCCGACCGCCTCAAGATGTTCGCGTTTTTTCTTTCCTCCCGGGAAAGGGCATTGTGTATACCTTTGCAGACCCCACCAACACAGGGTGTGGACCCAGGTGGCACGCTTTGGTAACCCTAGGACCCCGGAGTGATCGTCCGTGTGTCCCTCCGGGGTGCGTTCCCGCTCCATCCAGGGGACCTCGGGGGCGGGCTGCGGTTCTGGCCGTGGAGGCAAACTGAGTCAGCAGTTCAGCGGACTCCCCTGCACAGGCTCGGGGCGGGGAAGTGGTCACGTCGCTCTAAAGACAAACTTTGTTTTCCCTTCCCCTGCAGTCTGCAGGAGCTTGTGAATTTCCTCTGACCAGGACGAAGCAAGCTGGGCTGGCTGTTGGTTTCTTTGCAGCCACTTTGCCTTTGGCAAATTGGACCCATTTGTAAGGATCCACTCACCGGTGACTACAAGGTTCAGCACAGATGACAAACACAGGGGGTATAATATGTGAGCACTTTGTGGAGAGAGAGAGAGAGAGAGAGAGAGAGAGAGAGAGAGAGAGAGAGAGGAAGGGAGGGGCACAGTTTATGCTTCTTTGGGACAGTGGTTATCAAAAAACACCTTGTCCTTCCAGGATAAGATGACTAGATGTGTTCTGAGATCATTTTCTTCAACAAGCCAAATAAAGGGAGAAATATTTTAAAAGGTAGATTCTACTTCAAAATGACTCATTTTTTTTAAAGTTTAAATCTAAAATGTGTTTCAAAGTTCTTTGTGAAAAGAATACGTCAAAGTATTTTCATTTAAAAAATTAATATACTTTGGGCGGCAGGGAGGTGGGGTTCTGATCTTTTTCTTTGATCCACGCGAAATGCCTTCCATATCTCAGATGCCATCTTTCAATACCAGTAATTCAATATGAAATCAACAACCTGCATCAGCCTCTAAAACTTTTAAACCCCAATAAAGGCCTGGAGACAGTTTTATATAATACATTTGGAGTAAATTATAAAAAACGAAGCACCTATATGGTGTAGGATGTGTGTGTTTTCTTTTTGGCCTTTTAGTGTTTATTCTTCATTTAAATGTGCTTCGACTATCAAAATCAACACAAAATTCTAAGTACTGCCTTATAAATTTGTATTTGCAGAAAAAATAAAAAAGATAAAATGAATACAAAGTGAGTGAGAAAAATCAGTTGACTTCTATTAAACACAGACCAGCGTGCATTTTAAAGGGAGGGTTTTCAGTTCAATATGAGATTTCAGTAATCTCATTGTGATTTTATTTACACTGAAAAAAAACAGGAGTCTGTATTTTTAAATTCACTAACGCTTTATAAATATTTTTCTGCTGAAAGAAATATATTGCAATAAAGTTCATGGGTAGATCAATACACAAATGCAGCCATTTCTTAATGTCTTACAAACTGAAAATCTCACAAAGGTTTTTCAGTGATATACACAAAAATGTAGCAAGCTTTTTTTTTTTTTACTACAGTCATATAAACATAAGCATATAATTATTGATAGTATCCAGAGAATCAGACCCTTTACATTTACTTTGGGCAGCTCTGTTTCAGATCTGTCATCATTACAGCTCTTACCTTTTTCAGTCTTTGTTGCCAGCTAAGTGTAGTTTCTCTGTCATGTTAGGGTTCAGGTATAAAAAGGTCAGACCAGGTTCTCCCACAACATGATTATTGTTTCATATGTATTCACTCTCAGATAAACTCAAGGTCCTCCATAAAACAAAGGATTGTGTTAGCAAGGGATAAAGCCTTTGTGCAGAGGCCAGATGGAAAGGGATCGAAGCATGTGCAAGAAACTCCCCCGGGAACAGAGGAGCAAACATGAAGGGCTATTGCTAAGCAGAGCCTGGTCCCCAACTTACACATCATGAAAAAGGTGATTGTGGAGAATAACGAGGATATTTGTAATAATAAAATCCATATTTGTTTTTAACATGATTGAAAATTCTATGAACATGAATAAGCAAATCATAACTTTGAAGGAAGATGAGGATAAGAGGATCATGAAAAATATCAAAAGTAAGAAAGAAAAATTTTAAATAATAGAAAAGAGCACTATTGGGCAATTGTTAAGATAAATAATATGTATTGACAATTTGCTATTTAAACAATTGTTTTCTTTAAGACTAAATAGGAAATAATTTTAACTTGGGCAGGTAGAATTATCCCAGAAATAAGTATAAGTAAATTATAGAATTTTAAGATGTTTATTGCTAGAATACAGAGTGCTAAATTATGCTGGAACACAAAAATTAAAAGAAATTGAAGCTTCAGTCAACATTTTAAATTACATAACTACTAAATTTAAAATCCACATCCATTTTCCCAGGCTATTAGGTACAACAATAGAAATGCCACATTGTTTTTCCTTGTTTGAAAGAGCCAGATGGAAAATAAACTGGGCAAGCAAATGAAAGTCTCCGGGGATCACGGGATTTGAATGACTACAGAAACCATATTCCAGTCAAGAACATAGTCTTGGGTAAATGTTCAGTGTTATTCTCATAATCTCTGTTCTTTCAGAAAAGATTAATATTTCTACTCCATGTCTTCCCCGTTTAGGTGGACTGTCTAAAATATCAAGTGAATAATGACAAGCCATATTTATCTGCACTGATTGAAATTTAGTATCATTTTTCACTCCTCAATTTAGAGAACCCCATATAATTAACTGATGAGCTGTCCTCGAGACAGTGCCATTTAAAGTCATTACTGCACTCTAATTGGGAAGAAAAGCTTTTAGAAAGTTCCAATTAGAGACTATTTTTTGTTCTTCTTATAAATACATTCAAAGGAGGTACTGAGCATTTGCTTTGGGTTTCTTTGGGAGGCCAGGGGAGGTTGTAGCTTGGTTATTGTTTTTGTGTTTTTACTTAAGTAAATAATACAAGATAAAGCTTCTTTAAATTTTAAAGAGTAACATGAAGACATAAGGAAACTGAATAGCAACAATTTCTGCTTTTGCTCATCATTGTCCTAATGACTATTATAGAAACAGGATTTTTTGAATACATCATTATTAATAAATTGTATTTCTACTTAAAGTCTGAAGGACTTCTTGATTTTCAATTCCTTCATGTTTCTTTTTGAAGAGTCCAAATATTTAAAACAAGTATCTTGACAATGTTTTTACAAGTTAAATATAGTAGTGTACAGACTAGATTCATTTCACTCATCAAAAAAGTGGGGCAAAAGACAAATTCAAATGGCTATGGTCACTTAATGTATATTTCATGGCACTCTGAATAAAACCCAGATCTCCTGACTCACTTTCAAGTTCAAAAACTTCAGAGTTGAAGGGTTACTCTTCTAGGTGGGGAACTGAAGCCCAATAAAACCTTTAACTATTCCACATTAGTTCAAATAGAATTTAAATGTTATTTCCAGCACTGTTCAGCATTGACCTTGCACGGAAATAAAGCACAAAACAAAGTAAACTAAGCTGGGCTTTCCTGTTGTTTACAAAAATGAGAACAATTGTTTTCAATAAACCAAATGAGAAACAATATTAAAGAAATTTTCAAGTTCAAGTTGAAAAAAAGTATGAATTTTTAAATCTATACCAGCCCCTATTATATAATATGTATTTATAGTTCAAAAAGTTAACTCTCAAAACACTTTGTTATTTAATAGAGTGAGGCTGAATTCTAAGAGTCTAAGGGCTCAGGAGATACTTCTTTTAGCTAAATAAAGTAACACAGTGCCATCTGCTGACTGGAATAAAAAAAAGTGATTGGTCTTTGATGCACCTGTAAAGTTCAAGAAACTGCTATTAATTTATCCCATATATCTTTTAATCATGCTAAAAAGTACTATGCTGGGTGATTAACCAGTATCTTGTACAGAAATGTGGGATTATATTCTGTACTAGCATGTAGTTGTTGTTTAGCATTATTTGAAAGCTGGCCAACAGTTAATCTCATCTATCAGTAATGTAGCCATATTTGGCTAAAACCACATTTAGTTTTATGGCTAAAATGAATAAAGTTATTAGCTTGGAATTTTGGATTTGGTATATTTTATATAAAGGTTTTTGTTTATTAATATAAAACCATACTGAAATAACTTGGAAAATAGAGAACTTTAAAGTTTGATTCTTGACCTAATAATTTCTTTGTACATATATTTGAGTAGCTGCTATGCCAGAAACTTGATTGCCTGCAGGAGAGGTAAATAAGACCCAATATCTGCCTTCATATAGTTCACAGTGTAGTGAAGGCGACAGATGTAAACCAGAAAGCATAATGTCTTAAGAACTGTCATAGTGGGGCACACAAATCATTACCAACAGTTCATATAAATTAAAGCATAACAAGCATTTGCTCCTATTCTCAGTTGCTATAAGTAATCATTGGACTTATGTAAGAACTGCATTTTAAACCTTTCTCCCTGCATGATGTTTTTGTTCTATTGCTTTACTTAGAAACCTCAAAAGGCAACATCCATAATACTTCAATTTCTCTCATCCCCTGCATCAAGTCTATTGCCAAGCACTGTTAATTTTACTTCCTAAAAAGGTCTCATTAACTCTTATTTCCAGTTTCTCTGGCAGTACCCTAGTCTCACTTTCATAACTGCACTAACCTCTTATCTGGTCTAACCACATTCACTTGGGCCTCTTCCAATCCATTGTTCCCACTTACAGGTTTTCAGTGGCTCCTGGGACCTGGCACAGTTGGTCCAGCACAAACCTCTCTCATGTCAGCTCACATCATGATTTTCTTGCACTTTCTCTGCTGCTGTCACTTTGCCCTGCTTTCAGCTCCTTCTGCCACAGAGCCTTTGCACAGTCTACTCCCTGTCCCGTGGTTCTTCACTTATCTTAAAGAAGCCTTCACTTGAACTGCCTAAGACACAAATCCCACATGAAAATTTTTCATAGGCCCACTCAACTTGTCTTCATAGCACTCATCACTGATGTAATTTTATAATTGTATCTGTTATTACATAACTTTTTTGTATAATTTCAATGAAGATAGTAGAAATACAATTCATTAATAATGAAGTATTCAAAGTTCCAATTTTGGCAACACTCTTTGCATTTCAGTTCATCCAGAAAAGTTTTGAATCAAGCAATTAAAAACTATCATAACTTAATGAAGTATACTAATAATGGGGATGAATAAATTAACTGGATTATTAGTAATTCCAAACACATACTATTTTCTCTTTTTCATGTTTCTTTCCTATGCATCACAATAAGAGTACAACACTTATTTGTTTTCTGTGTACTGTATCTAATGATCTCAATAAAAAATCTTGCTAATTTGGGGGTGCATTATATTCAAAACAATATTATTTTGGAGAGAAACTACAAATAAAGTTAAACATGGAGCTAATTTTTGTTTCTAGATCTTCTCTATCACTAAAATGTTTGTGCCCTAGCCAGTTTGGTTCAATGGATAGAGGATAAGCCCATGGCCTGAAGGATCCTGGGTTCAATTCCAGTGAAGGGCACATACCTCGGTTGCAGGCTCGATCCCCAGCCCTGGTCGGGACACATGCTGGAGTCAACCATTTGCTATGTCTCTCTCACATTGATGTTTCTCTCTCTCTCTATCTCTACCCCTTCTCTTCCACTCTCTCTAAAAATAAATGGAAAACTATCCTCCAGTGAGGATTAACAATAAATAAATAAATAAATAAATAAATAAATAAATAAATGTTTGTGCTTCCTTTTTTGTCCTTCCTCATCTCCTGAAATTTCTGCCATCATTATGTGCCTTTCAAAATCAAGTTGAAGTTTTACTGTATTTTAGACCTGGCACAGTTGGTCCACCACACCAACTCAGCCAGTGAGTTGGGGTAAAGAGACACAATAACAAACAAATCAACTAAAAACACAACCTATAGTTTCTTGGTTTTATTTAATTTTTTCTCAGTAGCTTGGGTTTCCAAATAGAATTAACAAGCAGCAACTATTTTCTTGCCTTGTCCAGAAGTTAAATCATTCAGGATTCAAATTGAGATTGTATACAATTAATTACATTACACATATAATACTAAATATTCATTAAAAAATAAATCCAAATTTAATTTAATGACCTACTGTGATGGTTAATTCTGTGTGTCAACTTGACTGGATCCAGAGAGTTGCTTAAATGTTCTTCTGGATGTGTAGGTGAGAGTGTTTCTGGACGATATTAACATTTGAATCCATAGACTGAGTAAAGCAGATTGCCCTTCCCAACTTGGGCGGGTCTCACCCAGTCTGTTGAAGGCCTGAATAGAACAAAAAGGCAGAGTAAGGGAGAATTTGTTCTTTGTGTGACTGTCTTCAAGATGGGACATTGGTCTTATCTTGCCTTTGAACTTAGATTTGGACTTGAACTCACACCATTAACTTTCCTGGGTCTCCAGCTTGCTTACTGCAGATTTTGAGACTTCTCACCTCCATAACTGTGAGAGTCAATTCCTTATAATGAATCTCTTTATGATAACTGTGTCTTATCCTATATAATAAAAGGCTAATATGCAAATCTACCAAACAGGGGAATGACCGGTCACTATGACACACACTGACCACCGGGGGCAGACGCTCAACGCAGGAGCTGCCCCCTGGTGGTCAGTGTGCTCCCACAGGGGGCGCGCCGCTCAGCCAGAAGCCAGGCTCATGGCTGGCAAGTGCAACGGTGGTGTTGGGAGCCTCTCCTGCCTCCATGGCAGTGCTAAGGATGTCCAACTGCTGGCTTAGACCCACAGGGAGTGGGCCTAAGCCCTCAGTTGGACATCCCCTGAGGGCTCCCAGACTGTGAGAGGGCGCAAGCCTTGCTGAAGGACCTCCGTCCCTGAGTGCACGAATTTCGTGCACTGGGCCTCTAGTATCTCTATATATCCTATTGGTTTGGTTTCTCTGGAGAACCCAGACTAATACACAGACCATGATACAAAAAACTGACTATAGGTACATAAATTTTACACTATTTAAACATTGTTATGTTGATTGTTTTTGGTTTTAAATTCCACATAATTGTATATGCATCTATTCATAAAATAAGAATGAACACACACACACACACACACACACACACACACACACACACACACACCCTCCTTGGTCCTTTAAACATTTCTAAGTCTCTTCGCTATTCAAATGGGGGAGGGAGTCTTCCAATCTCCTCTTTTTCTCCCTCCACATAGAACAAACAAATAGTGACTATTTTCTTGCCTTGTCCACTTTTTAAAGGAGTGGTCTTTTGTACTCCATTCATACTCAATTTCTTCACTCAAATCCCTAATAGTCATTCAATTGCCTGTTACTTTTCCACTCTGTTGAAATAGCTCCTATTAAAGGCACCAATTATCTCCTAATGCAACAGCAAATAATTTCCATTTTATACTGGAGGTTTTCTATCCTTATTTTGGAAATGCTGATACTTTCTCTCCCTGGCACTCTCCACTTCCTTAGTTTGTATGGCATTGCTAGTTCCTGTTCCTTTCAAATTTTCTACCCATTCTTTCTGTTTCCTTTACCATAACTGTTTCTTCTGGCTGATTCTTACAGTCATTGCTCTCCAAGGTGACACTCATTCCACTGCTCCTTTCCGTAATTCTTATGAATTCAATTGTATACACTGATTACATAATTTCATATCTCCAACTTAGACCTTCCCTCATACATTCAATCTCATATCCAATTATCTGCTAGGTATTTTGTACTCAACTCTCTAAAACTAATATTATTATCTTCCCATAAACCTATTCCTACTCTTATTTCTTATATCTCAGTTGTAGTAGTCTTCACTTAACCTTCTTCTTCATGAATGAAAATGTTAACATAAGCAATGTCTGTGACATATGGGGAGTGTACTAAATTGCATTATTTACAATTATTATTTACAAGTATTTGCTGTCCATCCCTGAGGTACAATAAGAACGTCCTTGCCTTATTGACACCAGGTTGGACCATGTGACTTTCTCTGGCCAATAAATTGCAAACACAATAACTTTGTCACTTCCCAGCAGATGCAGACGAGCCAGGGCATAGTTTTCCATGCTCTTTTTGCCCTATGCTTGGGTAACCAACAATATTCTAGGTGCTCTATCAGCTTGGTGCTGGAATGAAGATTAAGCCAACCTGTCAAAAAATAGTAGCATGACTAGAAATAAAGCTTTAAGATTACAGTCATTGAAACTTTGGGGTCATTTGTTAAACACAACACATTCCGGCTTATACTGACTGATCTGGGACTGGAGAAGTTTTAACTGAAAAATTTTATATCCAGCTATGTAATTAACGATGTGTAAGTGCAACAGAAAGGTGTTCTCCGATATGTGAGTCCTATCATACAACCTTTATATAATTTATAAAAATAAATGTCTTAAATATTTCTCCAAAAAGTAAAATATGAAGCAAAATTAATAGCTAATGGGAAAAGAGGGTTTGAAATAATTGTTTGCAAACACTGAAACTTGGTAAAAGAGTGATACTAGGGAAAAAATGGTTGAGAATCTGCTTATAAATTGAATGCAAACATCATAAGTAATTCTTAAAAATAAAATATTAATATAGTAACACCTATGATCTAAATACCATATGATCTTAGCAAAGACTAATACATTTTAAAAGGATGAAAGTTTACTAATTTAATTGTATCCAATGGAAAGAATTAAAAACATATAATTTTCCTCTTAACTCTGATAATTATAGAAGTAGAGGTTAGATAATTATGTTAAAATTCTTACACAGTTTAGTAGAGGCTATTAGTTCAAGGTGGCAATATTATGACTTTTTAATTTCATTCCCCCTCCTTGAAACGTACAAATAATAAAAACGTTGAAAAACAATGTAGAGGGGGGAGAAAAACTCATCTTCAATGAAACAAGGAAATGATACAACCCTAAATTACCAAATAGGAAGCAGGTTTACCAAACAATGAAGTGAAATGGGGGAAGAGGCTCATTGCTGAGAACCAAGCATACCTTCTCTAACCTTGAGCAGACCACAGATTCCTCTCAACAGAAGAGGCACAGTCTTGAAAGACTGTGATTTGAATAGCAAGATCTTGGCCTGGAGGAGCCTCAGAAAAAGTGTAATGTCTGGTTTGAAGGGGTGCAGGAACAAAGAAGACACCAGGCTGGCATGCCATCTTTACAGCCTTCAGCCTGTCTCTGAGCCAAGGAGATTCTAGAGCTAAAACAGAGTGAGGGAATGAAGAGAGGAGCCAGTGAGCTCCCATCACTCCCCATCCCTACACAGATTTTTGCCAATAACTCATGAACAAATACTGTGTGTCATGGCAACCACTAGTTGAAAGGAAGGCAGGGAAAACAAACAGCTAGTACAGCTTCTATGGTAGAGACAGGCAAGGGAGAAAGGGGAGTGAATTTGCAATTTCTGCCACTCCCAAAAATAAATAAATAAATAAATCAGGATGGAATCTAGGAATAAAACAACTAAAAAGAAGAGAAAAGGGAGATAAGTGAACTGCAGAAAGAGAACGTGGAGTAATTACCTAATAGACCAAGAGTTAAAGAGTATATTTCCTCACGGTCTCTGTAGTGTTTTGAATAGTGTCCCCAAATTTATGTCTACTCAGAACCTCAGAATATGACCTTATTAGGAAATGTCTTTGCAGATGCAATTAGTTAAGGTAAGGCCATATTAGATTAGGGTGGCTCCAAATCCAATGACTGATATCCTTGTAAGAAAAAGACACATGGAGACACACAGGAAAGAAAGTCATGTGACAGTGGAGGCAGAGATTGCAGTGATGTATCTACAAGCCAAAGAATGCCAAGAATTTCAGGGAGCCCTCAAAAGCTAGGAAGAGGCAAGAAAGGATTCTTCTCTAGATCCTTCAGAGGGAGCACAGCCCAGCTGACACCTGGCTTTCAGACTTCCAGCCTGCAGAACTATGAATCAGGGCATTTCTGTTGTTTCAAGCCACTCACTTTGTGGTTTGTAGTTATGGCAGATCTAGGGAACTAATACAGTCCTCAAGAAATCACATACAACATGAATGTGGTGGACAGACGCTACAGTGGTCACCGTGATGTTTATGTCCTTGTCTTATCCTCTCGAGTGTAGGCAGGACCTGTGATTTGCTTCTAACCAATTGAATTCAGTAAATGGAACAGGATGTATATGATTATGTATATGTGCTTGCAATTACATAAGATTGTAACCCATCTTGTTAGGAGACTCTCTCTTGCTGGCTTTGAAGAAGCAAGCTACCATGTTGTGAGCTTCACGTCATATGGAGAGGGCCACAAAGCATGGACGTGAGGGTGCAGTGGTCAGCAAGAAAATGGGGTCCTCAATTCAGCAGTCTGCAAGGAGCTAAATTCTGCAAACAGTACGCTGAGTTGGAAAGTAGATCCTCCCCCAGTCAAACCTCAGATAAGATAACAGCCCTGACTGAAAACATAATTGCAGCCACTGAGACCTTGAAGCAGAGGAACCAACTAAGCTGTGCTCAGATACCTGACCCACCAAAATTGTGAAATAAAAAAATATGTGCTGTTTTAAGCCACTAAATTTTGAAACATCCTTATGCAAAAACAGATAATTTGTACAATGTTCTCTGTAGAAGAGCTTGAAAAGAGAGTCAAGAGTTTACAATAATAATTTAAGGCATTAGAGGAGGGAAATATTGAGATGGAAAACCTCAGAAAATAAATGAAATAGATTAAAACCCAACTTAGAAAAATACATTAAGGAAAAATCTTGACAGAATATACAATTTAAATAATAAAAATACATCAATATAATAATAAATAAATTTGATATTTTAAAAATATAACAAATAGGCATAAGGAAGAAAATAGATTTCGAGAAGAAATTTGAGGAAGAACTAAATATTGAGGAAGAAAATAGAACAAATGGAGTTAAATAAGTAACAAGAAAAAACTTAGATGGTACTATCTGGAAATGAAGACCAAAATTTAAATGTTGAAAGAGCAAACTCTGTTCAAGAGAAAAACCGATGCAGAATAATGTAAACTAAGAAGTATCCAAGTCCCAAAAGTATCCAAATTGTTGAATTTTAAGACTAATGATAGAATTCTATGGATATTCTCTGAAAGAAAAAAAAAAAAAAGCAAGTAGTATTCAAGGTTAAAGAAAGAGATTAGCCCTAACCGGTTTGACTCAGTGGATAGAGCGTTGGCCTGTGGACTCAAGGGTCCCAGGTTCGATTCTGGTCAAGGGCATGTACCTTGGTTGCGGGCACATACCCGGTAGGGAGTGTGCAGGAGGCAGCTGATCAATGTTTCTCTCTCATTGATGTTTCTAACTCTCTATCCCTCTCCCTTTCTCTCTGTAAAAAATTAATAAATATATATTTTTTAAAAAAGAAAGGGATTAGACACTCCTTGGATTTCCCCATAGTAATGTTGGAATATCAGAAAACAGAGGAAGAATGTCTGTATAAATTTCTCAGGGAAAGAAAGTTGACTCTAAAAATTGTCCCTAGCCAAGTTATCATTCAACTATAAAGATATATACTCTCAAGAAACTCAGGGGATACATTGCCCATAGGCCTTCTTAAAAAACAACAACAAAAAATGTCAATCTAATTTAGTCAACTAAGTGGTGTATAGAAACAGAATTCAAGGAAAAAGAAGCTGAGGTAAAAGAACTGATAATGAACACTGAATTCCTTTAAATGTAAAACCACTACTAAAAAGTGTCAAGAATTTTGACTTCAGAATAAAATATAAATGTTACCAATTTTGACATTATAAAATTAATAATATGAGTAAATACAATTCTAGGAGAGGGTGGTGGAAGAAACTATAGGTACACAAACCTACTCATTTTTCAAACAAAAAGGCCATGGATACTGTGTGAAATTGCAACATGTGGTTTAGAAAGTCATGCTTTTAACTTCCTAATAGTATTCTTGACTTCAGAGAAAGTTTATTATTAATAGTAAAGAAATATTTACTTCAATTTCACCATTTCTTCAGCTTCATTTTAGACAAATACAAGCATAAAGACAGCATAATTACTATAAAAAATGAATGCATTTGAAAA
The DNA here is from genome assembly GCF_951640355.1 of Cnephaeus nilssonii. Classification (NCBI taxonomy): domain Eukaryota; kingdom Metazoa; phylum Chordata; class Mammalia; order Chiroptera; family Vespertilionidae; genus Cnephaeus; species Cnephaeus nilssonii. The sequence goes on along the minus strand of NC_137072.1, from coordinate 63,302,169 downwards.
AAAATAGTTTTTGAAGTATTTACTCTTAAACAATAAAAGAATATAAGGAAGAAAATAAGAAAAAAGAAAGAAAGGAATGAAGGAAAGAAGGAAGGAAGGACGAGAATGAAATATTATATACTAGTGTCCCAGTGTACGGATTCGGAATAAATGAGTGGCTATGGATGGAACACCTGGGAAAGAGGAGGAGAAAGGCATTTTTATTGGTTTATGATGTGACAAAACAGAGAGGCAAAAAGCAAAAGGGGGAGTAAACAAAAGAAGCAAAGCATATTTAGAATAAAGGCATAGTTCCAGCTTGTTTGTAAGTTACAATGCATACTAGAGGCCCAGTGCACGAATTTGTGCACATTGAAAGGAAATTAATTAGAAGAAATATTTTAATATTGCTATTCGCCCTTTCTCTGTAATAGAAGTGTCAACCAAATTCATGATCAACAATGACAGATCAAAACACATGTGTGCAATTGGTGCCAGTGAGAGCTTTATATGTATCGTGCATGCATGAGTCTACTTAGCCTTTTATAGATACAAAATAAACTTGCTTAATTAGACCTGCTTTCTGATGTAGCTAAACTTTTTCCAGCCCAGTGAAGCACCCCAACTTCTCTTTCAGGTAATTGTCAGCAACACAGCAGTAAATATCAACGTGAAGCAGATTATTATTGTGGTTCAGGCAGGGAGAACAAAGGGTCAAATATTTAACTGTAACAGCGTTTGACTATATTCTGCATAGTGAGAAAACCTAAAGTCATTTTCAAGGTCCACCATTTCTTACTTCTTTTCAGTCGGGTCAAGTTTCTAAACTTTCTAAATCTTCTTTTTCTGGCTAATGAAAAGAAATTAGGATTCCACCGAATCTCCTGTCTACCTACTCCAGGACTTCTGTGAGGACCAAGTGAGATGAGGCATGTGAAACCGCTTCACAGACATTTCATTAAAGGGTAAATGTTTCCATCTGGCTATAAAGCAAGTCATGTTCCTGGGCTGAAGAAACTTCAAGGAGGCTAGTTGTCACTAGGGAGAGGAAGCCGAGCATTGCTACGTGACGTCATTACCCGGTGCCCACCTTTTCCAGTCTGGGCTGGGCTGTGGGCTGCATTTTGCACCATGGAGTCTTGGCAGTGTTGGCTGTGATTTGGTGGGGTGTTGCTCTGGGGTGGTGGTGGGGCCTGTGTCCCACTTGGGGGAAGCTGAGTGTTGGTTGACCTGGTAACGTTTCTTTGTAAATGTCCTGTGCACATCATGGCAGCTCCTGCATTGAGCATCTGTCTCCTGGTGGTCAGCGCACGTCATAGCTACTGGTTAGACAAATGGACACTTAGCCTTTTATATATAGACTAGCCGCCCATTGCAGGAATACTCCTGCAATAATAGGGCTTCCTGCAGCCTGAGCAAAGCTCCCACCCGTCTCCGCTGCCTCGCTCCCTCCCTCCCACCCGTCTCCTCTGCCTCTCTCCCTCCCGTCTCCGCTACCTCACTCCCTCCCGTCTACTCTGCCTCGCTCCCTCCCTTCTCCACTGCCTCGCTCCCTCCCTTCTCCGCTGCCTCGCTCACTCCCTTCTCCGCTGCCTTGCTCACTCCCTTCTCCCCCACCCTGCCTGCTTCCCTCTTTTCTCCACCGCCCCACTTGCTTACTTCTCTGCAGCTTTGCTCCCTTCTGCAGTGCTTGGCTTCCTTCTCCACTGTCTTCAGTCTTCGCTCTGCGCCTGGATATGCAAGTTAACTGCCATCTTGGCTGGGTTAATTTGCATATCACTCTTGATTGGCTGGTGGGCGTGGCTGGTGGGTGTAGCAGAGTGATGGTTAATTTGCATATTACTGCTTTATTAGATAGGACTAGAGGCCTAGTGCATGAAAATTATGCACTCAGGGAGGTCCCTCAGCCTGGCCTGTACCCTCTCCAGTCTGGGACCCCTTGGGGGATATCCGACTGACCCCTCGGGGAGTGACCCTAAGCTGGCAGTCGGACATCCTTAGTGCTGCAGCAGAGGCGGGAGAGGCTCCTGCCACTGCTGCTGAGCTCGCCAGCCGTGAGCCCGGCTTCTGGCTGAGTGGCACTCCCCCTGTGGGAGCACACTGACCACAGGGGGCAGCTCCTGCCTTGAGTGTCTGCCCCCTGGTGGTCAGTGCGCATCATAGCAACCAGTCATTCCACCTTTGGTCAATTTGCATATTAGCCTTTTATTATATAGGATAAGAACCAAGGAAAATAACAATAGATAACTATATAGGGAAATAGAATGAATAAAGAAAAATCCGAAATTTTCTAAATGAATTAGAAAATAGTAGGACTATCCTATCTAATAATAGAGTAACATGTAAATTACCATCACTCCGCTACGCCCACGATTGGGCGGTGGGAGGCTGGGGGGCGGGACTTGGGGTGGCCTATCCGGCCATTGAGAGGCACAGATCCGCTGCCACTGAGGGGGGCTACCCTGCTGTTGAGAGGCGCAGGGGGCAGGACTCCCGCCCCCTGTGCCTCTCAATGGCCAGATCCGCGGCCTCTGAGCGGGCCTGCCGCGGACACCCAGCTGCGCCTCTCAACGGCAGGGTAGCCAGGTGTCCGCGGCAGCCCCCCTCAGCGGCCGTTGAGAGGCGCAGGGGGCGGGAGTCCCGCCCCCTGCACCTCTCAACTGCAGGGTAGCCCCCCTCAGCAGCCTCGGACCATCAAAAGCATGGGAGCTGGGTGCCTGTCCGCTGGTGCACCAGCCGGAGGCTTCTGAAAGGCCTGGTGCCAGAGCAGACAGGCACCCAGCTCCACCGTGAAAAGTGAAAGCGTGTAGGGGACCCTACACGTGCATGATTCAATCATGCACTGGGCCTCTAGTTAGAAATAATTAGCTATAGGAAATAGAAACTATTCTGAAGAAATAGATTTTCAGTAGAAATAGATTTAATATAGTGCATTTGGTGCTTGCCACATCAGGAAGAAGGAGATTTTGGAGGCTACAACTGGAATGGTTGAATTCAAGAACATAATATCAGAGATTTTTATATAGGAATTAGGAATCTTAGATCAGAATCTACCACTGCTATTATTGCAATTTCCTCTTTGCTTTTGCAGAAAAACACAGCCAGAGACTGGCAGCAGCTAAATTAGATGGAAACTATTTCATGTCCAGTACCCTGTCTCAAACAAATCTGGAAAATGTGGTTTTGGGTTCCAAGATGCCATAGTACAGAAAGTGACATCAGAAGGCTAAAATGGTGCTGATACCAGTTACCTGTTATTAACCTCTACTTTACAGGCAAGGAAAATGCATATAGAGATGAAGTAACTTACCCCAAGTATCCTGGTAAAGGGCTGAGCCAGGATTCAAATATGGTCAATTTCTGACTCTAGAACTTGCACTTCAAACTGCTATTTTCAACATTTGTTTTCTACTCCTCTCCCCTTTTTAAAGACCAATAAAAATTAAAACTTTTTGTAAAGTTAATGGGGAAAAAAGAGAGCAAAAACCTGAACATACGCCATTAGGAATTCGGGGTTCTACACTAAGACATAGGAGATGAAAAATGCATGTGATAGTGCCAGTGGTAACTTGGCATTAAGTTCATAAATATTAATGAAATGGATATTTCTAAGAAAGTCCAAAACTAAAGCAAAGTGAATTTGGAAACCTGAGTATATCCATGATGGAAAATAGCCAATCCCCCCAAAATTATAAGACCCAGACAGTTTTATATGCCATTTCTGTAAAATCCTCAAGCAACAGATAATTTCTACACCATTGTTCAATTGGTAAAATGTCTGAGCCACATTATCAGGTATAGCAAAAATATAAAAAATTTAAAAAATTGTATTTTAGAGAGAGGAGAGAGAGAGAGAGAGAGAGAGAGAGAGAGAGAGAGAGAGAGAGAGAGAGAGAGAAGGAAAAGCATCCATTTGTTGATCCACTTATTTATGCACTCATTGGTAATTCTTGTATGTGTCCTGACCGGGAATCGGACCCAAAACCTTGGGGTATTAAGTCGACACTCTAACGAATGAATCACCCGGCCAGGGTCTGAAAATGTTTTTCTTTAGTTTTATTAATCACACTGAAAATCACCACATTATGTAAAGCCTTCATTATAGCAGAAAAATAATCATTTTAAGTAGCCTTAATTCCCTTCATTGTTTTCTACCTTCTTTCCCTCTCCTTGGGACAGCATTTACCTTCCAAAGGCTTAAGTATAGTCATAGTCCGGTGTGTCCAGGTGTCATCTGCTGAGTCCCGGTTGGCTTATCTGGTGCCCAGTCATGTGATTTCATTGTCTTCTACCCATTTCCCTCTCTCACCTGTGAGACCATTCCAGCCTTCACAGCTTTCAAACTACCAGAAAGAAAAAACACATTTGGCTGTTCTCTCATTTCTTCTTAGGATACATACAAAGTGGCTCTCTGTGAGCCTGTCTAAATCCAGGCCTCCTAGACAATGGGCAGTCTTACTCAGCTATTTTACTATGTAGGGTTGAGGAACACTTGAATCACAATGTCTAATTGGTGTAACCATTTAGACCTAAAACTGAGCACGATCTCTTCCAGTCTCAGAGCCTCAATATTTCCTGGGAGATCATCGCCATCCCCTCTCCTCTTTAGGACCTGAAAGATCAGAACAGGGGCCCACATGAAAGGGCAGGGGAGTACTCTTTCTTAAAATTATACCAGTGTTCCCACCTTGCTTCCTCTTCACCTCTATAGAGGACACAGAGAGAGGATAGGGAGAGGCCTTGTCCTGACAAGAGACCATTTCGAAACTTGGAGTCAGGAATGTGGTAGTTGGGAGACTTACTGTGCTTATTTATATGTCCTGTCAACATTCTTTATTTCAGAAACCTAGACTTGGATGTTTGACCTTCAAAACTAGGAACTTTTAAGATGCTTTTGTTTCTCTGCTTCTACTACAATAGGAAATTGAAGGAGGAAAAGAGTTCACTGAACTCATGGGCTAAGAACAACCATCAACACTATTTAAACTATTCTAGAAAATAAAGATGAAAATGTGAAAAGTTCCATTTCTACCAATTTACCATAATCATGAATACAAATACCATGCAAAAAATCTAAATAAAATATTAGTATATCATCTTAACTTATTTTTAAAATAGACCAAGTTTATTCCAGGAATACAAGTTACATATTTGTGACTTGCTTATATTCTTATGTAAATTTTTGTATTTAATAAGTAAGAAATGGCCAAGCCACTATATGAAGGGGCGTGGTATATAAATACAATGGCACAGACCTCAAGAATCTTGAAATCTGGGTGAAGAATCAGCTATAGCTAATTCATAATATGTATAAGAACTATTTTAAGGTAGTACATTAGTTTTTCAAGTGAACTATATAACTATGCTCTAGGTGTTCATAGAGTGTCAGATCACTTTATTATAGAGTGATAGTGATTTATAAGACAGAGTAATATGGTTTTAATCTTAAAAGATAAATTGGGCATATGTGGAGTGAGGATATTTCATGCAGGTAATATAACAGGTAAAAATTACAAAGGGAAGAAAGGTGAATATATACATATTTAGTATGCAATGAGCAAACTTTCTATAGTAAAACAATCAAATGTTATAGGTTTAGAAACAATATGAGTTTAAAATTGTACTCCTGAGGTAATGTTGATTTAAAGGAGCTGTTTTATATCCTTTAACATATTCAGCTGGTAAAACAATTTGGGGTATCTACATAAAGAAAGCTCTTGACCTGTGTGAATAATAAGATTTATTGATTGTAGTTTCCATATATGCTTCCTTCACATAGTTTAAGCCCCCAATCTACAATATCTCTCTCAAGACTTGGCTGCAAAAATGGTGAACTTTTCCGTCATCTACTTGACTCTATTTTCTACGCCCAGTCCGTGGATTCTTTTCATTATTCTCATCAAGGTATACTCGATCAATCTAAAATTGTTGCTGAAAATTATACAGAAGTAAAATCACGAAAATTCACAAAATAAACTTGAAACTGGGGAGCAATAACTGTGATGTATTGAAAGACTTGAATAGTTTTTAAAATTAGGCTGTATATTCCTTGGAGCTCAAAGGCTAAATATTTATAGTGTTTTGTGTATGTGTATACTATACGGTTACTGGGAGCTCCCTCAACAGTTCCAGAGACAGAATTAGCTGGTTTAGATGGGAACCCATAGCAAATTTATTCTCTATTCAGGGGGTACTGACAATATAAGACTCCTTACCTATTTTCAGAATTTGTTGGCTACTGTCTTCACCTTCCACCTCTTCCAGCCCCCTTTCAGGTGGTTCTATATTCTTTGTTCTACTTCTCATGCCTATTAAGTCTCAGATCTAACTGCATTAATCTCTCACACAGCTGCCAGTATCTAGCTCTTGAATCTAAACAGAGCTTGCTTTTAAAAAACAAAACAAAAAACAGAGCTTGCTTTTTCAAGGTCCACTCCACTTTGCCTCAGTTTCCTTTATCCCTTCCAAGGGGGCACTGCAAAAACATCTGCTTCTACTCGGCCTTTGTGTCACCTCTCTTATCTTTTCTCAATCTCCAACCTCCTCCTTTGTTATTATTCCCAACATATTGCACTTACTCTCTAAATATTTGTTGATTGATTGGTTGGTTCTGCATAATACAAAAGGGTTACTGACTCTATTTAAAAAGTAATGAGAATTGTGACTTCCCGAAAGCATGAGAAGGGAATAGATACACTCCTGCATGACAAACTGGGAAAATAAACACTTTGTCTTATTAGACTGTTTCCACAGGGATGCAAATGAAGCAAGTGATAGATCACTACCATCAACTAAATTACAAACACTGCTCAGGTTTATAACAACCATTATTGTATCTGCAACCATTTTTTGTTGTTGTTGTTTTGTCTTGGTCAAAGGGAGCCTGAAAAAATGTCCATTGAATCAATAATGTGTTCTTTTAACCTGATCCCTACTCCCAACAGTGGTTGCAAATGTGCTAAAGGTTGGTTAGAGTGGGGTGGCCTCAGGGCATAAGGGACCAAGTCCAGCATAAAGAGCAGCAGACATGGTACACACACTACCTTGCATTCCACTCTCTGTTCCATTAACAGATAACTGATGGGCTCAAAATGTTGGAAATATGAGGATCTGAATTTCATATTCATTAATTTTTTTTAAATTTGCTGTTGTTTTTTAAATTTCGTATTCATTTGGTTTTTCTTAGCTAGAGTATACTGGCTTATCACTCTCTCCCTTCCTGAATTATGTTCCCCTTTCTTACCATGACTTCATGGTGGGCAATGTGGACTCCTAAATCAAAAAAAGTTTGAGGCATTCTTCTCAAATTCTAAAAGTAGAATGAAGTGGTCTAACTAATTTTATGTGAGCATTGTCCCATTTGTTTATGCCTCTATAATAAGAGTATTACATTAGTTATTTTTCTTTCCATTTAACCGACCAGATTAAAAAGTCAGGGACCATGGCTTGCTCACCTCTATGTAGAGTCTGGAACATTTGGTGATGCTCAGTGTGTATTTGATTAATGAATAAATGAGTGGCCATGGATGGAACACCTGGGAAAGAGGAAGAGAAAGGCATTTCTATTGGTTTATGATGTGACAAAATAGAGAGGCAAAAAGCCAAAGGGGGAGTAAATGGAAAAAGCAAAGCATATTTAGAATAAAGGCATATTTCCAGCGTGGTTGTAAGTTATAATGCATAGCAGAGGCCCTGTGCATGAATTTATGCACATTGAAAGGAAATTAATTAGAAGAAATATTTTAATATTGCTATTCGCCCTTTCTCTATAATAGAAGTGTCAACCAAATTCATGATCAACAATGACAGATCAAAACACATGTGTGCAATTGGCACCAGTGAGAGCTTTATATGTATCGTGCATGCATGAGTCTACTTAGCCCTTTCTAGATATAGAATAAACTTGCTTAATTAGAACTGCTTTCTGATGTAGCTAAACTTTTTCCAGCCCAGTGAAGCACCCCAACTTCTCTTTCAGGTAATTGTCAGCAACACAGCAGTAAATATCAACACGAAGCAGATTATTATTATAGATCAGGCAGGGAGAACAAAGGGTAAAATATTTAACTGTAACAGTATTTGACTATATTCTGCACAGTGAGAAAACCTGAAGTCATTTTCAAGGTCCACCATTTCTTACTTCTTTTCAGTTAGGTCAAGTTTCTAAACTTTCTAAATCTCCATTTTCCGGCTAATGAAGAGAAAATAGGATTCCACCGAGTCTCCTATCTACCTACTCCAGGTCTTCTGTGAGGATCAAGTGAGATGAGGCACGGGAAAATGCTTCACAGACATTTGGTTAATGTGTAATGTTTCCACCTGGCTATAAAGCAAGTCGTGTTCCTGGGCTGAAGAAACTTCAAGGAGGCTAGTCACTAGGGAGAGGAAGCCGGGCGTTGCTATATGATGTTATTACCCAGTGCCCACAGCCACCATTTCCGGACTGGGCTGGGCTGTGGGCTGCATTTTGCACCATGGGGTCTTGGCATTGTTGGCTGCGATTTGGTGGGCTGTCACTCTGGGGTGGTGGTGGGGGCTGTGTCCCATTTGGGAAAAGCCGAGTTTTAGTTTGTCGGTGCCAGGTCCGTGGTGCCGTTTCTTTGTAAATGGCCAGTGCGCGTCATGACAACTCCTGCATTGAGCATCTGTCCCCTGGTGGTCAGTGTGTGTCATAGCAACTGGTCAGACAGTTGGAGGGACATTTATCATATTAGCCTTTTATATATATAGATGATAGGAAAGATTGAATGTGATCAAATTTGAATCCCAAATTGAATGCTAGATTTACGAGTTTGGGTGTTTATTCTACAGATGGCAGAAAGTTTGCACTATTTGTAAAAGAAGAATGACATGAGAAAACAATGCTTTAGGAAGATTAATTTATCTGTAGACTGCAAGAAGTTCTGCATTAGAGAGGATATGGAGGTTGAAATGTGAATGAAGAGGTTTAAATATAAAGGAAAGTAAGGCCTGAACTTCAGTAGCACCAGATAGCAAGGTGAGGATAATGGGAGAAATGTTTTGAAGGAAGAATGATCAAGATTTTTGTTATGTTTGGATTTGGAGAGCACAGGGAACTGTGTGAAAGATGACTTCCTCGTTTACAGTCATGATTGCAAAAACACTGTTCCATTGCCAATGACAGGAACCTGGTGCCAGGTTTGGAGGAAAAGGCATTAGAAATAGAAACTTTAATTGTAAGGAGATTGTGAAATATATGAATATGAATATCTCACACACAGTTTAAGAAGAGGGACCAAAATTCTGAGGAGAAAACCAGATAAAAAATAAACATTTGTTAGTAATCTATACAGATGTGATAGCTGATTTTTAGAGAATGAAGAAATCTCTAATAGAGATATTGTGAGAAGAACAGTAGTAATAAAAATTATACTTTGGGATTATCTATGTTAAATAAGGTCATTTATGGACAATATAGATGGAAAAATAAGATAATGAAATTAATCTTTACAATTACTTCCCACATTACCAAACAAGTTAACTTGGCTGGTACCTCTAAATAAATATCTTAAGTAAAACAAGCTAAATTTATAGAACTAAGGATGATTAAATCCCTCCATCTTTCCCTCATAGTTTTCAAGGTGGGAAATATTTTAAATCTTGGACATGAATAGTGTTTTTATTTTTTATTTTTTTATTTATTTTTTAATTTCTTTATTGATTAGGGTTTCACATATTTGTCCTCATCCCCCCATTCCCATCCCACACCCCTCCCCACGGATGCCCCAACCCCCTGTTGAACTTAACCATTGGTTAGGCTCATATGCATGCACACAAGTCCTTTGGTTGATCTCTCCCCCCTCCCCCCACCCTCCCCTATCCTCCCTCTGAGGCCCGATAGTCCGATCGATGCCTCCTTGTTTCTGGTTCTGTTCTTGTTCATCAGTCTATGTTGTTCATCATTTCCCCTAGATGAGCGAGATCATGTGTCACTAGAGATATAAGAACTGAATGTGAGACGAGCAATAATAGTTATGCTGACAGGCAAATGAATCAGTCTGTAGTGAGTTTCTTTCTGGACCAACAGTTCTTTTGAGACCCAATATCAATGTCCACCAGTTCCTTATGAGTACATGTCGGCACTGACCCCTCAGCTCTGGATGGTGGACAAATGGTGGTAATGCAGGTCCGACTCCCTCTGGTTTGGTCTCGGCCGGACCCAGGGGCACGGCTTCACCCAGACCCAGGGGCACGTGGCCTCACCCGGACCCAGGGGGTGCGTGGCCTCACCCGGACCCAGGGGGTGCGTGGCCTCACCTGGACCCAGGTACGCGCGACTTCACCCGGACCCGGGACCCAGCCTCATGATAGTGTTTTTATTTATTATTTGAGCCTACTTCTATATATAATTTATATGAATATAACAATAACCTTCTTTGAGAAAATTTATTATTTGTCAGTTTTGGGCATTTCATGACATATCAGATCATCCCCCTGACCATGTTTTATTGAGATAACAGGACATATTAATGTCATTTTTAAAAAGTCTTAGAAACAGTTAAATTTTTACACAAATAACATTATGCAGATCATCCCATATACTTCTTTTTTTTTTTTTAATGAATCTTTATTGTTCAGATTACAATTGTTTCTCCTTTTCCCCCCCATATCTCCCACCACCCAGTTCCCACCCCCCTTCTGCCCTTACCTCCCCCCCACTGTCCTTATCCATAGGTGTATGATTTTTTTCCAGTCTCTTCCCATACCCCCCACACAGACACCCCTTTCCCCCTGAGAATTATCAATCCATTCCCATTCTATGCCTCTGATTCTATTAAGTTCACCAGTTTATTCTGTTCCTCAGATTTTTAATTCACTTGACTTTTAGATTCACTTGTTGATAGATATGTATTTGTTGTTCATAATTTTTATCTTTCTTCTTCTTTTTCCTCTTTTTAAAGAATACCTTTCAGCATTTCATATAATACTGGTTTGGTGGTTATGAACTCCTTTAGCTTTTTCTTATCTGTGAAGCTCTTTATCTGCCCTTCAATTCTGAATGATAGCTTTGCTGGGTAGAGTAGTCTTGGTTGTAGGTTCCTGCTATTCATCACTTTGAATATTTCTTGCCACTCCCGTCTGGCCTGCATGGTTTCTGTTGAGAAATTAGCTGATAATCGTATGGGAGCTCCCTTGTAGGTAACTAACTGTTTTTCTCTTGCTGCTTGTAAGATTCTCTCTTTGTCTTTTGCCCTTGGCATTTTAATTATGATGTGTCTTGGTGTGGTCCTCTTTGGATTCCTCTTGTTTGGGGTTCTGTGTGCTTCCTGGATTTGTAAGTCTATTTCTTTCATCAGGTGGGGGAAGTTTTCATTCATTATTTCTTCAAATAGGTTTTCAGCATCTTGCTCTCTCTCTTCTTCTGGCACCCCCATAATTCTGATGTTGGTTCGCTTGAAGTTGTCCCAGAGGCTTCTTACACTATCTTCAACTTTCTGAATTCTCTTCTCTTCATACTTCTCTGGAGCAGTGTCCTTGGCCTCTTTGTATTCCAAATCTTTGAGTTGATGCTTGCGATCCTCTAGTCTGCTGTTGGGTCTCTGTATAATATTTTTTATCTCAGTCAGTGTATGTTTAATTTCTAGTTGGTCCTTTTTCATATCTTCGAGGGTCTCATTGAATTTATCGGCCTTTTCCATGAAATTCTTGAAAAACCTTATAACCGTGGTTTTGAACTCTATGTCCAGTCGCTTGTTCTCCTCCATTTCTTTGGTTTGTGATCTGTTTCCTTGCCTCCTCATTTCGCTGCTTCCCTGAATTGGTAGGGTAGCTTTGTGTACTAGATGTCCTATTGGTTCAATGGGTCAGCCTCTCAGTTACTTGAGGTGGACACTCTTGGTGTACCCTTGTGTACTGTGTGCCCCCCAGCAGGAGCTACAGCAAGAACTAGTTTTCTCCTCCTTTGCTTGGGCGGTTTTGGAGCAGTCTGACTGGAGCTGCAGTTTATTTGGTTAAGCTGCCACAGAACAGGCCATTTATATGCAAAAGCCGCTGTGTGGAGCCTGGGCAGGTTTGTAGAATGTGCGGGGCGGGCCTCAGGGCGTCCCTAGTCTGGGGCGTGGCCAACGGCAATGGCTGGCGTCAGCCGTCTCTGCCTTTCCACGTTTCCAAGTCCCTGCGCCCCGCGTTCCAGCGCAGTAAAACAATGATTGCTGGGCGCACCTCTGCAAAAAAGTCACTCTCACTTTCTGACCCGATGGCCGAGAGTCCAGCTTTTCCCCGTAGGTGTCTGGGTCCCCCGCGAGTCCCCAGAAACTGGGTTTCAGAGTGATCAGGAGCTTGTCTCCCTGCGGGTTGAAGAAAAACCGCGCGCCCAGTTGCCCGCCGCCAGCCTGATTCGTGTGCCTCCGTACCTCAGCTTTTCAGCGTTTGTGCTCCTTTCTCTCCTTAGTTGTAAATCTTCCACTCAGCCAGCTTTCCCGTGGTTCTGGGTGGTAGACGTTTTGTCTTTTAGCTGTATTTTTGAAATTGTTGTTCGAGGCAGCAGATTAGTTGTTTAACCATGCCGCCATCTTGGTTCCTCCCTCCATCCCATATACTTCTTTCACTCATTTTATGCTTCAATACCTTACAGGCTTATAACTCTTACTGAAATTTTATTAGGATTAACTAAAAGTTACAATGTTTTATAATGTATTTTTACATAATGTTTAATTTGATGCTGACAGTAAATCTGTTTGCATGGAATTATTACTATTTTATTATCATCATCTTAAAGATGAATGAAATGAAGTTCTGAAAGGTTAAATAATTTTTCTAAGTTGTTTCTTCTTTTTTTAAAGAATAGTTTATTGAGTTTTAGAGAGACAGGAAGGGAGAAGAGTGAAACATCCATGTGAGAGTAAAGTATCAATAGGCTGCCTCCTGCATACCCCTTACTGGGTATGGAGCCCATAACCCCAGCATGTACCCTGACTGGGAATCAAACCAACAATCTCTCGCTCAGTGCATGGGACAATGCCCAACCAACTGAGCCACACTGTCCAGGGCTCTTTCTTTCTTTTTACTCTAAAGCAAGCATGTCAACCCCAAAGGCTAACACGGGCCAAACAAACAAGGTTTAAGTTTATGTGGGCCGCAAAAAAAAACCAAAAGCTTCAATTTTCATTGAAACGTGGGTTTATTTCGATAGAGACATGCTGAATACAAAGGGCTGAAATAAACGAGTAATTTTGTTAACACAAAATAATAGAACATCTTAATAAAAATTAATATTTCTTCTTGAACATTAACTTACCAGACACTGAGTAACTACACAAATTAATAAGCGTAACGCAAATAAACCTATTTTTCTTGTTCTTCGAAAGCGAAATATTTCCTGTTGCGCACACCAAACAAGTCAGTCCAATAAAAATATGTTATAAAAATGGTTGTGTGGAAATAGTTCTGTCTTTATGGGATGAGCCAAGCTGATCAGATCAAAAGACTTGCTTGCCCAACTGTGGGGACTGAAGTCAGCAGACTAAGCGTGCTGTCTTAAGCTGCTTCAAGGTCAGCCTCAGTCACAGAGCCACCCTTTCTGAGACTCATGGTGACCGAATGATGTTGGGATATAAAAGCTCAACCCTTTTGACTAATGCAAGACACTCACTCCAGACTTCTCTGTTAAAGAGGTGTCTAAGCGCTGCTGGCCTCCACTGAAGTTCAGCTTCTTTCTCTGCTCCATTCGACTTCTTCTCTCTTCTCTTCACAGGCCTTGGCTCCTGAAAAGCATCTTGTCCCCAACCTCAGAAAAGCCTGCTTTCTGAAAACCTACTTCAACACTTAGGAAAACTCTCTATGCACACCTAAATATTTGGAAACAGACTTTGCTAACTTGTTTAAAAATGTTCCATAGGGAGAGTGCCAATGGTTTCGAACCCATTGACTAAAAATATTAAAATTAATTTGACAGAGTTGCAAGACTTTATTGGTTAAAATCATGAAAGATCAAATTTACTCTTCAAATTTCAACAAAAGAATCTTTTGCCTAATTAGTAGATTGACTTGATTGTTTTAATAAGCAACATTAATGCTGTAATTTCTGCATTAAGACCTCTATATACTAGTGTTGTACGTAATGCATTTTTCAGTTAAAAACTATTGAATCCAAGGACTGTATTTGAATAAAATGAAATTAGACTTTTCAAGTTGCTATGTTACAAAGTATTAAAACAATGTTTCAATAAAATATTCTCATTGTTCTTTCTAAAAAATATTAACCTCACTGAAATAATTGTTACAAGTGAAGCAGGAGAGTAAGAAGCTAGGAAAATTCCTGAACAAACTGGCTGAGCAATTTACAGCCAGCTGCAGAAGGTCACCAGGCCGGAAAGCCCCTGTGTGTAGCAATGAGCAAAATGGGTGCTGGACCTCACCCCGCAGTGTGGACTTTCCTCCACTGCACTGGCTTGTTGCTGGTCAGGTGGTTTAGACCTCTTCCCCTTCCATCCCCCCACCTTTCCTCCTAGAGATAACATCTAGCCCTCGGTTATATTTTAGCTCAGGCCCAGAAAAGCAGCAAAACCGAGGCAGGTGAGGCCAGGACCAACTGCAATGATTGTGACCCCCTGGTGCCCACCAATCAGTGGAGATTTCAACCCTGAAAGGACACACCTAGAAAAGCTGATGCATATTCTATTGCCCTAAGACCTCCCCTAAACGCCCAGCCTTTAAAACACTCAAGTGGAAGGACCCCATGTGCACCCCATCCCTGGAGCGTGCCCATGCCTTTCCCTTCCCCCTCTTCTATCACAGGCATGCATCTCCTAAACTCTGTCCCCACGAGACTTGCAACCAGGGTAGCAATGGGCAGCAGCTCTTCCTGGACAATCCCCCTGTACCTGTCTCCAAGGCCCCCTTTTTTTTGACTTCTCAGTGAGCCAAAGCAGTCCCTCTAGGCTCATTGCTTCCCTATAACATTCCTGGAGCCAAATCAGCTCTGCCTAGGCTCTCCTACTGCTACTTCTATCCCAAGCCCTTCCTTGTTTCACTGTCCCCAGCTTTAAGAAACCAGCCAAGGCATGTGCCCAGGTTTCAGGTTCGGTCCCCGCTAGGGGTGCATGTGAAAGGCAACCGTTTGATGTTTCTCTCACATTGATGTTATTCTCTCTCTCTCCCATCATATTTTAAAAACGTACTTTCAAAATCACCTGGACTTGTGTTGTGAAATCTGTCCTGCACCAAGTTAAGAACCCACACACTACAGGCGGGCTTGAGGCAGACCTGCTCCGGGCCATGTCCCTGTCTGGTAATACTTGTAAAGGCATGTTTTACATGCTCAATAACTAAAATAGGTGTTGACAAATATTCTATTTTATTTTTTCAATATATTTTGTTTGCATATATATAAATGATAAATAAATAGATGGGATGCTTAAAATTTTTTCATTCATATTATATGGATACATAAAAAATTTTGGTCATCATACAGTCTTTGATATTTAAAGAAGGAAGATCCGTGACAAAGAGCAAGAAGATGAACAAAGGACACATAAGCAGAAAGCAGAGAGTTTATATTTTTGCAACCAGAACACATTTTCTTATCCTGGGATAATATGACTAAAATCACAGGAGACTAGACTCAGGAGGTTTTCTTTACTTACCACATAGTGTTTCCCATGTCCTGATGAAGAGTATGATGGTTAATTTTATGTGTCAACATGATGGGCCCACTGGGTGCCCAGCCACTTGCTCAAACATCCTTCTGGGTGAGTCTGTGAGGGTGTTTCTGGATGAGATTGAACATTTGAACCCAGCAGACTGAGTAAAGCAGATTATCCTGCTTAATGTGGGTGGTCAATTGAAGACCTTAATAGAACAAAAAGGCTGAGTAAGACTAAACTTCAACTGCTTGAGCTGCACAGCTGGGCTGCCCGTGGACTGGAACATGTTCCATCAGCTCTCCTGGGTTTCAGGCTTGCTGACTGAGTATCTTGGACCTTTGCAGCCTCAATGATCAGATGAAAAAATTTCTTATGATAAATTATCTATCTATTTATAGGTAATTTTCTGTAATTACGTAATTCTCTTGTCTCCCTTCATTACCCTCCTCATACAACATTTTCACCTCTACAGGATAAAACTTAGGGAGGTGAAGGAAATGTTACCAAGTGAGGTGGAACACTTAGCCTTTCTGTCTTGTGAGGTCTCTAATTCTACATTCTTGGAAGTTCTTGGCATTAAAAAATTTTTAAAATCCACTCATATTTAGTGGAGAATTGGGCTATATTAATCATCTTATTACTTGTATAAAACTTCAAAAGACCAAATTTAGGTATCAGCCAAATAAAAAAGATCTGTACACTTTTTCAAATTATACCTCAGTAGAGAATTGAATAATGAACCATATTTTCATTGTTAGATTGAACAATTACCAATATTTGCCCATCCTTATTTTATCTACAAGTTTATTCTTTCCTTCCCTCTTCTTTCTTTCTCTGTGTTATTTTTAAAATACATTCCTGTCACCAGGTTATTTTATCCATGAAAACTTCAATATGTACCACTAAAAAGTAAAGATTTGTTTTGATATAAACACACTGCCAACATCATATTAAATTTAATTAACACATTTTCTTAATATTACTTAATATATAGTCCATATTTAAATGTCTCTAATTGCATCAAAAATCTTTAAAAATATATATATATATACACACACACTAGAGGTCCAGTGCATGAAATTCGTGCACGAGGTGGGGGGTGTCCCTCAGCCCAGCCTGCACCCTTTCCAATCTGGGACCCCTCAAGGGATGTCCTACTGCCCGTTTAAACCCAATCCCGGTGGGATTGGGCCTAAACAGGCAATGGGACATCCCTCTCACAATCTAGGACTGTTGGCTCCCAACTGTTTGCCTGCCTGCATTCCTGATTGCCCCTAACCGCTTCTGCCTGCCAACCTGATCACCCCCTAACCACTCCCATGCCAGCCTGATTGATGTCTTACTGCTCCCCTGCCAGGCTGTTTGCCCCCAACTTCCCTCCTCTGCCAGCCTGGTCACCCCTAACTGCCCTCCCCTGCAGAGTTGATCACCCCCAACTACCCTCCCTTGCAGGCCTGGTCCCTCTCAACTGCCCTCCCTTGCAGGCCTGGTCCCTCCCAACTGCCCTCCCCTGCTGGCCATCTTGTGGCAGCCATCTTGTGTCCACATGGGGGCAGGATCTTTGACCACATGGGGGCATCCATATTGTGTGTTGGAGTGATGGTCAATCTGCATATTACTCTTTTATTAGATAGGATAGAGGCCTGGTGCATGGGTGGGGGTTAGCTGGTTTGCCCTGAAGGGTGTCCCAGATCAGAGTGGGGGTTCCCTTGGGGTGTGGGGCAGCCTGGGCGAGGGGCCTGTGGTGGTTTGCAGGCCAGCCATGCCCCCCAGCGACCCAAGTGGAGGCCCTGGTATCTGGAATTTATTTATCTTCTACAATTGAAAATTTGTAGCCTGGAGCAGACCAAACCTCCTGCTCACTCCGTGGCAGCAGCCATTTCTGTTGGAATTTATGTACCTTCTATAATTGAAACTTTGTATTCTGGAATGAAGGCCTGAGCCGGACAGGGCTGCAGAAGCTTGGCTTCCTCCATCACCCGGGGCAACCCTAGCCTCCTGCACTTCCAGCTCAGTGGCTGCCACCATTTCTGTTGGAATTTATTTATCTTCTATAATTGAAACTTTGTACCCTTAAGTGGAGGCCTGGGCCTGCCAGGGTGTGTGGAAAGCTTGGCTTCCTCCATTGCCAGGGAAACCCAAACCTTTCTCCTACTCTCTGTGTCCACAGCCATCTTGGTTGGGGTTAATTTGCATACTCACTCTGATGGGCTGGTGGGCGTGGCTTGTGGGTGTAGCATAGTGGTGGTTAATTTGCATATTACTCTTTTATTAGATTATATATATATCCTACCTAATAAAATAGTAATATGCAAATTGACCGCACCTTCGCTACACCCAAGCCACGCCCACCAGCAAAAACCACGCCCATCAGCCAATCAGGGTGAGTATGCAAATTACCCAACAAAGATGGCGGTTAATTTGCATACACTGAGGGAGGGAGGAGTGAAGACTGAAGACAACTTAGAAGAAAGAGGGAGGAAAAGCGGAAAGCAAGGTGGCTGCCAGAGGGAAAGCCCGGGCGGGGCGGGGCGGGGCGGGACGGGACGGGACGGGGCTGGGCGGGACGGGACGGAGCGGGGCGGGCGGCAGCGGTGCACGGGTGCAGGCGCTGCGGCTGAAAAGGCGGCGGCAGCGGTGGCAGCGCACGCGGCCACAGTGGCCGCTTGCAGGATTCTTCCTGCAAATGGGCTACTAGTATATATATATAAAATTCAGAGAGAGGAAGGGAGAGGGAAAGAGAGATAGAAACATCAGGGGATAGAGCCTGCAACCCAGGTATGTGCCCTGACTAGGAATGGAACTGTGACCTCCTGGTTCATGGGTTGATGCTCAACCACTGAGCCTTACTGGCCAGGCTGCATCAAAAATCTTTTCTCATGGTTTGTTTATTTGATTCAGATTCACACAAGATTCACACTTACATTATTTGCTTTATTTTTATCTATAACAGTCTCAACTTTTTCTTTTTTTTTTTTTTTACTTGCTATTGATCCTTGATTTATTGGAATAACTGGTTCATTTCTCTCAGGTCTTGAGGAATGACTAGCCTTCTGCATTTGTCTGATTATTTTCTCATACAGTTTTTTAGTTTGTCCTCTATCTCCTACATTTTTTAATCTAGCAGTTAGTTTGAAAACTTAATTAGATTCAGATTTTTTTTTTTTGGGGGGGGGGAGGCAAGACTACTTGTGCTATATACTGCATATTGCATCATACCTAAGCACACATGATACGTTGTCCAATTTTCAGTGATGCTTATGTTTGGTGACTGGTTTTTGATGGTGACAAATTTATCCTCCCATTGTGAAGTTTTTCTACTAATTTTTCTCCAAATGGATTTTTCTCATTCCATCTTTTTAAAAAAATATTTACTTTCTGGATTTTTTCCTCTAAATAGCTTTTATTTGTTAACTAGGGCTATTTTAAAATCTTTAATTGTCATTTTCCAAGTAATAAATTGGTGTTCTACCCTCCAGTGATTTTTTTATGAGCTTTTTAAAATATTTTGTTATTGGCTCTCTACCTCTCTTTTGGAATATATTATGATTCATACTTTCTATAAAATTATTTTTAATGACATTTTTATTTAATATGTTTTAAACAATTTATTCCATTTATTGGGTTGACATTGGTTAATAAAATGATATAGGCTTCAAGTGTACAATTCTGTAAGACATCTATATATGGTATTGTGTGTTTACCACCCAGAATCAAGTCTTCTGTCACCAGTTATCCCCCCTTTACCCTCTTCTATCTGCCCCCAACTCCTTCCCCTCTGGTAATCATCATACCATCGTCTGTGTCTATGAGGGTTTTTGTTTGTTTTTTTGCTTAATCCTTTCACCTTTTCACCCAGCCCCACACCCCTTTTCCCTGTCAGTCTGTTCTCTGTATATGTGAGTCTGTTACTTGTTGGTTTATTTTGTTCATTAGATTCCACATATAAGTGAAATCACATGGTATTTGTCTCTTTCTGACTGGCTTATTTCACCTAACATAATACTCTTCAGGTCCATCCATGCTGCCACAAAAGTATAATTTCTTTCTTCTTTTTAGTGCCGAGTAGCATTCCATTATGTGAACTTATTGTGTTTTTTAAAAAAATATATTTTTATTGATTTCGAAGAGGAAGGGAGAGGTAGAGAGAGATAGAAACATCAATGATGAGAGAGAATCATTGATTGGATGCCTTCTGCATGCTCCACATTGGGAATCGAGTCTACAATCCAGGCATGCGCCCTGACAGGGAATCGAACTGTAATCTCCTGGTTCATAGGTTGATGCTCAACCAGTGAGCCATGCTGGCCAGGCTGACTTAATGTTTTTATACTCAAATTATCCCATCTTTGTCCAACCTGGCTCTTATGTCCTTTTGATATAACCCTATTATAGTTTGATGGTTTCTTTGTCTTTTGTCATTACAAAATATCTAAGAATCATCTTATAAATTTCTCTACCTGGACCAGAATCTGGCCATTTCTCACCATTTCTCTAAGAAGCCTAGTTTCTTTTATTGGTGAATGATATTTAGAATTCACAAGCTGACATGAGGTGTGGTCATAGTTTTAGATATTTTCAGTAAACAGAGCTAACCTCATATTATAGAAAATTTTAAACATACACAAAATATGGAGCATAGCATAATAAAACCCTCATGTGCCAATATCCAGTTTTAACAGATATCAATGTTTTCTCATCTTGTTTTATCTAGTTTCCACACTTACTATAAAAAGATCTTGAAAAAATATGATACAAAAATGGGCAAGGACAGGAAATAGAATTCTGTAAATGAGGAACCACAAGTAGTCAGTAAACTTGGAAAGGTATAAAATTTCACAGTAATTTATTTTCAAATGACAAGAAGTAAAAATTGAAAAAAATTTTGATTGCCCATTGTGGAACAGGTTATAGAAAAATGTAACTCTCATACAATGCCAAAGGGAATACAAACTGGTATATGCTTCCTGAACAATTTAACAAATCACATAAGAAACCTTAAAATATTTTTTTCTCTGTAACAAAGTGACTCTACAATGCAATGACTTAAGTAAGACAGTTTAGCACGGAACCTCTGCCACAATACAAGGCATTGTCATCATGTAAATGATCAAAGCTGAGTCACCACTACATCCAACTTCTGGCTGGCAGGAAGAGGAAAAAGAGCATTGAAGAGGCATGCCCGATGTTGTCAGGACCAGGCTTGGAAGTGGCACATATAATTTCCACTCACATTCTATTGGTCAAAAATGTAGTTACATGGACATACCAATCTGCAGGAAAAACTGGGGAATAAGATTTGCTGGACAGCCATGTGTAAGAAGGAGGAGAAAACAGATTTTTATGGATACCTACTAATCTCTACTGTACTTCTGACTCAGCAATTTTCATTGTAAGAATTTAATTTAAAAAATAATGGATGTTCCCAAAGATTTATTTGCAAGTGTCACAGATTTGTATATAATTGTTAAAACTATAATCAACACCAATGTCCAATGAAATGAAAAACAAAACAAACAACAACAAACACAAATGTCCAAAATAGTGGATTATTTAAACAGATTTTACCTATTATTAAATAGTTATTTAAGTAATAGGACAATTATTATTCATTATTATGAAGGAATACTCTGTAGTAATGATGCAGTAAATATTTAATGATAAAGAAAGAAGTTCAGTGCTAGAGTAGAAATGTGTGCAGTATTCATCCAGTTCATAATTATTTGACATTTAAATTATAGTCCCTATTGAAGAGGTGGGCTTAGGTAATCATTTTCATATTACTGCAGTAATCATTGCTGTTTGGATGAGGGATGATTTCAAACATATTTTCTCTCGGTAACTTAAACTAAGATGCACAGAATGTTGTATTGGGCATTGGGGGTTGCAAGGTGATGCATGGTCTGAGCTAAATTCATATCTTCACATATATCCTACTTTTATTCTAACATTCTTTAATTATTTTCTGTTTCTTGCAGCCCAATGATTCCTAAGAAAATCATATCTTTTACCTAAGAAATAAAACAAACAGATTATGAAAGGTATGTATAGTATGATCCCTCTTTTAAAAAAGACAAGTGCATAGAAAAACGTGTGTGCTGATGATAACAGTGGATATCTCTGGGTGGTAGCATTACAGTTTATTTTTATTTTATTCATTCTATTAATCTCTATTTTCTGGACTTTCTACAGCGAACATATTTTCTTTTCATTTTAAAGAAAATAACATTTTCTTTTAATTCGACAGGATATTCTAAGTATCGGTATTTGGTACCTTCACTATCCATGGGCACATTCCTCTGTGTCTGTTTCTGGGTGTCACTCCCACGAGAGAAGCTCAGGTAGAACTTAGAGCAGAGCAGTTTAAAAATTACCATGTGGGAAATCATAAGCTCTGTATTTTATGGATTTATTGAAAATAATATATGGAATATTTATAAATTTTAATCTAATCCTATATAATAAAAGCATAGTATGCAAATTTCCCCCTGGACCAGGAGTTCATCGGGAGTTTGACTAGGGGGTGGGGCCGGCTGGGGAAGAGAGGGAGGCCCCGGCCTGCAGCCGGCAGCCACTAGGGACCCTACCAGTGCATTTCATGCACTGGGCCTCTAGTTCTATATAATAAAGAGGGAATGTGCAAATTGACCATCACTCTGCCACAAAGATGGCGGCGTCCACAGCAGAGGAGGGTTTCCGTAACACAAGATAGCTGCATCCACAGCGGAGGCCAAGTTCCTGTAACGAACCTTAAAGAGCAATCAGCAGGGACTTAAGGCTGCGCCCTCCCCTCCCGCCGTGGGGCTTGACCAGGGATCTCAGGCCGAGTCCCCCACCCAGTAGGGCTTGATGGGGGACCTCAGGCCACGCCCCCCACCTCAGTGCTGGGCCAGGGGACCTGAGGCTGTGCCCCCCGCCCAGTGGGGTTTGGCAAGGGTGGGACCAGCTGGGTCTGGATCTAGCCCAATTAGGGGGGTGGCTGGCTAGGTCTGGGTGGACAGGGACTTGACTCTGGATCCCGTGGTGCACCCCAGACTCTGACAGGAGGAAGGTTTTCATATACATTTTACTAATTTTGTTTCATCTCTGACACTTCTATTATAGAGAAAGGGCAAATAGCAATATTAAAATATTTCCTCTAATTAATCCCCTTTTGATGTGCACGAATTTCGTGCACTGGGCCACAAGTTGTTTTATAATCTTCAAGGTGATATTAAAGGATAAGGAGATTTTCAAGGAAGTGTGATTGGTTTTAAAATCAGTTATCAAGCCCTAGCTGGTTTGGCTCAGTGGATAAAGCATCAGCCTGAGGACTGAAGGGTCCCGGGTTTGATTCCAGTCAAGGGTACATACACAGGTTGTGGGCTCCATCCCAAGTGGGGGGCATGCAGGAGGTGGCCGATCAATGATTCTCATCATTGATGTTTCTCTCTCTCTTTCTCCTTTCCTCTCTGAAATCAATAAAAATATATTTTTAAAAAAATCAGATATCAGTGTAGCATTTGTGCCTGGATTTGTCCAATACACAGAGGGGAAAATTCTCCTCTGAGAATACTTCAAACCTGAATACCATATGCACAAAACACAGCCACCGTTTTGCATAACCCGCACAAACCCTCCAATAAAGGTAATAATCTGAGCCCCTTAGTTGAAGTGGCATGTTATGTTTTTGGCAAACATACAGCAAGACAAAAAAATCAGAATAAGAATTAGGTTATAGAAAAAAACATTTTTAAAATAGCCATTACACTTTGCAATTTCAGTAATTGCAAATTCTGCCTCTGATGCAATATACATCATGCATTAGACTTTCAGCCTCCACAATAAATCCATTATCAGCATCACAAGTTTAGAATATATAAAAAAAAGCAGAACCATTATCCCACATTAGAGGCATAATATTTTGGTCTAGCTCTCATGATTGTGGTGTTGTGTAAGAGCAGATTTAGAGAAGGAATTAACAATGTTGTTTAATAGAAGACTTTTGGAGATATAACATATATTGTTAGGGATGATACTTATTTTGTAGACTTTTAATTATGTATGGCTCAACTTGTTGAAAATCATCTTCCCTTACTATTTCCTTTTGTCAATTTCATTTACCTAG
This sequence comes from Cnephaeus nilssonii, assembly GCF_951640355.1. Lineage (NCBI taxonomy): Eukaryota > Metazoa > Chordata > Mammalia > Chiroptera > Vespertilionidae > Cnephaeus > Cnephaeus nilssonii. The sequence continues at coordinate 63,278,478 of NC_137072.1, read as the reverse complement.
TTCCTATCATTTAAGTTTAGCATATCAGCATCATCTCTGATTTGTTCCAGCATTGTTATTAAGTGTCTACAATTTTCAGGGCACTGGCTTGGAAATGGAGGGGATATAAAGATAATATATCATTTCTGCCCTCAAGGGGTTTGTAATGTAGATAGAAAAATTGCTAATGCCCTGGGTGTGGCTCAATTGACCAGGTACCATCCCATGCACCTGAAGGGTTGCTGGTTGGAATCTGGGTCAGGACACATGCCCGGGTTTCGGACTTGATCCCCAGTGGGGGTTGTGCAGGAGGCAACTGATTTGATGCTTCGTTCTTGCATCAATGTTTCTCTCTCTCCCCCTCCCTTCCTCTCTCTCTCTAAAAAGAAAAAAAAAATCAATAAAAAACTTTAAAAAAGAAAAATTGCTAAAATGTAAAAACTAATGCTTTTAGAAATGAAGTGACTATTACATTTAGAAATAATTCATCAAAATTTTTCTAGTTCATTATAATAATTTTAACATGTTGAGCATTTATTCTTGTCATAATATAGAGGCGTGTTCTTTTAATCTCTAGAAAAAGCATCACAAATTATTTATTACATTTTAAGACAAATGCATGAGAGTTGAATAAAAAGTTAAAAGTGCATTAACTTTTTAAATTAAATCAAACCTATATTTCAAAGGTGCTTTGGAAAACACTACCTTTTGTTTGATTAGTCATTTTGATTGAACATCTACAACAATCATTGCACTTTAATACTCAAAATTGACAGTTATTCTCTCATGTCACATAGCAGGATATATGGAGATTATTCCTCAATACCTTCTGCAGAAGCAAACTTTATAAACCTACCAAGGCCAAAGGGCAAGGCTGCTGCTGATTAAACAGCAGATAAGCAAGAAGTCATGCTGCCCTCTTCTTGAATGTTACCTCTCTTCTCACCATTATATTGTGGTGTTGGGGGAGGTCATCCAGAGGATGTGACCACTGGTTGACCCTGGAGCTGAACCCTGGCAATTGGAGGCTCCTTACCCACTTCCCTCTTGGTGGAATGTAGGTTTTTGCTAACAGTTCCTACTCCAGTGTGGTCTCCTTCAAGCACACAGACTTGAGAGAGTAATGTGTTATCGAGACCATCTGGACTGTGTATGTGACTGAACCTGGATAAGGCATCTAAAAACTCTTAGGATTCTGGTGGTTGGGTCTGGAGATCTCATCATTGTGTAAGACTGTGCAAGGCATGCTACGTTCCCTTGCCTATTAAACTGCCTCACAATCTGCAGTGGCCTGACTTTTTTCAGTCTCTCCTTGACCTCTATGTATAGGGACAGTTTCAGATTTCACCTGCAGGTTCCAACCAATAATTGGCAAGCCAGCAAGGAGGACTGGCTTCTTCCATCTCTCCTTGCCCTCTGTTTACTGGGTCTAGTTTCCAATTTCATTGGGGGAAGTCTCAAGGCAATGAACCAGCATTTCATAAAACAGTTTTGTTTTGCTCGCTTTCTTAACTGAAATGTTTGGATAGATATCCTTAAAGAAGTATACTAGTAAAATGGGAAGGCGGCCCAGCGGCGTGGCTCAGTGGTTGAGCATCAAACTATGAACCAGGAGATCACAGTTCCATTCCAGGTCAGGGTGTGTGCCTGGGTTGCAGGCTCTATCCCCAGTAGGGGGTGTGCAGGAGGCAGCCTATCAATGAGGCAGCCTCTCATCATTGATATTTCTATCCCTCTCTTCCTATCCCTTCCTCTCTGAAATCAATAAAAGTATATTTAAAAAAATTGGAAGGGAGGCGTTTTTACTTTAACTACCATATTTTCCGGCATATAAGATGACTTTTTAACCCAGGAAAATCTTCTCAAAAGTCGGGGGTCATCTTATACGCCAGGTGTCATCTTATAGGGCGGGTATATCCCAAACTCTATATTTTAACTGGAAAAGTTGGGGGGTGTCTTATACGCCCAGTCGTCTTATACGCCGGAAAATATGGTAATTAAATCTGCTCCTACATTCTACAGAAAAGTGACGAAGCCTTATTTTAAGACTCATTCTCATCTTTATATCCAACTAGAGGCCCGGTGCACGAAATTTGTGCACGGGGGGGGGGGGGTTGTCCCTCAGCCCAGCCTGCACCCTCTCCAATCTGGGACCCCTCGAGGGATGTCCAGATCAGGCCTAAACAGGCAGTCGGACATCCCTCTCATAATCCACGACTGCTGGCTCCCAACTGCTCACCTGCCTGCCTTCCTGATTGCCCCTAACTGCTTCTGCCTGCCAACCTGATCACCCCCTAACCACTCCCCTGCCAGCCTGATTGATGCCTAACTGCTCCTCTGCCAGCCTGTTTGCCCCTAACTGCCCTCCCCTGCAGACCTGGTCCCCCCAACTGCTCTCCCCTGCAGGCCTGGGTTCCTCCCAACTGCCCTTCCTTGCAGGCCTGATTGCCCACAACTGCCCTCCCTTGCAGGCCTGGTCCCTCCCAACTGCCCTCCCCTGCTGGCCATCTTGTGGCAGCCATCTTGTGTCCACATGGAGGCAGTCATCTTGTTTGTTGGAGTGATGGTCAATCTGCATATTACTCTTTTATTAGATAGGATAGAGGCCTGGTGCACAGGTGGGGGCTGGCTGGTTTGCCCTGAAGGGTGTCCCAGATCAGGGTGGGGGTTCCCTTGGGTTGTGGGGCAGCCTGGGCAAGGGGCCTGTGGTGGTTTTCAGGCTGGCCACGCCCCCCGGTGACCCAAGCAGAGGCCCTGGTATCTGGTGTTTATTTATCTTCTACAATTGAAACTTTGTAGCCTGGAGTGGAGCCAAGCCTTCTGCTTGCTCCATGGCGGCAGCCATTTCTGTTAAGATTTGTTTACCTTCTATAATTGAAACTTTGTAGCCTTAAGCGGAGGCCTGGGCAGGCCAGGGTATGCGGAAAGCTTGGCTTTCTCCATCGCCGGGGGCAACCCTAGCCTCCCGCTCTTTCCAGCTCTGTGGCTGCTGCCATTTCTGTTTGGATTTATGTATCTTCTATCATTGAAACTTTGTAGCCTTGAGTGGAGGCCTAGGCCGGCAAGGGCAGGCGGGAAAGCTTGGCTTCCTCCATTGCCTGGGAAACCCAAGCCTCCCTCCTGCTCTCTGTGGCTGTAGCCGTCTTGATTGGGTTTATTTGCATATTTGCTCCTGATTGGCTGGTGGGTGTGGTTTGTGGGTACAACGAAGTGATGGTTAATTTGCATATCACTCTTTTATTAGATAGGATTTTCTGTTCTCTCACTGTCTTCTTCCCACAGTCCCCCTATCAGGTATCCCCCTTTCTGGTATCCTCACACCTCCTTGGGAAGAGGATAGCCCTCTCCGTGTGACAGAGAATCTTACGGGAGTCCTGGCCCCAGAGCCATTCATGCCTCTTATCAGCCCTCCTGTGGCAGATTTCAGCTGGCAAGAGCGACACTTCTGCTTGCAGGGTCCCGGTCTGCACGGACAGGAGGGAGTCTTTTTTGGAGCAGCAGTTGCGTTGGTGGATGCTTTGACTTTGCTTCAGGCTCTCTACCAAAAGACTGAGGCTGATTTCTTCCTGAACTTACCTAAGCAAAAACACACCTTACCTATCTTAGTTTTCTTCTCAAAACCAGTCTATCCCCAGCATGAAAAATGTAGGTTCTTCCTCTTAATATGACTCCCATATGAAGCTTTAGGAAATAGTCAGTAGGGTTAAAGTAATTAAACAAGGAGGGTGGGGTGGGGAACATCCAGCCTGCATGCCGCATGAGGCCCGCAAAGGTCTGGCCCTGCCAAGGCAACCACAGGCAGGACTCGAAAGTCAATAAACCTAGGAGCTTTTTTCCATAGCAACATAAATTTATGTTAAGTGAATTCTATTAAGCGAATGATGTTATAAATATCCAAATGGCCCTTGGCAGAAAAAAGGTTCCCCATCCCTGCCTTAGACCAAGGTTGCTATAATGCCTTGGCAGTCTATGTGAGCAAACCAAAATCTACTCTGGTCAATTCCTATAAATGCTCAAGGTTGAGACTTTGAAACTCAAGGACAACCAATAACAAACAGCCAACTAGGTTTCCCAAATAAGGCAACTGCTTAAGCTATTGCCACTCAAATAATTTACCTGCTTTGCTTCTGCATCTGCTCTATAAAAGCCTTTCTTCTACCTCCTATTGTAGACCACCCACTTCCAGTTTGATGCTGCCTGATTTGAATTGATGTATGCTCAAATGAACTCTTCAAAATTTTAATGTACCTCAGTTTATCTTTTAACAGTAGTGTGTGATTATTATTAATACTGTGCTATTATTATTGTGTGAAGGTAACAAGTCCTTAGAAGACAGAGATGATATATTATTTATGTAGTTATTTAATAACTAGAGGCCTGATGCACAAAATTCATGCATGGGGGGAGGTGTCCCTCAGCCTGGCCTGTACCCTCTCACAATCTGGGACCCCTTGGGTAGGGTCCCTAGGCCTGGCCAGCGATCAGGGCCTATCAGGGTTTGCCTTCCCCTGGCTGCCGGCACTTGGCCCCACCTCCGCTGCTGCCACTGCTTGCCATCTGTGTGGCGCTGCCGCTCCCCACTCCCCCATCACCGGTCACCTCCCTCTGTGGGCGACAGATGTGGGGTTAAATCGCTTGGCTGGCCTGTGCCTCTCTCTGCGGGGCAATTGCTGGCCAGCTCCACACATCCACTCCAGTGTTACTGGCCGATGGCCTTGGCCTCCCTCTGAGGGGTGATCAATTGCGGGGCCCCCAGATCGATCGCCCCACAAAGGCAGGCCTTGCCCACCCACCACAGCACCACCAGCCAGGTGGCCTGAGTCTCCCTCTGTGGCCGCCGGCTCCGTGGCCTGGGCCTCCTTCTGTGGGGTGATCATGGGGTGATGGCGGGGCCCCCTGACCAATCGCATCACACCCACCTTGGCTGCCTGGTGCCAGTGTGTGTTATAGCATAGTCGTCCAGAAGGTCACCCGGATGGTTGTTCTGCTGTTCATTTGTTTGGTCGATTTGCATATTATGCTTTTATTATTATAGATTATTATAGATGCTTGATTGAGTCAGAAACAACACCAATGCTTTAAGCCTGTGTGCAAATTTCTCTCCTGATAGTAAGTGATGCATTCTAGTTCATTTTGCTCCCAAAATATTAACCTCATATGCAACACCTATAATATATTCCCAAGAATGAAATTTAGGAGTCAAGGATCTTATCGAGTCTAATATGTCACTCTGTCTAGTTAATTTTATACTGTAGAACCTAAAGTATGAATTATAAACTTTGTAGCACTTGAATATAAAGTACTTTGTGGCTTACCTACTTTGTGGCCTCATTAGTAGCTACTCCTTATTTGTGGTGATGAAAATGCTGCACTCAGGATTCCTACTGCAGGAAGCATAATGGGCTGATGGCCCCAGATGCTGTCCTTATGGATCCACTCTTGTGTTCACACAAAGGCCCGGCAGACTTCTCTCAGCCAAAGTTTGAGCAGGAGACTCAGAATTTGGCAAATTCTTTATTGTTTTTTAAGATACAGCTTCAGTTCATGAACTACTTATAAATATTTGTGCCATTCTATGTAATAAAGAGGTAATATGCAAATTGACCATCACTCCAACACACAAGATGGCCGCCCCCATGTAGACATAAGATGGCCAGCAGGGGAGGGCAGTTGAGGGCGATCAGGCCTGCAGGGGAAGGCAGTTGGGGTGGACCCAGGTCTGCAGGGGAGGGCAGTTAGGGGCAACCAGGCCAGCAGGGTAGGGCAGTTAGGGGTGACTGGGCCAGCAGGGGAGGGCAGTTGAGGGAGACCAGGCCTGCAGGGGAGGGCAGTTAGGGGTGACTGGGCTGGCAGGGGAGGGCAGTTAGGGGCAACCAGGCCTGCAGGGGAGGGCAGTTAGAGGCGACCAGGCTGGCAAGGGAGGGAAGTTAGGGGTGACCAGGCCTGCAGGGGAGGGCAGTTGGGGGCGACCAGGCTGGCAGGGAGAGTAGTTAGGGGTGACCGTGCCAGCAGGGAAGGGCTGTTGGGGGTGACCAGGCAGGCAGGAGAGGGCAGTTAGGGGCAATAGGGCAGGCAGGGGAGTGGTTAGGGAGTGATCAGGCTGGCAGGCAGAAGCAGTTAGGGGCAATCAGGAAGTCGGGCAGGTGAGCAGTTGGGAGCCAGCAGTCCTGTATTGTGAGAGGGATGTCCGATTGCCTGTTTAGGCCTGATCCCCTTGGGCTGGGCTGGGCTGAGGGACACCCCCTTTCCCCCATGCACGAATTTTGTGCACCAGACCTCTAGTTTCCTTATAATTAAAAATACTTTAGGGATAGGGGCAGACTGGGAGAGGACAATGGGGGAAAAAGGGAACATATGTAATACTTTCAACAATAAAGAATTAAATATATATTTTTAAAAATATAAAAATAAAAAAAGTATTTATCTCATAAAAAAAAAACTTTATCTGTATTTTTTAGTATCTTTCAGAGATCCTGGCACAATGGTAACACATAATAAGTACTTTACAAATTCTTGCCTATTGAATCTATTAAAGATAACACTGTAAAGTAAATATGTATCTTAGTTTTTAGTAAGATCACTGCCTGTATTTATTTTATTGGAAAACTATTTCCCAAGTGAAAAGCAAGTAAACTTCCCTTGTAAGCTTGAGTCCAATGGAGGATATTCAATTTTCCAAAATAACACTTAACACTTATATAGCATTTACTGAGTAAGCATCCTCTCAAATATTTTCATGACATTTTCAGTAATGGTACTGAATTCCATAACTAGATTATTCTATAAGTTATTTAAGTTGACATTTAGGTTGTTTCTAATGTTTTGCTATTAGAGACAATATTAAAATGAACATCTTTTGCAAAGTGTTTACTTATATTTATTAGTATTGCTATAGGTTTCTTGGGCTTTCTTGCTGCCATATTCTCTTGATTTTCCTGTTACCTCTCTGACTATTCCATTTTATGCTGTCTTCTCTTCACCTACCTGACACTGTTCACATTTCTGAATTCTCATACCTAAGTGTGCTTTTCTGCCCATTCTACATACTCTTTGTATGAGATATCATCCATGACTTCAATCACCATCTTATTGCTAAATTCATTACTTTGGGCAAATATCTTGCTGAACTATGGATGCTCATATCCAACTATGAATATTGTGTTATTTAGGTTCTTTGATTGTAAGCAACAGAAACTAAATATGACTAACTTAAACAAGGGAGAATATTAGGCATCACAGAATTTGGTCAAAGTACTATGATAGGAGCGAGGCAAGGATTCAGAAGAGAAACCACTAAAATTATATTGTAGCAGGAACTCTACTTAAGTTTCTCTGTTCAAGATCCACACTCTGGTAAGATAGCTTCCAATTGGCCTAGCTAGGGTTCCATGTCTCTTCCCTAACTAGGGCAGACAGAATTCTGATGCTTGGCTTAGTGGATTTTGTTTAATGATGAAGACATAAGTCCTCAAAGGTAAAAACCTGGGTCTGATAAGAAAGACAAAATATAATAAAATAAAACATCCCCCCCCACACACACACACAGGCTTATTACCTTTTCTCTTAAACATTTAAAATTACATTTTCTTAAAAGCAAAGCCATAATCTTCCCTTACAAGCCTTCTCCTCTTTTAGGGTCATATGTTCAGTGAAATGTATCACAATCCACCCAGAAACTCAAGCCAGAAACCTGGAAGCTCTTCCTGACTCCTCTCTTTTTGTCACTCTTACTTCTTGATCAATCATCAGTTTTATTGTCCCTATGATCAAAATAACTCCCCAGTCCATTCCATGTCCCTCATTTCCATTGCCACCACCCTAGGGAGACCAAGTAAACATCATCTCTTACCTCAACAACTCTAACGTGGTATTTTCTGATATTCCACAACTGCACTGAAATTAGAGTAATTAAAAAAAAAATGAAAATACAATCACACTAGATTGTCTCCAGAAAGATTGTATTAATTTTTTTCAATAGCAGTGTGTATAGGTTTATAAGTCCCATTTTCTTGCCCTCACTGTGAATTATGAAAAACAAACCTTTCCTAAGTAGATTAGCAAATATTCTGTCTTAATTTTTTAATAGAAATTTCTTTTAATTTGTTTTATAGGAAGTTGTTTTAATAGCAATTTGTTTTAATAGAAACTTCTCTGATGATTAGTGACATTGAACATCTTTTCATATGTCTCTTGGCCATCTGTATATCTTCTTTGGAGAAGTGTCTATTCAGGTCCTCTGCCAACATTTTAATTGAGTCATTTTGTGTGTGTGTGTGTGTGTTGAGTTGTCTGAGTTATTTATAAATTTTGGTTATTAATCCCTTATTAGATGTGTCATTGGTAAATATCATCTCCCATTAAGTGGATTATCTTTTCATTTTGTTGGTGTTTTCCTATGCTATGCAAAAACTTTTTAGTTTTATGCAATCCCATTTGTTTATTTTTTCTTTTATTTCCCTTGCCTGAGGAAATATGTCAGAAATACCTGAGATTTTACTGCTTGTGTTTTTTCCTAGGAGTTTTCTGGTTTCTGTATTATGTTTCATTCAAGGGATTGTTGGGTTTTGTTTTAGTGGACAAGTTATCTTGCCTAGATTCAAAAACTATAATCTTTATCTACTCTGGTATGTAGCATCTGCTATTTCTGCCCTGTTCTTAAGGCTTTTAAAGCTTGCCCCCTGGGAAGTATCTCCTATGCTTATATGGGCTGGTTCCTCCCTATTTCGTCAACTTTGCCTCAGAATACCCTCATAAAATAAAAGTCAGGTTATTCATTCTACACATATTTAATATGTACTTATTGAAAGCCTACTGTGTGCCAAGTACCTGGAACACATTAATAAACAAGATAGAAAGAAAAAAAAGGACTAATGCCCTGCCTTTATGGAACTTAAGTTGTAGCTAAGGAGACAGATGATAAGTAATAAACATAATATATAAGTTAAAATAATGTAAGAAGATGATATGTACCATGAAATAAAATTGTGAAGGGTAAGAGATAACTGGAGTGTATGGGATATGGTGAGTTGTAACTTGAAATACTTTTGATCTCAATGTTCTGCTCAAAACCCTTCAATTGCTCAATAAAGTTTCACATTTGTCTACAAGGGGCCACGTGATCTGGTCTCTATAACCTCTCTGACCTCATTTCGTGACACTGTCTTTCTCTTCTATCTGGCCACACTGGTCTTCTTGCTATTTCCAGAACAGTCCAGGCATACTTCTACCTCCTGCTGGAGCACGTTTCTCCCAGATATGCACTCAGCTGATGCCTTATCATGTTAAGTATTCTCAAATATCACGTTCTCTCTTCTCTGTGAGGCTATTTACAACCACTTTATTTTAAATTGCTATTTTGTCTCCTGTAATCTTTCTCCCATGTCTCTGATCAGATTTCTTCTCTCCACTTGTATGTATATGTAATACATTATTTGCTTATTATCTATTTCTCCCTACTTGAATGTAAGCTCCATGAGGGTCATGCTTTACTGTGACTGGAACTTTATAGGTACTCCATAACTATTTATTGGAATAATGATAAAGGAGCAAGAATCTGAGCCTGGATCGAAGTGAAGAACCAAAAAGGTGGTTGTAAGTAGAACTAGTCTTTGCACAACTTAGACCTATAGAATAAAATCATTTTAGATAGTCTCCTTAATTCATGTGCATCTGGCCACTTCCTGTAGCCTGGAGAAGTTCTTGTTACCATGTAATAACTGTAAATATCCTTTGACAATTTAGATGTCTCCTTATTTTGGTCTGTTGCACCTCAGGGGCCAGCTTATTGTGATTTGCTAAGAGATCATAAGGTATATTTAAAATCTAGGATGAATTTTTCTTGACTTCATGACCATAGAAATGAAATTGTATCAGCTGTTAATTTCTTTTCCAAGTGAAGAATACTAGCATTGAAATTATATTTATACTTGCATGTGTTGATTTTACCATTTTACACTCACTGGGAAATTCTGGTTTTGAAATTCATCAGAGCAGAGAGAGAGAAGTTCATGCACTGTAGAATTTCAGTTATAATTGCTACTTTGTCTCCCAAAGTAGGATTGCTACTAGCACTGAACTTATGCTTATCAGTTATGTTTATCGTTTCCACCAACCATGGAATTTTGGTTTTGGAATTTATCATAGCAGAAAGAGGAATGTTCTCATACTATGGTAGCTCAGCTGTAATTAGCTGAGCATTGCTGCAAACCAAATGTTGGGAACAGATGCTAAATGCTGATTTTTATTCCTTTTATCTCCTGTAGAAAAGATTTGTTTGTTATGAAGAACATGCAGGCCATCCTTCTGGGCTTGAAATAGAAGGAATTGCTCTATCATGAATGTGATAAAGACTAATGCAAGATACAGGCTGGCATAATTTGATGTTGTACTTCAGAAGTCTTAGAATATATTAATAGTCTACCATTTGTGTTGACCATATTTTAAATATTATATAAGACTAGAGGCCTGGTGCATGAGATTCGTGCACTGGGGGAGGGGGATCCCTCAGCCTGGCCTGCGCCCTCTCGCAGTCTGGGAGCCCTTGGGGGTTGTCTGTCTGCCAGCTTAGGCCTGCTCCCCGCAGGGGACATCAGGCGGACATCCTGAGCGCTGCAGCGGAGGTGGGAGAGGCTCCCTCCACCACCACTGCACTCACCTGCTTTGAGCTGGGTTCTGGTTGAGCGGCACTCTCCCTGTGGGAGCGCACTGACCATGAGGGGGCAGCTCCTGTGTTGAGCGTCTGCCCCTTGGTGGTCAGTGCACATCATAGCAACCAGTTGTTCCACCGTCTGGCCAATTTGCATGTTACCCTTTTATTATATAGGATATGTAGCACATGTATTGTCTGTTTCCTTGGCTTACACCTTGGTTGGTCAATTTCATAAATTAGGAATTTAAAAAATGTTGTTTAGGAACTATATCTAATTCTCATAATTTCCCTTTTATTCACCAGCTTCTTAATGATTTTATTTTTTTTTGTTGTAGGTCCCTGGAATTTTCTAAGTGAATACTATTAATCAAGTCTCCAAGTTCTCCGAGAACTGGTGATTAATATGAAATACATCATTTTGCTTTCCAGCCTTTTTATAATAACATTCAGTGTAATGCTTAGTGCATTCCCTATATTGCTTTCCTCAAAATGACTTTCTATTTTAATTAATTTACTTGACAAAACACTTGTGTGAATTTTCATTATTATCCCATCTGTGATGGCCAATTAAAAAAGGTAAATTTGCATCTTAGTCCTTAAAACTAATGTTAACAAATCTGGGCACAATAACAGATAAGAAAAGGGAATTTGAATTTAGTTGAGTTGCCGTACTATTTATAGGGATGTTCAAGTTGAACCTAAACATCGTTATTAATAAGGCTCAGTCTCTTTAAAGCTGTTAGAATTTTTGTGTCTCTTTGTAATTTAAAAACACATTGGAGGACAGGAAATCCTTGTTAGCATTGGTGCATTGTGCTGTTAGAAGTTTATGTATCTGGTGGAAAGAGCTTTTTAGTGAAAAGCTTGATATTTGTAAAAGATGGAGTTCATCATTCATACATTCAACAAATATTTTTTTAAGAACTATTGTTACCGGAAGGGGGCCTAGTGCAGAATGAATATGCCTCTGGCCGGCTGATCGTATGTGGGTTCTTGACTTCGTGCTGGAAAGAGTTCACAGTATGAGTCCAGGTGATTTCGAGAGTGTGTTTATTAAAGCTGGGGACAGTGAGGCAAAGAAGGGCTTAGAATAGAAGAAGCAACAGGAGAACCTAGGTGAGACTGCTTTGGTTCCCTAGAAATGTTATAGGAAAGAAATGAGAGTAGGTGGGGCTGCTGTCAGCCCACTGGAAAGTCAGAGAAATGGGGGCCTTGGAGACCAGCTCAGGGGTAAGCCTGGGATGAGCTGCCACTGCCCATTTTCCCCTGGCGCAAGTCTCGTGGGGACCCTTAGAGTTTAGAAGAAAGAAAATTCACTCGAAAAGGAGATGCTGGTTTCTTTGTCTTGAGGGGTTTTATCTGCTTTCTAAAGGTGGGGAGGTTTCAGGAGAGATCTCAATAAAATATTCACCAGCTTTTCCAGGTGTGTCCTTTCAGGGTCAAGGTCTCCACTGATTGGCTGGCACCAGGGCCCGGGATCATTAGACATTGCAGCGGATCCTGGTGTCATCCACCTGGTTTTGCTGCTTTTCTGGGTCTGGAGCTGAAATACGACTGAGGTCTAGATGTAACCTTTAGGGAGGAAAGGTCAGGGGATGGTCCAAATCGCATGACCAGCAATATGCCAGGGGAAGAAAGGCCACCTTAGGGGCGAGGTCCAACACCAGTTTTGCCCATTGCTAGGCACCCAGGACTTTCCACCCTGGTGACCTTCTGTATCTGGCTGAAAATTGCTGGACCCGTTCAGCTTGCTCTCTTACTTTCCCTGTTCCACTTGCCTAGATTCTTCCTGCCTCACTAGGATATGCTAACTAATGATCTAGTAACTGATAATACAAGAAAGAGTCTTGGCTATTATGGAGCTAATAGGTGGAGACAACAAAGGAATGTACAAATGTAAGGTCATTCTGGTAGAAAGAAATGCTATAAAAACACCAGGGAATGGTACAGAGAGTGATTGATGGAGTGCCAGAGAAAGCTTCTTGAGAAAATGGCATTAGAGCTGAAATAAAAAAATAAAGGAAACAAGGGTGCAAAAATCTGAAAAGGTAGTGATATGGCTGGATTAAGGGAGTGCACGGTGCACGATCAGGTTGGAGAAGTAAGCAAGGGCCAGGTCACGGGTGCTCTTGTGGGCTACAGCAAGGACTGTTTCTTATTCTAATTGTAATTGAAAGCCCCTGGGAGTTTTAAGCAGATGAGAGAGAGAATCTGATGAATTCTAAGAGGATTCTTTGAACACTCATTTTTTCTGCATCACCAGGGGAAAAGAGTAGCATGGGCAAGAATGAGGCTCACCACACTTCTTCACATACTTGAAAATCTGGAAATGCTAATTCAGCTGGGAGTTGTTGCTACTTTGGACCATATTGGCCTTAGGCTAAACATACACATATAAACCCACAGGCATTATATAAATACTAGAGGCCCAGTGCACCAAATTCATGCACTCAGGGGGTCTCTCAGCCCGGCCTGCACCCTCTTGCAGTCCGAGAGCCCTCAGGGATGTCCGACTGATGGCTGGAGGAATGGGCCTAAGCCGGCAGTCAGACATCCTAAACATTGCTGTGGAGGCTGGAGAGGCTCCTGCCACCACTGCTACTCTCACCAGCCATGAGCCTGGCTTCTGGCTGAGTGGCACTCCCCCTGTGGAAGCACACTGACCACCAGGGGGCAGCTCCTGCATGGAGCATCTACCTCCTGGTGGTCAGCGCATGTCATAGCGACCAGTTGTTCTGCTGTTTGGTCGATTTGCATATTAACCTTTTATCCCTTTGCACTCGCTTGCTTTTTTCTCGATTCCTTTATTCTAATGCTAACCGTGTCGAGTCACACTCGACATCTGAGTGCAAAAGGTTAATATATAGGATATTAAAAAAATTTCTTTTTGGTTAATCCTCAACTTAGAATATTTTTTCCATTGATTTTTAGAGAGAGTAAAAGGGAGGGAAGAAGGGGCAGTGAGAGAAAGAGATAGAGAAAGAGAGAGAGAGAGAGAGAGAGAGAGAGAGAGAGAGAGAAAGAGAGAGAGAGAGAGAGAGAAAAACATTGATGTGAGAGAGACACATTAATTGGTTGCCTCCCAAACATGCCCTGACCAGGGCTGGGGATCGAACCTTCAACTGAGGTATGTGCCCTTGACTGGGAATTGAACCTGAGACCCTTCAGTGCTGGGCCGATGCTCTAACCATTGAACAACTCTGGCCAGGGCCCACACACATTTGTATTTGATGAATGTCTGGGACTCTTATTACTGTGATTCTTTTTGATGCCTTCACTCATTTTTCTGATTTTTTTGTCTGCCAGGCCCTTTTGAGGGTTCTTATTTCCCTGTTTCTCGTACACCAGAAAACATTTCCCTCAGAAGAATTTCTCTTTCTTTAAACCTGTCAGAAGTCTGTTGTGCAGATTAAATTCTCTAAATGAGAACAGGAAAAGGTGGAAATGAGAAAGTGTAATGCATCAAGTCAAATAATAGCAAACCATGTTAAAGAAACACTAAAGCTTTATAGTAAAAACAGGTTTTATTAAATTGGCAAAACAGATTTATTCAGGCACTGTTGCAACAGGAAAAAGAGACATCAGTGTAACACTGGGCTCAATTCTGAGTATGACAAGGAAAAGCTGGGATTTAGAGGCAAGGAGCAGGGTGGAGGGTCGGTATGGAAAATTACTAAGAGGAAATATCAGGCATAGAGAATGTTCTGACTAAACTGACTTGACAGGATTCTTGCTGAAGGCAGGCCAAGGTCATCAGATATCACCTGCAGATGGTGAGAGATGAGGAATTTGATCACATATCAAAGTGATCAGATATGGAGGGTAGGGGAGTCTCCCTAAACTGACTTAGGATTCTTGCTGAACTGGGCGATGCAGGCCCAACAAGGAGCGCTGAAGCTTACTTGAAAAGAGGGCTTAGAGGCACTGGACTGCAGTCTGTTTAAATAGAGTCTTTGTCAACCAGGAAGAAATAATCACACATGTATTGCTCCCTTTTTACTGCTAACACAAAGAGGAAGGATTAATCTTGTGCAGATTGCAGGGTCCAGGAAAAAAAATCACACTATGATTTTTATTCAGAGGCAATAGCATTAAGTGGACATTAAGGGCAGTCCTAAGGGGAAAAGGAATCGTCATAGGAAAGCCACATGCATTTTCTGAAGGATGCATGAAACGGAGAAGCAGTAAGCCAGTTAAATCTCCCATACCGTAAGGACCTGGGAAGGAGTAGGTAAGTATTAGAACCACTAAAAGCTTCACTTTATTCTAGGAAAATAAATTGTGGTGCCTGCTGCACCCACAACCCTTGCACAACTCTACCCATGACCCTCACCACCATACAGCATATATGAAAAAATGAGCCCAAACAGCCATATTTTATATTATGACCCTGCGCCTGTTGCTACAGGTATTGGATTAGGAGTACTTGCTCTAATGGCAACCAATTCATAGGCCTGTCCGTAACCTATGACATGAACAGTTGAAATGATGACACGGACCATCAATTTCCAACCTTTTCATCACATGGCACAATAAACTAATTACTAAAATGTTGCAGCATACCAATAAATATATTTTTTGCTGATCTGACAAAAATAGGTATAATTTTGATTCATTCACACTGGATGGTTATTGTTATGTGGGCTGTTGTCACTTTTTAAATTTGACAATCTAAGGGAAAAGAGGTCAGTGACCCTGACTAAATAGTCAAGTATTACATGTTTTAAAAAATCTTGTGGCACACCTGTTGTAAATCGCTGATCTGGGCCAATCATACACTTTGTACAATTTACATGAATTGACAGAAGAGAAAATCAGGCATAATGGGTTTGAAGGTGACGTTGCCTAGAGAGAAGCCCTTGAGGTAGATTTAGAGCCATGTATGAGGGATTAGATTTAGTTCTCGGAAAGGGCAGGACAATCTAAGTTATCAATAGAAGCTGTCAGGTGAAGAAAAGTTCTAGAGTACAGAAAGAGAAAAACTAGGTTAGTTGGTGTAGCAGATTAGATTAAAGATTGCTACAAATTCTTTGACATTTTGTCTTATCCAAAGGTGATGCCTATATCTCCTCCCTTTTCATTTGCTGGCTGTTTTTTTTTTTTTTTTTTCTGACTGCTTGATCAATAAAATACAGAGTGGAAGTGACTTATGCCATTTTGGAAGCTCAAGAGATTGTTAATATTCAGTTACCATCTGTTCAAATACTTGCTCTAGGAAATAAGCAACATGCTATGCCACCAGGAGGGCTCAAGGAGAGACCCACATGGAGAGGTAAGGCCCCAGACAAGTAGCCCGGGATGAGCTCCCAGCCAGCAGCAGCTCCCATTGGCCAGCCCTGAGTAAGCCCCCCTGGAGGTGGGTCCTCCGGGTGCAGCAGAGATGCCACAACGACCCCCATGGAACAGGAGAGAGCCCCCCCCTGCCCAGCCCTGCCCAGACTGTAGGTTCACAGGCAAAATAAATGACTGTTGTCAGTATTTTCATTTTTTATTATTTTAATTATGGTAAAATACACATCACATAAAATTATGTTAACCATTTTTAAGTGTACAGCTTTGTCATTAAATATATTCACATCACCATTCATCACCAGAACTCTTTTCATATTGCAAAACTGAAACTCTATACATGTTAAACAATGACTCCCCATCCCCCCGCCCCCACTTTCCCTGACCTCCTCAGCCCTGGCAACTGCCATTCTATTTATTTATTTATTTATTTATTTATTTATTTATTTATTTACTCAATCCCTCCACCCTTCCCCTCTGACAGCTGTCAGTCTGGTCCCTATATCTATGCGTCTGTCTCTATTTTGCTTCTTAGTTCATTTTCTTCATTAGATTCCACATATGAGTGAAATCATATGGTACTTATCTTTCTCTGACTGCCTTATTTCATTTAGCATAATGCTCTCCAGACCCACCCATGCTGTCACAAAAGGTAAGATTTCTTTTTCTTTCCCCTTTCTTTCTTTCTTTCTTTCTTTCTTTCTTTCTTTCTTTCTTTCTTTCTTTCTTTCTTTCTTTCTTTCTTTCCTTTCTTTCTTTCTTTCTTTCTTTCTTTCTTTCTTTCTTTCTTTCTTTCTTTCTTTCTTTCTTTCTTTCTTTCTTTCTCTCTCTCTCTCTCTCTCTCTCTCTCTCTCTCTCTCTCTCTCTCTTTCTCTCTCTCTTTCCTGTTTTTTTCTTTTCAGCCAACTAACATTCCATTGTGTAAATGTGTCACAGCTTTTTTATCCACTCATCTACTGATGGGCACTTGGGCTGCTTCCAAATCTTGGCTATTGTAAATAACATTGCTATGAATTGAGGGGTACATATATTCTTTCGAATTAGTGTTTTGGGTTCCTTTGGATGAATTCCCAGAAGAGGAATCATTGGGTCATGAGGCAGTTCCATTGTTAATTTTTGAGGTAACTCCATACTGCTTTCCACAGTGGCTGCACAAGTCTGCATTCCCACCAACTGTGCACAAGGGTTCCCTTTTCTACATCCTCGCCAGCACTTGTTTGATAATTTATTGATGCTAGCCATTCTGACAAGTGTGAGGTGATATCTCATTGTGGCTTTAATTTGCATTTTTCTGATGATTAGTGATGCTGAACATCTTTCCATATATCTATTGGCTACTGTATGTCACACCATCCTACTTTATGTTTCTATGAATTTGACTACTCTAGGTACCTCATATTTATGGAATAATATAATATTTGTCTTTTTGTGACTAGCTTATTTTACTTAGTGTAATGTCCTCAAAGTATATCCATATTGTAGCATGTATCAGGATTTCCCTTTTACTTTTATGGCTGAATAAGATTTCTTTGTATATATATATCATATTTTGTTTATTCATTTAGCGGTTGATGAACTCTTGGGTTGCTTCCACCTTTTGGTTATTGTGAATAATTGCTGCTATAAATATCAATGTACAAATATCTGTTTTCAATTATTTTGGTTACTCAGAAGTGGAATTGCTCACTTCTATTTCTTTCTGAAGAGTGGAAATCAAACTAAGGGATTGTTTGCTTTTCTGCTTGTTATGAGTGTACCAAGCTATACCATACTACCAAACTATACTATATTGTGAAAAACAGACAATCCCTTTATCACAGGACACATAGCAAATAAATAACTAAACATACAAATATAAAATTTCTAAATGAAAAATTGAAAATAAAAACTTGACAAATAATGTCAGTGGATATTATAGTCACTTGTTCCATAAATTAAATTTAACGTTCTTAGGCAACATGTGTGGTTAAAATGAGACAATATTTTCAAAGTAATTGAAAATTTAGTGAATTCCTACAAGTGCAGGTGTTTCAGAGCTTTATATTATAAATACATATTCACAAATTAGTTTATTTTTAGATCATTGACCACTTAAAAAAATACACACTTTATTTTGTCTCTGACTTCTATGAGTCTCTTGATTCTTTTGATTGTCTTAAGATTCACAGGTTAGCATATATATTGATTTTAATGATTAGCGTTAAGCTCCTATCCTATCTAATCTCTCATCAGTAATAAGATCAGCTACCTTCTATTTGTCTATAGCCTGACCTTGATAGACTCTGGGAAAGGGGAAATGAGAGGCATTGCAATAAGTACAAAGTAGATCTCAAGTCAGAAGAGAGAAAATTGTCATAGCTATTCTCAGAATACTGGAATTGGATATGAGAAGGATTGTGAAGAGTGTTAATATGTGAAAGGGTTTAATGAGTGTGTATGTTACATGTGTTTCTGTGCATTACTTAGACTGTGGGAGCCCAGAGTAACAGTTCTTAACCCTAGCTGCATAACATTAGCAGTGCTTGGGGATCTTTTAAAATTAGCACTCAGGTCTTACCCCATTGCATCAAGTCAGGATGGGATTCCATCAAATATATTTTTTTAAAGTTTCCAGATGAGTCTAATGAGCACCCAGTGTAAAGAACAATTGTACAGGGGAATAAAACCCATTTTTGTACATTTTGTACATTCTGCACAAGGCCAACTACCCGATGAGCGCTCATTAGACATTAAGGAGGCCTCTACTGAACCAGGTCTTTTAGTAACAGATGAGGCCTCAATTAGATAGCCAGCCACTCTATTCTATAGTGCTTTCAGGTTTCAAGTTCACACAGATAAGATGAACAGTATCCATGACAACAGATGTGATTCATCCATTCCCTTGGTTTCTATTTCCTTTGGGACATTCTGTTTCCTAGGATGACATTTGGGGCAGCTCAGATGCTCTGTCAGCCATGTGGCAGAGCTAGTGATTTGAGCACTTCTTCATCTATACCTTTTTAAATATTATAATCCTAAGGCTATGCCTAATGCATGATATCAGTCTATGTACACTTTTAAAAAATAGTACAATATTTGCATGACTATGATAAAAATAATGATTGATTAATTTATTCTCTAAGCACTTACTTAATATTTGTTGCATAGTCAATACTTAAAGGCTCATGCTTGCCTTCAAGGTTCTTGTATTCTAAGTGGTAATAATACCTATTTTAGTGCTGGCTGGTGTGGCTCAATTGGTTGGGTGTCGTCCCATGCACCAAAAGGTTGCTGGTTCAATTCCTGGTCTGGGCACGTGCCATGGTTGTGGTCTCAATCCCCAATGGGAGGTGTGCAAGAGGCAGCATATCGATATTTCACCGACACAATGATGTTTCTCTTTCTCTCTCTCCTCTCCTCTCTCTCTAAACATCAATGAAAATATACATTAAAAAATAATACCTATTTTATGCCATCAAATCTATTTTATTATTAATATCCTCAAGCTTGTATATGGTACTATATTAGTCAAGGCTTTCTAGAGAAACAGAACCAATAGAATGTGTACATATAAAGAAAGAGGTTTATTGTAAGGAATTGGCTTACATGATTATATGGAGGCTGGCAAGTCCAAATCTGCAGTGTGGGCCAGCAGGCAGAGACCCAGGAGAGCTGATGTCCTAGTTCTAGTCCAAAGGCCAGTAGGCTGGAGACTCAGGAGAGCTGTAAGTGCAGATGAAGTCCAAAGGCAAAGTGCAGAGGAATTCCCTCTTATTTGGGGAGGCAGGTCTTTTTGTCCTATTTTATAGGGCACTTCTCACGTGACAGGTGGATAACTATTTGTTTAGAACTTTATAAAGCAACTTCACATACATCTCGTTTATTCCTGTTCCGAGATGGAGAATGTTAACTCTTTCCCCATATGTAATTATTATTTTTGTCCATGTTTCAGCTCCCTTCCAAAAGTTACTTTTAATATAATTGTACTGATGAAGCTGAAGACCCAGGCTCTCTTCAGAGACAAGTTAATAACTGTTGAATTCCAAAATTTTCACTGAAATCTTCCTGCTTGGTCTTCCCATTTTAGTCAATGAGATTAATTTTTAATATCTGTAATTCTTTTGTTGAACAAAACAGGATTACATTGGTTCTTGTTATTTCCTTCAGAAATATCAATGATCAGATCAGAGTATCAGATTTTGGGAATATTCTTTATGAGAAAGTGTTATGTGATAAGAAGAAAAGTTTATTAAGTTTTTGTAAAATATATTTTTTATTGTTGATAGTATTACAGATAAACTGAAGGACTTATATACTTATATGCATAGCCCATGGGCATGGGCAATAGGGTAGAAAAGTTTATTAAGCTTTATCTTGGTATTTAAACATAATGTAATACATGTGATGACTATATTATAAAGGCACATAAGAGTATTTGTGAAAGAAATGTAAACCTGACCAGCCAATGCTTGCCTAGCCTAGGCTCTATATATTGAAAAATAATGGTAGCTGAAAATGTCTATGGTGTGTATGAGAACACTTTTTAGAATTGGCCCTTTCTCTTCTCTTTAAAGAGAAATATTTTATTCACCATTTCCCACTAACCATATTAATGCTTTGCTTTGAGAAAGGTTGTCAATTAACTGCTGAATCATTTCCAATATACTAGTTTAAACAAATTTGATTCTGTTATGGAAATAATGTTCTGCTGGACAAATTATCCTCTCAAGTATTTGCATTCCAATTATATGCTACTATAGGCCTGGTGCACGAAATTTGTGCACAGGGTGTGTGTGTGTCCCTTAGCCCAGCCTGCACCCTCTCCAATCTGGGACCCCTCGAGGGATGTCCAATTGCCCTCTCACAATCCAGGACTGCTGGCTCCCAACCTCTCCGCTGCCTGCCTGCCTGATTGCCCCCTAACCACACCCCTGCCAGCCTGATCGATCCCTAAATGCTCCCCTGCTGGCCCGATTGCCCCTAACTGCCTTCCTCTGCTGACCTAGTCACCCCTAACTGCCCTCCCCTGCCGGTCTGGTCACCGTTACCTGTCCTCCCCTGCAGGCCTGGTCACCCCCAACTGCCCTCCCCTGCTGGCCTGGTTGGCCCCAACTGCCCTCCCCTACAGGCCTGGTCCCCCGCAACTTCTCTCCCCTGAAGGTCTGGTTGCCCCTAACTGCCCTCCCCTGCTGGCCTGGTCACTCGTAACTGTCCTCCTCTGCAGGCCTGGTCGCTCACAACTGCCCTCCCCTGCAGGCCTGGTCACCCCCAACTGCCCTCCCCTGCAGGCCTGGTTGCCCCTAACTGTCCTCCTCTGCAGGCCTGGTTGCTCCCAACTGCCCTCCCTTGCAGGCTTGGTTGCCCCTAACTGCCCTCTCCTGCAGGCCTGGTTGCCCCTATCTGCTCTCTCCTGCAGGGTTGGTCCCCCCCAACTGCCCTCCCCTGTAGGGTTGGTTCCCCCCAACTGCCCTCCCCTGCAGGGTTGGTCCCCCCCAACTGCCCTACCCTGCAGGGTTGGTCCCCCCTAACTGCCCTCCCCTGCAGGCCTGATTGCCCCAAACTGCCCTCCCTTGCAGGCCTGGTCCCTCCCAACTGCCCTCCCCCTGCTTGCCTGATCACCCACAACTGACCTCCCCTGCTGGCCATCTTGTGATGGCCATCTTTTGTCCACATGGGGGTGGCCATCTTTGACCACATGGGGGTGGTCATCTTGTGTGTTGGAGTGATGGTCAATTTGCATATTACCTCTTTATTATATAGGATTCATTAGGACTCTTTGTAAGTGTGGTACTCTGGGTGCTAAACTATTATGAAAAGTAATTAAAATTCTTATTTTCCTTACTATGAAGAAATCTCTAATTTTCTGCTTAAATGTCTATACAAAATCATCATTCTGTCATTTCTCTATATCTCTTTCTAGAGTATATAATAGTTCTTCAATGTTAACATTACATTCATTTAAATGAGAAACAGAGACAAGATCTAAAGCTTAAAGTCTTTTATGAACACAACTTGGGTAATAATTCTATATGGCTAGAATAGACATCCCATGAGTATGTAGAGAAATAAAATGTGGCTGAAAAGATTAGAGCCAGTGTGTAATATGGCTCATGTGTGAGCTTTGTAGGAAAAGTGCTGCTTTCAGCTGTTGAATATCCCACACTTTGAAATTAGTCTGCATTAGGCGCAGTATCTAGCACACAGTGAGTGCTTACGAAACACTGAAGTGAAAACAACTGGCAAGACAGCAAAGTTTTAATAGAACATTATTAAGAATTATATCAAAATTAATGTCTTAGTTTTGTAGCAAAACTTAATTATATCAAAATTAATGTCTTATTTTTGTAGCAAAACTAGTTTTGGGAAGAAAATTTAAAGGGATATTGAAGAATGATTAATTGGATAGCAATATAAGGAAGAACAAGGTTTTTGAAATAACATTTAGTGTAGTGCCTAGTGAACAGGGAATGGTTCAAGAGATATTGGATAAATGAAAGTGTGCATTGTGTGTGTGTGTGTGTGTGTGTGTGTGTGTGTGCATGTGCATTCAAACTTTCATCGCGCTGATAAATAAGTAAAAAAGAAAGTTTAATGTATTCAAATATATTCACATAAAACTCAAAATTTAATTTGGAAAAACCTAATGGGAAGCCAGATTCAACAAAGCTTATTCTTTATTTTTATCCCCTCTGTTAAGCATTCTGACAGCTTCCTTGAAATCTCAAGTTCCCCAATGCAATACTATAATAATTTAGGGAAGAAAAATCCAAAAGATGGTGTTGAAAAATAATTAGCATTTAACTGAATGTGAATACAAGCATGAAACAATGTCCCAGGGGCAGTAGATATGAAAAAGACTTAATGAAGAAGATAAACGTAACAATGATCAGAACAACAAAAAGATAACACGTTTTAGACTTCAGGTTCTAGTCTTTGAAATTCTATTGAAAGTTTCCATCACACAGTGGCTTGTGGGGTACCTGAACACATCTGCTTTATTTGTTTGGTTTTGGAAAATTTAAAAGTAATCTTGGTGCTATGTAGAACAATAACTTTAAACCTTACTGCTTGTTTTTCTACTCTTTCCTCCTTGTTTATATGATCTCACGCTGTGTTAATTCCCTTCTCTGTGGGTGTCTCAAGCCAGCGGACTCTAGAGGCTGAGTCTAAAGTTAAACCTCACGTAGGTAGAATTTTGTAGAATTGTTTGGAGTATGCTGGAGTTTACTTTTGTCATAAAAATCAAAGGAAAAGAAGACAATATTTAAATTTTGCTAAGCTATTAATTCACTTTTAAAATCACACCATGCTGTGGGGGGAAAATATTCAAATGCTAATCTCCAGCTTAGATTTTTTGTGAATACTTCAGTGCCACATTTTTTGTGCAAAGCTATAGGACTTTTCTGTTAGGTGTTTTGCTAAAACTTTGCCCTCTTCTACAAACCAAACTTTGTACTCTCCCAATCAACTAACACCATGGTTACAAATTTTGGAATAGTTTTTCCTTCTTTTTCTTTCTCTGTTCACAATCTGTTACCTTGTATTATTACTTTTCCTTTGAAATACTTCCAATTTAAAATTAAATATTTAAATACTTCCACTCTTGTTCTGTAGTCTGAAATGTCTTCAGTAACTAATTGTTCATTAAAAAGATTTTCAGGAAAATGAAGGTAATAATAGGATTTTTGTAAGTTTTAAATGAAATAATGTATGCAAGAATATGTAGTATTTACAAGATGCTTAGTAAGTAATCTTTACTAATATGTTTTTCTATTCAAAACTTTTCACTGTCTTGTTGCCTCCAGGATAAAGTCTGGAAATTCAGACTGATATTCAAGATCACCAGAGTTTGGCTCTATCAAATGATTTTTCACTAATCTCTAATTATTATTTAATTACACACATCTCTTTATGTCCATATGCATTCCAACATCTCTGCCAACATTTCTGCTCTTTGTTCCTAGGAAATCCTACTTCCTCTAATTAATCATATGTTCCAAGTTTCAAGTCCAGTCTTGCCACCTCTGTGGAACTTCCTTTAACTGTTCTAAGTGGAGGAGATAGAGCAATGAACATGATCTCTGCTCTCATTGTATCTGTTATCAGGATGCTTACAATCTAGTGGGGGAACAGATAATAACCAGATCAACAAAGAAATGAAATGATACATGCATGCAATGAAATATTATTCAGCCTTAACAAGGTACAAGGAACATCATGCTAAGTGAAATAAGTCCATCAAAAAAAAAGAAATAGTGCATGACTTCTTATTTATGAAATCCTAGAGTAGGCAAATTCACAGAAACAGGAAGTAGAATGGTGATTTCCGGGGACTGGGGAAAAGAGGAAAAAGGAAGTTGGTATTCAGTGAGTATAGAATTTCAGTTTTGCAAGATCAAAATGTTCTAGAGATCTGTTGCACAACAATGTGCATGTAGTTAACAAACTGTACTGTGCATTTTAAATGATTAAGGTGAAAAATTTTATGTTTTGTGTTTCTTGCCATAGTAAAAAAAAAATAATTGAGATAATCTCAGCCAATTAAAGGTGTTGTTAAGAAGATAAAACAGGATAACAGGATACTTACTGAGAGGCAATGTTATTTTAGAAAGCCTGTGTGAAGACTTTTGAGCTGAGACTTAAGTGATGACATGGATCAGTCATGAGAGTCAAAAGAAGTAGTGAGTGCAAAGGTCATGAGGTTGAAACAAATTTGCTCTATTCAGGAAAGATGAGCAAGGTAACATTCAGAGGGCACACAGTGAATTTGTTGAGGAAGGCAGACACTAGATTTTGTAGGGACTGGTGAGCTATGGAAAAGAGACTGCATTTTATTTAAATGTGACAGAAATTTATTGGAAAATTTTAAGCAGTGGATTATATGATCTCATTTAGAGTTTTAAAAAGTCAGCTAGCTAAAATGAGGAAACAGATTCATAAAGATAAATACAGAAGCACTAGTTAGAATGCATTTACACTGGAATACAGATGATGGTGACTTGGGACTAGAACTCAGAAGTGAGGTTGTCAGAATTGGGATATGGTTCGAGGTAACAACAACTGGATTTATAGATGGCTTAGATGTGGGGGATATATAAAGAAAAATTAAGGATGACTCTTATGCTATTGGCCTGGACAATGGGGGAAATTGTAAGAGAAAAAGATTTGGGTTTGAGGAAGTAAGACGTTAAGCATTCAGTTTTAGCTCGTTTAGGTTTTTTTTTTTTTTAAAAAAAATCTGTATTAATATATAATTCACATACCATAAAATTAATACAACATTTAGAGTGTACAAGGATTTTTTTTTAGCATATTCACAGAGCCATGCAATCAACACCATAATCTAAGGTTAGAGCATTTTTATCACTTCAAACAGAAACCTATACCTATTATCCTGCCTCTGGGCAACCACTAACCTACTTTCTGTCTCTATACATTTCTCCAACCTTGGCATTAAATATTAAGGCTATAAAGTGTGGCCTTTTCTGGCTGAATTCTTTCATTTAATGTAATGTTTTCAAGGTTCATTTGTGTTGTAGCAGGTATCAATCAGTACCTCAATCCTTTTTTTTATTGCTGAATAATATTTCAGCATATATATATATATGTGTGTGTGTATGTATGTGTGTGTGTGTATATATATATATATATATATATATATATATATATATATATATATCTACCACATTTTGTTTAACCATTCATCAGTTTATGGAAATTTGTATTATTTTTTACTTTTAGCTATTATAAATAATGCTGCTATAAATGTTCTTGTACAAGTTTTTGCTTTGGACATAGTTTTTATTTCCCCCCAGTATATAGCCAAAAGTGGAATTGTGGGATTAAATAGTATCTCTATATTTAACATTTTGAGAAATCGCCAAACTACCTTCCAAAGTGGCTGCACCATTTAATAGTCCCACCAGTAATGGTAAGGGTTCTAATTCCTTCACATTTTCTTGCCAACACCTATAACTGTCTGTATTTTCATTGTAGTCATTCTAGAGGGTGTGAAGCAGTACCTCATGGTTTTGATTTGCATTTCCCTAATGACTAATGATGTCAAGCATTTTCCATGTGCTTATTGGCCATTTGTATATCTTCTTTGGAGAAATGTCTATTCAAATCCTTTGTCCATTTAAAATTTTTTTCTTTTTTTTGTATTGCTGAGTTGTATGGCTTCTTTATATATTATAGGTACAAACTCCTTGCCAGATATATAATTTGCAAATAATTTCTCCTGTTCTTTGGGTGGTATGTTCACTTCTATGATAGTATTGCTTGCAGCACAGTTTTAAATTTTGATGTATTCTAATTTATCTATTTTTTTTCTTTTGTCATTTTTGCTTTTTAGTGGCATATTTAAGAAATGGCCAGGTTAAATTTTAAGTACTTACTAGGCATCCAAATGAAGGTAGCAAGTAGGGAGTTGCATAAGAGGCTGGATTTCAGAGGAGAGATCAAATTGGATAGAAATTGGAGTGTCATCAATGTATAGATAGTATTTAAAACCTAGGGACTTGATGGGATCACTCAGAGAGAAAGAGACAGTAGAAGTAGAAAAGTCCTGAAGGATAAAATCTATAATCATCACATATACCACTGGGTTGAGTGTGTGCCCTAGAGTACTGGGTAAACTACGAATTAAAAAAACACCAAGCAGCTAAGTAAACACTAAGACGGCCCTGTTAGGTGCAGGGCAGGTAACTTCCTCAAAGAGCCAGTGAGATGGTTTCCATGTTGTGGCCACTACAGTGAAACAGACTTTTCTGAAATAAACTACAACAGGGTTTTATCCCCATGTTGTTAACTTCCTAGAAAGTTTCTAACACTGAGATTACTCCGCTGCTCAAAACCCTGTATGAGATGTGCATATTTATACAAAGCGGCAAACATAATTCAATCCAGCCTGTGTAAGCTAACAAATAATTTAGTGGAGAAAATCAGAAGCTCAGAGAATCCTTGACAGGTCTGAAGAAATAGGCACCAGGCTAAATTAGCAGGCACCGTGCCCAGAACCAATCACACGCTGGCTGGATAAGCCAGCCATTGCTGCCGCCTCTGGCCCCAGACGCAGGCCGCGGAACTTGCCTCCCGTGGGAACTGCCACCGTCATTTCTGCCACAAGCAAGACGTGAGATGCCAGGAACCCGGCTTCTCTAAAATTGCTGGATGCCAGGTACTCAACTTCAAATCAGCTTTTACTGCTACCCCCTACAGCAAGCTACTCAGCTGACACTTGCACCAGGAAAGTAAATGCCTAGCACGTTGCATGTTTTCTCACATGATGAATTGAAACCTCACGTGGGTGCATCTGATTGGTGGGACCAAGGTTGTTTGCTTGCAGATCCTAGATGCCTAGCGTGGTGGAAAATGAGTGTTCAGGATTTTATAATGAGAAGGCAAAACTCACAGTGGAGAAACTCATGAAATATAGAGGACATTCAAAAGATAATGGGAGGCCATGTACACTTACAGCACTTTGCTATTATTCAGATATCATCTAATTGATACATGTTAGGTAAAATTCCTCAATTGTAAAGTGACAATTTCTCATCCTATATGATAATCCTATCTATACTAATAAAAGGGTAATATGCTAATTAGACTGGGAGACCTTCCAGGAGACCTTCCGGACATTCTTCTGGACAAAGCCATGGTGGCGGGGCTGAGGTAGAGGCAGTTAGAGGCCAAAAGGGGAAGGCAGTTGTGGGTGATCAGGCCGGTGTGTGTGTGTGTGGGGGGGGCATTGGGGGTGATCAGGCTGTCAGTCGGGGTCAGTTGGGGGTGATCAGGACAGCAGTGGGGGGCAGTTTGGGGTGAGCAGGCCAGCAGGTGGGGGCAAGAAGGCCAGCAGGGATGGCAGTTGGGGGCTAGCAGGCCGGCGGTGGGGGGCAGGTTGGGGGTGAGCACGCCGGCAGGCAGAGTGGTTAGGGGCAATCAGGCAGGCAGGCAGGTGAGCGGTTAGGACCCAGCAGTCCCAGATTGCAAGAGGGATGTCAGACTGCCGGTTTAGGCCTGATCCCTATAAACCGGCAGTAGGATATCCTTCAAGGGGTCCCAGATTGGAGAGGGTGCAGGCCGGGCTGAGGGACACCCCCCCTCCCCCCCATGCATGAATTTCATGCACCAGGCCACTAGTATAATAATAGAGGAATATGCAAATTGTCTGTTACTCCATAATGTCACAACTGATTGCAGGAGGCTGCCTGTGCGTGCACGGCGGGGAGTTGCTCCAGTGATGGGGTGGAAGCAGGGAGGCACCTGGAGGAGGCAGGACCATCCCGTAGCAGGGAGGGTGGGAGTGAGAGCCCGTAGCACCCCCTCACCAGTACTTTGCCACCCACCGCTCGCACTCAGAGCACCCCGCCTCCCACCTGCCAGGGGAAGGAGCACAGTGCAGCAGGCGGGAGGCTCCCATGCTCTCCTCCGGTGCCATGATGGGGCGGAGCCGTGGTGTTGCTCCGGAGATGGGGCAGAAGCGGGGAGGTGCCTGGAGAAGGTGGGACCAGCCTGAGGCTACTCAAGGGACTGAGGGCGGGGCTTGAAGCGGCCAGAGAAGGCCAGAGGGGTCGGATGCTGGGTCAGGCGCGCTGGAACTCTGCGTGGAGAGATTCGGGTGTCAAGGCAGGGTGGAGCCACACGATTTCACACGCTGGGCTCCTAGTTTAAATATAACACATTGTGAACTATATTTGTGAATTCACAAGTTTACCAGCTATTTGCATTTCTTTTAGAACAGGCCTCAGAATTGGATGGGAAGTTGGTATGTATATGGAATGTTCTACTCACTTTAATATACATGACCAACTCAGTGACCTTGCATTATGGAACATTAATAATGTCTCTTCATAAAGAAAGAAATTTTATAATGGTAGTCATTTAATGAGATCTACATCCATTATTTTTGTCTGTGAGATATCTGACAAAGAAAAGTCACCATAAAGATACAATACTCACCATTAGTTTATTATAAATCCTTAAAATATCAACTTAATGGAGATTGAATAAAACAATAATTTTGCTTTGCTTAGCCATTGATTTTTGTTTTGCTCATCTTTATTGAGATATAATTTACATAAAAGTAAATTATGTTTGATAGATTTTGACAAATATATTCACTCAAATAATCCCCAGCTGCAATCAAGGTATAGAACCATTTCCATAACCCCCCAAAGTTCCTTCATGCCCCTTTATATCATCCCCATCTCATCAGCCTTATGAATCCACTAATCTACTTTCTATCACTATAAATATTGATTATTTCAAATTACTGAGGCATCATTTACATACAAGATAAGGCATCCATTTTAAGTGTTCAGTTTGCTACAGTGATTGATTTTCAAAAAGTAAAATTACTCTCTAATGCTTTGGTCTTGAATTATCAGCTGTATTTATTCAAATTAAAAAAAACCTACCAATCATTTGGTTATGCAGGACAGCAGTAAGTAAGTTCTCTTTAATGTCATACACACAGATACACACAGAATCACGTTCTGTACACAAGCTCCTGTGATACCACAATATTGTTGATTTGTAAACTATTCTTGTAAAATTGCTGATACAAAGGCCAGAGAAAGCAGATATAAAACCAAGCTACTGATTTAAAACCAAGACTATTAGCTACTGTCACATACCCATGAATTATAAGGTCACTGATATATATATATATATATATATATATATATATATATATATATATATATATACACACTAGTGGCCCGGTGCATGAAATCCGTGCACGTTAAAAGGGAATTAATTAGAGGAAATAATTTACTATTGCTATTTGCCCTTTCTCTATAATAGAAGTGTCAGAGATGAAAGAAAATTAGTAAAGTGTATATGAAAACCTTCCTCCTGTCAGAGTCTGGGGCTCACCACGGGACCCAGAGTCAAGTCCCCACCCACCCACATGCACCTCAAAATCACGTGAGACCCAGACCCGGCCGCTCCCCCGCCCCCATTGGGCTAGATCCAGACCCACCAGTCCCACCCTTGTCAAGCCCTGCTGGGCAGGGGGCGTAGCCTCAGGTCCCCTGGCCTGGCACCAGGACAGGGGGCGTGCCCTGAGGTCCTCTATCAAGCCCCGCCTGGTGGGGGGTGCGGTCTGAGGTCCCCCAGCCTGGTGCCGGGGTGGGGGGTCACGGCCTGAGGTCCCCCGGCCTGGCGCTGGGGCAGGGGGAGCAGCCTGAGGTCCCCTAGCCCAGCACCAGGATGGGAAGCGCACCTTGAGGTCCCCCGTCAAGCCCTGCAAGGTGGGGGGCACAGCCTGAGGTCCCCTGTCAAGCCCCACGGAGGCGGGGGAGAGCATAGTCTCAGGTCCCTGCTGATTGCTCGTTAAGGCTCCTTATGGAAACTTGGCTTCAGCTGTGGGTGCAGCCATCTTTGTGATGGAGTGATGGTCAATTAGCATATTCCCTCCTTATTATATATATATATCTCCTATCTAATAAAAGAGTAATATGCAAATTGAGTGTACCTCCGCTACACCCACAAGCCATGCCCATCAGCCAATCAGGAGCAAAATATGCAAATAAACCCAACCAAGATGGCTGCGGCCACAGAGAGCAGGAGGGAGGCTTGGGTTTCCCCGGCAATGGAGGAAGCCAAGCTTTCTGCCTGCCCTTGCCAGCCTAGACCTCCACTCAATGCTACAAAGTTTCAATTATAGAAGGTAAATAAATTCCAACAGAAATGGCGGCAGCCATGGAGCTGGAAGAGCAGGAGGCCAGGGTTGCCCTTGGCAATGGAGGAAGCCAAGCTTTTGCAGCCCTGGCTGGCCTAGGCCTCCGCTCCAGGCTACAAAGTTTCAATTATAGAAGATACATAAGTCCCAACAGAAATGGCTGCTGCCACGGAGCAAGCAAGAGGCTTGGCTCTGCTCCAGGCTACAAAGTTTCAATTGTAGAAGATACATAAATCCCAGATACCAGGGCCTCCACTTGGGTCGCTGGGGGGGCGTGGCCGGCCTGAAAACCACCACAGGCCCTTCGCCCAGGCCGCCCCATGCCCCAAGGGAACCCCCACCCTGATCCGGGACACCCTTCAGGGCAAACCAGCTGGCCCCCACCCGTGCACTAGGCCTCTATCCTATCTAATAAAAGAGTAATATGCAGATTGACCATCACTCCAACACACAAGATGGCTGCCCCCATGTGGTCAAAGATGGCTGCCCCCATGTGGACACAAGATGGCCACCACAAGATGGCCAGCAGGGGAGGGCAGTTGGGAGGGACCAGGCCTGCAAGGGAGGGCAGTTGGAGGTGATCAGGCCAGCAGGGGAAGGCAGTTGGGAGGGACCAGGCCTGCAAGGGAGGGCAGTTGGGGGCAATCAAGCCCACAGGGGAGGGCAGTTAGGGGTGATCAGGCTGGCAGAGGAGGGAAGTTGGGGGTGACCAGGCCTGCAGGGGAGGGCAGTTAGGGATGACCAGGCCTGAAGGGGAGGGAAGTTAGGGGCAAACAGGCTGGCAGGGGAGCAGTTAGGCATCAATCAGGCTGGCAGGGGAGTGGTTAGGGGGTGATCAGGCTGGCAGGCAGAAGTGGTTAGGGGCAATCAGGAAGGCAGGCAGGCGAGCAGTTGGGAGCCAACAGTCCTGGATTGTGAGAGGGCAGTCGGACATCCCTTGAGGGGTCCCAGATTGGAGAGGGTGCAGGCTGGGCTGAGGGACATCCCCCCCCCCCATGCACGAATTTCATGCACCAGGCCTCTAGTATATATATATTGTTTAAGTATTATATATGTCTCCTTTTTCTCTGATTGCCCGCCCCCCCGCCAGTCCCACCATCCCCTACCCCAGCACAGGCCCCACCGCCCCAGTGTCTCTGTTGATTGGTTATGCTAACATGCATGCATACAACAAGTCCTTTGGTTGATCTCTTACCCTGCCTTCTCTCTGAGGTTGGATGGTCTGTTCAGTGTTTCTTTGTCTCTGGATCTATTCTTGTTCATCAAATTATGTTGATCTTTATATCCCACATATGAGTGAGATCACGTGATATTTATCTTTCTCCGACTGGCTTATTTTGCTTAGCATTATGCTCTCTAGTTCCATCCATGATGTTGCAAATGGTAAAAGTTCCTTCTTTTTTATAGCAGCATAGCATTCCATTTTGTAGATGTACCACAGGTTTTTAATCCACTCATCTACTGATGGGCACTTAGGCTGTTTCCAAATCTCAACTACTATAAATTGTGCTGCTATGAACATAGGGGTGCATATGTCCTTTCTGATTGGTGTTTCTGGTTTTTTGAGATATATTCCCAGAAGTGGGATTACTAGGTTGAATGGGAGTTCCATTTTTAATTTTTTGAAGAATCTCCATACTGTTTTCCACAGTGGCTGCACCAGTCTGCATTCCCACCAGCAGTGAAGGAGGGTTCCTTTTTCTTCGCATCCTCTCCAGCACTTGTTCATTAATTTGTTGATGATAGCCATTCTGACAGGTATGAGATGGTACCTCATTGTTGATTTGATTTGCATCTCTCAGATGATTAGTGACTTTGAAGGCATGGTTGGCCTTCTGTTTGTCCTCTTTCAAAAAGTGTCTATTTAGGTCCTTTGCCCATTTTTTGATTGGATTGCTCATCTTCCTTTTGTTAAGTTGTATGAGGTCCCTGTAAATTTTGGAGATTAAACCCTTATCAGAGACAGCATTGGCAAATATGTTCTCCCATGCAGTGGGCTTTCTTGCTGTTTTGTTGATGGTTTCTTTTGCTGGGTAGAAGCTTTTTATTTTGATGTATTTGTTTATTTTCTCCTTAGTCTCTCTTGCCCTAGGAGCTGTGTTGGTAAAGATATTGCTACGACATATGTCTGATATTTTGCTGCCTATGGCTTCTTCTAAGATTCTTATGGTTTCCCATCTTACTTTTAAGTCCTTTATCCATTTTGAGTTTATTTTTGTGTATGGTATAAGTTGGTGATCTAGTTTCATTTTTTTGCATGTATCTGACCAATTTTCCCAGCACCATTTATTGAAGAGACTGTCTTGACTCCATTGTATGCTCTTGCCTCCTTTGTCAAGTATTAATTGAGCATAATGGCTTGGGTTGATTTCTGGGTTCTCTGTTCTGTTCCATTGGTCTATATGTCTGTTCTTGTGCCAGTACCAGGC
This sequence comes from Cnephaeus nilssonii, assembly GCF_951640355.1. Lineage (NCBI taxonomy): Eukaryota > Metazoa > Chordata > Mammalia > Chiroptera > Vespertilionidae > Cnephaeus > Cnephaeus nilssonii. Next base: position 63,245,468 of record NC_137072.1, on the reverse strand, counting down.
AGTTTTGAGAACAGTGGCTTTGTAATATAGCTTGATATCTGGCATTGTGATCCCTCTGACTTTATTCTTCTTTTTCAGGATTGCTGTGGCTATTTGGTGTCTTTTTAAATTCCAGATGAAGTTTTGGAGAGTTTGTTCTGAAATATAGATATTAATGGTATTCCTGGCTAATCACTCCTATAAAATTATTTTTAGGAATGTAGAGTATAAATCTTAAGTAAACAAATCTACACTAATAAAAGAGAAACATGCAAATTGACTGTACCTCTGCTACGACCAAAGCCATGCCAATCAGCCAATCAGGATCGAGTATGCAAATTAACCCTAACAAGATGGCTGCAGATACAGAGCGAGCAGGTGGCTTGGGTTTCCCTGGCAATGGAAGAAGCCAAGTTAGGGGTAACCAGGCTGGGAGGTGAGGGAAGTTAGGGGCAATCATGCTGGCAGCGGAGCAGTTAGGCATCGATCAGGCTGGCAGGGGAGTGGTTAGGGGGTGATCAGGCTGGCAGGCAGAAGTGGTTAGGGGCAATCAGGAAGGCAGGCAGGCGAGCAGTTGGGAGTCAGCAGTTTTGGATTGTGAGAGGCATGTCAGACTGCCGGATATCTCTCGAGAGGTCCCAGATTGGAGAGGGTGCAGGCTGGGATGAGGGACACATCCCCTCCCTCTGTGCACGAATTTCGTGCACCTGGCCTCTAGTGAACAAATAAATATACACAGTTAGTGACTTAGTTTGATGTGAGTGGGAGAGGTAGATAGAGTACATGCTATTCAGGGAATTTCACTAATGATACAATTCTGAAAAAGCTTATTTGAAGCTATTAGCATGTTTTATGAGTTAATGATTTCTAAATATCTTCCCAGTTTGGCAAAAGAATCAGGTCTTAGAGGACAATGGCAGCTAATCCTTTTTGTCAGGTAGGATGGGTAATGGTTTAAGCATAGTCCAGCTCCCTGAATGTGAAGTGACGAGACTGGTTTTCCATGGTGTGGTATCCCAATCTACATGTGAGCTATAGTAATAAATGCTGGGAGCAAATTATTGTAGTTTAGACATTTGGAGCTCTTGAGAAAATTTTCAGGAAGGGGCTCTCAAACCATTTAAAATTTGCAAAATAAACAAGAATAGTAATTGTACAATCAACCAATAGCCATTGAATGATCTATCAGTTCCTTTTAACAAACATGTATGTGATACTCTGTATGAAGCACCACTTAAGGCTATGGTGATATGCGGATGAAGGAGGGCTTCTACTTTTGAGTTCCTACTTCAGACAGGCGGAGAGAGAGGAAACATTAAGTAAATAACTGTAACATGGAGTGTGAAGTTCAATGAGAGAAATGTATCTAGATTGTCATGGCAGCAGGGATAAAGAACACTGGATTTAACCTGAGAGAATCTGAAAAAGCTTTCCAAAGGTGATGATATTTTTGTTAAGTCAAGGAGGATCAGCAGAAATTAGCTAGAGAAAGTAGAGTCTATGTGGCTGTATTCCTAAGAAACCTCCCATTATTAAAAGTCACATTATAACTGCTGCAATGAAAGAATATAGGTAGAAAAAGATAGCTAGAGATCTTCAAGATTGTAATAGTAAGGTATTTATTCTTCTGCAGAAATTTTTAATAATGATGATATCTCTATTGTTACAAGGGTATGTTTATAATATAAATAACAATCAAAATCAAAATTAAAATGGGCAACATCAAAACTAAACATTTTTGCAATTGCTCTTTGGTCCACACAGCCTGAGTTCCTTCTGTTGCTGAGTCCTGACTTCACAACTATGTGTGAGCATTTATCACTACTGCCAAAGGTTAAAAAAAAGAGCCCAACAACAGAAGTTCAAAGAAAGAGGTTGGCTGAGCATCTGGCCATGCACTCAAAGCAGGCATGTGTTTCCATGCTTTGCATGAGTCCCCTACTGAGCTTTTAATTCCCCATAGAGATTGACTTATAATCAATAATAGTTTACAAAATGCAAAGTAGGTTTCATACTTAATTGATTGCATTATCTCTGATTCCCATTATAAAAGCTTTTTTTTCTGTTGGAGAAATGCCTGGAGTTTGGTGTGACTGGAGCATCAAATACATCTGGAATAATTTATGAGAGTAAGGCTGGACAAATAGCCAGATCATGGCCTCTGTCTGCTATGTTAAGATTTTGGATTTCATTCTGAAAGCAATCAAGGGTGATTGGCTGATGAATTCCACGAAGGGTTGAAAGATAGCATAAGATTTGAATTTAGAAAAATACCCCTGGTGGCAGTGTGAAGTGTAGATTGGTGTGTTGGGGAGTGGTGACAGAGGCCATTAGGAGGCTATCAGGATAATGAGGGCCTAAAGTAAGGCAGAGGAAAGCAAAGGAGGGAATAATTTAGAGAGATAAGAACATTGAATGATTTTACTTAGTGACAAACTGGATGTAGGTATGTGTGTGTTTGTGTGTGGGGCAATGTGAATGTGTGTGGCAGTATGTGTATCAATGTGTCTGATTGGGTAAGGGGTGTATACATTAACTCCTATCTTTCTGATTTAGAGCTACCAGGTGAGATACAAATGATAGGAGAAGAAGCAGGAACAGGATTCCTCCAGGGGAGTGGTGGAAGAGGATGGCTCATTTACGAATTTAAGGTACATAAAGGATATCTAAGAGAAAAGACTCAATAGGTAGGCCTGAAAATCAGGAACTTAAAGGTACAGATACAGAATTTTAGAAAATAAAATTCAATTGAAAATTTTAGTCAAAATAAAACATACACATAGTTAAAAGCATAAAATCGTAATTATCAACTTATTGCCTGTCATGTCCAAATCTATCCCTCATTGCTTGCTTTACAAGTTGTCTCCAGCCTAGGGCAGGCTCTCACTCTCATGGTTATATTCTAGACCTTGTGATTAGAAATAACTGCAAACTCTTAATAATTTCAATTTCTTATACTCCAGCCTCTATTCTGTACTTCCTCTCAGTTCACTGCTGTCATCCTTTGACCTCCCCTGGGAACGACAGTTCATTGATCCACTACCATTAATCTCTCTCTCTCTCCCTGGGACACCTTCATTCCCTTCTTACCCAGTTTAATTCATGGGTAATCCTAATAAACTCCCTTACATTTACTCTCAGCTCCCTTGCCCCATCTCTTCCCTCATTGTACTGCTTCATGAAATTACAGTTGGGTCAAGTCCTTTCTCTGAGCCTACAGCCATGCGGCTCAGCATTTCTGGAGAAAAACTTGCAATACTCTGACTGCTTCACAATTCAGCATGTAAACCTCAAGTGGGTCCTTACCACTGCCAGGCAATTGCAGAGCTCATTCAGTCTCCCACACAACTACTTCACATTTTTCTTCCACCCTCAAACCTATAACCCCTTCTTTCCTGTTGTCACTGTCAACTTCCTCACCAAGACAATTGAAGGAATTAATAGAAAACTTCCATGAAATGTCCTCCACCATAGCTGCCTTCTTGTCTATTAGCTTAGCCATGCTCTAGCTTAAGTCAGCCTATCCACTTCTGCACTTGATCCTTTTTCATCTTGCTATACAGACATTTATTTAGCAATTCCATCTTCTACATAGTTTCTTTGCTCTCTAGTAGAGCATTCCTATCTCCCAGAACATCTATATAATAAAAGCCCAACAACCATTACGGTGGAACAACCAGAACAACCAGTCACTATGATGCACACTGACCACCAGGGGGCAGATGCTCAATGCAGGAGCTGCCCCCTGGTGGTCAGTGCGTTCCCACAGCTGGAGCACCGCTCAGCCTGAAGCCGTGCTCAAGGCTGGGGAGCGCAGCAGTAGTGGCCAGAGCCCCTCCACCTCCGGGGCAGCACTAAGGAGTGGCGAGCCAAGCAGTAAGGAGCAAGAAGGCGGGCAGTTAGGAACGAGGGGTCCTGGATCAAATCATATTAATGAGCATGAGAGGCTGTGAGAAGCAGCATCTAAATACAGGTTCTCATTCAAGCTTGTGATGATTCTGGGCATCGAGGACTGCAATTGGTCACATTAAAAGAAAGCAGAACCAAGATTCTAAATAAATTAATGACCAAATATGCCAGAGCAGCTATATAAGATCCAATAAATTAAATGCCAAACAGATAAAGTCACCACATGAAATTAATAAAGTCTAGGTAATCAGTGAAAGTCAGAGCATTCAGTATCGGTTAACAACATAAAGTTTCTAAGAAAAAAAGAATATTTTAAAATTTTATTTTCTTTAGAAAAAATATTGAAAACAAGTCAACAGTCCATTTTGAAATTAACATTTTAATATCTGGGTAAACAGAGAGTAGGATATTTGTACAACCTGATACTTCGAGATCGGAGGGGGGGCGGAATGTGTTTCCTAGAATCAATTATCTGTGATGGTTAGATTTCACAGAACCAGGGTGGCTCTGACTTTGTAACTGACAAAGTATTACTACCGTTTCTTTCCAATGACCCCCTTAATTAGAACAATTAGTGCATCTGTGCTGTGGCTCTTTTGAACTTTTGGCATTTCTGCTACTAGCAGTCAGCTGAATCCTCAGCAGTTTACATTTTCCTCCTTTTGACGGCTTGCAATCACTTTAAAGTGAGTGTACTCTGTCCATTCCTTTCTAAATGAAGCAGTGTATTGGTCTAAGGAAAAGTGTAGAGCATAGAAGGCAATCCAAAATTATAAATTAAAATATGTGTGAAAGAATGGAATCTCAGTTTTCTCTCAGGCCTATAGTATTTTGCACATTCATTCAAATAGGATATAAGATAATATCTTCTCTTGGCCTCATTCTCTCAATAGTTAACCCTTTTTCTTTAATCCCTATTACTGTAAAACTTCTGAGAAGAGTTGTCTCCATTGGCTGTTTTCATTTTCTCTTCTCCATATTTTTATTCAACTCCTTCCAATCAGGATGGTTCCCCCAGCATTCCAAAGAATTGGCTCTTGTCAAGGTAACCAATGATTTCCATATTACTAATTACTAAATCTGGTGGCCAACTCCCTGTCCTCATCTTGTTTTAGCTATCAGCACATTTGACAGGGTTAATTATACCATTTTCCTTGATTCAGTTTCTTCACTTTGTTTCCATTATATCACCATCTTTTGGTTTTTCTTGGACCTCACTGTTAACTCATTCTGTCTCCTACTCTTCTTCTCTCTAAACTTGTCATGTTAGAGTGCTCTAGGATTGAGGACTTCTCATTCCGTGAAGCACTTTTTTTTTTTCCTATCTGTATTCAGTAAATTCTGCCACCTAGTATAAAGCTCATGGTTTCTCCTGAATTCTAGATTCATGAATCCAACTTCCTACTAGACATCTCCACTTGGATATATATTGGATATGTAAATATCAGCATGTTTAAAGACTAAACTACTAATACTCTGTCCTCTACCCTGTCCTTTCACATTTTGATTGTTGGCAATTCTATCTATAGGTTTAGCTGCTTAGGTAAAAATTTTTTAAATTATCTTTGACTTCATTTTGCCTCCAATAGCCCATATGCAATCCATTAAAAAACCTTTTGGCTCTGCTTTCAAATATATACAGAATACACAGTCCATATAATGGTTTCTGAGGCCCTAGACACTCTGGCCTTCATCAAGCAACATTCTGATCCTTATTCTCCCCATCTTCCTTAGCCCACATATACACCTCAGATATGAGAACTTTTCCCTTAAACAGTCACCTCTTTTATAATTTCTATTTCTCAAATAAAAGATATGCAAAATATATTGAGGCAATATATTTATTCTAAAACAATTTGTACAGATGTATTTTGTACTTTTTTCATACTGCTTTATAATTCCACTCCACGCTGAAATCCATGAGAGAAGGCCATGCAGGCTTTCCTGGTATCCTTCCAACATACCATGCATCTTTCCATATTAGGGGCTTTTTTTTTTTTTTTCAACTCTTCTTCCTGATGTTCAGCTGGTTTCTTTAAGTTTTCGCTAAAACATCACTTTCTCAAGAAGACCTACATCAAGCAACATTCTGATCCTTATTCTCCCCATCTTCCTTAGCCCACATATACACCTCAGATATGAGAACTTTTCCCTTAAACAGTCACCTCTTTTATAATTTCTATTTCTCAAATAAAAGATATGCAAAATATATTGAGGCAATATATTTATTCTAAAACAATTTGTACAGATGTATTTTGTACTTCTGTGAGGTCATTTAGCTAAAATGAAACACGTTGTATAGTTTACAATTCTGAAGAAGCTTTCTTGAAATGTAATAAAAAATATCAATGATGCAAGACTTGGGCACTATGATAGAGAAAGTTTAAGAATAGAAATGACTAAGTAATATTTCATTGTATACAAGTACCACATCTTCATCCTTCTTCATCGAAGGACACTTCGGTTGTTTCCATGTCTTGGCCACTGTGAATAATGCTGTAATGAACATGGCTGTGCATTTATCTTTGCAAATAAATGTTTTCAATATTTTTGGGTAGATACCCAGAAGAGAAGTTGCTGGATCATATGTTAACTCTATTCTTAATTTTTTGAGGCCATTTGTGACAACATGGGTGGACCTTGGGAATATCATGTTAAGTGAAATAAGTCAGACATAAAAAGTTAAGAACCTTATGATTTCATTCATATGTGGTATATAAAACTGAGAGCAACAAATGAACAAACAAGAAAAACATACAAAAATGCATAGTCACAAACAACAGTATGGTGGTTACCAGAGGGAAGAGGGTGGGGATAGAGAGTAAAAGGGGTCAAATATATGGTGATGGAAGATGATTTGATTTTGTATGGTGGTCACACAATGCAATATACAGGTCATGTATCATAGGAATGTACACTTGAAACCTATATAATTTTTTGGGAGGATGCCACATTACTTTATTTGAAGGAATAGTACAAATGAAAGACATAAGTGGATGTTTTGGTACAAGTTATAGAAAAGGTAACTCCAACATGCACTTACTGCTTTGGTGACTAAGAAGTCACCCCCGTGGCTCTGGGAAGCCAGCCTAAGGCTTAGCTCTTATCACTGTCTACCAGGGTGTGCTTGTCAAAGAGATACTCTGCCATGCCAGTTTCAGGGCCTCCAATCTGTGCAAGTTGGTTATGTGGTCACCCAGTTCTTTAATGGATTTCACCTGCTCATTCAGGTAATGATTCTCAATGAAGTCACACAAATGAGGATCATTTTTGTCAGTGGCCAGTTTGTGCAAGTCCAATAGTGACTGGTTCACACCTTTTTTCCCAAGCATAATGCATTCTCCATTGCATTCATCCCCTTCTCCCAGTCATCACAGTCTGGTTTCTTGATATCCTGAAGGAAGATTCCATCACCTCGTTGGTTCTGAAGCTTCATCAGTTTCTCAGCATGCTCTCTCTCTTCACGAGATTGGTGAGGAAAATATTTGGCAAAGTTCTTCAAAACCACATCATCACTGTCAAAATAGTAAGGTAGTAAGACATGCACAGGTAGACATAGGAAGCATAGAGCGCCAGGTTGATCTGGCGGTTGATGGCGGTCTCCGAGTCCTGGTGGTAGTTCTGGTGCACCTTCGAGGTGGATCCTGTCGTTGTTACAGTGGGCCACTAAGGAGAGGCAGCTGTGCAGCATTGGAGTGGTGGCAGGGGCCTTGGGACTGTCTGAGGGCACTGGGCAGCTGGCTGAGATGGATCTAGCACTGGGTTCCATCCAAGCACTGTTGAAGCAGGAAACAGGGTGACTCTCCACAAAGACTGTCAAAACCTATATAATCTTATTCACCAATGCCACCTCAAAAAATTTAATAAAAAAAGAATGGAGAAACCCCCCCCCCCCAACAGAATAGAGATGGCTATTGTTCCAATAATAACAATGGCTGTCATTTATAGGAAACTTTCAGTATTTCAGCTACTGTGAATAGCTAATATTTACTGAGTAAATGTCAGGCATTGTTCTAAATGCTTTACATACTATATATGTGATTTAAGCCTCCCAGCAATCCTGTGAATAGGTTCTAATAGGTCTCCCCCTAGTGGCTTTGTGGAGAAGAGCATGAAAGGGGGAGGTAGGCAAGCGTGGAAGCAAGAACATATAGGCGTTGGCCATTGTTCTCCGTGCTCCTAATTTTTTCATCCTACTCCAAGCTTTCACTTGACAATCTGAAGAAATTATAGATCAAGAGAGAAGGGAATGGAGCTAAAGGAAGTTCAGGGCCAGGAGAAGTGGGAAACATTGAGGCAGAAACCATAGAAAAATTCAGAGAGTATTCCAGGGGGTTACGTTTAATGGCTGCTACCATCTTTTGTCTCTAATAACTGTAAATGTTCACCATATGTAAAGCTTTTGTAAATGGAAATTTATCCCCAAATTTTGGAAATAGGGAGAAGGCCCAGCATCCTGAAGCAGAACAAGAACTAGACTGTGCAAAAAACTACCCATAGACACACCAATGAACCAGGGATAAGGGAAAAAATGAAAAGGGTTAGCAAATGAGGGTCTTGTGATGAGCACAATTTTGCCATTCACACGGGTGTTTTCTGTTCAACCTGCTAAACCTTGCTACTGTCAGACATTGAGCATACGTGCGAAGACTGGGAGATAGCAGCTCCTTTCATGCTCATTCATGATTCTCCTTCAACATGGCAAAGATAAAGGAAGAAAATCAATGTTCTCATCCTTGATTCCCCTCTAACAAGCTTCCCCAGGTTAAATTTAGATGCAGAGAGCCCAGGTCCTTTTTGTGACAAGGAAAGGATCTGATTGCAGCTTTTGATATCCAAACTTGTGAAAGGGGTATTTTAATACATATTTCATCTTGACACTCTTCCACCCTGTGGCTGCACTTCCTGGGAAGGGACTGCGGCTCCAGCAATGATCAATCAGTAACCGACTCTTTCTGTAATTGGAAAGGCAGCACAAGTCTGAGAACAATGCCGCTTCACAGACTTTTGTTTATGAAGTGTTTTGTCATCATTTAAAATACCTTCTGTTTTCCCATAAACCCCTGAGGTAGGTTATTGTCACTGCCATTCTAAAAATGAGAATGTGGAGCTTGCATAACTCTACAAGGTTATAAGAGAAGTTATTGGCTTAGGATGAGAACTCAACATTTCTTGTTTCACCAGATTATTACCCTTTGAGTCACATAACTATAGTGACAAATGGAATGACCAGAGATAATGTGCTAAGAAGTGGGGCAGGCATAGAAGTCCATTGATGCACAAAGCTGGAAGATAAAAGGGGCCATTATTCATGCAACAAATGCAGTCTGTGCCATGCTTTTAAGCTACTCAGGACAAGTACCCCTCGTAAAATAAAACTATATATTTTCTTTATTTTATTGCTGCTGTTATTTGTGCTGTCTCTATTACTTGAATACTGTTCTGACTTTTAGGTTTGTCAAGTGGCTCCACTGTGGCTCCAATCACTGGTAAACACCACCAAAGTAGAATTTGATATTCTCACGATATGTCATGTTTCCATGTTTCACATTCAGACGGCCAATGGTGGGTGGGTAATTAACCAGGTAAAATAAGATGTTTTTGTTAATCCTCACCTGAGGATATATTTTTTTCATTAATTTTTGGAGAGAGTGGAAGGGAGGGGTAGAGACAGAGAGAAACATCAATGTGAGAAAGACACATCTATTGGTTGCCTCCTGCACCTGCCCAATCAGGTCCATGGGCCAGCGCGCTATCCAGTGTGCCAAACCAGCTAGGGTTGCAGCAGACTTTTAAAAATATATATATTTTTATTGACTTCAGAGAGGAAGGTAGAGGGAGATAGAAACATCAACGATGAGAGAGAATCATTGATCAGCTACCTCCCGCACACCTCCTACTGGGGATCGTGCCCACAACCCAGGCATGTGCCCTTGACCGGAATCGAACCTGGGACCCTTCAGTCCGCAGGCAAACACTTCAATCACTAAGCCAAATCAGCTAGGGCTGCAGCAGAATTTTTAACAACTCATTCTGCCTTTCTTTTCAGAATCTTAGCAGATTTATTGCTCTATGGAAAGAGAAGGACATCGAGGGTGAGAACAAAAGAGACAAGTCCTTTTTACTTAATTTCCTGAAGAGGTGATTAAAAAAGGAAGGCTTTACATATTAGGTGTGTGAATCATAGAGGAGGTGAGGTTGAAGGTAAGCTCAGGCTTTCTTTTCTTTTCTTTTTAAAAAAATTATCTTTGTTGTTGAAAGTATTAAAGATGTCTCCCATTGCCCCCTTAGCCATTGACCTGCTAAGCTCAGGCTTTCTGACCCAGAGGAAGTAATTATTTTTCTCAGATCCAATACTGAAGATTTAAAAGGAAAGACCTCATTGTCCCATTGCGATTGCCGCCCCATCCAGGAGTCATAGGAGTGGACAGAGGCATGCGGAGTGGTGATAGCTCCACACAAAGCAGACTGAGGAATGGGCCTCAGCCCTGACAGCAACGCAGCTTGTGGACAGACACCGGCATGACTAAGCTGTACGAGAGTAACAGCTCTTTTAATACCATGTGTAGGAGGATAGGGAGATATTGCTCACATTTGAATGTCAAGGGTAAGAACAGTTATAAGTAGGAGAAAGGGTGAATGCAGAGTAAATGTGGAAAAAGTCTTGGGAATCCCATGTTTAATCAAGATGGCGCAATGGAAAGTTGTCCAGCCTATCCTACTCCCCTTGGGGAGAAAATCACCTAAAAAACAATTCAAGTAAAGTAGTTCACTATTGCTGAATTTTTTCTGCATGTTAGAACAGTTAATAACTAAATATTTGGGGGGAGGGAGAGAAAATATGGTACCTTGTACCCCCCACATACCTGTGCTTACAATATTGCAATTATCTATGTTTTCATATATATCCACTCATAGATGTAGGCTCTATGGGGGCAGGGATATTGTCTGCTTGTTTAGGGTGGTATCTCCAGTGCCTGGCACATTTTGTTTGGCATTTAACACATTAGATGGTTGTTGGTTGTCCAAAGGAATGAATGGTGGATCAAGGAAAAGAGTGTTACAGATAGGAGAAAAAGTTAACTTTTGTTTTCCAAGTCTAATCCATTGGTACTCTTTTAAGAGACATGCAGTGTATAATTAAAACCCAAACTGTCTAGGTTCCAAATCCAGTTCTACCATCTCCAAGCTGTGTCATTACAAGATGGTCCTTAATCTTGTCTGTGAACTATCGTCCCCACTTACATCAATGGATATATCAGGGATATAAATTTTGCTGCATGTATCAAGTGCTCAAATAGAGTAGTTCAAATAAGATAAGGGTTTATCTCTTACTATCTATTATATAAAAAGCCTGTGGTCATCATGCCATCACGCCGTAATGACCAATCAGCAGGAGGCTGCGTGCGTGGGGTGTGCGGGCCTGTGTGCACTGCCAGGCACATGCGGGTGTGCGGGGACTTGACTCTGGAGGACTTGACCAGAGGTGCGGGTGGGTTTCTGGGTCCCACCTCCCGCGGTGGTGGTGGTGGCGGCGGCCGCGGGACTCTTTCTGGGTCCTGCCAAGCTGCGGACTCTGGGTCCTGGGTCTCTTGCGATTTCGCGTGCTGGGCCCCTAGTTTAATATAAAGAAGTCAGTTGGACTTGTATGGCAGGTCTATTATACAATCATGACCCAGACTCTTTCCACCCTTTCTTTTAGCCAACCTTGGACTGTGACTTTTAGAATGGTCTCTTGGTGGCTGCTGGAGCTCCAGCTGTTGCATCTGCTTCCCAGGCAGAAAAAAAGGAGATAAGCAGCCTGGCCAAAGTGGATCAGTGGTTGAGCATTGACCTATGAACCAGAAGGTCTCAGTTCAATTCCTGGTCAGGGCATATGCCTAGGTTGTGGGTTTAATCCCTAGTGTCAGGCCTGCTGGAGGCAGCTGTTCAATGACTCTCATCATTGATGTTTCTCTCTCTCTCTCTCTCTCTCTCTCTCTCTCTCTCTCTCTCTCTTTCTCTCTCTCTCCTTCTCCCTTCCTCTCTGAAATCAATAAAAATATATTTTGAAAAAAGGAGATGAGCAAAAGCAACTATGTGACAGTGATTTGTCTCCCTTTAAAGAGATTTCTCAGAAGTCTCAATCAAAAACTTCCATTTATATCTCATTGGCCAGACTGTATCACAAGAATCCTTCATCTGAATAGGAGTCTGGAAAATGCTTATGTGTATTGCTATTCCCCAAATAGAAAGGATTATGTTGGTAAGGAAAAAGTGGGGATTGGCTATTGGATACAACTAACAGTTTTGGAGCAGGTAAAGACACACCTAGTGGGCATTCAGATAATGTTGCTGAACTCACATTTAAATTAGGCTTGTGATTGTAATTGAAAATGTATATAAATATATAGAAATATATGTAGACTTGAACATTGGAATTTCAAGACATAGCTTTTAGGTGGCTTCCCAGCTGAAGGGTAATGATTAATGATGACATAGAATTTGTTGTGAACCTGAATCCTTATATAAATTCACTCATTTAACCCTTAATCACAACTCTGAAAAGTAGTTTGGCTATTATTTTTAGAGGAAACTGAGGACTACCTGGTAAGAAGAATGCTCCACAACCATCAAATGGCAGAGTTAGGTAAAAACTTAAACCCAATCTGCTTCCAGAGTATGTGCTTTTGATTCCCAATGCAAGTGAGAGAATATCTCCTAGTAAAAGTGAATTAAAAATAAAAAACGAATTCCTTTGTTCCCTGGATGGAATAAGTTAACTCTTAAATCTTAAAGATTTACTTGAAGTTGTTTCGTCTCTGTGATATCCTGTTCAAAATAAGGAGAATAAAGAGCAGATGGCAATATCTGTTAGAATATAAACCCAATAAGGGAAAAGACTGCCATTTTCTTGGCTGCAGCAAGAGCCTAATTTAGTGTTTCAAATATTATGAAAGTGCTTGGCAAATCCTATTTGTAGTGAAGCTCACACTTTGACTTTCCCAGCTATCCCAGCCTTACCATATAAATATGCTGCAATTTAAGAGCTTCTTTTAGAGATAGAACTCTAATTCTTATCTTCAGTCAAAATGAAAATATGCTGTTTTATAAAAACATTTAAAGCTGAACTATTACCAACCAAACAGCTTGCCAGAAAAGGCACATATAATGAGATTGCATTCATAGATATATTTATGCACATATGTATATATTTTACATGTACATATTATAAACACTCATGCTTATAAAAATAGCCTAATTATTTTTAGAGCATCTGTTGGGAGAAGAGGACATTACCCAGCCATCCTTCAAGGAAGACACAGATGGTAGGTAGTGACTGATTATGAGGAAGTGCATGCTATCTACACAAGGTCAGGCAAACAAAGCTTTGAGCCTTTTCAGTATTAGGATGAAGGCAATTGAAATGCAAATATGAGAGGATAGAAGGAGGTAGCAATTACTGCTAGACTCACCAGTGACCAAATAATTATCAGCATTAGCCTTGCCTGCAGAGGTGGGAGAAGGGGGTAGAATTTATCTCATTTTCTCTTGCCAACCTCCAATGGATTAGCGGCGAGGTGGGTGGCACCTGTAGCAGCTTTTGATTGGCTGCTTTTACATCCTCTGAAAGAAGGAGGAGGGGAATCAGCAGGTGGGTTCCCAAGAACAGTTTCATAAGCTGGAGACTGAATATTTCTACTATAATTAACCCCAGGGAGCTGCTATTTTTCTTTTTCTCCTCCTTAGTATTTTGCTAGTTAATGCCCCGAATGTTCACCATTCACTCTGCCCTCAGAGAAGCCCTTTTGCCAGGGTTGGTGGCTACAGTGTTCAGCCACACGCACTCAGCAATCAGTAAGTATTCTTTGACTAGTTGTTGCACCTTTTCCTGTGAGCTAGTGGTTTTGGTGGTTGTTCTTTTCTTCCCGATTGGACATTTACTGTCATAAAAGTGGCTCTGAGGAGCAAACGAAGGCTGCCAAGTCTACTCCAGCCCTCTGTGGTGCTCCTTGGCTAGTTCATATACTGTGATTATTTTACAGTTATTCAGGGGACTGTTTGCTGCTTTGGGGGTAGAGGAATCCCATAATGAAACAAACCTCCACAAAGATATCACCTCTTGTATTAATATTGTTGTTATTGTTGAAATTATTGGAGCAACAATCTTGGTAGACAAAACCATGGAAGTCTAGGAAAACAACTGCCTTTTGATTTCAGTAGAGAAGAGAAGCCTTTCAATCTTGTCATTATTTTGTAGTTTTTGAAAATGTTTGTGATTTCCATGAAAATGTATATTCCTCTAAGGCTAGCAGAGATGACTGAGTAACAAGAGGACAGTGCTACCTACTTATTTCTTCCTTTCAATAGAAGTGTTATTTGGTATGTTTTGTTAAAACTTTGTAAAAGATATACATTGCCGTTTGGAATATAACATCTACTGTTAAACACTTTACTAGTAATACATTGGGCAGAAGGAATAAGGAGGTCAGAAACTCTGAGTTGTGAAATGGCCAGCATCTGTGTGAACATGGTGTGTCAGAGTGGTCTGGAGTGTCTGGTGTGTTGACCTGATGTGTCCTTGTGGAATGTAACCTAGACTGTGTGCAGGTGTGACAAGGATGCTAGTGATGGTGAAGCGGTAAGGGATAAGACTGGAAAGGTAGGTTGAGACCCTCGACCTCAGGGTCCATGCTCCTCCTCTTCTTCTGCCGTCACGGGTACTGTGGGGCATAAGTTTGAGAAGTAGCAGGCCCATGGAGAAAGCATTGGACTTCTTAATTTTTGAAGCTTTCTGAGCTAGTTTACATAAAATGGTATAATAATACGCACCCCTCAGGACTAATAAGAAAATGAATTTAAGGAAAACATGAAAAGTGCCTGGCAACTTACTTGATACATAGTTGACCTAGGTACTTTCTTTCCCTTTAGTGCTATTTACAGGAATCATCCAGGAATTGTTTTTGTAACTGAATGAACTCTCTAATTGAATCTTTTTGTTTGTTTGTTTTATAAATATTAGTTATGGCTTGAATTATTCATAAATTACAGTAATCTTCCAAATTTCTTCCATATGAGTAGAAAACCTGAAAATTAGAAGATTTGGATCTTTAGGTTGATTTGTAGCTATCATTCTGATGCAAACTGGAATTAGTCATTCAAAGGTTTAGCAAAATTCTTCCTTTTAGCCTTTTTTGTAAGAAGTAGAAATAACATACTTCCAACCTAGCTCCTGTGGGGATCTTTGAAGGATAAATTGAATAATGTATGCAAAAAGTGATTTGAAGAGCTCTATAAAAGAGTAATAATAACCCTTACAAAATCCTTAATCAGGTAAGTGTAGGTTATTTTCATTCTTAAAACCTTGACACATTTCAGTAATCTCATTAGGATAAATATCTGTGGATGAAAAATGCAAGTGTCTTTGACTATTTCCTTAAAGATGATAAATCTTCAATTCCACACCTAGTTTAAAGATTATTCTTTTCATTTGTTAGAGTGTGGTAGAACTAGAACAATGCTTTTTGTATTTATTTTATTAAATCCCAGAACTCTTTGTGTGTCGTCAAGATTCATTGGTCAATTCTTATAGCAGTACATCTTTTTGTTGCTGTTGTTAATCCTCACTCAAGTATATTTTTCCATTGATATTTAGTGAGAGAGACACATGGATTGGTTGCCTCCAGCACATGACCCATCCTGGGTGGGATGGAGCCTGCAACCAAGGTACTTGCCCTTGACTGGAATCGAACCCGGGACCCTTCAGTCTGCAAGCCGGCTCTCTATCCACTGAGCCAGACTGGGTAGGGCACAGTACATCTTCTACCAGCTATTTTCAAAATAGTCCTAACTTCTTAGAGAATTATGCTGTTTATCATCATAATAATCTGGTCTAATTTCTGGTTTGTAATCTTTCCTGAATAATAATCAATAACAGTTACAATGATGGAGCTTTCCACATGACATGGGTTTGGTGAGTTTCTGATGTTTTCTTTCTGGTGATTTTAGCCCTTTGTCCTTGATTACTGCCACAACTAATCTATTAGTCTCATGAAACTGCTTGTGTTACTGCAAATTAGGCCACTGCCAGTGCATGTTAGGATGTAAAGTGTAATTATGTCAGTGATCAGTTTATAGAGGTTGTAATTTCCCAGGTTTGCACTTGATAGCACTTTAATAGCTCATATGAACAATTTTTTTTGCTGTCTTATGTAATTTGCAGAATATTTTAGTGGTGATGTTTAAATGCTGCCAAAGACATGATGTCATTATTACGTGGTAACAATACCTTTTAAAATGTGCTTGAACCTTTATAATCCAGTAATATAGTATCATGGTTTATGTATTGCTTTAACTGAGAGGTTTTAATATGATATCCACAGGAAAACAAAATGTTTTTCAACTAAATGATAGCAACATTAGTATCAACAGTCATTATTGGTTTTGTAAAAGGAGTTTAGTGACAAACTGTAGGCATCCAATTTAGCATTATTTGTTGTGACATAAAAGAGAAACTATGAGAAAAAAACCCCTCAATAATTTATATGCAATATACTTCTTTTACTATTTACCCCTAAGATCTCTTGTAATTTGTCTTTTGTGGTAGCTGTAAAATGTTAGAGTAAAACAGGAACATAATGAGATATTTACCTAAGGCAACACACTATTTTAGAATGAACTTTAATAACAGAATAAGAAAAATCTCCTTGTTACGCTGATGACTAAATGGTAATTACAAATCATTATTGATCATTGTTCAATGTTCATTAAATCATAGCTTTAACCTACATTTTTCTACTTGTTCTCAATAGAAAGAAATTGGCAGGTTAACGGATTTTATTCTGTCTCCAAATAATCGTGGTATAATTTCCTAAAAGTGAAAAAATTTTAAAAGAAAGTTGATTGCTAAAATAAATGTTCAACAACATTGAATACTTATTTCCTGGTCCTTGACAAAGAATGAATGAACGAATATTTACTGAGTTTCCTCTATGGGACCAACCCTGTTCCAGACATGCAGGATGCAATAGTAAAGCAAACAAAGTTGCTGCTTTTATGAACTTACGTTCTACAGCCTACAATAGTCTACCATCCAACATTTTTCAAAATCTTAGTTGACAGAAGAATTGTTTGAACTATGTTGATGATCAGCTGTTTTCTTGATGAGGAAAACAAGACATTTTTTGGGGGTAGACCAGCAGCTTGACTCTGTACCTAGTTAGTCAGTATCCCTAATGTACATTCTTGTTAGTCTATAATCAAGTCACTGCCCCTTCTTTAATTATCTGGTCTTGTAAGACTTGTTTACCTAAATACTCCCATTTTACAGAGGCCATAAACCATGAACAATATAGAACCCCTGGAGGGGGTTATCAGTGCTGGCGGGCCCATTTTGCAAAGCCCATGAAAGGTCTGGAAGTCTGATCCATATATGGGGGACAAAGAAACCAAAGGGTATAAAGAGAAAGCTTGCTCCATATTGGTTTACTCAGGATTTGGAGAACTGACCCCCTGAGTCACTGTACTAGTACATGTGAAACATCTGGAAATAAATGGGTTTTTCCTGTATCTCCGGTACTCCTGTGTATTTTTTTGGTTGCCTGGTAAATTCTGTAACATTCTCAAGGGAAAACTGACCATTGGTTGATTTCAGATTCTTGTACTTTGTGTGACATGAAAGGGGCACTCAGAATTAGATCACAAGGCATGGGGTCATGCGGGGGAGACTACATAGATCCCCATGGTCATCAAAACTCTGGATAGCCTAGGTCAGTGGTTCTCAAATTTTAGAATGCCTGGGGAATTTATCAAATACAGATTCCTAACCCCACTTTGAGAAATTCAGATTCTTTACATTTAGAGAGATACTCAGTAATTGCATTTTAAACAAGCAATAAGTGGTTCTAATAGTGTTGGTACCTCACCCATATTTTGAGAAGCACCTATTTTTCTTTATTTTCTTTTATTATTTTTTAAAATCTTTGTTGAAAGTATTACATATGTCCCTTTCCCCCACCTTTTGCCCCGTCCAGCCCACCCTCTCCCTCTCCCCAGGCCTCACCACCTTATTGTCTGTGTCCTTGGGTTATGCATATATACATACAAGGTCTTTGGCTGATTACACCCCTCCCCTCACCTTTCCTCCGAAATTCCCCACTCTTCCATGAGAAGCACTTGTTTTTAGATTTTATATATTTGACATTTATTAACATTACAAATTTAATTTAATTATTACTAATTACCTAAAAAATGACAAATGTATAGACAACCTTAGCCGTTCGTTGGTATAGATGAGCTCTATGACCTCTGAGAGAAGTTAATTAAATTAATTAATCTTTCTGGCTTAATAAATTTCTAAAGTCACAGAGGTAGGAGCAGTGAGCCAGATGGGCTGCATAGACTCAGGAAGCAAGTTACAGAGGCAAAAGAAGGGCCCTTGGAGCTCAGGAGAAAGAGAGCAAAGAATGAACCTGAGGGAAAAAGGGGGAGAGAGAGCATGCAGAGAAGTTCATTTTAGCATGAGACGTAGGAAATGTTCACTTTTCCTGGGAAACTAGAATATTTTCTTTTAGTGGGTAATGTCCAATGTGTAACTGACCATGCTTTCTTTTCATTTTGGCATTCAGGCAGCTTTGCCTCAATCTGATAACTGAACAACCATCATAAATTTGATCATCATAGATATCCTAATTCTTCCACACCACCCAGCCCTCATGACACCACAGTCTGTAACTGCCCCTTCCAACTTATATTTCTCTGTTGTTCTGATGATAAATTTTTATTTATATTTAACAATTGCACTTCTATAATCAGCCCTAAGTACTCTGTGGAATGAAATATGTTCTAAGCCAGTGATGGCGAACCTATGACACGCGTGTCAGCACTGACACGCGTAGCCATTTCTGATGACACGCGGCCGCATGCCGAGGATGAAACATTTGCTGCTCCTGAGGATG
Source organism: Cnephaeus nilssonii (assembly GCF_951640355.1). Taxonomy (NCBI): domain Eukaryota; kingdom Metazoa; phylum Chordata; class Mammalia; order Chiroptera; family Vespertilionidae; genus Cnephaeus; species Cnephaeus nilssonii. Next base: position 63,226,644 of record NC_137072.1, on the reverse strand, counting down.
AAACATTTGCGACTAGAGTCTTGGAGTTAGTTTTTTCCTCAAAGTGACACACTACCCGAGTTATGCTCAGTTTTTTGGCGAAGTTTGACACACCAAGCTCAAAAGGTTGCCCATCACTGTTCTAAGCAAAATATTCATAACTTAGATTTTTATAAATACAGACAAGTATTTCTTCCAATTTAGTCTAAGTATCACTATGCTAAAAAGGAAAGCTAGTTTTATCACTTTGTAGTAATCATAGTGTTGAAATCTATATTCACTTAGGAAATACTGAGAATGTGGTTAATCAATATTGGCATTTGTAATAACCATCACTCCTGGGAATACCTGATTATGCAGATGTGATATGAAAGAGGCAGTGAACGGAGAGTCCTGGAAGAAGAATCAGAGCCTGCGATGTAATCCCAGCTCTACTTATAATCACCTCTATGGCTCTAAAAAAATCGAAACCTCTTTGAACTTCTGTTTTTTCCTCCTTGAAATCACATGATTTGGAGTAAATAATCTCTAGAGATTTTTAAGCTTATTTGCAGATTACTATAATTTTTTAAGCTTTATATGATATTTACTCTTTTTACATATGGTTTTAGAAAACAGATAAATGTATATATCTAAAGAGGATATTTTTATTTAACTGAAAAACCTATCACTAATAATTGATCTTGACTTTAAGAATTGGACCAGACTTAATTCTATATAAGATAAACTTCTTACACATGAGACTGAAAGCACAGATAAAGAGTTGCTAACACCTCCAACCCATATTTTTTCATAGGAGCTATGCAACAGAGGATCTGGGTATGTCTATATACTTGATGAAGAAAATTAAATTATATTTAGACAAGTGTAAAGTTTTCATCTTCAAATTTGTCTCAATACCTTTCCCCCCGTTTCTTCCATACCCCTTCCAGCCTCCTGCTCATTCACTTGATTCTTCAGGAAAGAACTGAGATAGATATTACAAATTATTAAGGTGGTGACTTTCTAAAGCTAATTTCTCAGAAACTAAAATCAGGCTGGAGAATGTTTATTTCTCCCAGAATTGTTAATTTAAAAGACTAGGTTTATAATAACAGTTTTTTGATGACTTAAAATATATTTCCAGCATGCAGTGATGGCCTTTGAAAAGACCACAATACCTTAAAATATTATGAAAATCAAGGCCTCTAGATAGAGTTTGCTGAATATACAATGCAATCTTGTTGCCTAGAGCAGTAGAAACAAAACATTTTCATTCTTACAATGGCTGAGGCATCCTTTTGTTTGCTTCTTCTATGACAGACCTTCAGAGAGAGTGGAAGTGGTCAGAATGTGCACACAAGCAGCATACTCTTTAGAAATCTGGTTAGTACAAAGATATCTAGTTAAGAGCACACCATCTAATGAGTTTTCTTTTTCTTTCACCTTTTACACCCAGCCCTCAATCTCCCTCCCATCTGACAACTGTCAAAATGTTTTCTGTATATGAGTCTGTTTCTATTCTGCTTGTCCATTTATTTTGTTTTTTAGACTCCATATATAAGTGAAATCACATGGCCTTTGTCGTTCCCTGACTTATTTCACTCAGCACAATATTTTCTAGTTCCATTAATGTTGCAGATGGCAAGATTTCTTTTTAAAAAAAATATATTTTATTGATTTTTTTACAGAGAGGAAGGGAGAGGGATAAAGAGGTAGAAACATCAATGAGGGAGAAACATCAACCAGCTGCCTCCTGCACACCCCCCACCGGGGATGTGCCCGCAACCAAGGTACGTGCCCTTGACGGGAATCGAACCTGGGACCCTTCAGTCCGCAGGCCGACGCTCTATCCACTGAGCCAAACCAGTTTTGGCTTTATTTTATTTATTTATTTTTTTTATGGCTGAGTCATATTCCATTGTTTGCATGTACCACTTCTTTATTCATTCATGTATTGATGAGCAGTTAGGTTGCTATCATATCTTGGCTATCCTATATAATAAAGAGCTAATATGCTAATTAGAATGAACAGCAGAATGACCTTCTGGAAAGAAATTCCGGATGACCTTCCAGAACAACCAGTGGGTGGGGGGGAGGGCTGCAGGGCCACAAGGTAGCCGGGGCTGCAAGGGCCTACTTTTGCATGAATTTCTTGCATTGGGCCTCTAGTTGTAAATAATACTGCAGTGAAAATATAAATGCGTATGTCTTTTTGATTTAGTGTTTTTGGTTTCTTCAAATAAATACTCAGAGGTGGAATTGCTGGGCCCTACTTTTTAAAAAAAATATATTGATTTCAGAGAGGAAGGGAGAGGCAGAGAAAGAGATAGAAACATCAATGATGAGAGAGAATCATTGATTGGCTGGCTCCTGCATGCCCCCCACTGGGCATTGAGCCTGCATGCCCTTGGCCGGAATTGAACCCTAGACCCTTCAGTCCACAGGCTGATGCTCTATCAACTGAGCCAAACTGGCTAGAGTGCTGGGCCCTTCTTGACCCTTGTTATAGCCTTTGTTTTAAAGTCTATTTCATCTGATATAAGTACTGCTACCAGAGCTTTTTTGTTGTTGTTATTTCCATTTTCATGAAATATATTTTTCTATCCCTTTACTTTCAGTCTGTGTGTGTCTTTTGATCTGAAGTGAGTCTCTTGTAGACAACATATATAAGGTCTTATTTTGTTTTCCATTTAGCCACTATATGCCTTTTGATTAGAACATTTAATCTATTTGCACTTAAAGTAATTGTTGATGTGTGTATTTTTATTTTATTATTCATATTTTTTATTTCTTTTCATTTTTCTTTAAAGAAGATCTTTTTTAAAAATATATTTTATTGATTTTTTACAGAGAGGAAGAGAGAGGGATGGAGAGCCAGAAACATCGATGAGAGAGAAACATCAATCAGCTGCCTCCTGCACCCTCCCCCCCCCCCACCGGGGATGTGCCTGCAACCAAGGTACATGCCCTTGACCAGAATCGAACCTGGGACCCTTGAGTCCGCAGGCCGACGCTCTATCCACTGAGCCAAACCGGTTTCGGCTAAAGAAGATCTTTTAACATTTCTTGCAATACTGGTTTGGTGGTGATGAACTCTTTTAGCTCTTTATTTTCTGGGAAGCACTTTATCTGTCTGTCTATTCTAAATGAGAGTTTTGCTGGATAGAGTAATCTTGGTTGTAGGTCCTTGTTTTTCATCATTTTGAATATTTCTTGCCAATCCCTTCTGACCTGCAAAGTTTCTGTTGAGAAATCAACTGACAGTAAAAGGCATCTCCCTCATAGGTGACTAACCGCTTTCATCTTACTGCTTTTAAGATTCTCTTTTTGTCTTTAATCTTTGGCATTTCAATTATGGTGTGTCTTGGTGTGGGCCTGTTTGGGTGAATTTTGTTTGGGATTCTTTGTGCTTCTTGGACTTGTCTATTTCCTTCACTAAGTTAGGGAAGTTTTCTGTCATTACTTTTTCAAATAGGTTTTCAATTCCTTGCTCTCTCTCCTGATGATGTGAATGTTGGGATGCTAGAAGTTGTCCTAAAGGCTCCTTAAACTATCCTCATTTTGGGGGGATTTTTCTTTTTCTTTCTTTCTTTCTTTCTTTCTTTCTTTCTTTCTTTCTTTCTTTCTTTCTTTCTTTCTTTCTTTCTTTCTTTCTTTCTTCCTTCCTTCCTTCCTTCCTTCCTTCCTTCCTTCCTTCCTTCCTTTCTTTCTTTCTTTCCTTCTTTCTTTCTTTTAAATATATTTTTATTGATTTCAGAGAGGAAGGGAGAGAGGGAGAGAGAAAAAAAAAACATCAATGATGAGAGAGAATCATGGATCAGCTGCCTCGTGCATGCTCCCTAATGGGGATAGAACCTGCAACCTGGGCATGTGCCCTTGGCTGGAATCGAACCCGGTACCCTTCAGTCCACAGACCGACGCTCTATCCACTGAGCCAAATTGGCTAGGACCGATTTTTCTTTTTCTCTTCACTGTTCTTTCTTATCTTCCAAATCGCTGATTTGATCCTCTGCTTCATCTACTCTACTATTGATTCCTTGTAATGCATTACTGTTATTGTATTTTTCATTTTTGACTGGTTCTTTTTTGTTTTCTATCTCCATTTTTATGTTTCCTATCTTTTTGTTGAAGTTCTCAATAAGGTCATTGATTCTTCCCCTAAATTCTTTGAGCATTCTTACAGCCACTGTTCTGAACTCTGCATCTGGTAGGCTGCTTGCCTTCATTTGTTATTTTTCTGGAGTTTTGTTCTGTTCTTTCCTTTGGGGCATATTTCTTTGTCTCCAGATTTTGGCAGCCTCCCTGTGTTTGTTTCTATGTATTAGATAGAGCTGCTACATCTAGTCTTGGTAGAGTGGTCTTATGTAGTGGGTGTCCTGTAGCGCCCAGTGGCACAGCCTCTTTGGTCACTCAAGTTAGGTGCTCCAGGTGCAGCCCTCTTGTGGGCTGCATGCAGTGCACCCTCCTGCTGTAGTTAAGCCTTGATTGCTGTTGGCACATCAGTGGGAGGGACTGATCCCAGGCCAATTGGCTATGAGAGCTAGCTGCAACTATAGCAGGGGACCTGCTATGCAGTGGCCAACTCCACGAAGCAGGCCTCCTTTCAGTGGGACTCTGGTACCTGTTGAGTTCACCCCTTGAGTGTGTTGCTCATGGAGGTGGTTGGGCTAGGAAATGATGGTACATAGTAAAGGCAATAAATCTTTTAAATTATTGTTATGATTTCTCTTTTTACTGCTCGGTGAGCTTCTTAAGAAGAAGTGGGTGATTTATAGGGAAACTCTTAGGGATTCCTGTGTTTCACTGGTCATGTTTCTGCACGCATTTATCTGTATGTATCATTGATTGGCCGCTTCCCGCACACTTCCCACTGGGGGTCGAGCCTACAACCCAGGCACGTGCCCCAAGCAGAATCAAACCTGGGATCCTTCAGTCTGCAGGCTGACGCTCTATCCACTGAGCCAAACCAGCCAGGGCTAGAATACTTTTAACACATAATCGCATAATATGATACAATTTTTTAGAATCATTAATTTAAGTAGGAAACCAATAATTACAAGTTGTCTTTTTCAGAGGTGAAATCAGTCTACTTGTTGGAATTGTCAAATTGTAAAACCAGATTACGTCACTAGATGGCATAAGTTGCAAGTTGAAAGGAAACTGTGTTGCCAGATATGAAATGTAATGTGCTGATACCTACCTGTATCCTAGTTTATTTTTGTATATAGGAATATTAATCTTGGAAACTCCCAATAGGGAGAATATGAATTTTGTTTGGGTCTTTACTTCTGAAATACATATAACAAAAACAAAAAAACAGGCATTAAGTTCTTAGTTTCAGAAAAAATTAAAGAAAAATAGTTTTAAAAAAGCGCAATAGTTTGTATTAATTTAAGTCACTGAATATTGAACTAAAAAAATTACAGGATATTAAGGGGTAAGTAGAATTATCCCCAGGGAAAACTGAAAAGTGGTGGATTAATTAATTAATTCCTCTCTTTGGTATCCTGTATGGATGGTTTTCTACTTTCCCCATTCTCTTTTGGAAAGTCCCTAATCCCAGCTGCTGCTTTTCCTGCTGTCCCCAGCTGCTCCATGCTCACCACCGTGGGCACACAGCACAGTGATTTTACTTGTACATTCATCAAAACATTCCTATTCTGTGTCTCATCCCCTTGGAGTCAGAAGTTTCTATATACTGGCTAGTCAAGAAACAAAGCCATGCCAATCTGTGGGTGGGGATTAGGGTTTAATGGGGGAACTAGCTCAGCTCAGTTTCAGTTTCTTCTCTTAGGCAACATTGTCATAGAGGTCCTATTGAGCTAGGAAACAGAAGGCATATGCAATGAGTAAGTGAAGAGAACATCAACTAGTGGTAGGGAACCACCCTGGGACTATCCACAGCAGGATACCACTTTTACCATGGAGTAAGGGCCTCCCACAGGGAATGGTGGACATAAAAAGAAGAATACAGTCAGTCATTACACACTTGAAGCTCCAAAAACAAACAAGCAAACAAGAAGAAAAAACACACAACAACTTTGAAGCCCCAGGCTGCTGGTGGTGAGGGGTATGTGTGTGTGTGTGTGTGTGTGTGTGTGTGTGTTGTTAAAAGAAAAACAAAAATTCATTCGAATTGAGCAGCATTCCATTTAGCTGAGAGAAAGAAGCTCTGAAGAGCTATACAGAATGGAAGACTTTATAGGCAGAAGGGAGCAGAACAAGGAAGTCAAACCTGGTAAAAACATGGGTTGGTTACTGCAAGGTTATTTTTCTTTAGAAAATGAAGGGTTTTATTAGGCAGATAACTTACTAGTGCTGATCAGGTGATTCTTGACTGATTGGTTTAGGATTCTATTTCTGAGAGAACTAAAACTATAATTAAGTTAAGTCTCAGTTTGGTGACGTGTGGCTTAGCATAAGCAACTCCATTTTGGGCCTGTTGTCTTTTTTTTTTTTTTTTTTTTTAATTCTTTTCATCAGACTCTCAGCCTGAAAGACTTGATAAAAATGTAAGGCATTAGCTCTATTCCCAGCTCCTGCTCTGGAGTGCTTGCAATTTTTGCTGAATCTTTATATACCATACAGAGGTCACAGGCCATGACCTTAGTTTTCCATTCTTTAAGTTGATAATTTTCTTCTATCCTTTTCTGACATTCTAGATTTAGGGAGATCATTGCTTGGTGGTTAGCAGCTGCAAACACGCATTTGAAGGCTTTGAGATTATAATAACCATAGTCTGTGCACCAGGGAGACGACTATGGTTATTATAAGCAGGATCATTCCCAATGTCTAGAGTGCACTATGGAACCTTGGTCCCCAAGACCCAAATCAATCAGAATTAAAGATGTCAGAGAAAGACCCCAGTGAAGGAGTCACTTTTTTAAGCCAACTGGTATGTAGCTGAGGATCATCTTTCCCAGAAGTGTTAACCCAAATGTAGCAGGTGGTGTTGTCCACAGAACAGACACCTCCTTGCTTAGCTAAAAGACAATCAAGGGTTATCCTATTAGCAAGAACAACTTCTGCCAGAGTCCAGGGATTTTTGTTTTGTTGGTAAGCGACTGCTGTAGCAACAGATTCTGCAGTATTTTCAAGAGTTAAAACGAGGTTCCTGATCTCATTGTACTTACTCCAAGTCAGAGGAGTAGGGATCTGCCAAAGGAAGTGAATTTTGAATCATGAATGCTTCCTGGTAATTCCCTTTTGAGTCTGTGGCTCGGGACTGGAAAGGTGACAGCCATGGAAGGCAGTAAAATGTAAGGGTCCGCAGACTGTGCAGGTGGTTTTATTCTGGTTCCCCTGCCTTGTGTCCTTTCTTCTGTAGAGAGTCTTGACACATTCCTGGTTTGGGGTTGTTAGTCAGAGACAGGGACATGGACACCCAGGGTTAGGGAGCATGACATGATAGAGAGGGGAATGAATTTGTTTAAGAGAAACAGGCATTGGAAATCAGGGAGAAGTTTGTGATGGGCAGAACTACAGGATCACTAGCAACATGGCAAAGTCATTTGGAAGTTGGATTAGCCTCCCTTGCAATAGCCTAACATATGAGAACAGTGGCATTATCTTTCTAGCTAGAGCAAGACAAAAGGTGAACAATAGAATCATAAAGACTTTTATGGTGTAAGAATTAGGAAAAGAATGGTCAGGGAGGGAAAGAGAAGTGAAAAGAAATGTTCTTGATCTGATGCCTTGGGAAGAAGTTGTCTTCCTCAGGTTGGCTACTTCTCTTCCTAGACATTTTGATTTTGAGATTCCAGTGTTTACACAGGACCAGATGTCCGATGGAGCCTCTTTAGTTGTGAAATATGTACCCAAGTTTTGACACCTTGTAATTTGATAGCGGTTTCAGTTGTCAACAGTACTCAGTAGGGTCCTTTTCATGAATCTCTCTTTTGCAAAAGCTTCAGAATAAAACAACTGTGTGCTTGACTCTTATTATTTCTAAGTAGCTATAATTATGTATAATGATTAGAATTCTTAACCTTTAAAATCTTTTATTGCTAGCGAAAACTAAGAAGTAAGTAATTGTGGACTGTTAAACTAGCATTCTGTGGATTGGCAAATTTATGAATACATTTAATAATTTCTAGAAGTATATTCTTCATAGTAAGTGAATTAAATAGATGTAAGATAAAAGTTTATCTATGGACTTTTCAACAATAATTGTGATTTGTGGTATGTTTAATTAAAAATAGTTTCCAAAATCGTTTTGGTAACTTGAAACCTTAAATTTATACCTAGATAGGTAAAATGATGGATATTCATTGAATATCTAGATCAAGCATGTCAAACTCATCGCCTGTGGGCCACATGTGGCCCACAATGAATATTTTTGCGGCCCAGCCAATATAACAGTATGTAAGAAACATTTTAATAAAAATTTCGTAACATAATTTTTACAATATCCTGTTATACATAATTATTAATAATGAACTACAATGTTAGCTAATGACTGATTACTATAATCACGTTGCATTCATTTCCCTTACACGCCTTATGCACACTAATATTAGCAGCGAATATTTTAGCAGCTGATTGCCACGTCATTAGTCTTGGACTGACTTGTTTGGTGTGCACAACAGGAACTATTTCACTTTTAGAGAAGAAGAAGAATAGGTTTATTTGCATTATGCTTATTAGTTTGTGCAGTTATTCAGTGTCTGGTAAGTTAATGTTCAAGAAAAATTATTAGTTTTTATTAAGATGTTCTATTATGTTAACGATTTCTCATTTATTTTAGCCCTTTGTATTCAGTATGTCTCTATCAAAATAAACATACGTTTCTATGAAAATTTAGCTATTGTTTTTTTGTAGCCCACATAAACTTAAATCTTGTTTATTTGGCCCATGTTAGCCTTTGAGTTTGACATGCTTGATCTAGATCATTTCCACATAAGACAAAATACTGAAACATTAATTATTAAACAAAAGTTTATCTACTTTTGGCTTATTATTACAAAGGAACTAAAGATATTTGTGACTATCAATAAACATGTCTTGTGCCACATTGATTGGAACATGTAAACATTTGCATTTAAAGTAATTGTTGATAGATATGTATTTATTACCATTTTATTATTCATATTTTAATTTTTTTTCCTTCTTCTTTTTGAAGACCCTTTAACATTTATTGTAATACTGGTTTGATGGTGATGGACTCCCTTAGCTTTTTTTTTGTCTGGGAAGCTATTTATCTGTCCTTTGATTATAAATGATAGTTTTGCTGGGTAGAGTAATCTTGGTTGTAGGTTCTTGCTTTTCATCACTTTGAGTATTTCTTGCTAATCCCTCTGGCTTGCAAAGTTTCTGTTGAGAAATCAGCTAATAGTCTATGGGAGCTCCCTTATAGATAACTAGATAACTAACTGCTTTTCTCTTACCGCTTTTAAGATTCTCTCTTTGTCTTTAATCTTTGGCATTTTAATTATGGTGTATCTTGGATGGGCCTGTTTGGGTTCATCTTGTTTGAGGATTTCTGTGCTTCCTAGATTTGTATGTCTGTTTCCTTCACCAAGTTAGGGAAGTTTTTTGTCATTATCTTTTCAAATAGGTTTTCAATTTCTTGTTCTCTCTCTTCTCTTTCCAGCATCCCCAATATGCAAATATTAATACACTTAAAGTTATCCCAAAGGCTCCTATACTATGCTTATTTTTTGTATTCTTTTATTTTTTGCTATTCTTTGTTGTTCTTTTTTTCTTCTTTCCTTTTTGCTATTCTGATTAGATATTTTCTGCTTTGTTATCTTCCCAATCTCTGATTTAATTCTCTGCTTCATCTACTCCACTGTTGATTTTCTGTAATGTATTCTTGATTTCAATTAGTGTATGCTTGATTTCTTTTTTGTGTTTTCTAGTTCCATTTTTATGTTCCCTATCTCTTTGTTTAAATTCCACTAAGTTCATTGAGCATACTTATAACCAGTTTTGAACTCTGCATCTAGTAAATTTCATATCTCCATTTTGTTAAGTTATTTTTTCTGGAGTTTTGTTCTAGTCTTTCATTTGGGACACATTTTTTTTCCCTCCTCATTGTGGCTGCCTCCTTATCTTTATTTTGTATTATATAGAATGGCTACATCTCCTGGGCTTAGTAGAGTGGTCTTACATGGTAGGTGTCTTATAAGGTTCATTGGCACAACCTCCCCATTCACCTGAGCTGGGCACTCCAAGGCTTAAAACAAAGAGTTCCTATCAGGCTCGGAATATTATCTTCCAATTTGGCCAACTTCTGACCATAGAGTTACTTAAAAAAATTCTTTTGAACACTGTGTCAGGTTTTAGCTGGGACAAACAGTAAATACTTCTGGCAGTATTACACAATCCTAGGGACACAAGAGGTGTCCCAAAGAGGGTGCAAAAGATACTACCCTCCCAAGGTCCAGAGCCACTCACAACGATAGCCCAAAGAAACACAATTCCCCTGAGAGCTGGCAATAGTTGGTAGGACCTTAGTTGCAAATGGGGTGCAACTCACATTTCTGTCCAGCCATATTTTTGCAGTCCCCAACCTGACGGTTGCCAAGCCAAATTCTCAGGACACTAAATGCTACAAACAAGAAGGAAGTAGTTGTCCCTGGGAAAGAAAGGATAGACAAGCAACAGGTATCCAAACACAAATTCATGAGTCCAGTTCACAAGTGTTTTTTTGCCTACCACTCTGAATTTGGAAAGAAAGGGACAACGTGAAATTTTACTTTTCTCTACCAACAACCACAGATGAAGACCTGGGAGAGCTAACTTTGTAAGAGTCCTCACATTGTTCCCAGGATTCTGTCTGCAGGCTCTAGAGTGAGTGGGTCTCATCCTAACCATCAGAAACTGTAGGGGAGAAAAAATAATTTCCCCTCTGCCCTTGATGGTTAGTGCATGGCTGAGACCCCTTTTTCTCTAGGATGCCTCATAAATGGATGAGGTTATCGAGGTTAAAAATTCTCCACAGCGGTTACTGTAATTCAAGATTATCTTTGGTAAGGTTAACTTTCCAAAGGTAAGGCTGATTATTCTCAGCTGGCAAACAAAATTTTATTCACCTGAGGCCTCACGCTAGACCCCATCCTGCTTAAGTCAGCCTTGTCTGACCTAGGATTTAGTCCGGTTTCTAAGTAAGACCCACTTTGATCCTGGACCTGGCTGGTGTTTTAGTCGGACCCAGTGTGACCTTGCCCAGTTTCCGGGCCCAGTCTGAAAACAAAATGCTCAGAGTTGGAAAGCAGCTCCTAACACAAAAGCTGCGGAGTTAGGTTCCAAGAGAGACAGGCCTACCAGCCCTGGAGACGTTAAGAACGCAGCGAGCTCAAGGAACTTGGCAGGTACCTGCTCCTGGTTGTCATTGCTCCTGGGGGCCATTGCTTCTCTCTTCTGACAGCAGAACTGTTCAAAAATAAAATGAGGCTTATTTAAAATATTTAAGTATTTATATGTCAAGCTTGCTCAGGTGTCAGAGCTGTAAATTGAGGCCCCTGATAGGCTAGTTCTTCCCCCCCCCCCCCCCCATGTAAAATAGTTCTGGCACTTTTGCACCAAGGAAACGAACACCGTGTGTCTGGAGCAGGAGGAGCTTGCACTGTACATCTTCCAGGTTCAATTGGGAAGTTTCTGCATACAAATAGTCTGCATACAATAGGCAGTTCTGCTCTACTGGGTCTTAAGCAAAAGTAATTACACACCAAGTGGATTTTCTTGTTTCTTTTTCCTTGGCCCAGATTGTTATTCTGCGAGAAAAGATTTACATGCCCCCAAAGAATCTGGTAGCAAAGGTCTAGAAAAGCTTCACTTCCCCAGTCAGCTCATCAGTTTACTGCGGAGGATTTTATAAATAATTAGAATATTGGCCACCCTCTGATTTAGACCCTCAGATTCTCCTGGTACTTAGCACCAGATGGCTAAACATTTGGGTAAACTAGCCTACTGTTGGCATTTTATTTTTTATTTTAAACATTCTCCAGACAAATTTATGAAAGCCCACTGCCCCAGCTACCAAATGTGCACAAATCACCCTCAGTTAAACCATGCTCCTTAAATTCAGACACAATTACTTCATAATGTACTTTTCTAATCTCCTTTTCAGATAATGCCACTCCATTCTACTGTGAGTAACCCTGCATGCGGCCTTCTTCCTTACTTCCCAGTAAGTCATTCATTTCCGTTTGCTTCTTTAATTCTGCTAGAACACAGGCTCTCCTCTGCTTACTCTTTGCCACTGTGCTGGGTCAGAAATCATTTCTCTGCATGGGTCAAGTGCTCTGGGCATACAGATTTATGTGTACTTCCCAAACTAGCTAGCCATAGACCCCCATGCCTTTGTGTTGGCTTCTCCGGCTCTTCATTGTATCGGTTTTCATTAAGTAGCTTAAATGTCAGTTCCTCTATGATGTAAAGCCATGCCTGACTTCTCCAGGTAAACCTAGCACTTCTTTCTCTTGGTTCCTATAGTCCTCTGCACATATGTTCAATACTTGAGAGCAATTACTATTGTGCTGGATTTGCTTATTTCTATATATGTCTCCCCAGAATTCTGAAACTCTTTGATAGTTGGGACTTTGTCTTAATATCTAAGTATCTCTAATAATCATAATCAGCATTGAATAAATGTGGATTACTAAATAAATGATTACATGTGTGTAGGACTATCCCCTTGGCATGGAAATGAAACAGTCAGGAGCTTTTGGTGAAATATAGTCTAATGGTCTCACCCAATATGGGAGGCTTGGAAATATAGTCCAACTGCAGTCGCATGACTGGTGAAGAGCTGGCTTGTCTGCCACAGGAACTGTGTTATCAGGAGGAAACATCTTTGGAAATGTTAGATCCTTCTTTTAAATAAAAATTGTATGATTATGTAGTGAATCTGATCATTCTTTTTGCCTTAACATCTATTTTTGTCTGATATTAATATAGCTACACCAGATTTTCTTTGAGAGATTTTTATCTGGAACATTTTTTTTTGTTATTAAAAATTTTATATATTTATGTTAATCATTTAGATGTTTCTTGTGAAGAGCATATAGCTGAAAACTTCTTGTACATACAACATGACAATCTTTATTGATAAATTTAACATTTAAATTTGAATTGTATGCTTAATGTCATTTATGATATATTTGGATTTAATTCCTCCATCTTATTTTATAGTTTTTTTATTTGCTTTTTTATATGGTCCTTTTCTCTTTCGCTGCCATCCATTAAAAATATATGGAATTTTAAAAATTCAACTTTCCCCTTAACCCAAGTATGTGCATCATCACTTTTCTAGCTAATGACAAACTGTTTTTGTAAAATGGCTTTACCAGTTTATATTCCCACTAGAGGCCCAGTGCATAATTGAATCATGCACATGTAGGGTCCCCTACACGCTTTCGCTTTCGATCACGGGGGAGCTGGGTGTCTATCCGCTGGTGCACCAGGCCTTTCGGAAGCCTCCGCCCCGCCGGAGGCTTCTGAAAGGCCTGGTGCCTGAGCGGACAGGCACCCAGCTCCCCTGCTTTTGATGGTCCGCGGTGGGACGTGAGCTCACTGCCCCAGAGGCCCCTTTTGTGCCGCAGCACAGCCATGGCACAGACGCTGAGCTCGATCCGCCGCTGGCGAGGCGAACTCAGCATCCCACCGGCCCAATCGGCCACCCGGGCCACCCCGAGTCCTGCCCCCCCGCGCCTCCTGGCCAATCGCGGGCATAGCGAAGGTAGGTCAATTTGCATATTTGTCTATTATTAGGTAGGATTAGTAGCCGTATGCAAATTTTCTTTCCTTTGCATTATCACCTACACTTGCTATTTGGCTTCTGTTATGTTTGGCAATCTGGGAGGTGTGCAATGGTATTTCAATCTGTTTTAATTTGTATTTAGCTGATTACTAGTGAGGGTGATCATCTTTTTATGTATTTAGTGTCCACTAAGATCCTTCTTTTCTAAAGATTTTTTTTCTTATATTTAGGCCTTTTTTTCTACTAGGATGTTCATTTCTTTCACATAAATTAGTCATAGTTTTTAAAAAATCTTCTCTATGCTAGTCCTTTGCCAATTATATTTGTTGCAGATGTCTTTTTCCACTTTGTCGCTCATTTCCTTCTCTTTCTAAGATGCCTTTGGATGAAGAATTTTTAATATCAATGTAATTCAATTGATCATTTTTTTCTTTCTGGGTAGTAATTTTTGTATTTTAAAATATCTTTCCCTCCCTTGAAATCAGGGTCATAGAACACGCTAACAGGGTTGATGGAGGCCTCATAGGGTGGCGGTGGGTCATCAGGCTGGTCAATGTCTGGGAACTTTACGAAATGTATGGAGGCGGAGGGTTAGGGAAGTGGAAAGTCCTGCCTTCTCCATCATCAGAAAGGTGCAGCGGCTGCGTCTGGGCCATAATCAAAGCCGGGGATCCTCTGGTCAAGGTTAAAGTGGTGCAGGTTTGCTCCAATCAGGGACTCAATGTGCTCCCGGTGGACCCTGAAAAGCAGCAGGGACAGGATGAGAAAGGAGGAGATGCAGCTAACAATGAGACGCATCCCTCTGGCCATGGCGTCGAACAGGCCATTCCCATCTGGGCCCAGGCACAGGAACTTGCAGCACTCCGGGGGTCCTTGCGGTACTGCTGGCAGCCCTGGCCACGCACATCTCCGCTCCCCTCATGGCAGGTGCAGCTGGCACAGGTCCTCTCCTTTGCGGTGAAGTAAAACCCTCCACCCACCACGTTGTCCTTGCTGTCAGCACACGTTTGACTTTTACACAGAAACGAAGACTCCTCGTAGCCGTTCTCTGCATGGCAGCCTCGCAGGCCTCGGTGCGGAGGGCGGGGAAGTGGAAGCACCGGAGCTGGGCGCAGAGCTGGTCGTTCCTTCCAGACGTGGCCGAGGCACAGGTGGGGCCCGGGCCGGACGCCTCCAAGGACCCAGTGAGGGCTCCTCCCAGGGGCCTTCTAAGCAGCTGTTCCTGCCGGTGACCACACACCAGGAGCAAACCCACAACGTGTGCTGGTCCCGCCGAGCGAAACTCCGCGGTGGCGGGTCCCACTCTTGGGCCAGGATGCAGCGCAGCTCCGGGTCGGTGGGGAGGGTGGCGAGGGGCCCAGGTCTGTGCCGCGGCCCAGGAATGCCCCCCACGCTCCCCACGCTCCCCATGCGGGGAGACCCTGCAGCAGCCTTCACAGTGGTGCCGCCGGCCCGACCCTTCCCTGGGAACATGAAGGAGGCCGAAGCGAATGGGCCATGTCGCACTCACTGCGTGGAAATACCTGGGATCCACAGCTTCCTCCCAAGGGACTGGCATTCCCGACCTTCCCCTGGGGAGGAAGCTGTGGAGAGATGAACGGAGGATAAACGGTGCCCAAGGCAGACAGCGTGCCTTCCTGCTCATGCTCGCCGCCCCCGAGCCGTTTATCCTCCGTTCATCTCTCCAGGCAGCCGCGTGGGAGCAGGGTGGGGGCTGAGGGTAAGTAGGGGAGACCAGGCGTGAAGAGGTGGTGGTAGAGGGCTCCGGTGGGCCAGACTGCACAGGCCTCGGGTTCTGACGCACTCTGGACCGCAGCCTGGGGTTCCGACTTCAGCTCCGTGCTAGATGGTGGCCCTGTTTCTCAGCCCTAGTGGGCCTGTTCCTTAGTCCTAGTGGGTTTGACTCAATGGATAGAGCCTCGGCCTGTGGACCAAAGGATCTTGGGTTCGATTCTGGTCCAGGTCACGTACCTTGATTGCAGGCTCCTGGTCAGGGCACGTGGAGGGGGCAACCAATCCATGTGAGAGAAACACATCGATATTTCTGTCTTTCACTCTAAAAATCAATGGAAACTGGTGAGGATTAAAAAATAAATAAATAAAAATAAAAATTCTTGCGGGCCCAGGCCCAGTGGCTTAGCTAGAGTGTCATCCTGATATGCCAGGGTTGCAGGTTTGATCCCCAGTCAGGGCACGTACAAAAATCAGCTGATGAATGCCAACAAATCAGTGTTTCTCTTTCTAAAAATCAATAACTAAAAAAATATATCAAAAAACAATTCTTGTGGCAAAGCAGCACACAGGTTGAAAATTAATGCCCTAGATCATTTATTTATAACTAGAGGCCCAGTGCACAAATTCGTGTACCAGTGGAGTCCCTCAGCCTGGCCTGCAGGATCTGGCTGAAACCAGCTCTCCGACATCCCCCAAGGGGTTCTGGATTGCAAGAGGGTGCAGGCCAGGCCAAGGGACCCCTCCGGTGCATGGACCAGCCAGTCTTGCTCAGTCCTGATCACTGGACCCCAGCAGCAAGCTAACCTACTAGTTGGAGTATCTGCCCCCTGGTGCTCAGTGCATGTCATAGCAAGCAGTTGAGCCGCCTTAGCATATCATTAGCATATTACGCTTTGATTGATTGAATGGCTGACCAGAGGACTGGACACTTAGCATATTAGGCTTTTTTATGTAGGATTTGTAATAAGCCTCTTTCCCCTCGCCCCAGTTTATAATAACACTTCTGTCATATATCGCATTTCCCTCAATTTGTGATAATCTTTCCCTCAATGTGTAGTAACATCTCTGTCATGTATCACACATCTATATGTGTTTGTGTTAATTTCTGGGCACTCTTTTCTGTTCTCTTGGTCTATTTATATATCTCCTCAGCATTACTAAACAGTCATGTTTACTCTAGTTTGTAATAATTGGTACTATCCTGTGGCAGATTTCTTTCTAATCCATCCAATGTAGCCTTGAGATATAACATTCTAGGTTCTAGGGGTCAGCACATGCCCTCAAGGTGGGAGTCATTTGAGTACCAATTTATCACACTGCATTCCTAATGCTTCATTTTGTGGCATCTGAGGATTTCCTTTATTTCTTGGATTCTTAGATATGCATTTAAAAGAATCTTTATTAGAAATCATCTCCCATTGGTGTTTTTTTCTGGATGTTTTTCAGAATATTCTATTCTCCATATCGCCAGGGGACAAAGCCTACTCTATTTGGCACAGAGAAACTATCTGCTTTCAAGAAAATGTCTAGATTTTAAGGGAAAATATTACTCTAAAATTTTTGAGAGATGAACATGTGGAGGAGGATGGGAAAGAGGAGTTTAGTTTTATGAGTTATTCCCATCATCACACAGTCAATTATTCTTAGATCTTGATAGGTTCTGCCAATATTGCAGAACCTATTAAAATATTGCATCTAGAATGAAATATTTTCATAGAGATGGTTAGCAGCCTACCATGACTTTTTTTTTTATAACAAATACTCAGTAAATTTATCTCGGTTGATTGATGATAGTATCTCAAAAGACAACTTTTCAAAAACAAACATTTATATTATCCTGACCATGTGCCAGATACCATTTTAGACGGCTTATAAGTATTAGCTCATGTAATACTCATACAACTTGATGAAGTAGGTAGTGTTATAACAGATGGATTAACCAAACTTGGAATAATTAATTAGGTTGCCTAATGTCAACAGCTGGTAAGTGGTGGAGGAGGGATTTGAATCCAGACAGCCTGTCTCCAGAGTCAGTACTTTTAACCACAATACTATGCATCATTTAGCTCATGTTTCTCGGGAGTTTATTGTCTCTGATAGGTGGTAAAGTCTTAGTGATAGAACACGATCATAAACTTGGAGGAGGGAAATAAGAAATTATATAAAGTTATCTCACTACCTATATTTGGCATAATTCACAATAACTTGGCAGTGAAATGTCAAATGTAAGCACAATTTAGAAGTAGACTATAGCATGCTCTATTTTATTCATTCAACACTTTTGAGTATCAGTTATGTGGCGAGTATTTTGCTTCACGCTGAGGTTAAAAATATAAATAAGACAAGCCCTCCTGTAATTCTCACTTATAGAGTCTAGCAGGAAGTTTATCAGAATGGCAGAAGTGGTTTAATTGAACAGAGGTATTTCTCGGTTGTACAGTTGGGGGTGGGAAGTGTAAGAGAAAAAGGTAAATATGTATAAACACAAGCAAGCTGGAAGAGGAATTGTTTTGACCGTTTGCTGACTTGTTCCTATTGTACCTGTTCTAGTGACCTCTTTCTGTGTTTCTGGGACAGTACCCAGGATTTCTTTCTTCTCTGCTTTGGACACTGCAACTAAGATGTAGATATGATGTATACTTTTGAGTATGTTTGTTTTCGGGAAACTGGTGAAGAAGGAAAAAGAAGATGACATGTCACAGAGTTCACTAATTGTCTGTTTTCTTGGAGCGTGAAACAGGGAAAGCAAAATTGCAGTGTTGTCAAGTAAAAAGGCAAAAGCTTATCTGCAGGGTGAACGTGGCCACCATGACTTCTCATTCCAGTTGTATAATCAAATTGTATAGGACTTTGAACAATTTGTGCTTGAGCATTTTTTCCCCCCACTATCGAATGCTCCAAATTGGAAAATTAAGCAGAACCAAAGTATCAAAAATCAAGGCTGATAATAAAATATAGGTGTTCTGAGTTTTTAGGTTATTGTTCGCTTGCAAGTTTTGTATTTTTGTGAACACTTTCACGTCATGTAAATACTTTCAAAAAATCTGCACAATATGCTCTTCATATAGCGCTGACTCTCCTAGTCCACAATCAGTAATATAGTTTCTTGGGTTCCTCTTCCAGTAGCAGGGATAGCTCCATTCCACGCTTTCCATTTCATCTGGCTCCTTCTCTTTCTGTGACAAATACCGTGTAAGAGACCATTAAGTGGCATTCTGGAAAGATAAAACATTCATGTAAATTGATTGAATCAGAATAACCTAATTACTTTATTGATTTTCATACTAAGAAAATGTGTTTGTCATTGCATTTGTCATATGACATTAGAAACCACATAGAAAAACAATTTTAGAAAAATGGAGAAAAGAATTGGGCCAAAGCTTGCAAAGAAATACGTATTGAAATAATTCTTAAGGGGATATTAGTAACAAGATTTGTAGGCTAGATGAAACAAATAGAAAGCAGTAGCATCTTAACAATGAGGAAAGCAAATGGAAGTCAGGCACATAGCATATAAAAGCATTTCAAAGGTCTGGGAAGCCATCCCACTTGGAGCTTTGTGCATTATCCTTCACCTCATATGACAGGAATGGTAACAAAGCATCAATAAAGACAGCCCTGAGGAGAAAAGATCTTTAGGTCATAGCTCCTTGCAGAGACTAAAAAAAATGGTGTTGGTGCTCATTCTTGAGAAGGAAATGAAAGGTGAACATGACTAATGCAGATAAAGTTTGGAGTATAGAAAAGGTTTACGTAAGGAAACTCTTCAAGGATATAACAGTTCAAAAGCAAGAGGGCCTGAAATAGAACGAAGAAGGGACTGAGGTTTAAAGATTGTTATTAAAGAGTGCAGTTCAGATGTGGCAAATAATGGCCATCGGTGGCCCTGGAATTTTTCACTTAGGAAGAAGGAATTTGTTAGATACTTAGGTAAAGTTATAGAACAAAACAGTGAGTGTTGCAAGTATGACCTGGATGTTCTCTTTGGGAGAACTTTTATTTTCTATCTTGGAGTATATCTTATAGGCAGTTTGCTCAGAGGTCAAATATCACATCTCTTGGACAGTTGCTAGTATGTGATATGCTGCATTTACTTCATTGCTGCCAGTCAACCAATTTTTGTACATATGAAATTATATTTTGAAGTTTTTATTTACAAGCACATTTATATGTTGACATTAAAACCTGTCAGTGGAGAAAGCTGTGTTTACTAACTACATAATGAATACAAAGACATTCATAGGGGCTACTCAGGCAGATTTGGGAGGAGAGCAGAGTTCAATTCAGTCCAATTCAGTACTTTCTTTGTTAAATGAAAGTAAACTGCATGCACTTGAAACTTGTATTTTCCTGAGCTACATCAGCTTAAAGGTAAAAATGTGTTTATATTAATTACAGTAAATTATGGTTTTTTTCTGGATTTTATACTACCTATTATTTCATTATTTCCATCACTCCTCATATCTCCTCTATACAATTTCTAAGCATCTTCAGGGGTGTCTCCTGTGATTTCATACATAGGTGTTTTTAACGATTGCTAGTGACGTAGAGGCATTCTGCTGGATGCTTCTGGTGTCCATAGCTTCCTACGAGACACAGCCACTGAGCACCATCATCCCAAATGCCAATGCTGCCCTTGGGTGTCCTGTGCTCTGTGAGACCTCCAGTGATATGTAGGGCCCTCAGCCACACTCAACTTCCCCCTGCAGAGGTGGGAGGGGTCTCTTTCTCATGTTAGGTTTTTGGTTTTTTTTTGTCATGTGGATATCAAACCTGTGCTGCTTTGTCTAGGTGCCTTAGAAGTTTTAATGAAAAGAATATATATATGTAAATTCTAACCTAACTAGGATTGAGTCGGTGGGTCAGGGCAGATGACTGATTATAAACACTTTGTTTTTTTTCTTTGTTGGTGACTAAGGTTTTGTTATTGAGCCAAGTCATTTATATTCTTTGGGCATATTCATTCCCAAGGGGGCTTGCTTCTCAGTCCTGAGTGCAAATGGATTTTTTTGTTTCTCTCCTCCACCCATTTCTCCGAGTCTGCCAGAAATGAGCCACTCAGGTAAAAGCTGGGAGATCAGATTGAATGAGGACTCTTAGAACAAAGCAAAACAGAAACAAAATCAATAAAGGGAGGGGAGGAAAAGTAGAAGAGGAGAAATAGGCAAAAAAATATTAAAAGCAAAGAGTAGGTCAGTCTCCCATTCTATTTCCCCCCTTGCTCCATACTTGGAAATTCAATGTAAGCAGTGACTACCTTACAGGCATTCAGCTTGATGCTCTAGTTATTTCAGAGAGAATGCCGGAAATGCACCCCTTCGGTTGCTAAAGAGAAAGACATTCTCTTTATATCTCTTTCTGATTATCCTTAACTCCTGCCTTATGCTATAATATTTTTGTTGGTGGCTGGCTGCATATTTATAATATAGTTTTCCATGGCAGACAATCTTTTCCTTCATGCCACTTAATGGTCTTTTATGTGGTATTTGTCACAGAAAGAAAAGGAGCCAGATGAAATGGAACAAAAATTGCTGTGTCAGCCCAGTTTAGAATATCTTTTTCACAGATGTTTCGGTGACCTCAGGAAAGCTTGTGAGTCATCCAAAGCTGGCAGGGCCTCACTTTGGTTCCTTTGGCCTCCGGAAGGTAGAGCTACACAAGCTCACAGGCAAGGTGAGACAAGCCCCCGGTGCTGGGACAGCAGGCCATTTCTAAGGCTAGGATAGCTTTCTCTTCTCAAACAGTAGAAGCATGTCATGTTCATTTGCTGATGACCTTAGCTGCAGAGTCAACATCGACTGCAAGCAGCAAAATTAAGAAGACTATGGCAAGTTTCTATGGCATTATTACAACTTGCTGGATAATTTAAGGTAGTTCATTTTTTAAATTGAGAGAATTCACAAGCAGTTTTAATAAGTAGTACAGAGTTATCTCTTGTACACCTTGCCCAATGGTGTACAATAACCAAGTTATTGATTGACACGGATACAATTCAACAATCTTATTCAGATTCCCTAGTTTTACTTGCACGTGTATGTATTGTATGTACATGTGGTTTTGAACATATTAAGTCCTATAGTTTTATCATCTTGTAAGTTTATGTGCCCACCACCATAGTTAAGGTACTGAACAGTTTCAACACAAGGATCCGATATGTTGCCACTTGATAGCCAACCTACCTCCCTCCTGCCCCTATATCATCCTTAAACAATCACTAATCTGTTCCTCATTTCTATATTTTGCCATTTAAATAATGTTATATAAATAGAATCATACACTAGTTAAATTTTTAAAAACACAAACTTTATTTTTAGAGCAGTTTTAGGTTCACAGCAAGTGGAACAGAAAGTACAGGGAGTTCCCATATACTCCCTGTACAACACATAGCCTTCTCCATTACCAACATCCTCCATCAGAGTGGCACATCTACACTAATAAAAGAGAAAGATGCAAATTGACTGTACCTTCACGATGCCGACCAGCCAATCAGGAGTGAATGTTTAAATCAACCCAACAAAGATGGTGGTTAATTTGCATACACAGGCGCTGAGCAGCTGGGGGTGGGGCAGAACGCAGGCATTCTGCACCTCCCCAGCAGCCCTGGGCCTCTGGGGAGCATGGGAAGGCGGAAAGGCAGCTCTGGGCCAGAGTGAAGGCGGTGCTGGCAGCCAGGGGAAGGAAGGCCCATTCTTGCACGAATCTTCGTGCATCGGGCCTCTATTATAGTATAAGTGATGAACCTACATTGACACAGCATTTCACCTGAAGTTTATATATAAGTTCATAGTTTATATTTTTATATACAGTTCACTTTTGGTGTTGTATATTCTATAAGTTTGGACAAATGTATAATGACATATACCTGTCATTATAGTACCACACAAAATAGTTTCACTATCCTAACAATCCTCTTATTCTGCCTATTTATCCCTCCTCCCCTCTAACTCCTATAACCATTGATTTATTTACTGTCTCCACAGTTCTGCCTATTACAGAATGTTCTGTAGTTGGGATCATATATATCATAGTTGGATTTTTGAATTGGCTTTTTTTACACAGTATCATTTTCTGGAGATTCATTCACGTTGTTGCATTTTCTTATGCAATAATTTTTTTTTTTATTGCTGGTATTATCTCATGAGATGGATGTACCACAATTTGTTTAATCATTCACCCTTTGAAGGACATCTGGACTGATGCCAGTGTTTAGCTATTTTGAATAAATAAATCTCCTAGGTACATCCAGGCACAGCTCTTTGTGTGAATATAAATTTTCTCTTCCTTGGGATAAAGGCCCAGGAGCACAGTTGTTGGGCTGTATTGTGGTGAGTATTTAGTTTTATAAGAAACTGCCAAATTGTTTTCCAGAAGGACTGCATCATTTCACTATCCTACCCGCTACGTACCAGTGGTTCAGTTTCGGAACATAGCCTTGCCGGCCTTTGGTGTTGTCACTTTTTACTTTAGCCATTCTGATAGGTGTGTAGTGAAATGACATTGCAGCTTTAATTTTCTTTTCCCTAATGGCTAAAGATGCTGAACATCTTTTCATGTGCTTATTTGCCATCTGCATATCCTTTCCATGTGAACTTTCACAGAGTAAAATTTTAAATTTTGATGAGGTCCAATTTATTAGTTTTCTTTTTATGGATTGTGCTTTTGCTACCAATTCTAAGAACTCCACCTACTTCTAGATTCCAAAGAATTTCTCTTGTGCATGTCTTTCTCCAAAAAGTTTTAGAGTTTCAGGTTTTATATTTAAGTCTATGATCTATTTTTTTTTAAAAAAATGTTTTAATTGATTTTTAGAGAGAGAGGAAGGGAGAGGGCTAGAGAAATAGAAACATCAATGATGAGAGAGAATCACTGATTGGCTGCCTTCTGCATGCCCCTTTCTGGGGATCCTGGGCATGTGCCCCGACCAGGAATCTAACCACGATCTCTTGGTACCTGGGTCAACACTCAACCACCAGCCCGGCTGTGTGATCTATTTTTTTTTTAAACAAAGGAAGGGTTTCACTTTGTTTTTTAAAAGCCTCAGAAGTTATCCTATATAATAAGAGAGAAATATGCTAATTATCCGATATGCCATAACATCATGACCAATCTAAAAGTGGTGGAGAGCTACAGAAGGGTGGGGCAGTGGGCAGAGAGCTACAGGAGGGCAGGGCAGTGGGCAGAGAGCTACAGGAGGGCAGGGCAGTAAGCTATGAGCAGTGGAGAGCTACCAGCAGTGGTGGGCAGCTGAGGCAAGCGGCAGCGAGCTACTCGTGCACGGATTCATGCACAGGGCTACTAGTTTTCTTATAAAGGGGCATGGCTGAACAGGTAGGAAACAGATTCCCCATTGTGAATTCTCCTGATGGCTTCTTCAAGGGTCATAGAGATGTTGATCACCTGTATTTTGGAGCAATGCTTCATCTTATTCTCCTGAGGTATGGTATTGGTGACCACTACTGCTTCAAAGGATGCATTGTTAATGCGAGAAATGGCCAGGCTAGAAAACAGTCCATGAGTCAAGATAGCATAAACTCTGGTGGCTCCAGCTGAAAGAAGTTTGTCAGCTGTGTGGCAGATTGTCCCACAAGTGTCAGCTTTGTCATCACTAGAATGGATCACCTGATCTTTCACGTCTCCTACCAGCACCATGTGGTCCACTTCATTGGCCTTCTTCCATTCTTTGTGAATCAAGGCAAAGTCAACATTCAACAGGTCTGCAATGTAGGTAACTCTCTTAGCTCCCCCAGCATCAGGTGAGACAATAGTGCAGTTCCTCCACTCAAATATATTCTCCCTTATCTACTTCAGGACAGCTGGTTCTGTATACAAATTGTCCATAGGAATATCAGAAAGCCCTGGATTTGAGAAGCATGAAGGCCCATGGTAATAATATGATCTGAACCTGCTATGGGTGGCATATTTGTAACAAGCTTGGCTGAGAGTGTAACCCAGCTCTTACCCTTCTTATCCTGCCAGGCATAAGGGAAGCATGGTTTGACTGCAATAACTCAGCTGGCTGAAGCAATCTTACAGGCATTTATCATGATCCAAAGCTCCATTAGATTGTCATTAAATTCACTGCAGCCACTCTGAACAACCTAGACATCCTCTCCATGGACACTTTTGCTAATTTCAACACAGGTCTCCTGGTTGCTGAATTTCTTAACCACCACCTTGCCTACCTCCAGGCCCAGGCAGTCAGCAATTTTCTGGAACAAGGCCTGGAGGGAGCTGCTCCTGAAGATTTTGATATTCGGCATCTTGGCCAACTACCTTGGGCACTCTTTGCGCAGCAATCACTACTGCTGCTAGACCGGAACCAAAGTCAGCCCAGAGACTCAGTACCAAAAGCTTTGCCATACTACTCCACCATCTCCTCTATGATCTATTTTGAGTTAAGTTTTATATAAGGTGTAAGATTTAAATTAAGGTTGTTTTTTTTTTGGGGGGGGGGCTATGGATGTTTAATTGTTGCATTATTGTTTGTTGGAAAGGCTGTCCTTTCTTCATTGAATTGTTGCCACAACCTTTGCAGCAGGGTTCAGGACCTGAAGATGGGGCTGATGCACAAATGAAAATGCTATACAAGAAATATTAATTTAGAAGGCCTTGGAGGCCAGGGGGAGCCTCTTTCTTGAAGAGACACACCCACTTCTGGCCTGGTCTGCTATTTATTTACTTGAATACCTTTAGCAATGCATACAGGCATATTAATGGTAAAGTTTGGTAAACAGTAAAAGGATCATCAGGTTAGGGAATTGCCTTGAGCCACTACTATCTCAACAGACAAGGTGTTTAGTGTCAGCCCTGCTAACGCCCAAGGTCCATCAGTCTTCCACGTTCCTTGGTGCATTCTCGTGACAGTATCGGCAAGTGGTGGCTGCTCACATCTCCCCCTTTTTATTTTCTTAATAAATCTTGAAAAGTGTATGCCATCTGTAGAGCTTGAGTCCTTTTAGACTCTTCATTCTGCATCTGCAGACTAGAAATAGACATATAAGAACAAGAATGAGACAGACATGAGACAGACAATATGGTTATGCTGAGTCAAATGTAGGGAGATCCAATGAAAAGGACTGAGTTCTTT
This sequence comes from Cnephaeus nilssonii, assembly GCF_951640355.1. Lineage (NCBI taxonomy): Eukaryota > Metazoa > Chordata > Mammalia > Chiroptera > Vespertilionidae > Cnephaeus > Cnephaeus nilssonii. Next base: position 63,201,157 of record NC_137072.1, on the reverse strand, counting down.
CATGTCCTTTTTAAATTGCTGCCAGGCATCTAAGGAACTAGTTTGTAGTAGGCTCCATTCTGGGCCATCAGTTCCTTATGGGTCCCCTTCTCAATCACTGTCCCCTATGACATGACAGCAATGATATTCAAGTTCTGGATGGTAGACAAACGGTGGACAATGACAATGCAGGTCCTACCTTCTCTGGCTTTGTCCTGGGCAACCTGCACTGTCACACAGCTGATGACTGCTAACATGGCAAGGAAAACATTTTCAGGTGTTCTTGGGGTTCTTGTTTCCTCACAAACTTGCTCAGCTTTCTGGACTGTCTTCTTCACCATCCCCCAGGTCATCTCCAGACTGTTTCTCATCAGTCTCATTCTCCTCCCATTCCTCATCTTCAGCATGTTGCTTGGGGCGACTTCTATCTATGGCTAGAGTAGTCGATTGTCTTCAGCCACAGGTACAGGGTGAGGCTCCAGGTGCAAGGTCCTCATTAGTCTGGTTAGTGCCTCTCTTGGATCCATGTTGAATTTTAATGTTCCTTGCAGGAATCCACATAGGCTTGGAGGAGTTTTCTGGAAATACATAAGCATATTCTCAACCAAAGGTTAACAAAGGGTCAGGACCCTTCCATAAACCAGACTCGGGATCTTTCCATCTAACCAAACCATTTTCCTTGGTTTATTCTGTACCAGTGTAATTCCATAGGTGTCTTGCCATCAGCATTACAAGTGAAAAAATTTAAAATAATTAAGGCTTGGTGTAGTCTACCTACAGGAGATTTCTCCAGCATGACTATCCCCCCTTTTTGTTTTCCAAGTTGGGATTTTAGCTGCTGATGTTGGCATTCTATAATTGCCTGTTCTTGGGAATTGTATGGTATTCCGGTAATGTGCCTATTGTAATAAAGTATGCATTTTCTTTTGTTAAAGGACCAGGCAGGGTAGTATGAGCCCTGATATGAGTAATATAAAAGGGATATTATCTTTTCTGTACAATTTGCTGTACCTGTTTAAATAGTATAAATAGACTTTGGTCACTGAGCTATTTTAATCGCGCAGTCTTAATTCTGTTTACCAGTCCAGCAGTATAGGCAGAATCAGAAATAACATTGAGAGGCTCTTTGAAATCCTGTAGTGCAGCCTTGATAGCTTCTAATTCAATTCTTTGCACAGAAGTGTGACTGGTCTGGATGACTCAGTCTGAATTCATTGCATATAAGCAGCTTTACCATTAGAGGAACTACCAGTAAAAACAGTTAATGCTCCAGGAATAGGTTCCTATCTAGTATTTTTTGGTATAATAATAGGGGTATAATATAAAAACTGTAGTAATTTGGTTTTTAGTATGTGACAAGTAAGTTCCCCTGAATATTCACTTATTTCAACTTGCCAATTTAAATCAGTCTGAAATAAGGTTTATTTTCTAACTTCATTTGTCCTTGGGTGTGGACAGTAAATGAAACTAATTGGATTTCTGCTATCAGTCTTTTTGAGTATATTGATATAAGCTTTGTTTAGGGAGGCAAAATGCAAATTATTTACTTTTAAGTGTCCTTGGTTTAGGGAAGATAGGATATACCAGATGGCCCTAAACTGCTTGGCATTTATATTTTTTAGATGGTTGCAAACTGCTGTTACATGCTGTATTTGCCATTTTACTGCTTGAGTGAGGCAAGCCACGAAATTAGAAAATGATTCTGTAGGTCTTTGCATACACTTAATAAAAGCTTCCTTAGGATCCCCTAAGTATATAGAATATCTTCTCTAATAAAATGGTAATATGCAAATTAACCATCACTCCGCTACATAAGCCACGCCCACCAGCCAATCAGGGCGAGTATGCAAATTAACCCCAATCCAAGATGGCTACAGCCACAGAGAGCAAGGTTTCCCAGGTAACAGAGCAAGCCAAGCTTTCCATAGCTGTTGCAGGCCTAAGCCTCCACTCAAGCTACAAAGTTTCAGTTATAGAAGGTAAACAAATTTAAACAAATGGCAGCAGAATGGAGCTTGAGAGAGCAGGCCAGGGTTGCTGGCGGCAACAGGGGAAGCAAAGCTTTCCGCACACCCTGGCTGGGCTCACCCGCTTAAGGCTACAAAGTTTCAATTGTAGAAGGTGAATTAACTGCCACAGAGATGGCTGCCGCCCCGGAGGGAACAGCAGGCTTGGCTCCGCTCCAGGCTACAAAGTTTCAATTGTAGAAGGAAAATAAATTCCAGATACCAGGGCCTCTGCTTGGGTTGCCAGGGGGCGTGGCCGGCCTGCAAACCACCACAGGCCCCTCGCTCAGGCCGCCCCACGCCCCAAGGGAACCCCACCCTGATCCAGGACACCCTTCAGGGCAAACCAGCTGGCCCCCACCCGTGCACCAGGCCTCTATCTTATCTAATAAAAGAGTAATATACAGATTGATCATCACTGCAACACACAATATAGCTGCCCCCATGTGGTCAAAGATCCTGCCCCCATGTGGACACAAGATGGCCACTACAAGATGGCCAGCAGGAGAGGGCAGTTGGGAGGCACCCGGCCCGCAAGGGAGGGCAGTTGAGAGGGACCAGGCTTGCAAGGGAGGGCAGTTGGAGGTGATCAACCCTGCAGGAGAGGGCAGTTAGGGGTGACCAGGCTGGCAGAGGAGGGAAGTTGGGGGCAAACAGGCTGGCAGGGGAGCAGTTAAGCATCAACCAGGCTGGCAGCGGAGTGGTTAGGGGGTGATCAGGCTGGCAGGCAGAAGCGGTTATGGGTAATCAGGAAGGCAGGCAGGCAAGCAGTTGGGAGCCAGCAGTCCTGGATTATGAGAGGGATGTCCGACTGCCCGTTTAGGCCCGATCCCACCGGGATCGGGCCTAAACGGGCAGTCGGACATCCCTCCAGGAGTCCCAGATTGGAGAGGGTACAGGCTGGGTTGAGGGACAACCCCCCGCCGTGCACGAATTTCGTGCACCGGGCTTCTAGTATAGAATAAATTTGTCATTTCTTCCATAGAGATTTTTAGATAAGGCCTTAATCAGTTAATGTCCCCTAATAATTTCAGGAAGTCATTCAGGGTCTTAAGGCAATTCTTTTGAATTTCTACCTTTTAAGGTTTAATACATTGATTTTTAATTACAGTTGCTAGATATTTGAAGGGCGTTTCTTTCTGTTCCTTTTTTGGCGAAATCTTAAGCCCCATTTAGGGATCTTCTTTTCTAGTTTGGTAAGCATTGCTAAAGCCTGCTTTTCCTGTGGGTTTGCCATAGTTGCTACATTAAAGACTTTTTTTTTTTTTTTTTTTTTTTTTTTACTTTCTTTTAAACAGAACAACCAACTTGGGTGTATCCAAGAAAAACAGGTAGGAGAGAAACATGCTGACCAATATTTTAATGCATACATCTCAAGTAAAAGTAACTTTCTTTTTACTTATGGTGTCTCATTAATGGTGAGATTTAATGTTTGAATAATAACTTTTAGTTTTCTTTGTAAATAGTAGTGGAAGAGATTTTAAAATTTCTCCTTATTAAGCTTAAATTTACTTCTAAACAGCATTCTTTTCAATGAGTGCTCATTTGCATATGTATGCAAATTTTACTTTGGGCTTTGTTAGAACTAATTGCTTATAAAATATTAGCTTCTCATATAAATGAGTTTATATGAGACCTTGATTATATTGTGAAAAGCTAACTTATTAAGTAATTAAAGTAGGCACCTTTATTGAAAAAGCAAAGTAAGCAAACCTGTACATTTGACCCATGAAGTACAGATGCCGCCCCACCGCCTAGCCAATCTGAAGAGCAGGCTGGGTGAGGGGCCTGAGGCATTATGTATGCTCCTGTCATGAAATTTTGCTGCTGAATACTCTGGTGTAGCTTAAGAAGTATCCAGCAAACTTGTCCTGCCTGGCTTGGACACTGAAACTTCGTGCTTTCTTGCTCAGAGTAAAATGGCCCTTTTATAATTCTTATAAATAGTTAACTTTAGAACTTCTTTCTTTCTTTCAACATTTCTCTTTTTCTTCTCATCACATACACAACCTTCACAAATTTTACACTTTCAAATTAGCCTTCAACCTTTCTTTGTCCTTCAAAAATGCATAACCATGCCTTAGACCTTCCATTAAGTATTTCCACTTTAATATTCTTTCTTTCTGTCATCATCTTGTATATACCTTAAGCAACTTGCACAGACCTTTTTCTTTTAAAATGTATGTCCATGCCTTCTATTATTAAAACCATACAATATTTAAACCTTAATTTTCCAATGATAATTAAAAGTAAACAGCCAGCATTTCTTAGATTTTCTGTAGTAAAAGGTAAAACCAGGTGAACTTAAAACTTTTTGGAATATTTAGATGTTTATCATTTAATCCAGCAATGTTTCAAAGCTTTTGAGTTATCAAAAACTTTGGAAGATTATGTATAGGCATATATAATTACCACTGAAAAAGATTTATTATATACCCTTCATTTTAATTATATATATTTTGCCTTAACAACTTTTGAGATTTTAAAGTCAATTATTATTACCCAAGACATTTTCCTTGGCAAATTCTATAACAGAGATAACTCACTGGCTTTCAGTGGCTTTAATATTAAAGTATTATTTTATTTTATTTTTTCTTTATAAAAACAGGAGTGCCCTTGGGACCTGGGAGGCAACCTTGGAATGCAGCCCATTATTATTCAAGAACAGCCCTTTGTCATGGAAACATTAATCTTGTTTCCTAAACACAGCCTGTATATTTTCCATGTGTCACTTTCAACATCTTCTAAAGAGAAACAGAGGCTGAATTAAATTTTTTGCCTGTTTTACAGCATCTGTGAAGATATGGGGTTTAGGCCAAGAGGCCACCCAAAATAGAGTGGGGCACCTTCCTCTTAAACTAGCCTTTTTCTCTTCATGGGCATTAGAAGTCTCCAAACAGTGAGAAATGGCTTATTTATTCAAATTTCAAATGATGGACTGGGAAACAAAAACATGGTGAAAATGAGACTTGTAATAACACTCCCGAGAGTGGGTGTCCATTTTACAGGATCACCAAGAAACCAAGTAATTAATTGGCTGGGGCCTTTTTTAGTTACCTTTACTTTACCTCTCTTTGTCTAGTGGAATCTTTCTAGGATTTGTTTTACCAGCCATGTATACCATTCATATTCTCTCTCCCCACCCCCACATCTTATTTGCTTTGGAGAAATTTAGTAATGGCCTGGCCACCTACTATTTCTTTTCTATGAAGATAAATTAAAGACATGCTTAATAGACTAACAATAAACAAATTAAACCAAACAACAAAGACATTTACTTTTAAGTGTCCTTGGTTTAGGGAAGATAAAACAACAGATAAAACAACAATTAACAGACAAGCACACATAACACATAGACAAGACTTAATAAATCAAAGTTCTTTTCATGGATCTTTCAGATGTTTTACATTGCCTGGGACTTACAGCCAGATTGTGGCCCAGATCTTAGACTGTTGTTCATAGATCTCATCATATTCTGCTCTCCATAGCATTGACTGGCATCTAAAGTCATTTTAGCTAAAATCTGCCTGTCCCTAGGCATCATATGGTAATTTTCAGACAAAACATTAAAGAGTCCTTTTGTAAACGGACTGTTAGACCCATTTTCTCTAGTTGATGAGCTTTCCCACACTAGAAGCAGAGGATCCGGGGCCTTAGGTTTTACAGACTTTGATCCCCAATATGAAGAGGGCATAATGGAGTTCAAACAAGAGCCCACATAGTTAAAGATGGCAAGGGCACTCATTTTCCTTGAGCCTGATTTAAAAGAGTACCTTTTGACACCTTAATTCCTTTATCCTTGAGCATGCAAGCTAAAAATTTACAATAATGTTTTTGCCTTTTACTTGATTTCTTCCCCATTATAACCTGGCTGATTAAAAACGTCCCCGTCCATTTACAGTCATGACTCTGAAGCTGGCATGGGCTTTGTACGTGGTGAACTTCCTACCTTTCCAGTGAATTTCAACTTTTCCTTTTTCACTTTGTTTTTCACTCAGGTGAATCTTCTCCTCCAGTCCCTGTAGGGGTGCCAGATGCCACAACCTTTGCAGCGGGGTTCAGGATCTGAAGGAGGGGCCGATGCACAAATGAAAATGCTGTACAAGAAATATGAATTTAGAAGGCATTGGGGGCCAGGGGAGCCTCTTTCTTGAAGAGACATACCGACTTCTGGCCTGGTCTATTTATTTACTTGAATACCTTTAGCAATGCATACAGGCATATCAAAGGTAAAGTTTGTTAAACAGTGTAAGGATCATCAGGTTAGGGAATTGCCTTGAGCCACCACTATCTCAACAGACAAGATGCTTAGTGTCAGCCCTGGTAATGCCCAAGGTCCATCAGCCTTCCACGTTCCTTGGTGCACTCTCGTGACAGTATTGGCAAATGATGGCTTCCTGCAAATTGTTTCTGTAGCTTTCTCAAAAATCAATTATTTTCAATTTTTCTCCAATGAAATGATTTAGTTTTATTGATCAATGTGTTTATTACTAACATAGTCTATTTTTAGGATCTAACTTGATGAGTGCATGCACTTTAAATGAATTCACTATAATTTATAAGATCAATAGTTTATGGTCATTCCATATTTTTCTGGTTTTGAAAAATTAAGCTGGCAAATCCAAATGTGAGATAATGAAAAGAACTAGCATTTATTGGGAGTTTATTAATTTCCAGATACTATTGTAAATGCTTTCTTTTATATTATCTAACTTGCAGAACAACCCTGAGTAGTAGATGCTATCCTTATTTTATAGATGAAGACACTGAAGCACAGCAGAGTTAAAGATTATACAGCTCTTAAGTCAGGATAAACACTATGGCTCTGGAGATAGGACTGTTATTCATAGTGCTAGACAAGTTCACACAGAAGGCTGCATGCTTATATACTTTGTAGAAGGCCGGGTACTATTGTTCATGAAATCTGTTGTAATGCCATTATGGAAGTTTACACCTATGTTTTCCTGATAAGCTGATCCACTATAAGAATAAAGATGTCATTTGAAAATGAAATGTGACTACCAAAAGTGCACAGCATTTTCTGAAAGACATTTTTGAATATTTAAAGAACTTGGTTTACTTTTCCTTGCTACTTGATGACCTTTACTTTGATAATAACCACCTTATTTTTGTATGAATTATAATAAAAGGCATGAAAGAAAAGGTTATTATCTTTAGGATCCTAGATCCTAATGACCTACTGTTATGTCTCCATGGCTTTATTTAAATTACACCTTGTATATGCAGAAATTGTTGCATTAATCCTTTTATAAGTGAGCTTACTTTTTTTTTCATACTAAAAAGAAAAATGACCTTTTTTATGGGTGTTTAATGAAAAATTTATGAAGTTCTTTTAATATATTCAGTGAAAACCCTTGTTGATATTATGAAAGTACCGTTTTTTTTAGTGACTATTTTAATGATTGTTTTTATTATAGAAGTTATTTTTCTTACTGTTACTGTAGTATTTTCACTTTCACTGTGGTATTGACATTTGGCATTTTTCTGTTATTATATATTAGCAGTTGTGGTAGGCTAAATAATGGCTGCATCAAAGACACCCATGTCCTAATCCCTGGAACCTATGACTGTCACATGGCTAAAAAGACTGTGCAGAGAGATTAAGTTAAGAATCCGGAGATGGGAAGATTATCTTGGATTATCTGGGCAGGCCCTAAAAGAAAGGTAAAGGGATTTTTTTGAAGTAAATGTGATGATAGAAGCAAGAGAGTGAAGTGATGCAAGAACGAAGTTGTGAGCCAAGAAATGCAGAGGGCCTGCAGAGGATTGGCAAAAGCAAGAACATGGGTTCTCCCAGAGCCTCCAGAGGACAGTGAGCCCCGTGAAACTGATTTTAGATTTCTGGTGCCCAGAACTGTGAAAGAATACATTTATGTCATTTTAAGTGATCAAGTTTGTTACAATAGTCTTATACACACAAATAGGGTGATGGGATATTGTAAGCCAAGCATAGTCTGCTTTGGAAGATGTTGAGGCCAGAAATTCTTGAAATTTAGTTTAAAGTAGTCGATTGCACAATGATTTCCTGTTTGATACAGATATCTTTTGAAAAGTGGCTCAATTAATCTTCAAGGCCAGGAAAACCAGTGAGAGGAGAGCCTGTGGGATGATAGCCAAAGGAAAAGTTATCATGGCAGGGACCAGGACAAGCCAGGTGGGAAATTTCAAGATACAGCTTAGGGCAAGAGTTCTTATTTGACTAGTCAAAGTTTTAAGGAGGAATAAAGCTAAATGGCAAGGTGACAATGGAGTGGAAAAACAGATAAAGAGTAGTAGAGGGTCAGTGCAGGGAGAAGCTGAGCTAGGCAAGGCTGTAAGAGTTGGTGTCAACTCAAGACTCACTAGAGGGGAGGAAGATGCACTCACTTTTGAGCTTGTCTAAATTCTTGTCAGATAAAAAGGGAAAGTAGAAAACCCTCTGTTACTGGGTTGAGAGGGAGAGGGAGAGGAAGAGAGAGCAAGGATGAAATAAGAGTGTCCTGTCTCTTCCTTCCCAAGGTGTATCTCAGGAAACCCTCAAGCCTCTCCTCACATTCTGCATGGTACCAAAACGACATGGCACTGTCGCGGTGGGGGATTAGACGTGGTTTAAGAGGATGGTGGGCTGAGGGCAGAACATCCTCAGGTGTGATACTGAGGGAGCCACCTGACATTATTGGGCTTCCCATGGGGATAATAAAGTCTACTGTAGCCTGAAGATCCCTGTGGTTTGAGCCAGGAGGATGCAGAGTGTGGGGTCTAGAGATGCTAGAGATACTATGCAAAATCAGCCATATTTTAGCAGATACCAGTGCAGCAGACATAAGGGATCATGGGAAATAAGAGATTTTCAAGGAGAAAGTGAAGATCTGAAAAGCAGGAATCACACTGATGCCCCAATTAAGAAGGAAACTCCCGAAGATTTAGATCAAGCAGAAAAGGGAGAATCTAAATATGTGATCCCTGAAGACTAATCTGAAAGAAATTGGGTTAATCTTAAATAAAGAAAAGACTGAGATACCTTAAATGGACAAATAAAAGTTTCTCTCTCTCTCTCTCTCTTGCTACTGTACAGGAATGGGGCTAAACAGAATGAATTTAGTTATGAAAATAAATGTACACTAAAAATTTTTTTGCACATTTCAATTAGTGCACATTTTGACCCTCATCACCCAATGTTGAACCTTTAATTTCTGCTCTTAAATTTACTTCCTCTATGCCCCAGGACTGTATGCTTTACTCTCTGTCTTCTTCTTACCCACAAACTCTTCCTAAGTACGTCGTGATTATCATAAAGATTGGTTACCATTGACTTTATACTTGCCAAACTTAATGACCTCTCCATGGTCCTTATTCTATATTATTTTTGTGTTGGTCCAGGGACTATCTGTCCTCAGATTCCTCCTGATGGTAGACTGTGTTCTGTTTTATATGCTGGGGTCTGAGCCCTGTGGGCTGTGTTTCCTGGTCTCCTACAGGACGCTCAATGCTGGGTTCAGACCAGGTAACCTTTCTGCTAACTCTAAGATCTGAATCATCCCTGGTCTCCTTTGATTGTTTTTTTTTATTCTTTTGATATTTAGATGCATTTTATTGGTTTTTTTTCCCCAAAGGTCTATAAATTTTGATTGTTGTTTTATGTTACAATGGATGGTTCACTGTCTTCTCCTATCCCCAACCTCAAACAAATGTTTCTTAATGAATGCACAGTACTTTTCTTACAGAGAACAGACTTTTAATGTTTGTTGGCTAAAGGAATAGGTAGAAGTATGGGGTGAGGTAATAGAGACCCTCCTCCTGAGGGAATGATCAGAATCAACTTTTTGCCAAGATCCTGATAACCTGCTGAGAATCACTCTCTGTGTTAGTCATGGAAGTGTCTTATCCCCAGGTGTGTATACATGCAGAAAAGAGGTGAGAAGCTTTGCTCTCTGGAGAACAGAGCTTCCTATACAGATCTGCTTCTTGACTCCTTGGAAAGTAACAAGACTGGGCTGAAAATTAAAGTACATCCCCAAATAGTATAAGTGTAGAGATAGTGCTTGTCAAACATTTCCTCCTGGTCTCCATCAGGGCAGAGGAAGGTAAATATATACAAGGCACCTGTACCTGAGCTGGAGGAAACAGTGGTACGGACCAGGAAGCAATCTGCCATAAATCGAGAGTTTATCTTTAAAGTTAATTTAACTGTAAATGGTACTCTGCTTCTGCGTTTGTTTGCGTGGTTTTAAAAAATGTATTTTTATTGATTTCAGAGAGGAAGGGAGAGGGAGAGAGAGAGAAACATCAGTGATGAGAGAGAATCATTTATCAACTGCCTTCTGCACACCCCACACTGGGGATCGAGTTGGCAACCTGGGCATGTGCCCGGACCAGGAATTGAGCCATGATCTCCTGGTTCATAGATTGACACTTAACCACTGAGCCATGCCAGACAAGGTCATGCATTTTTATTTATTTATTTATTTATTTATTTAATTTATTATTTTTTAAAAATAATATTTTGCTTTAATAGGAAGTTGACTTTCTCAATGCAGGATGTGAGTTTTACTCGGAAACTTTGTGTATCCGTGGGCACTCCGCTTCCCAGCAGCCGCTTTCCATTCTCACGTTTCTTCCTTGGAAAGTACAGCAGTGGGGTACAGCGCTCACTTGCTGCTAGCAGGTCTCTTTCTAAGAGAACATGTTGATTGAAGAAGAGAGCTGGAGGCTGCTGGCTGCTTGTAATGGAAGCACGAGAGAATAGTTGGTTATGGGGGTGGGAGAAGTCACAGAAATATTAGGGTGGGAATAACTTTGGCTTGTCCTCATATCTTAGAATTTTGGATGGTATTAAATTTTATTAATATGAGCCACACTTTTCCCTTCAATAATTCTAAATTTTATATAACTGCCAGTAAAAGAAAATCTGATTTTGCTAAATAACCTGTGTCTTGCCCCAAACCACAACTGCAAATTTAGCTATAGCTTCACCATCTGCTTAAACACTGTTACCATGGCCTCCGAGGACGGAAGTTACATGCCTGCTTCTTTTAGTAAGGTTGGCATTGTTCTCCGTGCACTGCATCTTTGCTCTTACCAGACATGCACAATCTCATTGAGGGGAGAAGTGCTGAGATGAGGGAAAATAGAAGCCTTGGATACACTGTGAATCTGATATGTAAATTTTATCATATTTGCTAAAGTTCATTTTGAGGCACTCTGGGAAGTGATTAATTTTAAGGGCAATACAGGATAGTGTCCACTGAATTTAGAGGTCCTGCAGGGTAAATGAAACTGCTTGTTTTCTTATTACCTAAGGGATTTTTAATATAAAATGGAAGTATGACAGCTAGAGTAGAATATAATATCTTATTTTTACTGGGGCATAAAGTATACTAGGAGCTGAGCTATAGGATAAATGGGCCTATTGCAGCATAGGTCAAACTAATAAAATAAAAATACATTAAGTTTGATCTATTTGTACATTTCTGTGTATCATATGAGTGTCTTGCATCTCTTAGAGAGTAGGGTCTTCTCTCTCTCTCTCTCTTTTCTTTCTCATCTTTTCAAAATATTCCATATTTCCCCAGCTATAATTTACCACTTACTTATCAAAATGTATATTCTATAACATCTGTAACAATCATTTTAAAATTGATATTTAGATTCTGTATTATTGCATAGCTAGTATCTTTTCTTCCTAACTGGATTATATGCCTTTAAAGAATAGGAAATATGATTTCCTTTATGTATTACCCAAATGTCCTAATGTAGTTCTCAATGAATATTTTATTTACTTTCTATTATATAGGCAAAAGTTTTTAACCAACAAAAGAAAATGGAGTTTTAAAACATTTAGCAGTTACTCAGGAGCCAGGTATATACAAGTAGATTGCTTTCCTCTTCATGGTTGACTATCCATGCCAATTTATTTCATAAAAATTATTGTGAATTTAGTTTAAAAATATTTTTATTGATTTCAGAGAGGAAGGGAGAAGGAAAGAAGAAGATAGAGACATCAATGATGAGAGAGAATCATTGATCGGCTGCCTCCTGCACTGGGGATCGAGCCCACAACCTGGGCATGTGCCCTGACTGGGAATCAAACCAGGACCTCCTTGTTCATAGGTCAATGCTCAACCACTGGGCAACACTGGCTGGGTGCAAATTTAGTTTTTAAGGTATAGATATGCATGGTGGCAGGGAAAGTGAGTACGTTTTTTTGTGTTTTTTTTTTTTTTTTTTTTTTTTTTTTTAGTATACAAAACTATTTTACTTTTCTCTTGGGAACAGAGGAAGACATATATTTCTCAGTATCCTTTTGCATCTCACTGGTCTGTGTCACTGAGCTCCTCCAATGGAAGGTGGGGGAGGTGATGTATATTTTTACTTACAGGCTTGCCCATGGAAAATCCCTGTGCAATCTTCCTCGTTCTTTCCCCCCAACCACATCTTAGGAGAGGAAGGCTTTGAGACGATGGAACACACAAGGAAGTATCCTGAATCCTGAGGTGGTCACAAGGAGGAACTTCCCAGGAGATTTCTTGGCCGAGAACTCTGGATTTTCTATGAGCAAGAATATTGTTTAAAGCTCCTGAGACATTGGGGTTGTCTATCACAATTTAATCTTGAATAACACATGTTGAAAATCAGTAATAGGGACTGAAGGCTTAAGAGTTGTGATTAGAGGAAAGCAAATGAGAGGTGAGAAGGGGAGGGAGATTGGAGCCAAGTAACATGGTCTTTGACTGGGCTCCCTGGAAGGAGTGATAAGAAGTAAGATGTTGCTGGAAGTGTTACTGGCTGTAGAAACTCTAAGAACAGAGGTACAAAATATTTAGTTAAAAGTGTTTTCAGAATGTAATTCTTAATACATATAAAAGAACATATACTGATGTTTAATTTTTGAAGCATAGCTTGTGAACTCACCACCCAGCCCGAGAATCAGAACATGGTCATTATTGTTGAAGGTGCAACTCTTTGGATAAATTTTAGAAACATGTTGGGGAAAAAAAAGCGAGTCACAGAAAATTATATAGTAGATGATAACATTTTTTATAAAGCTAAAAAAACTGTAACAAAAATAATGAGGTATTTAGGCATACATACAGTGCTTAGTTTTTAAGTTGCTATGCTGTGCTCTTTTGCCCTAAACCTTTAGTGCAAACTCTTTGAATTTTGTTGTTACACTGGAAGGATAAATTCTGAAATTTAATGAGGAAAGAGATATATAATAATATCTGCTTATAGTCTTATTTCTCAGAGTGTGTTTCATGGAACATCAGGTTTGGGATAACTTTGAACTGTGTTAGAAATGCAGATCTCAGCACCAAAGAGACCAACTGAACTGAGTCAGGATCTGCATTTCAGCAAGGTCTGCACAGGCAAGTCTGGGAAGCACTGGACTATAGGCACTCTGGAATCATAGTGCCCCCTTCTCCTGAGTGGGCTCCATATACTGTGTTCATCAGATAGTTCCAGGGGGACAAAAGAGATGGGCAAAGAACACATGTCTATTGAGTACCCACCTTGTAAAACAGACATATCGAGGGTTCTCTTTTCTTCCTAGATTCTGTCATAATCAGGGTTATGACACAGCAGTCAGTGACTCACACATCCCTCAATCACTGTAGTTGTTTTTTAGTCTAGGTGCATGCTGCCTTCCAGGGAAATACCAGTTGGAGTTCCTGTTATTGGTTATACTCCCACCTAATGCCATGCTCCCTAAGAGAATCATGCATTATAAGTTGGGTCGGCATGCAGGAATGACTAGGATGAAACACTAATATGTTACCTTTTCAAATGGCACCTCTTTCTACTTGAAATTCTGGGTGTATTTCACACACTAATGAATGACCTTGCTGGCTGCTAATGCATGCCAGAAAGCATTAATTTGATTCAATTTTTACTGTGTACTGATGGATCCTGTTAGGAATAGGGTTAAAAAATGAGATTAGACATTTCCTTAACTAGATTTAAGGGAAAAAAAAAAGGGCAGTCTCTTTAGTTCTGTAAAATGAGTTGACATGTGCCATTACATTCATTGCTGTTATCTGTCACAGGCTTTTCTGGGAAGAATTATGAATGCTAAACTTTATTAGAAATATGGCTCAATCTTAATATTGCAAGCGTGTTAGTAGACTAGAGGGAATGCAATTGTTTTATCAGAATGACTTTGGTTTGTGGATGTATAATTAATGGAAGAGATAGCTTAGACCATCAAAATTTCCATTTAGGTTTTGAAAATCTAACAAAAACCTAAAAATGAAATATACCAAAAATAAATCATACTTCAGAATATAAAAGAGATTAAAGAATAAACGAGGCAACTTCTCATTAAGCATGATGGATAGCACATATACATTCACCACCACTTCTACTGAAAGCTTCATAAAATGACAATAGAGAGATTTTTTTCAAAAGTTACCAGCCCCAAGTACAAAAAGACTAGGAGAGGGGAAAAATACAACATAATTTAAGAGGGGGAAAAGCAGAAATTTCTGGTTATATATTGCTGCATAATTATGTTAATTGTTAATGGATTAAAACAATAATAATTTTTATACATCATAATTTCTGTGGTAAAAATTTGGGCAAGGTTCAGTTGGGTCATTCTTCCAATCCCTATGGCAGTGATGGGCAACCTTTTGAGCTTGGTGTGTCAAACTTCACCAAAAAACTGAGCATAACTCGGGTAGTGTGTCACTTTGAGGAAAAAAAAACATTATTTCACAAATGTTTCATCCTCAGGAGCAGCAAATGTTTCATTCTTGGCATGCGGCCGCCTCAGCGGCCGCGTGTCATCAGAAATGGCTATGTGTGTCAGTGCTGACACGCGTGTCATAGGTTCGCCATCACTGCCCTATGGAATTGACTGTGACCCCTCAGAGGTATTTATCTGGCCACCGGGCTGATCTGGAGTGCCCACAACTGCTTTACACATGCACCTTAGCAGAGACAGCATGGGGTCTGGGCTCAGGAGGTCTTCTTCCTTCCCCATGCAGTCTCAGGTAGGCCTCATGAGTTGCTGTTCACACAGGGTGGTTGCATTGTTTACCTGGCAGCTCAGGGCTCCCAGAATGAGTGTCCAAGAGACAGGATATCCAGGCTCACACTGTTAGGGCCTGACAACGGGCACACTCCTTTCAGCCTTATTTTATTAGTCAGAGTAGTCTTCTGAATCGGAGAAATGGGGCAAAACATTTACAGCCATCTTTAATCTATTGCCTCATTATGTGATTGGTAACAGACTTAGAAGACCAGAGGAATCTAAAAGCCAAGCCTGCAGTGAGGGAAACACAGAGGTCAGCTGAGTCTGCCCAGAGCCCTGGAAAGGTTCAGGAATTTCAGATTCTTCTAAAAAGAGGGAGAGGGGCATAAGCAGGGCCAAAAACATAAGGGTTGTTGAAAATCTGTATAAAACAAAGTAAACTGATGAACAAAATAGATCCAGAGATATTGATGCTTGCAACAGACTAACGAATTTCAGATGGAAGGGGGTGGGGAAAGAAATTAACAAAGAATTTATATGCATAGATGCATAACCCATGGACAGACAATAGTGCAGTGAAGGCCTGGGAAGGGGGTAGAGTGGGGTGGAGGAGGTTAATAAGGGGAAAACAGGGGACATCTGTAATACTTTCAACAATAAGGATACATTTAAATAAATAAAATAAAAAGAGTTAGACCCCCTCCCACAGCTTGCTGAGCCCCCCCTCCATACTTATAGAGGGCTAGAGGTTTAATTTCCAGAGAAGTTGAACCAAACAGACCCTGAAGTTGGGCACAATTAAATTCAGGGAACTATACAAAAAACAAAGATAGTAAATTAAAATCTACATTTTGTGCCATGCAATCTACTTCCCCTCATTTCTGAAATCAGCTCTGTAATACTGGCAGACTCTTCAGTTAAGAAATGGAGGGTTTTTCTTTGGAAAAATTAACCAATCCATGAGATAATGTCTACAAATGTTGATGGTTTGGGGGTCCAGTGAAATGGCAACATCAGATCCGCATCAATGAAGCCGTCAATCATCCCATCTATATGTAGAGCATCTACTCAGCTTTTTAGTTGTGCACCATTAAAATGAGCAGACAGTCTAGGATCAATAGACATTAGAGGCAGGCTCTTAAGTTGCGGAGGCCAAACCAAAATAAATAGAAATAAAGAGCACAGGGTAAATGAAAAATGTAAAGAACAAAGTAAAATAAGAAAACTGTAATTAATATCCCTAAATAGATAAGAAAATATATTCCATAAATGAAACAAAAAAGGACATTGAGTAAACAAATTAGAATGCTTGGAAACAAAAACTATGGGATCAGAAATTTAAAATTCAGTAGAATGAAAGATATATTTGAGGAATTTTTTTTTTAATTTCTTTATTGATTAAGGTGTCACATATTTGTCCTCATCCCCCCATTCCCATCCCACACCCCTCCCCACGGATGCCCCAACCCCCTGTTGAACTTAACCATTGGTTAGGCTCATATGCCTGCACACAAGTCCTTTGGTTGATCTCTCCCCCCTCCCCCCACCCTCCCCTATCCTCCCTCTGAGGCCCGATAGTCCGATCGATGCCTCCTTGTTTCTGGTTCTGTTCTTGTTCATCAGTCTATGTTGTTCATCATTTCCCCTAGATGAGCGAGATCATGTGTCACTAGAGATATACTTATATGAACTGAATGTGAGATGAGCAATAATAGTTATGCTGACAGGCAAATGAATCAGTCTGTAGTGAGTTTCTTTCTGGACCAACAGTTCTTTTGAGACCCAATATCAATGTCCATCAGTTCCTTATGTGTACATGTCGGCACTGACCCCTCAGCTCTGGATGGTGGACAAATGGTGGTAATGCAGGTTCGATTCCCTCTGGTTGGGTCTCGGCTGGACCCAAGGGCACGGCTTCATCCGGACCCAGGGGCACGTGGCCTCACCCGGACCCAGGGGGTGCGTGGCCTCACCCGGACCCGGGACCCAGCCTCACCCGGATCCAGGGGCACATGGCCTCACCTGGACCCGGGATCCAGCTTCACCTGGACCCAGGGGCGCGTGGCCTCACCCGGACCCAGGGGCGCGTGGCCTCATCCGGATCCAGGAGCACATGGACTCACCCGGACCTGGGATCTAGCTTCACCCGGACCCAAGGGCGCGCGGCCTCACCCGGACCCAGGGGCGCGTGGCCTCTCCCAGACCCAGGGGTGCGTGGCCTCACCCGGACCTAGGTGTGTGCGGCCTCACCCGGACCCGGGATCCAGCTTCACCCGGACCCAGGGGCGCGTGGCCTTACCCGGGCCCGGGACCCAGCCTCACCCGGACCCAGGGGCACGTGGCCTCACCCGGATCCAGGGGCCCACGGCCTCACCCGGACCCGGGACCCAGCCTCACCCGGATCCAGGGGCACACGGCCTCACCCGGATCCGGGATCCAGCTTCACCCGGACCCAGGGGCGCGTGGCCTTACCCGGACCCAGGGGCGCGTGGCCTCACCCGGGCCCGGGACCCAGCCTCACCCAGATCCAGGGGCACACGGCCTCACCCAGACCCGGGATCTAGCTTTCCCCGGACCCAGGGGCGCGTGGCCTCACCCAGACCCAGGGGCGCATGGTATTTGAGGAATTTTTTGAGTTAAATAATAAAAAAGATTAAAAAATAGTTAGGAAATTCTATGAAAATTAGAAAGAAAGTTCAAGAGGTCCTCTATCCAGAAAATAGAATAAACAGAGAAAATGGGAATAAGCAATTGGAAAGGCATATCAGGAAAATATCCCATATCTGAAGGATATGAATTGCTATACTAATAAGGACCACAGAACAAAAGATAAGAAAAGATTCATATTATGGTACATAATTATGAAGTTGTAGAAAACTGGGTACAAAGAGAAGCTCCCAAAAGCTGAAGAGAAAAAAAAATAGAACAGAATTAAAAATTATACACATCTTTTCATGAGCCACACTGGATGCTAGAAGATAATGAAGTAACATATTAAAAATTCTGAATGAAATGATTTCCAGTCTATGCTCAGTAAAACTATCAATCAAATGGGTAGAAAAAAGGCATATTGCTTTTAGCTGGTTAAAATATCATAGAATGTATTCAGGGTAAAGGTTGTGAGTGATCATTTTTTCTTTATTATGCATTCCATTCTCAATTAGATTCTAAGGTTCCCAAGGGATATAATTTTAATTTTTAATTTGTCCTGAATAGCATCTCATAAGGTAGGCATTTATGAATGGCATTTATAAATAAATGGAGTCTGCTCTACTTTGAATCATGATTATTTGGAGTGCTGAATAGGATAGCATTGCTTTGACTTATGAAAGTAACTTTTTTTTTTTTAGTTGCCATTTCTTAACAGGACATCTAATATTTATCTCATATTTTTTTCATGGTCTGTGTCTTTACAAAATACCTTTGTTTTCTTATGCTCTTATTTGGTCCAATAGTTTAAAGGATTTTGTCGCTTGAATGTTTAGGAAAAAAAGTAGAATGTGATGCTACTTTTAACAAAAGACTTTCAGAGCTGATTATGATGATATTGACCTGATGACACAGAGTGCCAATAAATTAAAGACAAAATTAGAAATTTCCCATTTTAATTACTATCCAGGCCAGTAATCAGGTGCTTAATTACTCCCAGTGTTATTGTTGATAATGAAGTGTTTACTGCCACCAGTGAATAGGCGCTGTAATGAATAAGGGAACAAGCTGTTTGACTTACACTGTGGAGGACGGTGGCTCTGGACCCTCGGGAATAATGGCTCAAGGAGAATTTGGAGATCTATATGGATCTGGAAAACAGAGAAGACTTTGAGCCAGAATTGTCAATCACAACAGTGATGAAGAGGGACAGAAGAGCCCTAGCTGGTTTGGCTCGGTGGACAGAGCGTCGGCCTGCAGACTGAAGGGTCCCAGGTTCGATTCAGGTCAAGGGCACATGCATGGGTTGTGGGCTCAATCCCCAGTGTGGGGCCTGCAGGAGACAGCCAATCAATGATTCTCTCTCAACATTGATGTTTCTCTCTCTTTCTTTCCCTCTCCCTTCCTCTCTGAAATCAATAAAAATATATTTAAAAAAGAGGGACAGGAAAGAGAAAGTTTGGATCAGATGAAAAAATACTAGGGGTCTTGAGATAATGCAGACTTCAGAAGGATAGAAAGAAAAACTGACCTCAGGAGGATGAGCTGAAATACTCAGAATCAAAGAATGAAGGAAGTCACTCACTAACCAATGATACCTATTTGTTTTTATTCTGCATACACGTAACAAAAAATGTGTGTAATTTCTTCTGCTTGTAGCAAAGCTATTTGCTTTTTTCTTTGTTGCTTTTGAAAAGATACCCTTAAGAGGGGGGATAATTGACTTCCCATTGGGATTATTATAGGTAATGTGGCAAGAGTTTCATACCACTAGCAAGAGTCCAAAAGAGAGACTTCTGTGACCTCACACACCCTAACATACGATGGAGGCTTTTTATTACTCACTCTCCCAAAGCAGTGCCAGGCTCATCACTGCCACTGTGTGTTCACCCCTGAACTAATGATCGTTGAATGCTGTGTTGTGCTGGGAGCTTTCCAAGTGCAGAGACTGGGACATATGGGACCACGAAGAACAAATGCTTTTGCAGTGGAGATGCCAATAGTCTCTTCCCTACACACACTCCTTCCTTAGGGAACCCCCTGTCTCTAATCCTTGAAAGGAGTGGCCCTGTGCATCACATGACTTAATCCTCCTTGCTGTGGCCGTTGGACCATGGATAGATGTCAGATCCATACTAAGACTGGAATTTGGAGTTGGGATACCAAAAACTTGATTCAAATAAACAGTGGTAGGCACTGGACCCAGGAGATCATGCAAACAGTTGTGGAGAGAGAGGGAGCAGAGGAAAGAAGTAAAGACTAAGTTCACCCTTATGTGACTGCTGCCTGTTGGAGAGTTGATATTGACTGGCTTTCAATCCAGTTCTAATTCATGGGAGTCCTGGTTTTATTTAGATACGTTGAGGATGTAAACTTAAAATACCCTCTATCTCTCATAACTTGAGTGGGATTCTCCCCTTACAATGGTCAATTCATATTCATTATTCCATTCAATTTTTCTAAACAGCAATAAAGTCAGCTCACTTGCTGGCCAGTTAAGGGAATAAATATATGGTTATAGAATGACTAGTCTACTGCAATCACACGGTGTCATAATTACTTGTATTTTATCTATCTCCTTTAGGAGTTTGTGAACTCCCTGAATTTTTAAACAAGGAATTCACCCATTTGTTTCACATAATAGGTGGCCAATTGCATTTTGTAATTGGGTATTTCCTGAGCCGTAGTAAACTTGGCGTATGAGAAATATGTTTGGCTTAATACATCAAAAGAACAACATCCCTAGCACTAACTAGTGACGTAAATGCCTTTCCAGGTTTTGTTTATATGAAACACTAGGTGTGCGTACGTTACAGTGGGAGCATCCTTTGGTGAAAACTATTTACCGTGATACCAGGTCCTGTGTGGCTCATGGAGGAATTAGGTCTGGAATTAGTTTCTCAGCAACGGGACGCTGAAGTGAGCCTGGCAGCACGTGGCTGAAGCCCTTGGTCATTCTGATTCCAAGCAGTGTGTTGGGCCAATGATGGGCTCCTCCAGCCTTAAGATCATTTGCATAAGCAGGTATCACTGTGTAAATTTAATTATTTGGCAATTGTTGAGTAAAATACTTTTTTAGAAAATAACCAACTTTAGAGCTAACTTTTGCATTTCCATTTTTTAAAAAAATATGGCTTAGACAGGAACATAAGGGTAATAGCATTTAATTAAGCTGCCTATTTATTGACTTTACCAAGAGACTTCTTTCTCCCTTTTCCTGTAATATGTTATAACATTACCATAATGGGACTTTATTCTTTCTTATTTTCCACATGCATTGCTCTGATAATTGGAAAAAGTCAGAAAATGTGACTACTGAAATGAGTGACCTTTACATTTGGAAAACTAATTTGCTCAACACAAATATAGGAGATCTCATTATGTCACTTAAAACATCTAAAATTGATGGTCAATTTCATTTTTTATTAAAGGAAATGATTTACTTAAAGTATGGATACTGTACCTTTCTGTGTTGTTTTCTTCCTGTCACTCATTTTTTGGCCTCTTCCTTCCCAAATTTAGTAACAAGTCTTTGATGGTTATTTTTGCATTTGAAAATGTAAAGATTTTATATATAAGTGCTAATCAATGCCCAGGAAATTTGCAGCAAATGGGTCATAATGGATACAGGCTGGAGAAAGTCCATGATTCATTTATTCACCTTCCAGCACAGGTTCCCCCCAGACTTCCTATTGGAGAAGAACAGACTTGGGCTTTAGAGAGTTTTGTCTTTGTCTCCTCCTCCTCTTCTTCCTTCTCCTTTCCCTCCCCCTTCCCTTTCTCCTTCTTACTGTAAATTAAATCAGTTTGTACATCTGGAGGCGATGGTATCCTGGAACAGGTTCCTAAGTATTCCCTTATTTTATTTTAGCGCCTCAAACCCTAGGTTATTGCCTTGTTTACTTTTCAGCCTAGTCCTTGTTTTTTGTTTGTTTGTTTGTTTGTTTTTGATGAGGGGACAAAAGCATTTATAAAGAACAGAACCTGAACACACTACCTGACCTCCTCTGCTGTGGGCAGGAACCATCGAGTGCTCTGGGAAGCCAGTGTATTTTCCTGTGGGCTTGAGCTGAGGCTCCGAGATTCCCAGGACCAGTGCCAACACGCCTCACACCTCTGCTTACTTTGTTTATCATTAAAAGATGAGGTGTTTCAGATTATCCATCATTTCAAAAGTTCTCTTATTCCTCAGGACACACTTTGATCTAATGATATCTCCTGCCTGCCTCTCCCTGTCCACCCGGACTCTCCCTCACTGCCCTTGGAACCCAGGGTGGGTCACCTGTGAACTGCTCAGCATCCTCCACCCCTGGTTCTATTGTTGCCATCACATTCCTGTTCAGGTGACACCAGTTTTACTGACACCACTTTGTCTGCAGTCCTTCCTAAGGCTGCTGTGTTTTCCCTCATACTCAGTGGGAACTCTAGGGTCTGGGGGCAAATCGATGGTCTCTTACCCTTTCTCACTGCCTACACACCTTCCCTCCCCTCTCTTTTCAAACTTGTAGTGTTTTTGTTTGTTTGTTTTAGCAAATGACTTCAGATTCCACCATTACTCCACCTCCCTTTGCTATCTACCCTTTTCCCAGCTGCTTCCTCTCACTAGGTGACTATAACCATGGCTCTCTCCTTTCTTCCACTTCCCCTATCTCAGTTGCTTGACTTTTTAGCTCTGGGAACCTCTTCCTCCTCTCCATCTTGCCTGCCTTCCTGACTCATGTATATAGTTACCGGGTGTACCAGTTAATAATGCAGATTTTTTTTCAATAGATGGTAGTACACATATGTTGATATATATGCGATTTGATATATATGCTATTTTGTTGTATTGACAGCAAGCTTCAAAATTTCATATGTCAAATTTGCTGAAGGTGTTAACATCATAGATATTTTTATGCTTAAAAATGTCAAATTTCGTGCCAAAAAAAGAGCATTTGTGGGAAGTTTTAATTCATTACTTTATTTTGAAGAAAAAGTTATCGTATACTTTGGGAAGCTTATGGTGAACATGCTCCATCTCAAGACACTTGTGAACGCTGGTTTAAATGCTTTAAAAGTGATGATTTCGATGTGAAAGACAAAGAACATCCAGATCAACCGAAAAAGTTTGAAGACCAACATTTACAAGCATTATTGGATGAAGATGTGTGTCAAACTCAAAAACAACTTGTAGAAAAATTAAACATTGCTCAGCAAACAATTTCCAATCCTTTACAAGAAATGGGAAAGATTTTAATGGAAGGAAAATGGGTGCCAGATCAACTGAACAAAAGACAAATGGAAAACCGAAAAGTCATCAGTAAAATGTTGCTTCAATGGCACGAAAGAAAGTCTTTTGCTTTTGCATCGAATTGTGACTGGCGATGAAAGTGGATTTATTTTGAGAATCGCAAATGCACAAAATCATGGGTTGATCCAGGTCAACCATCAACATCGACTGCAAGGCCAAATCGCTTCTGAAAGAAGACAATGCTCTGTGTTTGGTGGGATCAGGAAGGTGTGGTGTATTATGAGCTTCTAAAACCAGGTGAAACCGTTAATACTGATCACTACCAAAAACAAATAATCAATTTGAACCATGCTTTGATAGTGAAACTACCAGAATGTTCCAGAAGACACGGCAAAGTAATTTTGCTTCATGATGACGCACCATCACACACTTCAAAACCAGTTAAAGACATGTTAAAAGATCTTGCCTGGGAAGTATTAACCCACCCGCTATATTCATCAGACCTTGCTCCTTCAGATTACCACTTGTTTCCATTGATGGCACATGCACTTTCTGAGCAGCACTTCAAAATGTATGAAGAAGTGGAAAATTGGGTCTCTGAATGGTTTGCCTCAAAACAAGAAAAGTTCTATTGGGATGGTATCCACAAATTACCTGAAAGATGGGGGAAATGTGTAGCTAGTGATGGACATTACTTTGAATAAAGCACTTTTAATGTTTCTCTTGAAATTATCGTGTTTTCTTTGATTACAAAATCCGCATTATTAACCAGTACACCTGGTATATCCAAACCTGGTGTCACTAGTAACTGTATGATTTCCAACATCCCATTTTCTTCCTTAACTTTGCCTTCCAGCCAGCTAACTCCTAACTTTTACACTCCCACTTTGATCATTCTAGCTCTTAAAGACTTCATATCAGCTGACACTTCCACATATTTGCTATTTGTAACCTCTTAATGTCTTTCTCCCCTTTTTACCCAACTTAGAGTCTGTGTTTTGCACTATAACCATTCCTTGGCTGACATCTTTAACTCTCTTAACCTTCTCTTCCTCTATTGTATGCACCTGACCAAACTTCAGTCCTCTGTAAGCCCAGTTATCTGTGTATCCTGATCTTGTATTAGAGCAGCTGAACAGTGCTAGATAATCTTATCTAATAAACAGGGAATATGCTAATTGACCCTCATGCTGTCACAAAGATGGTGGCGCCCACAGCCAATAAAGAGGGAATATGCTAATTGACTGCCCTGCCCTCAAAGATGGCAGCACCCACAGCCAATAAGGAGGGAATATGCTAATTGTTACACCCTCAAAGATGGCGGTGCCCACAGCCAATAAGGAGGAAATACGTTAATTAACTGCCCCGCCCTCAAAGATGGTGGCACCCATAGCAGGCTTGCGCTGCCAGGAGTGGCAGCAGCAGAGGTGTGATGGGGCATTACCTTCCCCTGATCACCAGGTTGCCTTCTGCCCCTGAGGGCTCCTGGACTGTGAGAGGGGGCAGGCTAGACTGAGAGACCCCCCCCGCCAGTGCATGGATTTTCATGCACTGGGCCTCTAGTCACACTATAATGCTGATGGGCCTCGCTTCAGATTTATGGCCGTAGATTTCAAGAGCACTGAACATTGTCTGAAAACCCTATTTCACTTTTCTAGTAAACTCATCTTCATCCCCCAGATGACTGTTTCATAACTTCTCTTCTCCCATCCAGTCTCAAACAGCTTTTTATTTTTCCCTCCCAATTGATGACTTGTCCTTATATTTCCTAGAGAAAATAGACCTGATCAACAAGAAATACCTCATTTTTCTATCACTTGACTGTGTGTATAGCCATGTACTCTGCCTTTTCTTCTCTATTGTTCTTGGCTTGTGTTCTCAATCGATTTGCTTTCTCAAATTTCTCTTAGGTCGCCAGCTCCATTTCTTCAGCATATCTCTAATGTTGTAGTGCCCAGGCTTTATTTTTTCCAGCCCTCTAATCTTCTCTAGCTACACTTTCCTCAGGAGAGCCTGTGCTGATGGCTCCGAATTTTTATGTACAGCCCTGAACTCTGTCCTGAGCATCAGAATCATACCTATGACAGCTTACACAACATTTTCGCTGCATGTGTCTTTTAGCCTTCTCTAGCTGAACATGGTTAAAACAAAATTCTTAGTTTAACAAACAAACAAACAAACAAACAAACAAACAAACCAAAAAACAAACCAAACCAAACAAAACAAAACAATTCTCTCAATCCTATCGCTGAGTGGTACCCAGTGGTTGTTCAGGCCCAAAGCATGGGAATTATTCTTGAATAGTCTTTCTCTCTTACTGCCCATATTGAATCTACTGGTAAGTCCAATTGCTTGTATCTCAAAATTATATCCCAAATCCTACCACATCTCATAATTTTCATTGCTGCAAACCTAGATCAAGTTGTCACTATGTTTAACCCAGTGCACTTATAATTTCAGGAAATTATGGTCATTAATTTTTTCTGTATTTACTGTCTGCCTCCCACATTAGAATGTAAAATCTTAAAGGGCAGGGACCTTTGTCTTGTTCAATGTTGTTCCCTAGCACCTGTACTTGTCACTTAGTAAGGGATCAGTAAATGTTTCCTCCTGACTGTGGGATCTAGCTTTCAGAGTCATTATTGGAACTATATAGAATATATTAAACATTTAGATTCCTGAAATCTCAAAAAGTCTCAGTTCTTCAATTTTTTAAAAAGGTAATCAATCATGCTGGTGCCTAACTCTCAGTTATAAACTATTCATGTGACCAACTCTAAAGAAATCATATATATATGTATCATATAAATATGATTTCTATATATGACTGTGATATAGATGTAGATACCTCACACATACTTAAGTTTACTATTTTACATAACAGGATCTTATTATAGATGCAGGTTTTCCCCCATTTCTTATTTTTTATTTGCGTCTCCCTTTCCTACCTGTCCCTTACCCTCTGTCATGTAGTTCTCCCAACCCCAAAGAAATATTCTGCTGTTTTCTTCTGCATACTACCCTCTCTAATAAAATGGTAATATGCAAATTAACCATCACTCTGCTACATAAGCCACGCCCACCAGCCAAGCCACACCCACCAGCCAATCAGGGCAAGTATGCAAATTAACCCCAATCCAAGATGGCTACAGCCACAGAGAGCAAGGTTTCCCAGGTAACAGAGCAAGCCAAGCTTTCCAATAGCTGTTGCAGGCCTAAGCCTCCACTCAAGCTACAAAGTTTCAATTATAGAAGGTAAACAAATTCAAACAAATGGCAGCAGAATGGAGCTTGAGAGAGCAGACCAGGGTTGCCGGCGGCAACAGGGAAAGCAAAGCTTTCCGCACACCCTGGCCGGGCTCACCTGCTTAAGGCTACAAAGTTTCAATTGTAGAAGGTGAATTAATTGCCACAGAAATGGCTGCCAGAGCCCCAGGCTTGGCTCCGCTCCAGGCTACAAAGTTTCAATTGTAGAAGGAAAATAAATTCCAGATACCAGGGCCTCCCCTTGGGTTGCCAGGGGGCGTGGCTGGCCTGCAAACCACCACAGGCCCCTTGCTCAGGCCGCCCCACACCCCAAGGGAACCCCCCCCCACACTTATCTGTGACACCCTTCAGGGCAAACCAGCTGGCCCCCACCTGTGCACCAGGCCTCTATCCTATTTAATAAAAGAGTAATATACAGATTGATCATCACTGCAACACACAATATAGCTGCCCCATGTGGTCAAAGATCCTGCCCCCATGTGGACACAAGATGGCCACTACAAGATGGCCAGCAGGTAAGGGCAGTTGGGAGGCACCCGGCCTGCAAGGGAGGGCAGTTTTGAGGGACCAGGCCTGCAAGGGAGGGCAGTTGAGAGGGACCAGGCTTGCAAGGGAGGGCAGTTGGAGGTGATCAACCCTGCAGGAGAGGGCAGTTAGGGGTGACCAGGCTGGCAGAGGAGGGAAGTTGGGGGCAAACAGGCTGGCAGGGGAGCAGTAAAGCATCAACCAGGCTGGCAGCGGAGTGGTTAGGGGGTGATCAGGCTGGCAGGCAGAAGCGGTTAGGGGCAATCAGGAAGGCAGGCAGGCAAGCAGTTGGGAGCCAGCAGTCCTGGATTGTGAGAGGGATGTCCGACTGCCCGTTTAGGCCGGATCCCACCAGGATCGGGCCTAAATGGGCAGTCGGACATCCCTCCAGGAGTCCCAGATTGGAGAGGGTACAGGCTGGGCTGAGGGACAACCCCCCGCCGTGCACGAATTTCGTGCACCGGGCTTCTAGTCTATATAATAAAGAGCCCGGGTTGTAATGACCATTATGACTGAAGGCTCGACCAGACCGAAAGTCCGTGCTGGGTTGCTGTCATGGCCCAGCACTGTCTGGGGCTGCTGCCGGCACCATGACCCAGCACTGATTGCCTAGGGGGCTACAGATCAGGCCTGGAGAGAGGCCTGCAGAGAGAGGCAGGGTCTGATCTGTAGCCTCTGTGGCAGCCATTGATCAGAACTTGCCTCTCTTTCTCTCCTGGCCTGACCAACAGCTGCACCTCTATTTCTCTCCAGGCCTCCCCCTGGGCTGCTGATCAGCCCTACCTTTCTGATCAGGCCCCATTGATAGGTCCAGAGACGCTGACTGGCATAGAAACTGACCAATCAGAACCAAATCTGGGTGAATGTAAGGAGCCAATGGCTGCCTAGGAGGTGGAGCTTTTGACGCTGACTAGCATAGAAACTGACCAATCAGAACCAAATTAGAAGGCAGAGGAGGGCAGTTGGGGCGAGATCAGGCCGGCAGGGGAGGGAAGTTAGGGGCGATCATGCAGACAGAGGAAGTTAGGGGTGATCAGGCTGGCAAGAGAGAGCAGTTAGGGGCAAGATCAGGCCTGCAGGGGAGGGTAATTGGGGGCTTGATCAGGCCAGCAGGGGAGGGCAGTTAGGGGCAATCAGGCAGGCAGGCAGAGGCAGTTGGGGGCTAGATCAGGCTGGCAGGGGAGAGAAGTTAGGGGCAATCAGGCAGACAAGCAGAGGGGTTAGGGGCAATCAGGCAGGCAGACAGGTGAGTGGTTAGGAGCCAGCGGTCCCAGATTGTGAGAGGTGTGTTTGACCGCCAGGTTAACTGGTGGTTGGACATCCCCCGAGGGGTCCTCGATTGGAGTGGGTGCAGGCTAGGCTGAGGGAACTGCCCCCTCCGTGCATAAATTTCGTGCACCAGGCCTCTAGTTATTATTATAAAAAACATATAATACATGTTATATTTATTCAAATATATAATTACTAGAGGCCTGGTGCATGATTTATACACTGGGGTGGTGGGGTGGTGGGGAAGATCCCCCAGCCTGGCCTGTGCCCCCTCACAGTGTGGGAGCCCCACGATTGATCGCCCCAAAGAGGTAGGCCCTGCCCACCCATCTAGGGCTCCTCGATGGATTGCCCCAAAGAGGTAGGATAGAGCCGTGGGTCATGCCTTCACACCACGCGGAGCTGCCGGAACCTGCCTCCATACCACACATGCAGCGTCAAGTCCCTGCCCACCCATGTGCGCCTCGCCATGCATGCAGCCTCCTGGTGATGGATTGTTACGGTGTGAGGGCATCACAACGTGAGGGCGTGACAACCACATAGGCTTTTATTAGCATAGATAAGGACATTTTTAATTATTTTATAAAAACAGGATTACATTATGCTTAGTTGTGTGTATTTTACTATATAAAAACGATACTTTTAGCAATTTGTCTCAAATCATTTGTCTTCATATTGTAGGTACTTATTCTTGCCATAAGAAAAAGAAAAATTTGAAGATGGCGGCAAAGTTAAACAACTAAACTGCCGCCGCGCACAACAATTTCAAAAATACAACTAAAAGACAAAGCGTCTACCACCCAGAACCACGGGAAAGCTGGCCAAATGGTAGATTTACAACTAAGAAGGAAAAAGAAAGGAGAACAAACGCGGAAAAGCTGAGGTACAGAGGCGCGCGTAGCGGGCTGGTGGTGGGCTACTGGGCGCGCGGCTTTTTTTCAACCCGAAGGGAGACAAGCTCCCAATCACTCTGAAATCCAGTTTCTGGGGACAAGTAGGGGACCCAGACACCTATGGGCAGAAGCTGGACTCTCGGCCATCAAGTTGGAAAGTGAGAGTGACTTTCTTGCAGAGGTGCGCCCAGCAATCAGTGTTTACTGAGCTGGAGCGTGGGATACGGGGACTTGGAAACGCGGAAAGGCAGAGATCCATCGCCGTTTGCCACGCCCTAGCCTAGTGATGCCCTGAGACCCCGCCCCACACAGTCTACAAACCCGCCCAGGCTCCACACAGCGGCTTTTGCATATAAATGGCCTGCCTTGTGGCAGCTTAACCAAATAAACTGCAGCTCCAGTCAAACTGCTCCAAAACTGCCAAACCCCAAGCAAAGAGGAGAAAACTAGTTCTTGCTGTAGCTCCTGCTGAGGGGCCTTAGACAATAGCTGACCTGCACCCCATTGGAGATGGGCATCTAGTGGTCGGTGTGAAACAACACCAGATTTCAACCACGCTCGTAAGGGACACATTCAAAAGGCAGACTCAGTGAGCGCCAAAGCCCTACTGGAACAAGTCCTGCCCCATAAACGTGTCTCCAGCACAGCAATTCTTCCTTTATAGACACAGCGGCTCCTCACAGCCAATTGGCCTAGAGGTCAATTCCTCCCAGTGACACCAACAACAATCAAGACTTAACTACGACAAGGCTGTACACACAGTCCACTAAGGGGTGCACAAAGAGCGTCCACCTCAAGTAACTGGGAGGCTGAGCCATTAAACCAATAGGACACCTAGTACACAAAGCTACCCTAACCAACTCAGGGAAGCAGCAAAAATGAGGAGGCAAGAAAACAGATCCTAAACGAAAGAAATGGAGGAGAACAAACGAATGGACATAGAGTTCAAAACCACAATTATAAGGTTTTTCAAGAATTTCATGGAAAAGGCCAATAAATTTAATGAGACCCTCAAGGATATGAAAAAGGACCAACTAGAAATTAAACATACACTGACTGAAATAAAAAATATTATACAGAGACCCAACAGCAGACTAGAGGAATGCAAGAATCAAGTCAAAGATTTGGAATACAAAGAGGCAAAGGACACGCCTCCAGAAAAGCAAGAAGAGAAGAGAATTCAGAAAGTTGAAGATAGTGTAAGAAGCCTCTGGGACAACTTCAAGCGTACCAACATCAGAACTATGGGGGTGCCAGAAGAAGAGAGAGAGCAAGACATTGAAAACCTATTTGAAGAAATAATGACCGAAAACTTCCCTCACCTGGTGAAAGAAATAGACTTACAAGTCCAGGAAGCGCACAGAACCCCAAATAAAAGGAATCCAAAGAGGACCACACCAAGACACATCATAATTAAAATGCCAAGGGCAAAAGACAAAGAGAGAATATTAAAAGCAGCAAGAGAAAAACAGTTAGTTACTTACAAGGGAGCACCCATACGATTATCAGCTGATTTCTCAACAGAAACTATGCAGGCCAGACGGGAGTGGTAAGAAATATTCAAAGTGATGAATAGCAAGAACCTACAACCAAGACTACTCTACCCAGCAAAGTTATCATTCAGAATTGAAGGGCAGATAAAGAGCTTCACAGATAAGAAAAAGCTAAAGGAGTTCATTACCACCAAACCAGTATTATATGAAAAGCTGAAAGGTATTATTTAAAAAGAGGAAAAAGAAGAAAAAAGTAAAGGTAAAAATTATGAACAACAAATACATACTTATCAACAAGTGAATCTAAAAGTCAAGTGAATTAAAAATCTGAAGAACAGAATAAACTGATGAACATAATAGAATCAGGGGCATAGAATCGGAGTGGATTCTATCTCTGTATAATTCTCACGGGGAAAGGGGTGTCTGTTTGGGGGGTACAGGAAGAGACTGGACAAAATCATACACCTATGGATGAGGACAGCAGGGGGGGAGGTAAGGGCAGAGGCGGGGAGGGAACCGGGTGGAGGGGCGATATGGGGGGAAAAAAAGGAGAAACAATTGTAATAATCTGAACAATAAAGATTTATTAAATTAAAAAAAAAAGGAAAATTTAAGAGCCCATTAAAACACTTTTGGGATGATTGGGTCACATAAATGAGAAGAAAGTGTCATGAATTACATCACTCTTTTGAATAGACCAGAATCAGTAGTTTAACTAAGAATAACCCAAAGTTTAGTGAGAGGATTAGTACAGACTTTCAGATCAATTACAGGGAAAAGGAGGCTTAAGAGACTTTGTATAGATACATGTATTAGGGCCTCTGCAGTGTTGTAGTAATAAGAGCATTGGTTTGGGAATCAAATGGCCCATATTTTAACCCATATTTTTCAGTCAACATTCTGGTTAGCCTTTGGCAATTCATTTAATCTCTCTGAAGCAGCCTAATTTCTGGATAGAAGACCAGTGATCAAGTTTATTACTAGGATTGTAATCTTATCTAGAAATAATAATATTTGTCATACTACCCCCATAGATTATTGTTTTGGATTTTAGGATATAAAATATAAAAAAAATTCTTAGGTTGTAATGTGATTTACAGATGGTAGTTGTCATCTTTGTTTTCTCAAATATCAGTGGAAGGCTATAATAGACATATTTGAGTGATATTTCAGCTCTGAACTGTCCAATATGGTAGCTAATAGCCACATGTGGCTATTAGTCACTTGGTATGTGGCTAGTCCAAATTGATATGGGCTGATATTATAAAAAAAATTTAAGACATTTTATTAATTTTAGAAAATTGATTGTATGTTTACATAATACTTTTTGATATATAAAGATAAAAATTCTTAAAATTAATTTTGCCTGATTTTTCTTTTTAATTTAATCTTATTTATGTGTCAGGAAATACTCAGGTAAAGGTATGAGCTTAGTGGGTGTGTTTATACCTTATGACCCTACCGCCGAGCTTCAGATGACACAAACTGAAACTTTGGGGACATAAACAATCCTCCATCCATTTAGGGCTCATGTTCCTTTGAGGTCATATCCAATTCTGTTTCTAAATAAAAATACAATGTTTAATGTATATGTGTATTCTTTTGTTTTTGTCTATAATTATCTGTTTCATTGATTAACAGACTTAATTGGGATTAGTATCAATTGCAAAAAACAAAACCAAGTAGAAGAAACTAGATTCAAGTTTATTTCAGTCTCAATATAGAAAGTAGCATGAGTTGAAGCTAGGGTTTGATCTACTGTATTGCATATAGCAGTTATGATGCTGTCACGTGTAATTAGGAAAGTCCAACTCCATGTATCTCACTTAAACAACAAGGGGGCTTAATTCCAGATAATCACGAGTATAGGGTTAGGGGAAGTCCCAGTATTGGTTGATTTAGCGGTTCAACAATATCCTGAAGAACCCAAGCCCCTTTAATCTTTTAGCAACTTGTGATTGCAAGACCGATCAACAACAATCAGAGAAAAAGAAAATGGTTCTATCTTCTCTTGCATTCCAAGTTATTATCAGAGAAAACTTTTCTAAGAAATCACCCAGTGGATTTGCCTATAGGTCTCATCAGCCAGAATTGGGTTACATGCCCATGCTTGAACCAATCCCTATCAAAGGAAATGAGACACCATGATTGGTTGGCAACAGGTGCAATTCACCCTTTAAGAATTAACCTCCTAAAAAAAAAAAGAAAAGAAAAAAGAATTAACCTTCTGACATGAGAGAATGAAGCCCCAAACAAAAGTCTGATTTCCAATCAAGGAAGAATGGACATTCCCATTGGGCATATAATCAACAATTTATCTCTCAGTTTGTTATGCTCAATTATGTTGTAGATTCCTTTTTTTCAAATTTTGCAATTATATACTAAATCTGTGGGTATTTTCCTGTTAATTGCAGTGGGTAAACATGTTATCACATCATGCAAAATGAGTCTTTAATGGCTACATATGCAGTTGTGTTTGAGCCTCTTTTTCTTTTTCCAAAATAGCCCCAGCGTTCTTAAATAAACTGGACATGTGCTCTATTCCATATTGTTTATTTTAAAAATACTATCAAATGCTTAATATATGCAAAGTAATCCATGAATTGTGGCAGAATGTAGAATAAATAAGGTGTGATTTCTGTCTTTCAGAATCTTAGTTTCTAATAAGCTTAAAGATAGCCATTATAATTTAAACCAATGGCATAATTTTGTTGTCTAAGTAGAAGGAGTTTTAAGAAGCAACTAGTGCTCTTGGCCAGCAATTCTCCTAGGGAACAACTTAACACCAATTACATAAAAATAAAACAGATTTCCAGTAGTGCCAACCCAGGATTGTTTAATAAAGATGCTCTACTAATTGACAAATTGTCAGGAAGAAAACAAAGTTAGATCCCTTTCTTGCATCATGTATTAAATAAATTTCAGATGACCAAAGTTTAAAAAAACATTGCAGAAAAGAGGAGATGTGACGGAAAACAGGACCGAAACCTAGGAATATAAAGGAAATGGCAGATGTAATTCATAATATGAAAATAAAAATGTCAATATAGTAAAAGAACCATAAAGGAGGTTAACCACAAATGATAGAAATCACAGATCAAGGGTTATTTACCTAAAATAAAACCATTCCTACAAATTGTTGCATGGACAAGTTCTCTTCTGCACTGTACAGTTAACATGTACATGGAAAGTTTTCAAGTCCCTATTTAATTAGCTCAACTTGGGGGGTGGGTGGGTGTCTATCTCTGTATATACAGAGCAGGTTAGCCTACTATGTTGGCAAAATACTGGCCATGCTGGTACTTTTTTTCATAACAAAATGGATAGTTTACCCCCTGATCTCTGATATCTAAAGCATATGTTTTGATCCTCAGCTAACATCACAGCCTAGATGCAATAGAAATGAAGGTAGAGAAAATTTATGCAGACTATAAAGCTGCTTAGCATAAAGTTCTCTTAAGACTGCTGATATTTGAGAAAGAGTTCCTTCCATTCTTTGGTGAAGCCATCAGGGAACAGCATTTCTAGGCCACAGAATCTCATCCCAGAATCCTTTTATGTTTTGCTGTCTTTTTGAGAGAATTTATAATTGAAACCTGCATGTGAGCGACATTTCTGTGCCACTTATATAGCTAATTAATTAAATGAAAATTTTTTTTCTTACAATGTTAGTCAGATTCTCTAGTACAGTCAGGAGATGAATTAACTCCTATTTAATTTATTTCCAGGAATAAGGTGTTTTTGCTGATGATTTTTTAAAAATTTAAATTCTTTATTGTTTAAAGTATTACATAAGTTTCCTTTTCCCCCCATTGACCTCTCCCTGGCCGCCCCCACCCCTCAGCACATGCCCTTACCCCTCCTGTTGGTGTCCATTGGAATTTGTTCTTCTTTTAAAAAAATTATTCTCCCCAGAAAATGAAAAATTAATTTAATCCAGCAATTAGTTTCTTTTAGAAATCTTGTAAGAGCTGATTCCATTTATCCTTTTAGATGGGTCATCATTCTCTTTTGAATTTTTAAAACCTAGAATTCTTAAGTTTTACCATATTTTTAATTTATAAAGTTAAGCAAATCATTTTGGAAGCCCAAAGTACAAATCTTACACCTTCTATTGAAACTGAGGCTCAGAAATGCTAATTGGCAAATCTAGTCTTGTGCTAATTTGCTGTTGAACCTGGCTAGAGACCAGACCCTTCACTGCCAGGGTCAATAGAGCTCATCCTATGCTTTCTAACTTTCAGGCCCAATTATTTTTCTCTTAATTCCTGCATTAAAATATGCTTTACCCTGTTCTCAAACCCTTGTGAAATGAAATGCAGTAAAAGTGTTCATTTCTTTTTTTAATTTATTTTTTATTGAATTTATTGGGGTGGCATTGTTTAATAGAATTATATAGGTTTCAGGTGTACAATTCCATAATACATCATCTGTATATTATATTGTGTGTTCACCAACCCCCACATCAATTTTTATGAGATATTATTATTCCTCCAGAGTCAGGCAAATGGTAGTTCTAAGATTTGTTAGCTAATCTCAATTTCCAAGTGGATCTTTGGAATTAATTAATTTTTAAAGGCAGCTCCTTATAGTGGTTTAATGTCTTTTGAAAGGTACATATTAAGAGCAAATAGAAATATATTTAGATTTCTAATCATAGTTTTACTATTTAGTAATGGTCTGGCTCCATTTTAGTGTGACATTAACTTTGAAAAAGTCAAAAGTAAAATATGTGTATAAATTAAAATATGTAGAATGTCACACAATATTTATCCCCAAATAACTCATCAACACAATTTTATAAATATTCCTACCCGTATAAAACATCACTTGATATAACCAGAGGAATACATTTCAGCTGTCTTCTTTGTGACCTCTTCCACTTGATCTCTTGTTTGACTGCAGCCTAACTAAGATTTCTTGAGTCTGGCAGGTGTTCTCCAGAATTTCACACTTGATTCAAAACAACCTTTTCCTCTGATTTTCTTTTTAATGGTATGGTCTACCATGTTATCTATCCCCTGATATCTGGGTAACTAGTCTCCCAAGGGTGTTTGCAGCTCTATATAGCAATTATGCATTTGCCAAATAAAAAAGTATTTCCATTCTGAGGGTTGCCTAAAAGAAAGCTCTGCCTATTCGCGGCTGCCAAACTGGCTGGCCATTTCCCCTAGTAATCTCTACTGCAGATGAACAATGGCAACAGGTATACTGCTGTTTTCCCCTAGAGAAAAAGAGGCTTTACACCTAAAGCATGTTGCCAGTAATTCTAAAATCAACATTCTTGGACAAAGAGAGGCCAGATTGTTGGGGTATCTTTTTTTTTCCATATTGATCCCCTTGAAGTCACTGGGAACTGAGTACAGAAGGATTAGGTGAGGGTGGGCAGTGGTGAAACACTGCCAGATTTGCAGTGAATTGTCATAACTGCCACCAACCAATGTTTCCTAGAGCTCCCCACTGTCTGGGTGGCACCACGGTGGTTGCTATGCATTTGCAGTGTTTACTGTCTTGCTGTGGTGCAGGATAATGGGTGGCAGCAGGTCAAGGGTTTGCGGCTGGGGAAGCAGCTGCCACCTCACTCCCAACCCCAGCACAAGTGGCAGCTTTTAAGCTGTGAAACAAGAAAGAAAAGTGCTCCTTAAAGTCTTGCCTTTTTATTTGCTCACTGTTCCAAAAGGTAGAAGTCGTCTGTGTGTCTGCTCACTATTGCAAAATTTAGGTCATTTAGGTAAGAGGATGTTAATAGATCTAAGTAAAAGCTGACCACTAAAAATCATTAGGGTAAAGATTAGCAGGCAGGACTGCGGAACTAGGCAAATCGCAGGAGTATGAAAAAAAAATGTAAGCAATCTTGATGCTAGGTAGGCAGGTTCCATTTGGGAGGGTCTCAGAGGTGAGCAACACTTAGGCAGGTTAGGCAGGTCCAGGCAACAACTATCCAAATATGACAATGTGACCCTCCTCCTGAGGCACAGGTTCTGTGACATAAATATTCCAAATATTCTTTCCAAAAGGGAGACCAGTAAGATAGCCAGGAGCCCAGGAGGTTTTCAGGAAGCCAGAATCAGCTAACGTGTTGGAGACAAGAGGAACTTTAATAAAGTGTGAGACATTATTCCCCCAAAATCCCTTTTGGTCTTGCAGCCATATCATGTATGAACCTAAGTCTATATTTCTAGGGATGGGGACTCAACCAGTTACTGCAGGGCTATTCCTGGTTTCTCATAACACCTTGAAAGTTCATTTTATGATAAGGAGATAGTATGTTCTCAGTTCTCTGTAAACTACAGTACATGATCTCTCTGTCATTCAATATGGAAATTTTAAAGTTAAAAATTAGAAGAGAGAAGAGTATAAAAAATTGATCACCCAGTTTAAATAATTACCAACATATGACCAATTTTATTTCAACTATAATCTTTATACTCCCCCTTTCTCCCATCAATGGGTTATGTTGAAGCAAACCTCAGGTAGCGTATTATTTTATTTGTTAAAATTCAATATGTATTAGGAGGGAAAAGGAGGGTAAATGGGAGATACCTATAATACTATCAACAATAAAAAATGTACTTAAAAATTCAATATATATTGGAAAAAGGACTATTTTTTAACAGAATTTCACTTCCCCCAAGTGAATAATATTTTCTTAATATCATTAAATATGCAGTATCCAAATTTTCCTGATTACATCATAAATATCTTTGACAGTTGGTATTATTTGAATCAGGCCCTGAACAAGTCCATATTGCTGGATATATCTCTTTATATGCTGACAGAGCACAGTATGACTCTTTAATAACAGATCTTTCTTCCTGTTTATTTTTTCCCCTTGCCATTTACTTGTTGAAGAGAGCAGGTTATTGATTTTTAGAATTCCCTGTATCCTGGTTGTAGCTGATTGCATTCCAGGAGGTGTTACTTAGCATGTTCCTCTCATCCCTGGATTTTCAGTGAAAGAGCAGATAAGTCTAGAGGCTTGATCAGATTCACATCTGCTTTGGTGGCAAGAACACATCGTTACTGGTACTATGTATTTTTCATTGAATCATCACAGAAGGCTCATGTTGTCTGCTTATCTCTTTTTGTGATAATTGATCAGTGAGTCCAGATGTTGTCAGCTGGTCCTTTCATTTTAACTTTCTAAATTCCCTTCATATACTGGTTTTAGCAGTCATTGATGATTATTGACTAGATTCATTATTTCATTAGGATTGCAAAAAGGTTACACTCTAATCCTATTATTCCATCTGTTAGTAGTAGCTAGACTTTATCCACAAAGAACATTTGTTTATGGATTATTTTGATAATCTGTAAAAACAGCAAAGGCAAGGCAACTATTTTATTTTTTCTTTTCTTTCATTCTTTTTTTTAAAATTAATTTTAGAGGGAAAAGAAGGGAGAGGGAAAGAGAGAGAGAAACATTGAGGTGAGAGAAAAACATCCATCAGTTGCATACTATACGTGCCCCAACCAGGGATCAAGCCTGCACCCCGCATATGCCCTCACTGGGAACTGAACCTACAACTTTTCAGTGCACAGGATAATGCCCAACCAACTGAAATCAATAAGCCCAACTCCAGGGATGTTCTGAAGATTAATAGATAATTTATGTGAAATCATGAATTATGGAACCCTTCTTACATTCATGGATCCTGAGAAATTCTTACTGAGCTCTTTTTGAGGTAGTGCCTATGCTAAGTTTTAAGGATAGGGCAGCTAAAACAGATATGGGTCTCATAGAGCTTCACTGTAATGATGAATACCAACACAAAAGTGTATTTGCACTTAATTCATAGGTATTCTGCAAATGATTGCTAAAATTGACTGTTTTATTGTTGATTTATTTCTTATTCCTTTCCACTTTATTAGAAGTTGATGTTTAGTTCTGGTGCACTGCTATTTTCACCATATATATGTCATCTTGGTTTTCTTTACTGGGTCCCAGAGAGTGATGTAATACTGAATCTTATTGTAGAATTTCCTAAATATTAAATGTCATAAAATCATGTTGGAAAGTGTAGACTTTTCATTTAATTCATTCATTCATCCATTTAGCAAATATTCAATAAGATTAGAATATACAGGATGATTTCAAAAAATATAGGGATGCTTTGTTTTATAAAGCAACAGAGGTGAGTTGATTAGTGTTAGATAATACCTCTTCTATGTTTGACTAGCCATTATTGACTGAAAATTGGATCAAATATTTGAGCTGAAAGATTTGGGTCAGTGTGTCGGATTAAATACACTAATAAGACACTAATAACAAGACAGATTGATCATATTTTAAAAAGTAATTTTCTTTAAAACATAGGTAAGACTATAGAAATCAAGAAATGAAGAGGGGCTGAAACTGGTTTGGCTCAGTGGATAGAGCGTCGGCCTGCGGACTGAAAGGTCCCGGGTTCGATTCCAGTCAAGGGCATGTACCTTGGTTGCAGGCACATCCCCAGTAGGGGGTGTGCAAGAGGCAGCTGGTCGATGTTTCTCTCTCATCGATGTTTCTAACTTTCTATCCCTCTCTCTTCCTCACTGTAATAAATCAATAAAATATATTAAAAAAATTAAAAAAAAAAAAGAAATGAAGAGGGAACGTCACCTTCCAGCCAGAACTGAACCATGACTTTCCTGTCCATGGCTTTATAAGCAAATTATGCAGTTTTTTTTCTCAATCATTGTCCACACCCTCACCCATATTTC
Organism: Cnephaeus nilssonii; assembly: GCF_951640355.1. Lineage (NCBI taxonomy): Eukaryota > Metazoa > Chordata > Mammalia > Chiroptera > Vespertilionidae > Cnephaeus > Cnephaeus nilssonii. The sequence goes on along the minus strand of NC_137072.1, from coordinate 63,162,170 downwards.
CCCCGCCCCCCTCACATCTATTCATTGGCTTGCTTGTTTTGTGTATTTTGTAATGTGTTCTCTGTGTTGACATGAATTATTCTACAACCTATAGTTTAGAATATCTACGTGTGTGTGTGTGTGTGTGTGTGTGTGTGTGTGTGTGTGTGTGTGTTTAATATACCCATTGAGATGATTCAGAAATCTAATTTCTGTTCAAGTGTACAAGTTGGATTCAGGCCATATCTTATAATTTAATTCTTAGCTTTATTACATTTTTTTTGGAGGTGGTGATCAAGGTCAGTATATCATCTCATTGATATTTTGCTTTCTTTTATTTTTTGTAATTTAGTTAAATTTATTTTCTCTTAAGTTTGTTATAACTTTCTTGTACCATCTTCTCAATTTTTAATTTCCAAGAGTGATAGCATGTCAAATATATTCTTTTTCTCACTTATTTTTTTCCCCTTTTCTCTGTGAGGGTTACACTTCCTGATCCCATTGATATCAGATTTGGTCAGTTGACTTGCTAAGCCAATGGAATATGAGTGGCAATAACAATGAAGAGCCATCATGTACTTTGACCATTATTCTTTTTCTTTTGTTATGAGATCAAAATAGGCTGTTCTTTAAGCCTGGGTCCCAAAAAGAAAAAAATTCAGCAGAGACAGAGAGAAATGGCATTATTATTGTAAAAGGCTCAGGTCTTCCTGGTAATTTGTTACTGCAGCAGGTGCCTAAGCTAATATTTGGAACATGGTAATTTAATACTGTTAAGAGGCAGCTGGTTAACTGTTAGTATAACATAGAGCATATGTTTTGGAGTTAAAGCGATATGGGTTTGACCCAGGTTTGGATTTTATTAGTTGTAAAATATTGGGCTAGTTATTAAACTATCTGACCTCCAGTCTTTTCATGTATAAAATGGGAATAAACCCACATCACTTAATAACATTGCTATGAAGATTAAATAACTGCTTTAATGTAATGCTTACTGATGTAATAAAAAATCAAATGCAAAACTTCACAATGACTCAGAACTTATAGAAGTCAATTTTTTTACTCGCATAAGCTACAAAATAGATGATCCTGACCATCAAATGTTTTTTTTCCCTCTCTCTCCAGGTAATGAATGATTCAGGGATCTAGTCTCCTTCTTTAAATCTGTGGCTCTGCTATCTACAATACATGGTGTCCAAGGTTACCTGGGAACTAGTTCCATTCCAGTCATCTAGAAGGGCAAAGGAACATGGAGGACCTCATGAGGGAGGTTTTCATTGGCTATGCATGGAGTGGTACACATTGCTTTTGCTCACATTCCAAAGTTTGGAATCCAGTTGCATGGTCACATCCAAGTACAAAGTAGGCTGGAAATGGAAATGAAGCAACTCCAATTAAGAAGAAAAGGAAATAGGTTTGAAGACTGCCACAGTGATATATGTGAAGAGCATAACTATCAGTGAGAATCTAGTAGATGCTTAATAAACATTCTTTCCTGTTTGCTTCTCTAGGTAACTTCAAACCTTATGTAAATATAAAGAAGAGTTTTCTCTACTGGGGATCAGACACTCAACATTTAAGATGGAATATATAAATTTTGCAGCCATAAAAAATGCTTAGTTTAGGAGTCTTTTTGGCCTGATAATTCCTGATATTCACACAGCAACTTGCTTAGTTCAAAAGTCTTGGTTCATTGACTATCAGAACTAGAGCTAATGCTAGAGGCATCCGCTATATGTTTTGTTGAATGCCTAACTGAATGAATATACCTCTTTTGATCTTATAAAAATATCATGACTGAGCAAATCATGTAAGGTGTATGGCAAAATATAAAGAAGTAAATTGGCTTTCTAGAGACTATTGCTTTGCTATCCAAGAATTGGTGTTTGACTTTTATTTACTATAGAGAATTTTTAACATGAACTTAAAAGAATTTACATAGATTTTCAATCTTATTTTCATTGTTACTGAATAATTACTTTGGATTTATACTTTCATGAGGCTGGATACATGTGAAAGCTACTGATAATTTCTGCTTATCTAAATCAGGGTTGTAAGAGTCTTTGAAACATATAAAAATGGGTTTGAATCTCAGTTTTTCATTACCTTTTCTTAGGTAGTTGCCTTGGGCAACTCACATACCTGACCTCAGTTATTTGATATAATAACTCAATATAGGATGAGGATAAATCTAGGTTATATATTTGTAGTGAGTTTTAAATGAGACACAATGTGTAAAACAATGAATATGTTTTCTGGTATATAGTAAATACTCAGTAAATGGCAATTTTTCCATTAATATTAATAGCAATGATGATACTACTAACAATAGGAATAATAATAGAGTAATAATAAACTATTATTACCAGGGAAGGTTATAGTTTCTCAGGCACACTACAGACGTGAAATAGAAATGATGTTTAAACATTTGTTCCTTTAGAAATCATCATCCCTAGAGAAAACATAGAATGAGGTTGCAATAAGTTTCCTGAAATGCCCAGAGCAAGCTTTTGTTCTCACCTGAGTGCTTTGACATTCCGTAATTGGATAGTAAACAAATTATGTCACATGCTTGGCATCTGCCTCTTAATAACGTTGAAAAGCCACTAGAGGGTGCTACTTTGTTAGAAAAATAAAAGCACCTCCCAACAGTAGCCGTCAGTCTGCAGCCGCGGCGGCTGATTGTTTAGGGGCCAGAACTGAGCTCTCTGCTGTGAGTATCCGGATACAATTTATTCATTTATTGTTTATGTCGGAAGTAAATAGCAATGGTTTAGGTAAGCCACAAAAGTTGAATCAAATAAAACCCTAGTACTTTCTGTAAGTTAAGGCTTATACCAATTCTGTTATAAAAAAGCTGTGAATATTTCTTATCACACAAAATTGTGAGGCTCTATGACTTTTTTTAATGCGAGATAGCTGCCTTAAGTATGTGTGTTTTGGTTTGACTAGATATCTGTTGCTTTAAGTTTGGTAGAGTGATTTCCTTCTGTCTTTGGTAGTTTTTATTCTAAGGATCAGTGAAGACGATCTTGTATTAATTTTGCACACTGAAAAATAATATTCAGTGATTTAAAGGTTACAAATATATTCAGGTGGGTAAGGTGCAGCTAAACTAAGTATGCAACCTTAATTTTTGTTACTCTGGGTTTCATGTGATTGTTATGTTGGTGAGAGGTTGTATGAAGTGTCAGATTCAATTATGAATAACAGCCTTTAGCCTATAGTTTATATTAAGCGGCAGGTGCATCTTTGCAGAACCAATTATCAAAGGACAAAACACAGCGTGGCTTTAGTAAAAAGATTTCTGCAGATAAACTGTTGTCTTTTCAGCTGACCAGGAGGTAATGATAGAGATCGAAGAAGATTGTCAGTAGTTGGAAAAGAGGAAGAAATAAATGGGGACATCGAAAAGAATCCTAATTTTCCAATAGAAGTGAATTACACAAAAACTGGGGATTCTCAGTGTATACATTTTGGATCTCTGATAGAGGAATTAGATTTCTGAGAGATTTTTTTTTTCATACTACATGTTACTTCTGAAATATGAGTGGGGGAAGGGCTTTTTGACTTGACTTGTGTAAGTGAAAGGAACAACTAAAAAGTTTCGGACAGAATTATCTGAAAGAGTTTAGCTCATCAAGTCTTCTGAACTCCTTATAGCTAAGGTAACTAAAAAATAGTCTGGGTTGGATTTAATGATTAAATATAAAATACTGGCTCACAGTGTGTGTGTGTGTGTGTGTGTGTGTGTGTGTGTGTGTATCCCACACACTCACTCTTGATTACAACTTTGAAAGAACATGTAAGTCAAGAGCTCAGTCTTATCCTACTTGAATTTTTAGTGTTAACACAACTTCTTTAGCTTGTTTATATTTTGGAATAGTTTTTGTGAGTTTGGTAGTTTTTGGTGGTGGTGTGGGGGAAGAGTCAGGAGGCTCTAGTTATTATTTATGGTTGAGATGTTTTCAATTCCACTCTTCAAATCATGTACGAAGAATTTGAAACTGGCAACAATTGGGTGACACACACACACACACAAACAAACATATATATTCTTCTATATATATATTCTTCTATGTTTTTCATTAATGTAGGTCATGTCTTTCTTTTACCTTAAGTTCATTTGAAGATAGGAATAAAATGAAATGGGGCTATCTCATTGTCTATGTTAGGGGAGTAAGGAAACTCTAATTTATCTTTCTCTGGATTATCAGAAAGGGAATTATCGAGTATGGACAGAGTTTATACCAAGAAAAATAACTTTATTTCAATTTGCCTGTTGTCTGAATGCATGGATTTCAGAAAATAATATTGAAATGGAAGGTGGGGGTTGTAGTATGTTCTGATATGTCACTCCTAACTGTGTCTAATGATTTTACCTTGAATAAACCATGGACATGACCCAACATTAGATTTGTTTGTTTGCTTGCTTGGCTTTTGTATGAAAGAATAGTTTGCATTTGGTTTACATCACAGAATTGTTGCTAGTGATGTGTAAAAAAGCACCCTAAAACTCTAAAGGCCAATAGAACTGTTGCCCTGATCTGTGACAATGTAGTCATCAAAATGGGCTTTACTAGATTAACTGAACACTATTAAGAAAATATCCTACTTGTTTTCCCACTTGATTTTCTTCAGCATTCCAACCTCTCATTCTATCCAGTGCTATCTTGCAAATAACCATATCGAATGTTTCAGCCTGACAGCCCATGCTGAAGGTAGATGATGAGGGAGGTAGAAAAAGGTAGCTTATCTCCTCATGTAATATTCAGTGTAACTGCCAATACCCTACACTGTGCTTTTGGCTTTCTTCATAACTGTTTTTATGACCCAACTGTTGCTTTAAGGCACTTTGTATTCTTGGCTTCTTAAGTGTGGATGCTCAATAATTCCATGGGATCCCCTCTACACATCTAAAACCTAAGTGGATATGAAATTGGAAATACTGTAGTTAGAACTTTTATTTTTTGCTCAAATATTCTCACTTGGAAACTTGAAGGGAACAAGGTTTTCAGTAGCTTCTTCGGCGCAGCTCTATTGCTCCCCAAACCCTGGATGTAGGCTTCCCTTTCTTACCCGACTGGATTAATATTGTGAGGGGATCCTTTTCTTTTGCCTTGTATGTCCTTAAATAAGCCCAATAAGTGAAACCAAATGATTTCTCTGCCTTAGTTAATGATATACACGCATATATTTTATGCTTCAATCTTACCTGTATGTATGGATTAAGATAGATGGAAATCAAAGAGATCAAAATATAACCTTTATCTTTTTCCCCAACCTTTATTGTTTATGATTGGTAAAATTAATATTGTAGAATGTGACTTGAGGAAGAGCAACAATAGCATCTGACACCAAACTCCTGGCTTAGCCAGAGATAGGCAGCTTGAAACATCCTGCCCCTGGTTCACCAAAAGGCAGGGTGCAGAGTGTATCCCCTCAGGGCAGCCGGCTTCCTGGGGATGTAGGGGAAGGGGCTGAGCTATGCCTACCTGTTTCTCCCAAACTCATCAGTGAGAGAACTGACTCTAACTTTCTGGGGTGAAAAAAGTTGGGAAAACCCATTATAGAAACCTGGGGGGAAGAAAAATGTCTCCACCTCCCACACCTCAAACTCTGCTTCAGGGTTTTGTTTTCTTATTTATGAGGCTTAACCATCAAGCCTGTGGAAAGTAGAATTGGTGCCGTGGTCTTAGAGGAGAAACTCTTCAGGCTATGAAGACAGCCTGCTCACACCATCACGAGGCTGCTATCCTACCACCAGTCTGACTTTTTGTGGGTCTGCCCAGGACACAGGTGAGGGAGACATCGTATTCCCCTGAAGGGTCCAAAGGGGTCAGTCTGTGCTAAAGCTGAAAATTCTATTTCCAACCCAAATTATGACCCAGTTACATTGTCTAAGTTTAGTAGAGGTTTTACAATGATATCGAACGATCACATAGAGCTATTTCAATAAGAACATGCCAAGAAAGGAAATGTTTAAAATTTAAATATAAATCTCTGCACATTATTAAATCCCTCAATAAAAATTAAAGTACTAATTTAACGCCCTTGAATTTTACAGTTCAAATGAATTAAAACCCAGAATCAAATTATTTTACGTTTGTGATTTCAAAGAAATTAGTGAAAAAAACCATACTTGCCAATTTCCTAGTCAGCAGGGAGTCCTGATGGCAGGGAGAATGAGTTTCCTTCAGCAGCTGCAGCCTGGGTTATTTCTCATGGAGTGGGTGTAGTTCCTTTACAGACTCAGAAATTGCATTCATTCATTGCCAAGTTTCTGATGTACCTAATTTTGTAAAAAAGGGTTCACAAGATGATTACAGCACCGGGCTGACTTCCACCAAATTTAGAAAAAATAAATAAATCCCAAGCCCCTGGAGCAGTTTTTCCAGGAAGAATTGTGTTCTTCAAACTCAGTAGTTAGTGATGTTAGAGATTCTAGAAGAGAACCAGTGAGATCTGAGAATAGGGTGGACGTCTTGATTTTAGACAGGATGCCAGTCCATCTGTGCCAGTTTTCCAGAACCTATATGACTTGGGATCTTGGATTCAGTTGAGAGACATTACCTATAACATATTACTTTTGACCCTAGGAATTGCCAGAACTTGAGAGAAAAATCCATTTGTGAAATGATCTCTTCTGCTGGAAAGGGATATTTGAGACATGCTGGGCAAGCAGAGGAATTTGCAAGGGTTTCCGTATTCTTACCTGGAATGCCTTGGGGCCTTTTGTTTGGTTGCATTCTTATGATGATTTAGTGGGCACTCTCTCTAGTGACAAGTCCCACACGCTGTTCTGGGCCATAGTGGGTGGTTCCACTGCTCTTCCTGTGAAACTGCTCAGCTCCAGGAACTCACTCGCCTAGAGAGAGTTTCTCCACTTCATCCTCACTCCAGCTGGAGAAACATCTTCAGCAGATTTCTGAACTCACACAATCATTGTTATTTCTGGAAGCTTGTAGCCTTAGGGGAGGTAAATGAAAACAATTACCTTCCTGTGTTCTTCAAGAAAATGGTTTCTGACCCCCACCACCCCACCCCCCAAATTAACTCTAAGACCTCACACTTGTGTTCTGAAAGCACTTACAGAACTTAGACATGTGTACACTTAAAGACAATGCCTATGTACATGGTTGAGAAACAGTAAAATCAACAAAAACTGTTTCATTTATTGCTCACACACAATAGGTAGTACAAGGTCATGCTTATAGCAGCCAGCTTCTGAAGGTCTCTGTGGCCCATGCGACTTTATTTAAGGCCTGGAAAGCTCTCTCTGTGTGAAAACAGCCTCTCACTGTGTAGACATAGCTATACACCTGTGGACAAGCCACCATAAGCTACAGTTACCTACTAAACACAAAATCCCATCGCAATCTATCCATTTAAAGTCCAAGATATAAAGCTGCTACTTAGGCTACACTGATTATAAGCATAACACACAACTGTGAAAACCAGTTGCAAGGTTCAACAAAAGTCAACAACTGACATAGCCTGACCTCACTTAACGCCTTAAGATTCAGTGTCATTTTCACTCACCATGTCTCTTCCTTAATATTCCCAGCTCAAGACACCATATCCTAACATTCCCTTAAATTGCATTTCCAAACTGTAGGCAGAAGCAGAGTCTGCCCTGTAAACAATGGGCTTTGGAATAGCAGAACTGAATGCCTACACTCTGTAGTTAGCTGGATCATAGGGAGAGGGGGGCTAAAGGAGCTGGTCTTTTCATGTCCAGTTCTTTCTGAAACTCACCAATCAGGTCACTTACCCCTCCTTCATGCGTGAGAAGCTATAGGTATTTAGGACAAATCTCTCCTCATAGACAGCAGAAGAGTAGAGAAAAGTTCTCTTCCCCCTTAGCAGAACTTGATTAGATTTACCCCTTGTGGCTTCCTTTGATAGACGTACTTGAAACCAGTTCCACTCTTTGGAATGAAAAACGCACACCAAAGAAACACAGAAGACTTATGTGTTCTAAGAATCTAAGTAGTTGAGAAGTTCAACAGTTGAGTGGCTCAATGGATGCACCACCAATTTCAATTCTGCTGCAGAAGTTTCCCCAGGTGTTTTACATCTGTTAGCTGTAACTGATCTCTTCAACCATTCAAGCTAACACATTTCTGGGAATGCTTGGTTAAGTCTTGTTTTCTAAGAGCAGGTTGGAAAGATTTCAAATAACATGAATGGAAAAAAATGGAATGAATAGGGAAACGATTCACAGTGCACGTTGATACAGGGATATGTAATTACATTAAGTTAAATGATGTAATAGTTGTGTAAGCACCTGGCAAACTTGTAAAATACCATATGAAGGTAAAACTTTAGTTTAAAGTGGTATATGTTCTCTCTAAGCCTTAAAGTCTATGGCAATCAATATAGTGAATGGCCAAGTGAGACCAAAGAAAGTTTGGTTCTCTTTTTTAAATTAAATTAAATTCAGTGGGGTGACATATAATATATGTCAAAACCCTAATATGCAAATCGACTGAACGGTGGAACAACCGGTCACTCTGATGTGCACTGACCACCAGGGGGCAGATGCTCAATGCAGGAGCTGCCCCCTGGTGGTCACTGTGCTCCCACAGGGGGAGTGCCACTCAGCCAGAAGCCGGGCTCATGGTTGGCGAGCGCAGTGGCGATGGCGGGAGCCTCTCCCGCCTCCACGGCAGCTCTAAGGAACAGTGAGCCGAGCAGTAAGGAGCAACCAGTAGGCGGTATGGAATGAGGGGTTCCGGACTGTGAGAGAGATCCCAGACTGCGAGAGGGATGTCCGCCTGCCGGCTTAGGCCCTATCTCCTAAGCCGGCAGGCAGACATCCCCCAAGGGGTCAAGGACTGTGAGAGGGCTCAGGCTGGGCTGAGGGACTCCTACCCCCTAGTGCATGAATTTTGTGCACCGAGCCTCTAGTTGGTTAATAAGATTAAATAGATTTCAAGTGTACATTTTCATGATACAAGATCTGTATATTGCATTGTGTGCCCATTACCCAAAATCATATCATCTTCCATCACCATATATTTGGCCCCCTTTACCCTTTACTACCCCTAGCCCCTTTCCTCTGGTAACCATCATACTGCTGTGTGTGTCTATGAATTTTTGTTTGTTTGTTTTTCTTGTTTGTTCATTTGTTGTTTTCAGTTTTATATCTCACATATGAGTGAATTCATATGGCTCTTAACTTTTCTGTCTGACTTATTTCACTTAGCATGATATTCTCAATGCCCATCTGTGTTGTTGCAAATGGCAGTATTTCTTCTTTTCTTATGACTGAGTAGAATCCCATGGTATATATGTAGCACATCTTCTTTATCCAATCATCTGTTGAAGGACACTTCAGTTGTTTCCATGTCTTAGCCACTGTGAATAATGCAGCAATGAACATAGTGGTGCATATATATTTGTAAATAAATGTTTTCAAATTTTTGGGTAGATGCCAGAAGAGGGGTTGTTGGGTCCTATGGTAATAACAAGTGCCAGAATCTGCTGTTTGCCTATTTCATGTGAAATGCAAGCCACCAGGGAATTAGACCCTAACAAAGATGAAAACTTGAGCATAGAAAAAAATTAGTAACATCAGCTCTAGATGTGAAGGAAAAGAGATGTACATTTTGGAACCTAAAAGAAATTAATTCCCCTTTTGTTTTCTTTTTTCATAAAGTTAGGAAGTTATTTGATAAGTAATAGGTTCTTTAAAAAAGAAATGACAAAACAATAAAATAGAAGTCCCAATCTGTCCACATTCTTCTATTTCTATATAAAATTAGAATACATAAAGATTTTATCAACAGGACGAATTAACAATGTATTTAAATGGTTAGTTCAGTGATGCATTCCCTTATCTCTTAATGAAATATCTATCCCCTTTCAATGAAAAATAATTTTTCTTAGGAGACTACAGTGTACTGTAAGTTCTGCTATAATGTTTGTTTTGAAAGTGTAAAATATTTTCCACACAATTGCTATATCAGGGAACTTTGAGCATGACACAAATTTTGTCTTTGATTTTGCAATATAAATTTTTTTTAAAATGGTTGGATGGAAGGGAGATCTCAGGTTCTTTAATTTTGAGACTTCTCTTTCTAACCTCATCCCCACTTCCATTTAAAAAGAATGGTTTGTCTTGAAGTAATAGATATTGGTTGAAAGAGAAAGCTGTAGAGTTGTTCATCTTCATTTAACTCTGAGAGGAGGAGGTGTGATTTATATTGTAAGAAAATGAATAGTCTTGTTTTACATCATGCCCATGGCACTTGCCAACTAACGATTACTGCTTACCTACCCTTCCACTCTCATTGTTTCCCCTTGGGCTTCTTATTTATTTATTTATTTATTTATTTATTTATTTATTTATTAATATATTTTTATTGATTTCAGAAAGGAAGGGAGAGGAAGAGAGAGATGGAAACATCAATGATGAGAGAGAATCATTCATCGGCTGCCTCCTGCATGCCCCACACTGGGGTCAAGCCTGAAACCCAGGCATGTGTCCTGACTGGGAATTGACTGTGACCTCCTGGTTCATAAGTAGATGCTCAACCACTGAATCATGCCAGCCAGGCCTTCTTGGGCTTCTAATAGCAGGACCTGTGGACCACAGCTGTCCCTGTATTTGGATTTGTTGGATGAGTTGGAATAGTCTGGAGCGCATCTTCTCTGCCTTCTTGCTGTGGGCCATGCTTTGTCTTTCCTTCTGCCATAGTTTGTATTCTCCTCTCCGTGAAACATTGACTTCAGTATTCACTTGACCAGCAGGGAAAGGTAGGTTATTTCATCTATTGAATGCTATGGCCTACAAGTTTAGGAAACTGGTTGTTCTGTTGTCTGGACAGCATAAGAACACATTATAGTAGAGCTACTCATCTGGCTTACAAGATGGTTTTGCACTAACTGAAGGTATTTATTTTATTATTTTTTTGTCTCTGAACATTTTAGATTTTGCTTATTTTTTCTTTATTGATTAAGGTGTTACATATGTGTCCTTATCCTCCTATTGCCCCACCCCCACTCATGCCCTCACCCCCCTGGTGTCTGTGTCCATTGGTTAGGCTGATATGCATGCACACAAGTCCTTTGGTTGATCTCTCCCCCTTACCCCCACCCTCCCCTACCTTCCCTCTGAGGTTTGACGGTCTGATCGATGCTTCTCTGTCTCTGGATCTGTTTTTGTTCATCAGTTTATGTTCATTATATTCCACCAATGAGTGATATTTATTGAAGGTATTTATTTTAGAAAGCGAACTAAATTCACATTGCTTCCACACAGCTATGTTTCTAAGAAACTCAAGGTGAATGCAGTAGACTGCAGCCAACTGAACCCAGCTGCACAGGGATTTGTAAAACACACACATACCCCTAAATATCTACCAGCTACCTCGCTTCACCACATGTATTATAAGCCACGCCCACACACATCTGCTGTTAGAACTTTCAAATCCTTTTCAGATAACCCTCCTTCCATCAATTCACAAGTTGCAACTGTTCTGCAAACTTCAGGTGTTTTTTTTCCCAAGGTAAAGTGTCATATTTTTTGTAGTACTTATGTATTCCATAATCATTTCACGTGTATAAAACTGTGCAACCATTTTTATTAGGTTCCTTCCATTTAAAAAAAATGTGTCACTGATGAGATTTCTGAGTGTTGGGTCCCTAACCCCATTTCTCTTAAGCCCTGTAGTTTTTTATGGCATGATTTTACACAGCATGGCAATTTTAAGGAATGCAGAGGCCGTATCTAGTAGAACTGACTGGATTTTAAATTCAGTTTTTTACTTTATTTCTATTTTGGAGCAACAAGTAATACAATTCTCTACTTCTCCTCTTCCCTACCTCCAGTCTTTTTTGATAGTGGTGTTAGTTTATTGCAAGATTCCTGCAAAGTAATCTGCTGGCTGGTTTCGGTGGGAAACAAGTCTGTCTGCATTTACTTGGACTGTGAACATGTTTTGCAGATATCCACCTTTGAAACCAGGCAGAAACCTGAAGTAGTCTGTGTTTAGGTTCAGAGATATTAATTGATGGTAGGCATGCATCCTTGCTTTTCCATGCTTTGAACTTGAGAGAAAATTTGCAGTAAAAAATTTCATATATGATATTTAATAAATATGCATATGAATTTTACATATGAAACAATTTTCCTCAGGATTTTATTTTTATTTTGTGTATCTTTCTTAGGCCAGGTGAACCATATTACATCTATGGTATATGCTTTTACTATGATATTTATTGTTATTGTCTTTAGAAACCCCTTTTTTAAACTTTATTGGACAACATTATAAGATATTTAAAGTGTACATTATGATGATTTGCTATACATATATACTGTGAAAGGATTTCTCCCACATGGTTAATTAACATATACATCACCTCACATATTTATCTTTTTTTATAGAAACTCCTTTGTTTTTTTTATACTCCGATACCATTCATCATATGCACCCTGTACAGCCACAGTGCATAAAACATAAGTTATAGAACAAAATGTTCAATGATGTGATGGAAATGTATTTGTTCACAAAAGCCAAAAGGAGATATTCATATTTATTAACTTCCTTCTATGTTCCAAGAAGTTGGCTCCTTGCTCACTGATAATATGTCTTATTCAATCTTCACAATACCCCTTATAGTTTTTACTCTTCATTTTAACAGATGAATAACCTGAAGCTCATGGGAGGTCATTAACTATTCCCATATCAAGTGGCATTAGAGTCATGTGTCAGTTTGGGTCCTCTGATAAGTGAACACAAAGATGAGATTAGATTCACAAGAGATTTATTGAGGGAAATGCTTGTGAAAGTTAGGAGAGTCTTGGTATCAAAGCAGGTCTGACACCTAGGAAAAGAGAGAAAAGAAAGGAGGTATTGGTAGGAAGAGACTCAAACTTCATGGAGTCTGAGAAAGACTCAGCCAAACCTGTGCCTCAGGGATTCCCTGAGCAAAAGATGCTCATTAGAGGAGTCCTGCATTGGGTAGAAATGGCTGAGCTCTGGTCCAGCTGCTGTACTCCGTCATTGGTTGGGAGCAGCCCCAAGGAAGCATGAACGCTGTGAGCTCCAAGTTGGAGCCTAAGGTGTAGACAGCAGGAGGCTGCCTGTCAACTGTGATCTCATGGGAAGATGCTGTTAAGGGGAGATCAGAGCAGTGCACCCTAAGGCCACCCACAGTCATAATGCAGGACAAGATGTGCTTGAGTCCCAAGTTCTTCTCTACATGGGTAATACACAGGGTTAGCGGCAGGGGTTGTTTTCCACCAATCAAAATAACACCTCCAAATAATACAACTTAAGTAAAATTTGTGGGTTTGTTATGCAGGCACAGCTTCAGGATATGTTGGCAAGTCGCCTAGCTTTCACCAGCTGGCTTCATCTAAGTCCCTCCTAAAGAGGAATTCTGTAGCTGCCACTTAAGAGCCAAGAACAGAGAAGAAATTTTCTAAAGCCATGGTTCCTAATCCTGGTAGCACATTAGAGTCACAGCAAGGGCACGGTTAACATTCCCTATGGCCAGTCTGTACCTCCAACCAATTACATCAGAATCTGACAAGGTAGAGCTTAGGCATCAATGGTTTTTAAAGGTGCCCACGTGATTTCAATGTGCAGCTATTGTTGTAAAGGATATCCACCTGAAATAAAAGAATATATACATCTTTGAACATTCTTCTAAGTACCCAGTCTCTCAACCAGTCCCACTCATATCCACCCCAGGGAGTTACCCAATTAGTTCAAGACTGTTCCTAAAGGCCATCAAGCTTATTTTTTTTTTGGTCTTTGCGACAGGAATCCTATATAAGCTTTTCCTGTATCTCATTTATATTTGCATTCACATTTCTTTTCCACCATACTTTAATTTGAACACATGTGTGTATTTTTAAATAAAACAAAAGTTATGATACAACTTTGAGTGGAGGTATATCAGTGAAACTACTGGAAACAGTCAATGAGGCGGTGAATGGTCTGTAGAAAAGCTAAAAAGATTAATAAAACTAATTGAAAATTGATTTTAAAAAATTCTCATCATGCATTGGCATCTCTAAAACTATGTCAGGGATAAAATATTCCTTCCTAAAAAATATTTTCTTGGTCTAAGTTTTAAATCACAAAATATCACTTCTTTAAAATGCATCCCTAAGGAAACATTGTATTTTGTGTTGTGCTCTCCATGGAAGAATCCCATTTATACAGTTGGCCTTGGACATAGGTGAAACACGCCTTGTTTGCAGAGTTTGTTTGTAAAGGTTTGGCTTCTTTCCAGCTTGCTTGTCTCCAACCCCTGTGATAGCACATAGTCCTGTGTAGGTTAAAAATAAACAGTGGTGGCAACAGCAAGGGTAAAGATGATGAACTAAGACTTGAGTTATTTCCACTTTGTCTTTCTAAGTGACAATTTGGAGTTTTGTGTTTAAGGTGTAAAAAGTGAAGACTGAGAGAAGTAATATTTTTGTTTGGCGAGTACAAATTTTAATTCTTATATGAAATGTTTTATTAAATTCAAATAATGTTTTCAAAGTTAAAATTTACTCTTTTTATATTTAATTTCTTTAAAACTAAAGAACTAGTCAAGGAAACAAAACATTGCATCAGTATGATTTAGAAGGTTCAGATATTTTGGTTTTATTAACATTCACTTAAAAACTGGCACAATTATAGATACACAAAATTTAATAAAAGGAAAGGTTCACTGTCTTTATATCTTTTCTGCCTATCATTCATTCCATTTCATGATTATTATTGAAAACTAGAGGCCAAGTGCATGAAATTCATGCACTGGGGGTGGGGGTCTCTTAGCCCAGCTGGCATCCTCTTGCAGTTTGGGACCCCTCGGACATTTCCCTTGCAGTCGGGGGCTCTTGCAATCTGGGACCCCTCACTCCTTACTGCCCACCTGCAGCGGAGGTGGGAGAGGCTTCTGCACCATCGCTGTGCTCGCCAGCCATGAGCCTGGCTTCTGGGGAAGAGCCTCAGCCAGAAGCCAGGCTTGCTGCTCCTTAGTGCTGCCATGGAGGGGTTTCTGGCTGAGCACTGCTCCCCCTGTGGGAGCGCACTGACTACCAGGGGGCAGCTCCTGCGTTGAGTGTCTGCCCCCTGGTGGTAAGTGCGCATCATAGCAACTTGTCGTTTCTCAGGTCTTTCTGCCAATTGGTCGATTTGCATATTAGGGTTTTATTATATAGGATAATTTTGTTGTACTTAGTAGGAAAGCATTGAAAATTATTCTTCTCTCAGTGTCAAATAATCCAGATATGACACTGCTCAGCGGCTTTTGCAAAGAGCTTGAAAGTCACTGTAATGGCCTCATTCTTCCACCTTTAATGTGCCAGCTTTTCCTTTTCTCCATTCCTCCCTCCTCCTCTGCTTGTTACTAGCATCCAATCTCCTAGGACAGAAAACGTCTCCTAAAAAAATGTAGAAAGAAGCCACTAATTATATTTATAGTTGTGGTTCTCCTGTGTTGTCAAAGAGGCTTAAAGTAATCCTGTCTCCAAACTGGTCAAAGATTAGCTTAGAAAGACTGAAAAAAAAATCAGTGAGATTGATTTGTCCAAAACTAAAGGAAGTGTGATGAGTATTCTACTGAGAAAGGTAATCTAATTTGAGCTGTCCAAGGGAGATTGATCAGATTAAATGGTCACTATATACTATGAGTTTTGTTTAGCAGAAATGTTCAAACATTTAATTGCTTTTAAGTTGGTAAACAAAACTGACAACTTCTTTCTAAAGTGCACTGTTGAGAGTGAAAGAACAAAATGAGTCTTCATAGGTTTAGGGTATAAAAGCACAGAAGTGGAAGAGGTATAAGATTGGAGGAGGCATTGCACACCTGTGCTCCTGTTTCCAAATAGAATGACATCAACACACTCTTGGAGAGCCACAAAGGCAGAACATATTAATGGAAAGACTTGACCTAGTTGGCTTGGCTCAGTGGATATACTGTTGGCCTGCAGACTGAAGGGTTCCAGGTTTGATTCTGGTCAAAGGCACATACATTGGTTGCAGGCTCCATCCTGGCCCTGGTTGGGGCATGTACAGGGGGCAACCAATTGATGTGTCTCTTTTACATTGATGTTTCTCTCTGTCTCCCCCTGTCCCTTCCACTCTTTCTAAAAATCAATGGAAAAATATCCTTGGGTGAGGATTAATGGAAAAAAAAAAAGAAAGAAAGAAAGAAAAGGAAGAGTTGGTGCTCTTGGTTCTCATTTCATTTATTTACTAAATAACTCTACGAATAGGACAAACCATATGCAATCTAGGTAAAAATGGAGGGGCTGGTCATGGGCTCTATACAGCCATCCTTTCAGACTTCTTTTAATGGTGTTTTAAAGATTGACTTGAGCTAGAAATGTACTATCTAAAGGTATCCTGTTTCTTTTGGTGTTTGTCAACAAGAAATAGTTCTTTAAATCATACTGATTGTTTTTCCAAAATAAACTATATGGGAATATCTTCAACTAAAACATGACTTTAGGGCTCAAATACCTACAGCACATTCCAAATGAAAATAATTTGTATTGTTAACATAATAGTATCTCTATAGTGATATATATTTTAATTTCTTAAATTTTATTTATTAGACTCTTCTTTTTTTTAAAAAATCACCACCCGAGGATATTTTCCATTTATTTTATTTTATTTATTATTATTATTTTTTAGAGAGAATGGAAGAGAGAGGAAAAGACAGAGAGAAATATCGATGTGAGAGAAATATCGATTGGTTGCCTCTTGCATGCGCCCCGACCAGGGCCTGGCCCAGGGAGGAGACTGTTAAAGACAGGCAGGTGATGCTGTGATCTCAAGCAGGTACAACCCAGAAGTGTGTGAGAGGGTGGCTGGGGGAGAGGTAAATATCTGTGTAGGAGAGCTTTAACCAGGGGGAGATGGAAGCCTTCAAATAAATTCTTCCTTTCTTTCATGGATTGGGAAGTCATTTCTATAGCCTCTCAGAGGATAGTCTTAGGAGATGATCAATCAGTCATAAATAATACATTGAAGTGGTTTTTCCTAATAAAATAGTAAGCCTTTGTCCAAGGCTATGCATTCTTGGGAGGCCAGGTTAAAACAGGTATTTATCTTGTTTTAATCCTGTCTTTCTGGCTTTATCTGTCCATATTTTATCTATCGTTGCTGTGTGTTTGGAGCAGAGGTGGTGTAGCTTACTGTTTCATCTTGACTAGTAGTCATTAATTTTGGCTTTGTAGTTTTTCTTGTTGAAAGACATCAGCATTGTTTTCCATTCACCAGGAAACCTTTAGCAGTAGTTATTGATACATTTCCTATTATATATAAAGCAATATGAACAAACTTGTAGCAGAGATCTTGACACAGAAGAGGAACATGGTAAATATTAATTTCATTTCTGTACCTTTTTCTAAAGTATTCTTTTAGCAAAATAATACTTCTTTTCCTGTGATTTGTACCTATTTGCTCACATTGAATTTTTTTTCCATGTCAGTTTTTCTCCCAAGACTGAATTTGAGGACAGGAACTATATATCATTCACTTTGCAAATAGCACAGTGCCTGGACCAGTAGGCTCTCAGTTAATGGGTGTAGAACATACCTGACATTTGGAGTATACATGAATAAACAGGCATAAACATTTTGGGTGTGTAATTGTAATTCTCTTTATTTCTTTTCTGAGCATATAAAACTATCAGTAGGCACTTGGCAGATTTACGGTTGTGGTGGCATGTGTGATTCCTGCTGCTAAGTACAGCTGTTTGAGCAAATGTGCTCACTGATGTGATAGCTTATCTGGGAAAGGGAATACACTACAAATAACAGACTTCTAGTAAGTCAAGGTATAACTCATAATGAACATTCTATAATATCAGGAGACAAGTATCTCATTAGCAATAAAAGCTATTAATGTCACTGTTCTTAATGAAGGATTGAAATAGCATCCCTCATTAGAACAGAAAGGGCAAGAGTGATGTAATCAACATTGTAGATAGAGAGTTGGTGAACGTTTGGATGTTGGGAGTAAAATTAAAAAGCTACAATCTAAAATGACTCCAAGGTTTAGAATTCGGGTTATATGAAAGAATGATTTTATGAGACAGGAAAATAGGAAAAAATAAAAAAGTTTAAAGAAAGTAGATAAGCTTGGTCTGTAACTTTACTTTTAAATTAAAGAATGTTCATTCTTTCAAGAATTAATCCATTCAATTTATATTGAACACCTATTATTATCTGACATTGTGGCAAGCTCTGAGCACACAAATGACATTGTCTGTCAGGCATCTCCTTAAAGAATTTTATGAGTTAAAAACTTATTATTGAACTGGCAATGATGATTTAAAATTTAAAGAGATGAATTTAATAAAAATAAATTTGTGTGAAAAAACTTGGTGTCTGTTAATAGTATATAATGGCTACCTCTCAATATCAAGTATATCCTTAAGGTCCATTAATGCAAATGTACAATACAACAAGGGATGTAGTAGGACATGCTTGTAAAAGTGAAGAATAGATAGATGCATAAGTGATAATCTACTGTAAACTTTTCATGTCATATCTAAGGTATTGTGTTCAATTCAGGTGCTATATTTTAAACACTAGTCAACCAGATAAACTTAATTCTATGTCATGTGAAAAAGTGTTAAAGGATGTAGTCACAATTATGAAAAAATCGCTTTTCAGTGTTTGGCCTCACTGCCCAATACCAATATAAAAAGTAGGCCATTTAGGTGGAAACACTAGGTAGGAAGGCTTGACACATTATAAAATGTAATCCTATATAATAAAAGCATAATATGCAAATTGACCAAACGGAGAAATGACTGGTAGGCAGGGGCCGGGGCCAGCGAGCAGGTGGTGCCAGGCCAGCCAAGGCGCATGCCAGTGGGCAGAGGGAGCGGACGGTGATGGGGGGGGCTGCAGTGACCAGTGGCAGTGAAGGGGTGATGGGGGGGAGGGGCGGCGGGGTTGGCCACTCGCCAGCTGGCACCATTCTCTGATTGACCTGACGGGTGGCCTCCCACAGTCAGACATCCCCTGAGGGCTCCCTGACTGCGAGAGGGTGCAGGCCGGGCTGAGGGGCCCCCTGAATGCACAAATGTGCACCAGGTCTCTAGTAGTCTAATAATTGGAGCTATCTGGTGTGAATGAGAGCTATTCACACCAAGACCAAGGCTGGATGATGGGGAAGTAGCAGAAGACACTCCTATGAACAAGTAGTGGACTTTTTTTTATTGCTTGCATAAGGTTCGCAGGTATTAACATCTGAGCAGCTAATCACCTCTTCATTCTAAACCTTAAAAAACAACAACAAAAACCAAAAAACAAACCAAGGTTTTAATTTTAAAAATCAACTTAAAGACTAAAACTGGAGGAAGAAGAAGTATATCCATAAAATGACTTTGTGCTCCAATGCTCTGGGCATTTTTTGTCAGTTGTGCTGTGGAATGAAATTCTCATAGAAAAGAGAATATCAATTTACAAGGTTGGTTAGAAAAAAGATTCTTATGGTTGTAAAAAGATAAAAAGGTCACAGTTAAAGATCCTTATATCCTTCTATCTTCAGATGTTTAAAAAAATTGAATTCCTTTAAGAAGATTCTGTTAGGAGAACAAGGTAGTATATACATTTTAATTCTTTGTATTCCAGTTGAATTTGCAAAGCTAAATAAATGTTTGTGGGTGGGTAATACTAATGTTGCACTTATTTGTAAATTATTCATTCATCTATTCATTCATTTATTTATCAAGCATTTACTAAGAGGATCCTAAGACCAAGAAATAAGGAATAAAAACAAGAGTATAGCTGCAAAATAACTGAAATGGTAGTAAGGAAGAAAAAAAAAGTAAGTAAATGATTGGAATGCAATGTGATAGGTCATATGTTAGAGGCAGTGGTAGCCCTAAGTAAGAATGACCAATTCTGTATGTATCTGAGGATGAATTGCAGAACTGCTCTTGAAGAATGAAGTTTAGATGGAGGATGTGGAGGGAAGGACATTTCAGTATCAGGGAGTCATATGTGCAAATACACCAAGATACAATACACTACAATCTAAGCGTTTTCAGGATTCTGTAAGTAATTCAATATAACAACACCACCTAACAATTATTTTTTGCTTAATATGTCTAAGGAATCAGTCTAAACATGTTAGATGTATTACCTAATCTTCATAGCAATCTAGGGTAGTCTGGCTTCAAAATCTCTACCTTTCACTCTCAAGGTACATTGTTGAAGAGATGGCTTGAGAGTTGACTGTTGTTTTTGATTGTAGGGGAAATCAGATACCTTAAGAACTAACTGAAAGTGGAACCCACCGGCATAGCTGGAATATTTACATGCTGCAAATACTTTGGAAAATAATTTGCTATTATCTTGTAAAATCACACTTGTTCAGCCTTAGTTTAGATACAACAATTTCACTCCTGGGTATGTTCCCTAGAGAAACTCCTTTAACATGTGCTCTGGGAGACGAGAGGAAGGGTGCTCATGGCAGCATGCGTGTAGTGGCACACACAAAAAGCAAACATCCCAATGTTCACCGTCAGCACCTCAGCAGTGCCAGTAGAACAGATAGAAACATTGTGCTAAATATAAGTAATGGAATACTTAGAGGAATTATGTAAAAATAAATGAGTTATAATGCTAATAGGGAGGAATCTCAGAAAGATTATACTGAGCAAAATGCATACATTTTAGAATATGTAAAGAACACATTTGTGTAAAATTCAAAATATGCTAAAATAAAGAACATACTGTTTAGAGAGACAAACGTATGTGGTAAAATGATAAAATCAGGGGATGATTTTTAAAAAATTCAAGATAGTATTCCCTTTAAAGGGAGCACAGAGGAATGATGGTAGGAATGTGCTGAAATATGGCAGTTCAATTCACTGTGTTGTTATTCTTCATATCTTACACATATTTTATAAATATCCATTGTATCTACTCAACAATTACCACATTTCATACATTTTTAAGCCATTAATTTTTTTTCATATTTTAATATTTTTGAAATTGAGATGTATCTTAAAATCAGTAGTATACAAGTGTAGTGGTCAACATTTTTCTTTCTTAGTTGTTTTCTAATGCAGCACCTTATAATTAGAAGGCATATTAGATATGATGAAAAATAATACTCTGAGAATAATTCTGATAAATGTCCTTGAGACTACATAGAGAAATTGTAGGATATGAGACTACAGTGATAAATGGGGTCAGGTCACTAAAGAGGTTGCAGGCCATTGCTAAAATTGTACATCCCATGAGAAATTGGATGCTGTTAAAGGGTTTTAGGAAGAAAAAATAACATGACAGATTTATACAAATTCTGGGGTCTTAAATATGATATTGTCTTAAAATAAACCCTTTTATTCATGCTTCAATTTTTAAATAGTAAACATTATCCTTAAAAACACAATGAACTTGGGTAACAGTGAATGCAATGTTCATTAATTAAAAACAAACAAACATTGGTATATTTGTGTACGTCTATTTTTGGGTCTCTGTGCTTTGACCCTCATTTCTCTTCTGATTGTTTCATGGTACTCACTATCCTGGAATTAAATTAACTTCTCACAGATAGCAATGGCTACAAAGGGTCATAAAGGTAAATATCTATTTGGAAAAAACAGGTGATTTTTTTTCCTGTGCATTGTTTTCTCTTTACCAAGTCTTATGTAGAATGCCTCATAGATACACAGGATCTTGTACTACTTGTTTAATACAGAACAGCAATTCTAAAATAAGCTTTGATTGTTGGTCATATTGATCTTAGATATCAAATAACACATCACTCTTCCTAGAGGCCTCTGATAGATTGAAATAGTTAATCCTCATGAGCCATTAATCAGGAGACCTCTAGGGAAAAGGAGAAGCACTAGAAAGATTTCACCCTCCATCTGAAGCTGGAAGCCTGAAATTTCCCTGGTACACTCAGTTCACATTTCCTCAGTGGGAGCACTATCTAAACTATGTTCAATGAACATGCAAAATT
The DNA here is from genome assembly GCF_951640355.1 of Cnephaeus nilssonii. NCBI lineage: Eukaryota > Metazoa > Chordata > Mammalia > Chiroptera > Vespertilionidae > Cnephaeus > Cnephaeus nilssonii. The sequence continues at coordinate 63,140,241 of NC_137072.1, read as the reverse complement.
AATTTTCTATGTGTAAAGGCATTCTGGCCCTGCCTTAATTTCAGAGCTTCTTTTTCTCATTGCCAAACTATAACTATTTTTCTCTTCCTGTAATGAAAAAAGTCAATATTTTTTTTAAATAACTTTTGTTGAAAAGCTACTTTCAAATGTTTTTCTTTAGAGGACCAGGACCTAAGCCGTTTTGTAAATTAGCAAGACAGAAAACATGTTCGGACTGGATTGACAGATGATGTAAAAGTTCCCGAGGGATTCATTTTTATCCTTGGTATCTAACAATTAAATACCTAACCTCTCAGCCAAGGGATTTCATGCCTTGACTTTTAATATTTGCTAGTCCATTATAGACCATGGCCAGATCTTCCTTTGCTGTTTTCCCTGTGGTAAATGCCCACATAAGGAGCAGGAATCATGTGGATTAGCTCTCTTTCTAAATAGACAGAGAGACAGATGCCACTTTCATTTTGCCTAAGTTTCTTTTACTTGTCCATCTGACAAGGGATAACGATGACAGTTTCTGTATTTAAACAGAAACAAATCTAACTATTATGTTTTAGGTTCTTTAATACAAAAAAACCCATTTGGATTGAAGAAGGGGTCTTGGAAAATGACATATTACTCTTCATGGTTTATTATTAATTCACAATCTAATTTTTCTTTGTAAGATTATTTTTTTATAGTTTATTTTATTTTTTAAATCAGTTTTTATTTTTCAATTACAAGTGATATGCAATATTATATTGATTTCAGGTGTACAATTTTTTAAGTGACCATTCCAATGAAACTCTACCCATATGGAACCATACATAGTTATTAGAGTACTAGAAGCCCAGTGCACAAAATTCGTGCACGGAGGGGGGTTGTCCCTCAGTCCAGCCTGTACCCTCTCCAATATGGGACCCCTTGATGGATGTCCGACTGACGTTTAGGCCCAATCCCGGTGGGCAGTTGGATCCCTAAATGGGCAGTCGGACATCCCTCTCACAATCCAGGACACCTGGCTCCCAACAGCTTGCCTGCCTGCCTTCCTGATTGCCCCTAACCGCTTCTGCCTGCCAGCCTGATCACCCCCTAACCACTCTGCTGCCAGCCTGTTTGCCCCCAACTTCCCTCCTCTGCCAGCCTGGTCACCCCTAACTGCCCTCTCCTGCAGGGTTGATCACCTCCAACTGCCCTCCCTTGCAGGCTTGGTCCCTCTCAACTGCCCTCCCTTGCAGGCCGGGTGCCTCCCAACTGCCCTCTCCTGCAGGCCGGGTGCCTCCCAACTGCCCTCTCCTACTGGCCATCTTGTGGTGGCCATCTTGTGTCCACATGGGGGCAGGATCTTTGACCACATGGGGGAAGCTATATTGTGTGTTGCAGTGATGATCAATCTGCATATTACTCCTTTATTAGTAGGATAGAGGCCTGGTACAGGGGCCAGCTGGTTTGCCCTGAAGGGCGTCCCGGATCAGGTGGGGGTTCCCTTGGGGTGTGGAGCGGCCTAAGCGAGGGGCCTGTGGTGGTTTGCAGGCCGGCCACGCCCCCTGGCAACCCAAGCGGAGGGCCTGGTATCTGGAATTTATTTTCCTTCTACAATTGAAACTTTGTAGCCTGGAGCGGAGCCAAGCCTGGGGCTCCCTCCGAGGCCAGCAGCCATTTGTGTTGGGGTTATAATTGAAACTTTGTTGCCTTAAGCGGGTGGGCCCGGCCAGGGTGTGCGGAAAGCTTTGCTTCCCCTGTTGCTGGCGGCAACCCTGGCCTGCTCTCTCAAGCTCCATTCTGCCGCCATTTGTTTGAATTTGTTTACCTTCTATAATTGAAACTTTGTACCTTGAGTGGAGGCTTAGGCCTGGCAAGGGCAGGTGGAAAGCTTGGCTTCCTCTGTTACCTAGGAAACCTTGCTCTCTGTGGCTGTAGCCATCTTGGTTTGGGTTAATTTGCATACTCGCTCTGATTGGATGGTGGGCGTGGCTTGTGGGCGTGGCTTGTGGGGTGTCGGAGGTATGGTCGATTTGCATATTTGTCTATTATTAGATAGGATTATTGTCTACTTTAGAGGCCTGGTGCATGAAATTCATGCACGGGGGGGGGGGGGAAAGGAGGAGAGAGGGAAGGATCCCCTCAGCCCAGCCTGCACCCTCTCCAATTGGAAATGCTTGGGGGATGTCCGACTGCCGGTTTAGGCCCGATCCTGAGGATCGGGACTAAACCGGCAGTCGGACATCCCTCTCACAATCCTGGACCGCTGGCTCCTAACTGCTCACCTGCCTGCCTGCCTAATTACCCCTAACAGCCCCCCCTGTCAGCCTGATCACTCCTAACTACCTCTGCCTGCCAGCCTGATCATGCGTCACTGTCCCCCCTGCCAGCCTGATTACCCCTAACTGCCTCTGCCTGCTGACCTGATCGCCCCTCACTGCCCTCCCTGCTGTCCTGGTGGCCCCTAACAGCCCCCCCCCCCTGCTGGCCTGGTCGCCTATAACTGCCCCCCCCCCCCCCCCCCCCGCTGGCTTGGTCATCCCCAACTCCTTCACCCGCCCCCCCCCCCCTCCACTGTCCTGGTTGCCCCTAACTGCTTCACCTGCCAGCCTGGTCACCCCCAACAGCTCCCCCTGCTGGTCTGGTCACCCCTCACTTCCCCCCCTGCTGGCCTGGTCACCCTTCACTGCCCCCCTCTGCTGGCCTGGTCGCCCCTCACTGCCCCCCTCTGCTGGCCTGGTTGCCCCTAACTGCCACCACCCCTAACTGCCCCCCCCCCCGCCCCTGCCAGCCTGGTCACCCCTAACTGCCCCTCTGTGCTGGCCTGGTCGCCCCTAATTGCTCCCACTGTTGTCCTTGTTGCCCCTCACTGCCCCTCCTGCTGGCCTAGTCGCCCCACACAGCCTGCTGTTTGGTCATTTGGTCATCCCTCACTAACCCCCCTGCTAGCCTGGTTGCCCCACACAGCCTGTTCGGTCGTCCATCCTGTTGTTTCGGTCATAATGACCTCTGGCTTTTTATATATAGGGATTCCCTATGCTGTACTTTACAGCCCCATGACTATTTTTTAACAACCAATTTGTACTTAATTTCTTCACCTTTACACCCAGATCTCCCCAATTTCCTCCCATCTGACAACTGTGAAAATGTTTTCTGTATGTAGGCATCTGTTTTTGTTCTGCTTATTTATTTTGTTTTTATACTCAATTATTGATAACTTTCTTTGTTCATATTTATCTATTTTTTCTTCTTAAAGAAGACACCTTGACATATCATACAATACTGGTTTGGTGGTGATGAACTCCTTTAACTTTATTTTGTCTGGGGAGCTCCTTATATGTCCTTCGATTCTAAATAACAGCTTGACTAGGTAGAGTAATCCTGGTGTAGATACTTGCTTTTCATCACTCTGAATATTGCTTGCCAATCTCTTCTGGCCTGCAAAGTTTCTATTGAAATCAATTTACAGTCTTATGCATGTTCCCTTGTAGGTAACTAAGTACTTTTCTCTTACTGCTTTTAAGATTCCCTCTTTGACTTTAATCTTTGGCATTTTAATTATGATATGTCCTATTATGGGCCTGTTTGGGTTCATCTTGTTTGGGACTCTCTGTGGTTCCTGTATATCTGTTTCCTTCACCAGATTAGGGAAGTTTTCTGTCATTATTTTTTCAAACAGGTTTTCAATTTTTGCTTTCTCTCTTCTCCTTCTGGAACCTCCATGATGCAAATGTTAGTATGCTTGAAGTTGTCCCAGAGGCTTCGTACATTATCTTCATATTTTTGGATTCCTTTTTTCTTTTTGCTCTTCTGATTGGGTGTTTTTTGCTTCCTTATAGTCCCAATCATTGTTTTGAATCTCAAATTCATTTGCTTTATTGTTGATTCCCTATAATTATTCTTCATTTCAGTTACTGTATCCTTCATTTCTGACTGGTTCTTTCTTTATGACGTCTATGTATTTTTTATGCTGTTGAAAATTTCACTATCTTCCTTCAGTATCCTTATAACTGTTATTATTTTTTTTTAATCCTCACCCAAGGATATGTTTTTATTGATTTTTGAGAGAGAGAGAGAGAGAGAGAGAGAGAGAGAGAGAGAGAGAGAGAGAGAGAAACACATTGATGTGAAAGAGAAACATCGTTTGGTTGCCTCCTGTATGTGCCCTGCAACCTAGGTATGTATCCTGACTGGGAGTTGAACTCACAACCTTCGGTGTACAGGATGATGCTGCAACCAACTTAGCCACTGGCCAGGGTGATATAACCATTGTTTTGAACTCTGTATCTGGTAGTTTGCTTGCTTACATTTCATTTAGTTCTTGTTCTGGAGATTTATCCTGTTCTTTTATTTGGGAACTGTTTCTTTGTCTCCACATTTTGGCTACTTCCCTATGTTTGTTTCTATGTATTATGTAGAGCTGCTACATCTTCTGAACTTGGTAGAGTGGCCTTGTATAGTACATATCCTGTAGAGTCCAGTGGCACAGCCTCTCCATTCACCCAAGCTGGGCCCTCCTGGTATGCCACTTTGTGGGCTGTGTGCACTCTCCTGCTGTTGAGCCTTTATTGCTGTTGGCATCACTGAGAGGGATTGAACCTCTAGGGCTGTGGTCGGCAAACTGCGGCTTGCGAGCCACATGCGGCTCTTTGGCCCCTTGAGTGTGGCTCTTCCACAAAATACCACGGCCTGGGCGAGTCTATTTTGAAGAAGTGGCATTAGAAGAAGTTTAAGTTTAAAAAATTTGGCTCTCAAAAGAAATTTCAATCGTTGTACTGTTGATATTTGGCTCTGTTGACTAATGAGTTTGCCGACCACTGCTCTAGGGTGATCAACTATGAGGACCAACTATGACTACAGTGGAGAGCTGCTGTGCAGGAATTGACCCTATGGAGCAGGACTTGCTCCAATGGGGCTTTGGTGCTCACCTGAGTGTGTCACTTGTGGAGGTGGTAGGGTTGTAACCTGGTGTAGTCTGTAATCTGGTTGTCCACTGGGTGTATGCACTCTGGGGCCTCCTCTCTGTGCACTGCCTGGGATCACCCTGAACCAGTTACAGAGTAATCTTCAGATGGCTGCTAATTGTGCTAGGCTTGAAGATACCCAGGCAAGGCAAGCTGTGAACCAAGGTCAGCTGCTGCTAGTGTTGGGCCTGGGGCCACTTAGCAAGAGGTAGGAGGTACACAGATACTTCTTGTTTGAGAGATTTTAGGAAAGTCTGAAGCCAGAGCCAAGATAAGTCATTTGTATGTAAAAGCCATTGGAAATGGGTGGGCCTGTAAATTGGTTGGGGCAGGATTTCAGGGAATCACCAGGTCAGGGTGAACAGTGTGAGTCAGGTTGATGGAGACTCAGATGTCACCAACTTGTTGGCTCTATTGTGGGGTGTCTCAAAAAAGAAATATGGCCACTACAAGCACTTTTGTCTGACAGAAAGCTGCCCCTCCAACTCGTGCTCTGATGCCTGAAAATTCATTTCCTTGTATGTTCCTGGTTTCTTTCCAGCTATTGCCCCAGCACTGGAACTCAGAGTGAGTTCAAGTAAGTCTGTGCCAGGGTTCTTTAAGAGGAACTTCCTGAACTCCAGCAGCCCTCTGGCTCCCTAAGTGTCAATCACTGCTGGTTTGTATAGCCAGAAGCTATGGGGATTTTTGCTCCTGGCCCTGGAACCTCGGCTGAGAGGCCTTCTGTAGGGTTGGGACCTCTTGCTCCTCAGGGGGGATCTCCAAAAACAAGATATCCCTTCCAATTTTTATCTGCCAAACGTGGGTGTGGGACTAGCCTTTTCATTTTCTCTGCCTTTTCTATTGGTCTCAATATAGCTTCTTTAAATCCCTAGTTGTAGAACTTTCATTCAGCTAGATTTTAGGCAGTTCTGATTGATGATTATTCTGTAGTTTAGTTGTAATTTTGATGTGGTTGTGGGAGGATGCCAGTACTGCATTTATCTATGCCACCATCTTGACTGGAAGTCCCTTTTCTTTATAAGTTTAGGAGACTTCACTTCTTCTCCTTGTCCATCTTTGATACATATCAGTATTGTTTTGGCTATTATAGTTTGAGAGGGCCACACAAATAGCCACAGATTTTCTGAGTTCTGGAAAATATTAATAAATAAACCAAATGGTATTGATTTTATGTCCCCAGATACATAGTCACAGACTGCTCCTCTTATCCTAAATTACTTGGCTGGTGTTATAAATAGAGATAATTGGCTAAAGGAAAGTCCAGCTGAGAGTGTATGGATAAGTTTTCACACACACAAAAAAGTTTGGCAAAACAACAACAACAAACAAACACAACCTCCTAAGAGATACAAATTTAATAGCCAGTAGTGTCACTTATAAAACAAATGATTATATATTTTCCAAAAAGTCAATGTTTAGTTTTTACCTACAAAGTTAAAAAGAAATATGTAATTGGATTGTGTGTATATATATACTGCTAAATTAGCATTTTAAATATAAGTTCATTTCTAACAAAAACAAATGAAAAACTTGATTTTTTAAAGGTGAAGTTAATTTGGTTTTAATTTCTTATATTAATATGGCTATTTTTCTGCTCAGTTTGGACTTGACTAAAGGGTATTTGGGTTTTTAAGAATCTAACATGAGTGAGTCTCTATAATGATTTGTTTTGTACCTTATGTATAGAATCCTATATAATAACAGGCTAATATGCAAATTGTCCCCATGGGCGGGAGGTCAACCGACTGGGAGTTAGATGTATGCTGACCACCAGGGGGCGGTGCAGAACATGGTGGGCATCAGCAATGTGGCGCTGGCAGCAGGCAGCAGTGGAGGTGCTGCTGGCCCTGATAGGCCACGACGAGAATGGGACTGCAGCAGGATGGTGGAGCAGGTGAGCGGGCAGTGCCAGGCAAAGACGTGTGCGAAGGGAGGCCCCGGCCGACAGCTGGCAGCTGCTAGGGACCCTACCCATGCACTAATTTCATACACTGGGCCTATAGTCTTTAATAAAAACACCCACAAACTTTATTGAGTGCCTATCTTCAGTTAAAAACTGCTTATTAGTGGTGGGGGGACAGGGTTGTATGTTATAGTAGCACTTCCTTGATAGCTATATGCAGGAGAGGCAAAATTTTGAGGTTTTTAAGCTTTGTACATGCTCCAGTCTTCTCTTGGTTACCTAAATGCTTGGTCTCTTGGCGTGCCCACATTCTAGATGGTTTCAATTCTCTCACCACACTCCCATCATCATAACCTACCTACCCTATATGCTATCTCACTTGTGTGTACACAAGTCTCTCTGTGCTTCCCCAGTATTATCTATATTTTATAGGACACTTGGGGAGCAAAAAAAACCCCAGAGATTGATGGCAATATAGGAATTTCAGGTATTGTGGAAGGTAATTGTGTTAGGTTGGTGATTCCATGTGGCTTTCCTAATATCAGGAAAATCTACCTACATTTTCATAAGGTTCAACCTATACATGACAAATGAACATCCCCTCCCCCCCACACACACACACACTGGATTTTTATTGCAACAATTGAGGTCACAATCCTGAAGTTAAAAAATAATGATGAGTAGAAAGAACTCTCCAAAAATTCATTTGGAATAAAAAAAGACCCCGAATAGCCACAGCAATCCTGAGAAAGAAGAATAAAGTAGGAGGGATCTCAATACCAGATTTCAAGCTGTATTACAAAGCCACTGTTCTCAAAACAGCCTGGTACTGGCACAAGAACAGACATATAGATCAATGGAATAGAATAGAGAACCCAGATATCAACCCAAACCACTATACTCAATTAATATTTGATAAAGGAGGCATGAACATACAATGGAATCAAGACAGTCTCTTCAATAAATGGTGTTGGGAAAATTGGACAGATACATGCAAAAAAATGAAACTAGATCAGCAACTTACACCATACACAAAAATAAACTCAAAATGGATACAGGACTTAAACATAAGACGGGAAACCATAAAAATACTAGAGGAATCCACAGGCAGCAAAATCTCAGACATATGCCGAAAGAACTTCTTCACTGATACTGCCCCTAGGGCAATGGAAGCTAAAGAGAAAATAAACAAATGGGACTACATCAAAATAGAAATCTTTTTTACAGCAAAAGAAACTATCAACAAAACAACAAGAAATCCCACTGTATGGGAGAACATATTTGCAAATGTTATCAGTGATAAAGGTTTAATCTCCAACATCTACAGGCAGCTTATAAAACTTAATAAAAGGAAGATAAATGATCCAATAAAAAAAATGGGCAATGGACCTAAATAGAATCTTTTCAAAAGAAAACAGAAGGAAGGCCAAGAGACACATGAAAACATGCTCATAGTCACTAATTATCCGAGAGATGCAAATCAAAACAACAATGCGGTACCATCTCACACCTGTCAGAATGGCTATCATCAACAAATCAACAAACGACAAGTGTTGATGAGGATGTGGAGAAAAAGGAACTCTCATGCACTGCTGGTGGGAATGCAGACTGGTGCAGCCACTGTGGAGAACAGTATGGAGTTTCCTCAAAAAACTGAAAATGGAACTCCCATTTGACCCAGTAATCCCACTCCTAGGAGTATATCCTAAGAAACTGGAAACACCAATAAGAAAGGATATATGCATCCCTATGTTCATAGCAGCACAATTTACAATAGCTAAGATTTGGAAACAGCCTAGGTGCCCGTCAGCAGATAACTGGATCAGAAAACTGGTACATCTACACAATGGAATACTATGCTGCCATAAAAAAGAAGGAATTCTTACCATTTGCAGCAACCTGGATGGAATTGGAGAACATTATGCTAAGTGAAATAAGCCAGTCAATGAAAGAAAAATACCACATGATCTCACTCATTTATGGATAATAAAGAAAATTATAAACTGTTGAACAAAAAGATAGATACAGAGACAGTAAAGCATCAAACAGACTGTCAGATTACAGCGGGAAGGTTAGGGAGAGGTGGGGGAGATAAGAGATCAACCGAAGGACTTGTATGCATACATATAAGCATAACCAATGGACACAAAATTCTGGGGAGTGAGGGCATGTATGGGAGTGGGGGGGCAATGGTAAGATATATACAAATATAATACCTTAATAAAAATGCTAATAAAAACAAACCAACAAAAAATAATGATGTGTTAAATTTGTGACATATTTATTTAATTGTTTTTTTGCAGGTCTGATATAAGTAGGACAAAATAATACTATAGAAAAATGCAGAAATTATAGATTATATTTTATAAGTGGACCCTCAGTTTTTGTGGAATATTCACTAGTACACTAATAATTCTTTTTTTAATGGGAATAATTTTTAAATTTTTTACTAGATTAGTTATTATTTTTAAATATTCCTGGGTTTTGAATATTTATTTATTTATTTATTTATTTATTTATTTATTTATTTATTTATAAATTCAGGCATATCCCTTGAATTCCTATTGTGTTGCAAGCTGTGCGTCTAGGGAACATGGAAATTTTCATGTAGAGAAAAAAACTAACTGATCATTTGGGATTGTATAGTGGTTAACTAGATATACATTATACAAACCTTACTCAAGTTACAAAACTAGCATCAGCAAAAAGTGAACTCAGAGTATATAGTCATCAGTTTTCTAAACTCCCTCTTGCACACACCTACCTTTACTGCACTGTTTCTTCCTCATAAGATGACCTTATGCACCTTTTTAACAGGTTTTCTCAGTGTGTTCAACCTACTGCTCACCAACTCTGCAAGGCAGAGACAAATTTGCATTTTACTGCACTCAGGAAAGAGTTTTTTCTTTTCTTTCTTTTTTCTTTTGATATCAAGTCAACGATTTTATCTTATTTGTGAAACAGCATGGAGTGCCTCTTAATTACTATATAGTATTAACCTACTTATTTGTGTTTCCCATTTAGAAAATAGAGTCTAGTTTTAACTTAGATCATTGCAACTTAGTGGATACTTGCAATTGTAATATATAGATTCCTTATTTTTCATGTATTGTATATCCTGTAAGTCTTCAAGGAATCCAAGCACTTTATGAATCATATTTTTTTTCTCTCTATCTGAATAAAATGAAAGTATAAAACCATGAAAATGTACATGTCCAGACAAATATATTACCCAATTTAGAATAAAATTATAGGCTAAAAAAGATTTAAAAAATATTGCTGGTCAACAAATTTTTGTCCATTTTATGCAGTTAGCAACAGCATTTTTTTTGGTTTAGTTTTGTTAAAAAATACACACATACTCATTTTCCTTGTGGTAATAATGCTATTTCAGTAATACTTTATTTATAGACAGCTCAGAACTTTCATAGATATGAACAGAGATATGTTCCAGAGCAAATTGTTTTTGTTCTATTCACCAACAACAAATAGAATTAGTAGTGGTCTGCAGTCATTTTCCTGTTGGCTATGTGTTGTTGGTTACTATAAGGCATTAATCACAAGTTGGTGGCCCTTGTACTGCAAACTTTCTTATTTTACCAACTCAGTGCTTTTTTTTCTCTTTTATCCTCACCTGAGGATATGTTTTTATTGATTTGAGAGAGGGGGGAAGAGAGAGAGAGCAATATCAATTGGTTTTTCTCCTATATGCATATGTCCCCTGACTGGGAATTGAACCCATGACCTTGGTATGTGCCCTGACTGGGAATCAAACTCGCAACCTTTTGCTGTATATGAGATGATGCTCTAACCAACTGAGCCACTTGGCCAGGACCCAACTCAGTGCTTTTTAAGATCTTTTAAATTCAATTTGTGTGCTTTTAGGTGAGCATGAGCTTGTCAGTTTTGCTATAAACCCAGCAATCCCTTTTATATATAGCCTATTCATTTTAAACACCTATACCTGGCTGGCATTTATTATCATTAGCTAAGTGCCCAATAGTGGTTAAAAATTGAAAGAAGCAAAAATAAAAGGTAAACATTGCATGCAAACATAGTATATAGGATGAATCATTTCATAGTAGAAACAATTAGGAAGAACAAGAGGTGATCACTTATTCTTTGTGAAAAGTGCTGGGTCTATGCAGTTGTTAATGGGAAAAGTGACAACTGAATATTTTTTATTGCGAAGCTAGAGGATTAGCATCAAAGTTCAATTTTTACTACCTCAATGCGCATGCAGAAGACAGCTAGCAGTTTGTTGGAAGAAGTGAAGCCAAGCATGGTGAAAGTGAGGTTGATGAAATTATCATCACAAACTACAGCTAATTCTATGGGTTCCAGGCCCATTTGAATCCATACAACATCAAAGTGAAGAGAGAGGCTGCAAGTGCTAACGTTGTAAATTCTTAGAAGAAGGAGAGTTCTTCACCCAAAACCGATGACTTGTCTGTTTTGAGGAAAAGATGCTGATAGAATGTATATGATGAGGTGGTGAATAGTATGCAGGATTTAAAACTCTGAAGGACCAATGCAACCTTTCATTGAGAGAGTGCATCCTGGGGATTACAAATTTAAACCTCCTTTATTTCAAACAACTTTTGAGATTGGGACTATTTTATAGTTGGCAGAGTTTATGTCCAGGAGGACAGAGGAATAGAAGATTTGTCCGTTGCTATCACATCAGTAATATCATATATGAAACAAACAAAAAAATCACCTATAACATATATAAAGAATGTTGCAGTTATGGTGGGGAGGGGATGGGTATAGGGAATGGAGGGATTGAGAGGAAAAAACACACCAAAACTCATAGGCATGGACAACACTGTGGTGATTGCCTGGGGGAGGGAGAGTGGGGAAAGATGGGGGAGGATATAAGGGGGATAAATACTGATAGTGGTTGACTTAGGGTAATGAACACACAATACAATATACAGATGATGTATTATAGAATTGTACACCTGAAACCTGTATAATTTTAACCAGTGTAACCTCAATAAATTCAATAAAAAAATGCTGCAGTTATGTTTGTAGTATGGGTTAAAAATTTATTTTTCATTTCTTAAATTGTGCTAAATATACATAACACAATATTTGCCATTATAACCATGGTTAAATATACAATTATGTGGCATTAGGGTATTCACATTGTTGTGCAACAATTACCACCATGCAGATCTTTTTCATCTTTCCCAGTGGGTACTCTGTACCCTTTACACACTAATTCCCCATTCCTCCCTCCTCCAACCCCTGCCAACCACCATTCTACTTTCTGTCTCTGTGAATTTGGCTATTCTAGGTACCCCATATAAGTGGAATCATGCAATATTTGTTCTGTTATGACTAGTTTATTTCACTTAGCATAATGTTTGTCTTCTAGGTTCATCCATATTGTAGTATGTGTCAGAATTTTCTTTTAAAAGTTGAATAATATTCCATTGTATGTTTATACAACATTTGGTTTATCCATTCATCTGTCAATGGACACTTGGGTTGCTTCCACTTTTTGGCTTTCCTATATATTAAAAGCCTAATATGCTAAGTGTCCGGTCATCCGGTCGTCCGTTCAACCAATCAAAGCGTAATATACTAATGATATGCTAAGGCCACTCAACCACTCGCTATGATGTGCACTGACCACCAGGGGGAAGATGCTCCGACTGGAATGTTAGTTTGCTGCTGGGGTCCGGCCGATGGGGACTGAGTGAGATGGGCCGGACACACCCTGGAGCCCTCTTGCGGTCCCTCCCCAGCTGGCCAACCTCCTGCGTTTTTCCCCGGCCCCGATCATGCACTGGTGGGGTCCCTTGGCCTGGCTTGCACCCTCTCACAATCCAAGACCCCTCAGAATCAGATGTCAGAGAGCCGGTTTTAGCCTGATCCTGCAGGCCAGGCTGAGGGACACCATCGGTGCATGAATTCATGCACTGGGCCTCTAATTGTTAATGCTGCTATGAACATGGCTGAACCTGGCTGTACAAATATCTGTTTGAGGCTCTGCTTTGAATTCTTTGGATATATACCCAGAAGTGAATTGCTGGATCATATGATAATTCTATTTTTAAGTTTTTGAGGAATGACTGACTATATTATTTTCCACAGTGGTTGCACTGTTTTACATTCCCAATAACAATGCAGAAGTTTCCAGTTTCTGCACACCCTTTCACCACATGGGCCGACACTCCAACCACTGAGCAACCATGGCCCAGGCATGAATAAATATTTTATAGATTGGGAATCTGTAAACTTCTTCTAATAAGAAATATTAGGTGAAGTCTAATCAGACTCTACTACTATTTTGGGATCATGTGGAAGTGGAAACTTCCAGATTTAGTCACTTTGTTTTTCAATTTTATTTGCTAGGAATTTGTTTTAGAATTAAATATGCTCAAAACATTAAAAAAATTAACAGAAAAAATATCAGTCATATAATAGAAAATTTTCTGACTTTATAGAATTATACATAATTTGTTCCTGTAAAAAAGGTAGATTGTGAATTTTGAATCTGAAGAACTGAAAAAAAGGTATAAATGAAAAGGTGACATATCACATTGACCATTATATGGGGTCAAATTTAGGGGAAAATAGAACAAACCTAAACAATTTCACATTTTGGATTTCAGGCTTTGTGTTACTTTCCTCCACTTATATAACATATAAAATGATTAGTGAGTAATAAAATATTAGAAAGAATATTAGTCAACCAAGAGAATTAAACTATTTAACTGTAATATTTAGCATGAATATTTGGGTTGAAAAGTTAAACCAACTTAAGTGTTCAGAAAAGAAATGAATGAAAAATATTTTGAAGATTCTTTACTGGCACTTGCTAGCAAACATTGGGTTTCCTTGATATTCAGCAGATACTTGCTGTGCCACTTCCTTTAAATATTATGTTGTTGGTTATTTCTAGCAGAATGGCACATTCAATTACTCTAATAGGAATGGCACTTCATATTTGCCAAATTTCAGTCACTTCTCTTTATTATTTATCAACATATTAAAACAAGTCTATTTAATGTTTGTCTTTGTTGTTGCTATAAAGGCTTATTGATTTATTGCAGTTTCTAATCAAAGTTTTAAGCTCATAAATAAATGCAGAAATGAAAGTCCTCACTGTATAGATTATAAGCCACCACTAGACTCTCTCTAGCATATGCCATTAATTAAATTGTCAAACATTGACATGCCAGAAATTGTGTTAAGTTCTTGGCACATAATGGTGAGAAACTTGGAACTTAAGGAATACTGACAAAGAAAGTAGGCAATTAAAATAAGTTATAATGCTGTTAAAGTTCTTTTAAAAGTTTTTGAGGCTGTCTCATAAATTTCTTAATGCTTGACCAAAGTCATATCCATATCTATACATGTATTGAATGACAAAAAACAGTTTTTGACTCCAAGAAATTAAAATCAGCCCTGGCCAGTGTGGCTCAGTTGATTGGAGCATTGTCCTGTGCACTGATAGGGGATTGACATTTCTCTCTCTCTCTCTCCCCTCCCCCACGTCTCCCTTCCTGTCTCTCTAAAGAAAATAAATAAAAACCTGTCCTTGGGTGAGGATTTTAAAAAATGGAAAAAAAAAGTTAGACTTTGTAAGGGAAAATTTATTTCACCTTTAATGGGATTACATGTGTGTCCTTGATTGAGTTCTGCTACAGAGCTGTGTTTGGTCATTTGTAAAGAGGTCACAGTAAGGTCATTTGTTTTGCAATGTAGTGGAAGGTTTTTGTAATTCTTTTGGACACTGGTTTTAACTCATTTTAATACTTTTACTTTTTTACCTTTCATGAGTATGAAGTGGAGTGCTAAAAATAACATGGAGTGCTAAAAACTTTGTATACTTCCTAGCAATTACATAGCCAATCAGAGTTCACGATATAAAGAAAGAATTGAAGATTAGAAGAATAAGTCAAGGATCAGCTTGTTTGTTTTCTTTAGAATATGTAAAGTTTTTGCTAGATTAACTCTAGTACTTCTAAAACTAGACAACCTATCAGCTTTATATATCTAAAAATTTTGGAATCCTAGAAAGTAATCCAATTACTTGAAATAGAAGAAATATTTACATTTTAAAAATGCAAAGCAATGAAAGAATAAATCAGTTTATTTATTTATTTATTTATTTATTTTTAAAATATATTTTATGGATTTTTTACAGAGAGGAAGGGAGAGGGATAGAGAGTTAGAAACATCGATGAGAGAGGAACATCGATCAGCTGCCCCCTGCACACTCCCTACTCGGTATGTGCCCGAAACCAAGGTACATACCCTTGACCGGAATCAGACCTGGGACCCTTGAGTCCACAGGCCTCTATCCACTGAGCCAAACCAGTTAGGACTAAATCAGTGTTTTTAGATCTCATAACTGAGGCTATACAATGAGATAGAAAATTGGATTTTAAAATTAGAGATTATGAAGTCTTATTTAGTGATTATGAAGTTTCTGGTTGTGCTACAGGAAAATGGTATGATCCTGTTATACCTCAGTTGAGTCACTTGTAATATAAATAATACCTATTGTCCCTGCTAAGAAATGAAAATAAATAGTACAGTCAATTCTTCATTATTAAGGCATTACCTACTTTGGAGAATTTTCCTCTTCTTTTGTTTCATTTTAATTTAATATATACTACTCATCCTTTGACTGTTTTGCTATTTTTTAATTGATTATATTAGGGTAGTTTATTAAAGAGCAATAGATCCTAAAAAGATTTTTCTGTTTTTCTTTCTATCTGCTTTTTTTTCTGGTATAAATTTTCAAAAAGCACTGATTAAATTAAGCTTTGTGGTTGTTGGTTGAATACAATAGTGCAGGTCTGCAGAGTTGTACAATGGGCAACATCAGAGGGCATTAAACAAGTTGGTTGCAGAACCCACGATAGATGCTGCCGGCATCTTCTACAGATGAAGCCCAAACAATATAAGGAAATTAAATACTTGAACTCTGAGCTTCCATATTTCAACTTTAGTGCTATTGGTGAGTTACTTTTATTTGTAGCCCTTTTTCTGATCCTCCTTAATCAGAGATTATTATTACTATTTTAACAAAGTATTTATTGAAATTTCCATCATATTTAGCAATTTCTTTGCTTACTATTGGTTCTTGCTTCCCAAGCCTTCCTTCTTGGTTCAATTTTCTTATTGCTGAGTTCTATACTTAGTAGTTATTTCAGCAAAAGTCTTTGAGTCGCAAATATTTCAGACTTATTGTGTAGGAAAATATTTTAGTTTCACTCTTACTTGTGAATGATAATTTAGGTGAATATAAGTTAACTAGAGGCCCAATGCATGAAATTCATGCAAGAGTAGGCCTTCCTTCCCCTGGCTGCCAGCACCGGGTTTCCTCTGGCCCCAGGACCCAGGCTTCCCTCGCAGCCCCAGCTTCGTCCGGAAGGTCGTCTGGTCTAATTAGCATATTACACTTTTATTATTATAGATAGTGATTTTTCCTCAGCACTTTGAAATTGTCTTTTGATGAGTATTATTACTTACTAGAGGCCCGGTGCACGAAATTCGTGCACGCAGGGGGGTTGTCCCTCAGCCCAGCCTGTACCCTCTCCAATATGGAACCCCTCGAGGGATGTCCGACTGCCCGTTTAGGCTTGATCCCGGTGGGCAGTCGGATCCCTAAACGGGCAGTCGGACATCCCTCTCACAATCCAGGACTGCTGGCTCCCAACTGCTTGCCTGCCTGCCTTCCTGATTGCCCCTAACCACTTCTGCCTGCCAGCCTGATCACCCCTTAACCACTCTGCTGCCAGCCTGTTTGCCCCCAACTTCCCTCCTCTGCCAGCCTGGTCACCCCTAACTGCCCTCTCCTGCAGGGTTGATTACCTCCAACTGCCCTCCCTTGCAGGCTTGGTCCTTCTCAACTGCCCTCCCTTGCAGGCCGGGTGCCTCCCAACTGCCCTCTCCTGCTGGCCATCTTGTGTCCACATGGGGGCAGGATCTTTGACCACATGGGGGCAGCTATATTGTGTGTTGCAGTGATGATCAATCTGCATATTACTCTTTTATTAGATAGGATAGAGGCCTGGTACAGGGGTGGGGGCCAGCTGGTTTGCCCTGAAGGGCATCCCGGATCAGGTGGGGGTTCCCTTGAGGTGTGGGGCGGCCTGAGCGAGGCTGGCCACGCCCCCTGGCAACCCAAGGGGAGGCCCTGGTATCTGGAATTTATTTTCCGTCTACAATTGAAACTTTGTAGCCTGGATCAGAGCCAAACCTGGGGCTCCCTCCGAGGCTGGCAGCCATTTGTGTTGGGGTTATAATTGAAACTTTGTTGCCTTAAGCGGTTGGGCCTGGCCCGGGTGTATGGAAAGCTTTGCTTCCCCTGTTGCCGGCGGCAACCCTGGCCTGCTCTCTCAAGCTCCATTCTGCCGCCATTTGTTTGAATTTGTTTACCTTCTATAATTGGAACTTTGTAGCTTGAGTGGAGGCTTAGGCCTGACAAGGGCAGACAGAAAGCTTGGCTTCCTCTGTTACCTAGGAAACCCTGCTCTCTGTGGCTGTAGCCATCTTGGTTTGGGTTAATTTGCATGCTCGCTCTGATTGGATGGTGGGCGTGGCTTATGGGTGTGTCAGAGGTATGGTCAATTTGCATATTTGTCTATTATTAGATAGGATGGTTTCCTGTCAATATATAGGGGTGGGCAAAAGTAGGCTTACATTTGTGAGTACAGGCAACATATACTTTATTCTCATATTATTATTTATTATTGTATTATTTATTTGTATTACAATGATAAACTGTAGTTATTCCTTTGTTGATAATTTGTATTTCCTCAGATAACTTGTAAAATGTTCTCTTTGACTTTGATGTTCTACATGCAGATCTGTGTTTGATTATCCTTTTTGGGACACGTTGTGCTCCTTCAGTCTGAGGATGACTCATGTCTTTCTTTAATTCAGCAAAAATTTCAGTTGTTCCTTTAAATACATATATTTTTGTCGTTTTTATATTCTCTCCATTGAGAGCTCCTATCATACATATCTTGGAGCTACTTGTTCCATGCCATTTGGAGAGTCATTTATATCTCCCATCTGTTTGTTCCTCTGCTTTGTATTTTGTGTAATTGTTTCAAATCTACTTCATTTTACTAGTTTTTCTTTTTTCAGATGTATCTAGCCAACTCTTCAACCTATGCAATGAATTATTTATTTCAATGATTAATTTTCAGTTCTAGCATGAATTTATTTTTTCAAATTTATTATTTTTCTTACTGCTATATTCTTACCTCATGGTAAGACTATTATATCAATTTTTGGTGTGCACATTCCATTGCTTTAGGTGACTCCTTCAAAGAGTTTTTTTAAAAAAATATGTTTTTATTGATTTTAGAGAGAGGGAAGGAGAGGGAGAGAGTGATAGAAACACCAATGATGACAGAGAATCATTGATTAACTTCCCCCTGCACGCCCACTACTGGAGATTGAGTCCTCAACCGGGCATGTGCCCTGACCAGGAATCAAACTATGATCTCTTGGTTCAGACATCAACACTCAACCACTGAGCCACAGCAACCGGGCAAAGAATTTTATTTTCTTGTATGGTTTGTAACCTTGTGAGCTAGTCTTCAGAAGAAGTTTTTCATAGGAGTCAAGATTATTCTGCTCTTTGGAAGAATGCCATCAGTTGTTTCAATTTTGCCTCTGTAGAGGCCCCAACTGCATTGTATACAAGTACATCCTAATATCTTACCTCATCATGTCTTCCACCCAAAACTTGCTTCTTTTTTTGTATAGTCTCTGTCTTAATGAGGGCACTGCACTAGTTTGCTAGGGCTGTCCATAACACAGCACCACAGACTGGGTGGATCATTTTTTCACAATTCTGGAGGATAGAAGTCTGAGGTCAGGTATCAGCAGGGTTGGTTCTTCTGAGGCCTCTCTCTTTGCTTGTCTTTGTCTTATCTCTTTGTCTTCATGTCTTCCCTCTGTGTGTTTCTGTGTCCTAATCTCCTCTTCTTATAAGGACATCAGTCATATTGTACTGGGGCTCACACTAATGACCTCATTTTAATTTAATTAATCTTTTAAGGGCCTGTCCCCAATTCAGTCATATTCTGTGGTTCTGGGGGTTAGAACTTCAACATACAAATTTTTGGAGGACACAATTCAGGCCAAAGCAGAAGCCAGAAATCCAGATATTGCCCTTCACTACTCTCTATTTACCCTCTCAGTTCAAGCAGTCACATTTGATTCTATTTATTAAATATCTCTCAAATTTATCACTCCTATGAATCTTAACTGCACTTGCAACTTTTGGCCATTGTTATTTTTCCCCCTGGATAATAGCACTAACCTCTTTGTTGGTTTCTTTCCCTCCATTATTGCATTCTTCTACTCTTTCTTTCACATGACAGAGTAATTTTAAAAATATATAATTCTTATTATATTCTCATCTGTTGCTGCTAAAAACCTCTCTGAAGTCCAAAATCATTTCTATGGTGTATGAAGCTTTGATCTGAATGCAGCTTGCTTTTCTGTCCAACCTCATTTTTTTTTTGTTTTTTGTTTTTGTTTTGTTTTATGCTTTTTATTAAGCCATTTTCAGCTCCTGGCACAGAACACAATCTCTTCAGTCTCTGGCCATTTGCATCTTGTTCTTTATACTTACAGCAGTATCTTTCCTCCCTTTCACCACACTTTTGATAACTCCTACCTATCCTTTAGACTTTGGCATAAAAGTTTTCTATGAAGAAGAATTTCATCATGCTTTAAGTCAAGTAAGTGGCTCCTTAAAGTATTTCCCCACCACAGTACATGACACACTAAATTGCAGATGCCTGTTTACTGGCTGTATAACCCTCTATTCTGGAGGTTCCAGTAAACAGGATTATTCATACATAGTTCACAGTGGTATCAGTAATGTCTAACCCATAGCAGGCACTTAATAAAAACTGATGCTTGGCGTATCCATATCTGGTTATGAAATAGTGGATCAAATGGTACCTTATTTTCCTCATCATCCTCTTTAAAAATTCAACCCTACTATCCATTCTTGCTTTATTTTTTATAAAAGTATTCTTGTCTGATTTTATGTCTATAGATTTGTTTATTGATTGATTACCTCTCTATCCCTTGCTCTACAAGTATAGAGCTTGTGCTTTAGACTAAGCATAAATGAGAATGTAGGGGTCTATTTGTGTTTTTACGTGTCTGATGATAGAAGAAATTGTATACAAACTAACTTATGGCTTCATACACGTCAAACCTCGGTGCCTTCCATAGGATGTGCTCATTCACAAGAGCATTTCTGGTGCTACACCTTTGTGTCATGGCGCTGGGTGAGCTGGCACAAGGAGTGATGGGAAACATTCCTGGAAACCATCTCTGTACTGGGGTAGTTAGCAATAGCTCAGTTATGCAAGGCATGACTATAAAGCTCATATAGAGGGGTGGGCAAAAGTAGGTTTATGGTTGTTCATATGGAAAAGAATAATTAATAAAATAATAATACAAGAATAAACTTTCACACATTCATAGCTATAAACCTATTTTTGCGAATCCTTGTATATGTCCTGCCTCACCTAAACAAAATATACCCCCAAATTTTTCCTTAACTTCATCCTCCAAAATGCCTGTGACTACTTCAGTGCCAGTTAGAACCAGGGGAAGTTAGAATGGAAAGACAGTGGCCTTAACTAATTGTGGTTAATTTTTTTTTAAACTTTCACAGGTTTTACAGAACATATAAACATATGACGATGTAAATATTGCTAGGTGTCTTGGAAGGGTCTGTGCAAGCGAGAGACGTTTAAGCTGTCCTGGTTGAGGTGGGGATATGGGTAGAATTGGGGGCTGGAGCCACGCTCAGGGAAATCTACTAATTCCTCCCTTCCCATTTCAAGGAAGACCCTAAGACACTCCTAAGGTATCTCTGATCACAGATGAACAACTGCCTATACCATCTTACTTGCCAATGTTCTTTCCTTGCCTATAAAGTCTAAGAATTAGATTTGTAATAAGGAACTTTAACTTTTCAAATATAGAAAGGAAGCACAATTCCTCTCAGCAGAAAAGCTCTTTCATGTTTTAAGACTGGTCTTCTCATTTATTATCAAAGGGATAATCCAAATCTCTACTCCTGATCTGGTGGAAAACAGCCAGGCTTTCAAGATCATATAAAAACAAAGCAGCAAAGGTCCTCTCTTGAAAGGGGAATGATGAATCGATGCAGAGTGGTGCTGTGAAGGCCGTGAGGGGTAGTGCAATCAGGCTGTGATTATAGGTACATTAGCTCTGTCTGCCGAGACATCAAACCAGTAGTAGTGATTAGGTTGCACAATATAAATGCCTGCCCATAGGAACACAATTTGGTAAGTAGTGCATGAAAATTTCCAGCCATAGCCAAGTAATATTTATTCAAGAAGCGATGATTTTGAGACTCTCCATGCATGCGATAGGCCCTTTAACATGAAAACTGTTTTCAGACTCTATGGTTTTCGGCCTCCTGCTGCGACCCCACAGGCACACAGAGGAAGGCCTGAGAATGCAGCTATCATCCAAGAATGAGGTTCTCTTGTGACCAAACTGTGGCAGGTGGTATGCAGTTTAATCTCTGAAAAGAGAATAACTGCCCTTTATTTTTTTTTTATTTTTTAAATGAACACTGTAGTCTGGTATTTGTTAAGGTTGATAAAGATAATGACAAAATAAAACGAAAATATACACTGAGTGGCCAGATTATTATGATCTATGAATGCATAATAATCTGGCCACGAATTTATGCACTTAGAGGTCCGGTGCATAAATTCGTGCATGGATGGGGGTCCGGCCAGCCTGGCCAAGGGGGAGGGGACATGGGCAGTTGGCCGGCCTGCCTGCTGGTCGAACTCCTGGTCGAGGGGACAATTTGAATATTAGCCTTTTATTATATAGGATATACAGTGAGTGGCCAGATTATTATGCGTTCAGAGATCATAATAATCTGGCCACTCAGTGTATGATTAATTTATTTAGTGTAGAAAAGTTAACCTTTTTCTTCAGGATTGAAGACCCAGTGAAGTATCTTCCAAGAACTTAGAAATTTAGATTTTCTTCTGAGCATTTAACTAATCAAGTCAAATATAATAGGTATACTTATCTGAAAGAGCAAATTTGTGGCAAGTGAGTAAGGGAACAACCAAAAAACAATAGAGGTGAACTGGGCAGAGTCATTGACAGGAGGCAATATGGCAATGAGATTGTAATTGGAGAGAGGAAACCTCATCAATGATTTCAGGCTCAGTATGGAGAACATGAGTCAGGGATGGGCCATGGATGCACTATATATAACAGTCAGAAGAGTCAATGTTGATCTTGATAATCATATTTGCCCAGCTAAGCACTGCCTAGTGGAGAGAATGGCCAAGTAAATATGTCTCTCTGAAGGTAGGCTCCATGAGAGCAGAAACTCTGCATTTCTTGTTTACTAGCACATAGGAGGTTCCCAATTAATACATGTTGAATGAATTCACGAAGAAATCATGCTGTCACATCTATCCTTTACTTGAGAGCTGTATCTTATCAACTCAATCCCCTTGTTTGAAGATATGCTTGCTAAGCAAATTCATGATAATTTATATTCTCATGTAGCTTGCTTATAGAGAAAAAAGTTCTGATTTGGTCCAATTGTCATTTTAGCATCTGAGAGTTTGGTTAATGTTGTGTTCCCCTGAGAACTTGATTATTCTCATTTGTGCTCACAAATTCAGGTATCTCTCCTGCACAGTCATTGTGTGCAGTGGATTTACCATGGAAAACAGCCACCTTAGAAGTCTTTTGTTGACAGATGCTGATCTGCTTAGGTGACATTCTGTTTCACTAGAACCACCTTAGAATATGTAATATTATTTATCAACATTAGCTTTTAGAGACCCCCTTATTATTTTTTAAAGATTTAGGACTATGGGAAATTTCTTTGTGTTTATTAGACATAAAACATGTTCTAAGGAGAATCAATTATGTCATTGTAACAGGACCATGGGGGAGGTAGCTCAAGGCTGCTTTTTACAACATAGAGAGCTTAAGGACCTTAAGATTTTAAAAGTTATGGTAGATCTATTTTATGCTTTAAAAAATAGTCATCCTTCATTATTACTTTATGTTAAAGATGTGGTACAAATATCTACAAACCAGCAGAAATAAGCAGACTAGCAAGGTGTCCAATGTAAGGAAGTGTCACTATTAGAAAGGGAACCACTGCTTCTGACCATGATTGCACCACTACAGTAGAAAGGTTATGCTACTGCTCTTCTAATTACATTCAGCCAAGATGTTTGAAATAGAATTCCCACGGCTTGGTGGTGCTGGGAAAATTAGAAGCAGCAGCAGGACAATATTAATGCCTCTTGCCTTATACGGGGTTTTATAATTAGGAACAATGCAGGGTGACACATTATCTTGGTGGACATCAAAGATAATTATTTATCCTTGATCAAGTCTAAAAACATTGTTAAGATTGCTGTCATAGTTTTAATTTTTCCCATTGTATAATAAATAACCTATGGATAAGGGACACTTCATTTTCTCATGTTATAAGAATTCAGGATTGAGTATTTTTTATGTTTTTATTGATTTCAGAAAGGAAGGGAGAGGGGGAGAGATAGAAACTTCAATGATGAGAATGATCACGCTACTGCCTCCTGCACTCCCCCTACTGGGGGATCAAGTTTGGAACCTGGGCATGTGCCCTGACCAGGAATCAAACCATTACCTCTGCTAGTTTCATGGGTTGAAGCTCAACTACTGAACCACACCGGCTGGGCAGATTGAGTATTGTTTTTATCTGCAAGGGATTCTGAAAGCCACTCTTCTAGTTTATCTTCAGTTGATGTTCAGATATATAGATTATGTTGCTATAGTTTTTGATGTGGTTACAAATTGATTTGAGAGTTCTGACTATGTTTGAATTTCTTCATATAATTTAGAACAAAGATAACACTTAGTGATTTGGACTGGCAAAAGTAAATATAGTTGAAGTACGGCATTGGTAAAGAAACCCCTAATAAAAATATAACATCATAGGCATTAAATAAACATTTGTTTCTGAGTTTAGTATGGCTCACTTACTTCTTACCTCTAAGTGGCAGTAATACATGTACTGACCATTTTTAGTTTTAATTTTTATTAGTAAATTTTTTATTTTTAAAATAAGGTATGAATTTACTTTCATTGAAATATACATTTTAAGTTCAATGAATTTGACAAATACACTGTAACCATATTCTTATCAAGATATAGAACATTTAAGTTTTGTACCATTTTGAATAAAACTGCTCAGAGCAATCTTAAACAAGCCTTTTTGTGGACATATGTTTTTTATTGTATTGGCAAATGCTTAGAAATGTAATTACTGGGTTGTAGGGTCTGAATATGGTTAACTTTACAAGAAATTGTTAAAAAATTTCCCCAAATTATTGTACATTTTGTATTCCCACCAGCAATATAGAAGAGTTCTGGTTGCTCCACATCCTGGTAAGCCTTGGGCACTGTAAATCTTACCCCCTCCATTCTATTGGATGTGTAGTAATAGCTCATTGTGCTTCTACTTTGCATTTCCCTTATGACTAATAACTGTTGAACACATTTTCATGGTTTGATTGGCTATTAATATAACTTCTGTTGTGAAGTGTCTGTATAAATATTTTGCCCATCTTTAATTGTGGTAAATGGAAGTTTGTCATTGAAGTTTTTTTTCACTTCACAGAAAGAGACACAAATTGCAAGAAGTTAATTAATATTGTGATCTCTAAAGTAACCAACTAAGTAACCTACACTAATAAAAGAGAAACATGCAAATTGACCGTCCCTCCACTACACCCACCAGCCAATCAGAGCAAGTATGCAAATCAACCCAACAAAGATGGCGGTTAATTTGCATATGCAGGCACCAAGCAGCCTGGGTCCCGGAAACATTCCCGGGACCCAGGCCGCTCCTAGCCTGTAGGTCCGCACTTAGACCCTGAGTGCAGGGGTCCCAGAATGCCCCCTGGCCACTCCGGGCCTACAGGTGCAGGCCCCGCCCCCAGCCGCTTGTGTGTGTACCTGTGCCAAGCGGCGGTCTGGGTCCACACCCCCAGCCCAGCACCCATGACGCGGGGCTGGCTGCCGGCCTTGGGGGCTTGCGGAGAACCCAGCGGCTGCCACCGCATGCAGTCTGGGGTTCCCCGCATGCCCCCCAGCCTGGTGCCCACGACGCGGGGCTGGCTGCCGGCCTTGGGGGCATGCGGAGACCCCGGCAGCCGCTGCCACGTGGTCCAGGGTCCCCGCACGCCCCCGAGCCTGGCACCCAGGATGTGGGTGGTGGGGACACGCCCCTAGCCAAGTGGACACAACGCAGGAGGTCCTCTGCCGCATGAGCTGCAGAGGAAACACCTTTTCTTTTTTAAAAAAATATATTTTATTGATTTTTTTACAGAGAAGAGGGGAGAGGCATAGGCAGTCGGAAACATCGAGAGAGAAACATTGATTAGCTGCCTCCTGCACACTCCCCACTGTGGATGTGCCTCCAACCAAGGTACATGCCCTTAACAGGAATCAAACCTGGGACCCTTCAGTCTGAAGGCCGATGGTCTATCCACTGAGCCAAACCAGTTTGAGCATAAATACCTTTTCTGACCGCTCATTGGCTAAGCTCCCTGTACACCGCCACTTGCAGTGTTCTTGGTAACTTGGGTTATAAGAATCCAAGAAGGTGATCTAGGGCTTTTCCACCACACTCTTGGAGGAAAAAACAAAGGTCCACTGCTGGAGGGCTAAGAAATGTCATATCCTGCCCTAGCCAGTTTGGCTCAGTGGATAGAGCCTTGGCCTGCTAACTGCAGGATCCGGGTTCGGTTCTGATCAAGGGCATGTACCTAGATTTCAGGCTCCTCCCTGGCCGGGGCCCAGGTCAGGGCTGAAGCAGGAGGCAACCAATGAAAGTGTTCCTCTCACACTGATGTTTCTCTCTGTCTCTCCCTCTCTCTTCCACACTCTCTAAAAATCAATGGAAACATATCCTCATATGAGGATAAAAGAAAGAAAGAAAGAAAGAAAGAAAGAAAGAAAGAAAGAAAGAAAGAAAGAAAGAAAGAAAGAAAAAAAGAAAGAAAGAAAGAAAGAAATTTCATACCCTATGAAAGACACATCTTGAAAATGCCTAAAGAAAGTTGTCAGTTTTTTCACAGTGAAGGGACTGGAGTCTGTGTTGATTAAAACACCTTGGCGGCTGCGGTGGCTGGCAGTGGCTGCAGCAGCAGGGTAATGGGGCTGGCACCTTCCCTTGATCAGCCCAGTCGCCTCCCACAGAGGGTGGCCAGACTGTGGCTTAGGCCCGCTCCCCATGGGCCTAAGCTGTCAATAGGACATCCCCTGAGGGCTCCCAGTCTGTGAGAGGGGGCAGGCTGGGCTGAGGGAACCTCCCTCTGTGCACGAATTTCGTGCACTGGGTCACTAGTTACATTTATATTAATCTGCTTGATATTTTTCCACAGATCACAGTCTATGTTTAACATTTCAAAATCTTTTTTTCTTGGTTTTCTAATATCTTTCACTTCTGCGTGTCTTCCAGAACATCAACTGAGCTCAAAACATCTCACTCGCTCTTCCTTGCCAAGCCTCACATTTCTCCTGTCCACGCACAGCTTCAAATTCAGCTAAAATCCCAGGTGGCCATGCCCTTGCCTGCATCTCCTTTTCTGGGCTGCAACAACATCTCCTTAACTTATTTAAACATATTATTTTGAGGGTAAGCAGAGCTAAAGAAGTAGTATTAGAAGGATTTTATATATAGGGAGAAACAAAGGAGTCCCAAAATGACGAGGATTGCTGCAGAAAACATTTCAATGTAAAAGAACAATTTTACCCAGTATTTGTGGTGTGTTAAAATTTTTACTTAATCTGAACTCAGTCCTTACAAGAGTGGAATTTATTGATTACTGAAATTCAGCAGCATTGGCTGGTACAGCGATAGAGGCTGTTAAAACACTTCCATACATGACAGAGTGAATCTGCTGCCTCCAAGCCTTCTGAGTGCCTGCCTGCTACTCCAGCTGCCATACTCACCCAGCCCCTTATCCCAGAAGTGTCTATACCTACCCACAATGCATCAATTTAAGGGTTAAGATTTGACTCAGTAGGAGGAATACCGGGACCTGTTCCACACTATTGTTGGTTTATTATGCCATACATACTATTAGTGGTTAATTATTTCTAAGAGCACCCTTACTTACACTGTATTATGGTTGAGCTTCCTTGCATTAACAGAATGATGTTAAGCTCTCAGCTGATTGAGTTGATTGGAAAAAAATAATATCTGCAGTCCAGGTGTTTGTCAGAGAGTATTCTCCTGAATTTACTGCCACATAATGCTTTTTGGAAGTTGAGACGAGCCATTTTCCCAGCCTCAGGATTGAATGAGTGATATATAATCCATCCTTCCCCCATTTTAGACGTGAGAGTTTATCCCTGAATGATGCCAGACTGTCAGAAAGGTATGCATGTATTTTATAGTGAATTGTTTTATCTCCTTCTTGAATTGCTTTTACTAAATTTCAGTGGGTAGATATTTTAAGAAGTAACACCTGGAATTCATTTTAAAAAATAAATTTAATGGAGTGACATTGTTTAATAAGATTATATGTTTCAAGTGTAAAATGATGTATACTAGTAATCTGTGTATTGCATTTTGTGCCCACCACCCAAAGTCTAGTTTCCCTCCGTCACCATATGTTTGACCCTCTTTACCCTCTTCATCCTCTCCCCACCTACCTTTCCCTCTGATAACCACCCTTCTGTTGTCTCTGTATTTTGCTTGTTTGTTTTTTGCTTTCTTTTTTATTCTACACATGACTGGAATCATATGGTTCAAGTTGTATTCTTTATAAGGAATCCAAGGGGAAAAAAAAGAAATCAAGGGAGAAACTCTTTCCAAGGCTTAGTAGGGGAGGTAATTTTGCTTCTTGACAGTTACTGCTTATTTTCATGTTAGAAAAATATATATATCGAGTAACTAAATGTGTTTCCTTTGCTGGGATAAATCATTAATAATCTCAGAGCCCAATTTGTTTCCCACTTTTAATGTCTTCATTCTATCTTTATCTTACTTTATATTTTTAAAAAATCTTGAATGGCAGATATTTTTGTAAATGTCCTCAGTTTATTTTTAAACAAGGCTAAGTACACTTAGCTAAGTAAAACATATAAATGAAACACAATAGTCTTTCCATTCAAATGTTCCTCTTTGTGTCCATGTAGCAGGAACCCAGGAAGCTCCTGTGCTTCTATGAAATGACATTGTAAACAGAAGTCTGCATGTGGAGTGTCATTGATTCAAAGATGTATACTTCTTCTACATTTTATAGTGGAAAATCTAGATAATTGTTAGTGACTTAATTAGAGGGCATATGAGATTAAGAGTACTTGTGGGTGATAAGGAAAAAGGGAGAGCTTGTCTTCATTTTCTCTTTATAAGCTAACTGAAGCCATGCCTATTGTACTGTGTATTATAACCTGTATCCCTTCTCCCCATGCTGCTTGTCTGGCACCCCGGATGCATTTTTCAAGCCTAAGTGCAGGTATTACCTTTTCCAGGAGGTCTTCCTTGATCCTTCAGTTCGGGCTTAGGGTACTTGTTTAAGCTCTCAAGCACTCAGTGCCTCTTCTGTTGCACTTACCATACTCTTTCATAATTATTTGCCCAGGTGTTTGAGAGGCAGTGTAGCAGTATGGCCTCTGAAGGTAAACACCTTAGGATTTAATTTTACTATTATCAATTCTTGGGCAAGTTGTTTAAACTCTCTCCTCAGTTTGTAAATCTGTAAAATGATATTATCATGGCAATCTATCTCATAGGATTATTTCAAGGATGAAATGAATTAACACATTGAGAACAGTGCTTGGAATAATAAATGTTTCTCCTCTGATTCTTCCTCCTTCTTCTCCTCCTTCTTCTCCTTCTCCTTCTCTTTCTCCTTCTCCTTCTCCTTCTCCTTCTCCTTCTCCTTCTCCTTCTCCTTCTCCTTCTCCTTCTCCTTCTCCTTCTCCTTCTCCTTCTCCTTCTCCTTCTCCTTCTCCTTCTCCTTCTCCTTCTCCTTCTCCTTCTCCTTCTCCTTCTCCTTCTCCTTCTCCTTCTCCTTCTCCTTCTCCTTCTCCTCCTCCTCCTCCTCCTCCTCCTCCTCCTTATTATTATTATTATTATTATTATTATTATTATTATTATCTACACTAGAATGTGAACTCTGGAAGCAGAAACTGCCTAAGTCCCATCTACGTCTTCCGTTTCTAATGTCCCATAACCTAAAAGAGTGCTTGTGCTTATACAAGGAAGTCCTTATTGGATGTTTACAAAAGAAGTTCTGTATTACATATGATTTTTGGGTGACTTGTCCTAGGTTAGTGAAACCTGAACTGTGTCTGGGAAAATGCTTTACCAAACAGAGCTAGTGTAATTCGCTATCTCTTTCTGGATGATATAGAATTTCTTTCTTGGAAAGCATTCAATTACTTATTTAATAAACATTAATTGAGTGCCAACTCTGTAAGATACTGTCCAGCTACTTGGGAATGCAGAGGTGAAAAAAAACCTCTGCCTTCAAGGAACAAATTTTCTCATGTAAAACAGTGATAGCATGTGTTTTTGTTTATTTTAAACTGGGCATTTAAATTGGTAGAATAATGTCCTTAAACCTAACAGTTTGTATATGCAGAAATAAGAAGACCTATTATTCCATAAATTTATTTTGTTTCTGAGAATTAGTAGGGTGATACTAAGCATGTTAATTTATTCTAAAAGTTTAAAAATTACCTATTTCCTTATCTCTTAGAATCAAGTGGCTAGTTGGTTGGCTTTTTCTGATTGTCTGAAAATCGCTCAGAGTATTGGATATTGTCTTTGAAAAATCTCTTGCATTTCTTGGCTTCTTTTATAAGTTAATTTGATCTCACAACTACAAGTTGTTACATTGAAATTTGCATCCTCAGTATTAAGGTGTTTTTTGTTTTTTTTTCTACTGGTGTCCATTTAACTCAATTGTTCAGTACAGAAAACCAGTTCGTTGAAATAAACCCATGTTCTTGTCTTTATGTTATGCTTTTAGCTTCTACAGCAGTAGCATGAATTCTTTTTTTATTGTTGTTGGTATTTTTTGTTTTTAAAGAAAGCCCTTGGGCACCATTGACTTGTATGGTGGAAAATGTTTTGTTTTGTTTTTGAGAGGTATTTTTACGCAGTTCCCCTTTTGCAAGGATTTCCTTTTTAACTTTTAGTTGTTTCATGTGTTTTAGTGCCTCCTCACAAGTTTTAGCTGATGTAATTTCTCCTATGCTACATATCTTGAGAGATGCCTCCAAAATGTTATGAGTGCTATATACCAAACCTTAATTCTGGGGCAAGATCCCATCTCCTCAGCATAGTTATCATTTATGGTTGTGCCAATTTTGCTTCTTTCCACTTATTTCTCCATCTGACATTCTGTTCCCAAGCCTTTACCATTTATGAATCGTTGGCAATGTTCACACTAATCGTCTATGACTCACTAGAAATTTTTGCCAGGTTTCTCAATATTTAGGATATTTTTCTATTTTATGCTCTCTCATTTTAACAGGGACAGTTGGCACATATGCTTCTTTATACTGTAATTTCAAATGTGGATGCCAGGTTAAAAGTGGTTCCCACATTCAAATTATTTGCACATGTAGCCTCTTGTTCTAAAAAGTCACAAATTAGGGCATTTAACAAGCATGGCTGTCAAATTTAAACAATGTGAACTTCTCTGGAGGAGACACTGGAGTGAATAAAAACTTATTCTAGTTCTGTAGAAAGACCGGGAATGTTCACTCTCTTTAGTTATATTATGATTTCCAAGGATTCTTTCTTGTTTCCAATAGCGGTAAAAGCATCAGCTCTGTTACTCTAACTATGTGATCTTAGACACGATATTAATAGCTTTACATGTGTCTTCATTTGTAAATATTTGTACCCATGAGGGTCTCTCTTCAGTACTATAAGGAATTCTTTACATGGCAATTGTTCCCTGTAAAATATTTTTATTGATTAGAAGTAGCTTAGAAGATATTATTACACAATCATCTCACATAGTTTTTTTTTTTGGGGGGGGGGGGCAGGGAGTTGAACAAAGCATTTTTATCCCAAGTATATGAAGAGAGCCTATAATTTAACAAAGGGTAATTCTATTGGCATAAAAATGCTAACGATATGAGCAAACAATTCACAAAAACACATAAAAATTATGATTTAAAACATGGGTAAAAATGTTCAATCTCCATAGTGATCAAAGAAACACCAAATAAGCAATAATATTTTATTTTGTATTCATAAATTAATAAAGATTTAAAATAATAATAGGTGGTGGTAGAATGGTTTGAGGAAGTGGATGTTCTTATTCAGTGCCTCCAGAACTGTGATTATAATATTTCTAGAAGTCAACTTAGCATTATACTTCAGAAGCCTTACTATATTTTTAATGCACTACCAATCTACAATTTATTTCTAGAAATTTATTCTATGTAACCAATAAACACAGATATATGTGTATACATATTAAGTGTTGTAATTAACAGTGAGAAATCAAAATAATATAAATCACCATCCGTAAGGTGTACAACATATTTATAGTAGGTCCTCGGGTTACGTCGGAGATCCGTTCCTACGGCGCAACGTAACGCAATTTTCCCCATAAGTCGGAACCCACCTACATAAGCACCTACGTCACTCACATGGAGCACATACACAGCAGTAATGAAGTGAAACATTAAAAAAGTTTAAAAGAAAGATAACAATTCCTGACCTTTACTTGTGGTAAATAAATAAAAACATAAAGCATATATGTACATACGTCGAAATGAGGAAACTTTTTTTTTTATTTTTTATAAATGGAGATGGCCACGAAACCACGAAATGACATACATCGAGTCCCACGTAACCCGAGGACTGCCAGTATTGTTATCAACAAAACTGCTCCTCCCTCCTGGCTTTCCGCATTTCAATTAAGGAGAACTTGCTCAGGTGAAAATTTGGGATTTCAGTTTCTTCTCCTTCCCTCACCCTCCACATAGGGTCAATCCCCAAGTCCACTTCTTGGTATCTCAGGCTGAGATCCTTTCTTTGGTAACAGTTTAGGGAAACATTGTAGTTTAGTAGAAGACCACTACATTTGGTGTGAAAGCACCTGAATTCACTGATGACTAGCTATCGGTATATGAGCAAAGCTACTTGACTGCTCTAAACCTTACTGTTTTATGTGTAAAATGTTATATACCTACCACATTTGTGGAGTTGTTTTGAGGCTGAAACATGGTAATGGTTATGAAAGTTCTTTATGTGCTTCTGTGTGATGCTCTTCATGTCCACTCGTCTGTGGCTATACTCACTGCAATAGAGAGGGGGCAGTGGTGAGTAGGGTACGGGTGTTTGCCACCTCTAATTGCCGTCAGGATTGAGACCTCCTCCCCAACCCACCCCTTCCCCCCACACTCCCCAACCGCCCACCACTCAGTGGAGGAATTTTTCAGGAACAAGTGGGAAAGGATTAAATAGAGCAAATAAACAATTATAAGGTCTAACCTCAACCTATCTAATAAGGAGGGTATATGCTATTTGACTGCCATGCCCTCACAAGATGGTGGCACCCACAGCCAATAAAGAGAGAATATGCTAATTGACTGCCATGCCCTCACAAAATGGCGGCACCCACAGCCACAAGATAGTAGCGCCCAGTCCCCTCAGCCCCACCTCATACAGCCTCACTACTCCACTCCCCTCAGCCCCACCTCATCCAGCCTCAGTCCCCCAGTCCCCTCAGCCCCGCCTCACCCAGTCTCCACAGCATCCAGCCTCATCCAGCCTCAGTCCCCCAGTCGCCTCAGCCCTGCTCATCCAGCTGGAGTCTCCCAGTCCCCTCAGCCTTGCAGGGGAAGGAAGTTGAAGGTGGTCAGGCCGGCAGGGGAGGGCAGTTAGGGATGATCATGCCATCAGGGAGCAGTTAGGCGTCAATCAGGCCAGCAGGGGAGCAGTTAGGGGGCTATCAGGCTGGCAGGCAGAGTGGTTAGGGGCAATCAGGCAGGCAGGCAGGCGAGTGGTTAGGAGCCAGCAGTCCCAGATTGTGAGAGGGATCCCAGATTGAAGATGGTGCAGGCTGGGCTGAGGGACCCCCCCATGCATGAATTTTGTGCACTGAGCCTCTAGTTTAAAATAAATTAGATTTAGGTTAATATCATGAGAAAAGGTAAAAGAAGGAACATATACATCTGTATATGTATGCACAAGTGTGAGAGTTAGACATTGGTTCAGAGAGAAGATATACAGAGCAGAGAGACTGGATATGACAACTTATTTTTAGAAGCTCAACTAGAATAAATAATAATCTTCTCAGGGCTTCAGGATTTTTAAGTATTTACCAGGTTTGGGCTTTGGGTGCTAGCCTTATTCCTGAAAAGCAGGTTAGAAGAGACTTTTCTCTAAGGGATAAAAACAAGGAAGATGGAGCTCTGTCTAATATGTTTATTTACTGTCTGAAATAAATAGTTACCATAATCACCTCCCATTGTTTTTATTACTTTGTTGTTGTTAATATATTTGGATTTGAATACATTTGAGCCTCAAGGAGACCTGTTCTTTAACATCAATTGGAAGACATGTGACCTCTTACTTTGTACTGATATATGGTATTATGATACATTTCCTTCTAGATGTTCTGAAATTTTTTAAAACAGAATTTCCAATTTTTGTGAAACATCACATACTAGTGGTAATTATCTATATTTTTCAAATTAGAAAGATGCAATCCACTATAATTGAGTATGTTACTAAGTTTAGGAAGGAAATCAATATATTAAAAAATGAAACCAGCTATACCGAAGATATTGTGGTGTTTGTCCAACTAATTTTCCCCTAACTCTGTATTCCTATATTCACCGAGCATAACATAAAATGGAGGCTGTAAGCAAAAACACAGTGCTGTTGAAATGTAGTTGTCATTACAGCCTAACAATGTTGATTACCTCCATTTGCAGGAATGCCCTGCAGGGGACTTTGGATTTAAAAAAAAACACACACATTAAAAATTTGGATTGTCAAGAGTTGGGTTGTAAAGTCTTAGTCCTAGCTGAGCTTGGTAGCCAATTTAGAAATTGTCTCAAATAATTAAGTTTACTGGGGTTACTATATCAGTATCATATCAGAACTCTGCTTATTTCTTTTTAGAAACATGTAATATACTCATCCTGCCTACCTCACAATTCCATTTTGAGGGACTAATCTGGATTCCCTTTGAAAGCATTGTTTAGCAATGTGAAAAAGCATTATAAAGCACTGGATGCAGCCAATGGAATTCTTTTTTTATTTTTATTATTAGCTGAGTTAATGAAAATTTCACAGGGAAAATAGAAAAAAAAAAAGGTCTCTGCTCATAGTGCCATATTTTGATTCATATATGGTTGTATTTTTAAAAAGGACTAGAGGAGTACAAAGGTGGGTTGGAGAGGACTAAAGGGGGGGTGGGGAGAGGGACATCTGTAAGACTTTCAACTATAAAGATAAATTAAAAAATAAAAATAAAAAATAAACATCTTTTAGATGAATAAATAAATAAACTTGACAGCAAATCTCTCTATATAAAAGCCTAAGCAACCATTCGACCGTTTGACCATTTGACTGTTGGATCGGCAGCTATGATGTGCACTGACCACTAGGGGGCAGATGCTCAATGCACAGGCATGGAAACATGGAACAGACTGATGAATCTCAGAGGGAAGGGGGGAGGGGAGAGGACGGATTTATGCACTGATGGGTTCCCTTGGCGTGGCCTGTGGGGATCAGGCCAAATCCATACACTGGGCTTTTGACATTGCCCCAGGGGTCCCAGATTGTGAGAGGGTGCAGGCCAGGCTGAGGGACCCCACCCTATGCACTGGGCCTCTAGTTTTATATAATTAACGAAAGTTAATACTTTGTAGGTAAATGCTATTTAAACAGAAATAATTATATTGAATTTGGAGAAGTAACATTACCTTCTATGCTCTGGTAAAAACATTCCAGAGATTTTACAGGTTATAATTTCAGATTTATAAATGGGTTTTTAAAATTACTTTCCCATAAAAGTCCTATTTGATTTATAAAATTAATGTGATCCTCCCCAGACTCAATCAGAGGTTTTCTTTTAGTCTTCAGCCTTCACATTTATCATCACACTAGTGACAACAGTAACAATATCTCTTCCATGGGGTTCTTGGATGGAATAAATTAAATGAATGTATATTAATCGCCTGGGACAGAAAAGGTGCTCAATAGTTTATAAAAATTATGCCTATTTATCACTATCCCTTTTCTACTGACATTGAACCAATTCGCCATTCATGACAAAGTATCTTTTGCACTACAAATCCACATTAATTTAAATTCTCAAAGTAGTCTTCATTAAGCAATTTACTTGTTTTATTGTTCCTCCCTTCCTTGTAAGAATAATGGAAGATTAGTTGGGCAAGAGTATTTTTAAAGCCTTATAGCGGCCCTCGCCAGTTTCACTCAGTGTTTGGAGCTTTGGCCATGGACTGAAAGGTCCCAGGTTCGGGTCGGGGCATGTACCTCAGTTGCAGGCTCCATCCCTTGCCCTGGGAGGCAACCAATTGGTGTCTCTCTTACATTGATGTTTCTCTCTCTGTGTCTCCCTCCCTCCCTTCCACTCTCTCTAAAAATCATTGGAAAAATATCTTCAGGTGAGGATTAAATTAACAACAACAACAACAAAAAAAACACACCAAAAAAATCAAAAAGCCTTATAGCCTTTCCCAGTTAGTGCATTGCTCCTGCTTGTGTTCACTGATGTCCTAGTAGACATCATCAACTTGCCAGTAGGAAAAGAGACTTGCCTGCTTGTAAGGGGAGGGTAGGGCAAAATGTAGTGAACTTGGCTGAAACCGGTTTGGCTCAGTGGATAGAGCGTCGGTCAGTGGACTGGAAGGTCCCAGGTTCAATTCCGGTCAAGGGCATGTACATTGGTTGCGGGCACATCCCCCGGTGGGGGTGTGCAGGAGGCAGCTGGTCGATGTCTCTCTCTCATCGATGTTTCTAGCTCTCTATCCCTCTCCCTTCCTCTCTGCGAAAAATCAATAAAATATATTTTAAAAAAATGTAGTGAACTTGGCCATGTGCTATTCATACTGAATATCATAAGCCAAGAGAGAGATTGCTTTTCCTCAGTGAGGATGTAAAATGGAAAGCATACTGTCTTATTTTACACGTTTGGATAGTGATTGAAATATTATGATTTGCATGGATTTTTAAACACTTTCACCTCGTGACTCCACCCAATTTGTAGTTTTAACCAAGATCTGCATAACGTGTATTCTGAATATGTCTGCTCTTAACCTTTTGCACTCGGATGTCGAGTGTGACTTGACATGGTTAGCATCGGTAGCCCATCCCTTCCCTCCTTCCATCCCTCCTCCTTTATTTGGGCTTTTCTTATATTAAATAAATAAGTTTGTATGAAAAGAAACTCCAGTTTTTTATTCTACTGCCGCGCTTTGTAAAATCTGGGGTATTTAAAAAATTAAATCCCGAATAGAATAAAGGAATCAAGAAAAAAGCAAGCGAGTGCAAAGGGTTAAAAGTCTGATCTTAGCTAATTTCCACTAGGTTTCTAAGTACCACAGTCTCCACCAATTTGTGTGGTAGCAGTTTTACAACATGTGGGTTCTCTGGCTTCTGCGATGCTTAGCTCATGTGGTTTTACCTTTAATGCCCTCATACATTCTCTCTGTCTGTTGGCCTCCTTCATGATCTTAGAGGCCCCAAATAAATCTGTTCCTCCCAAGGACATTTCTGCCCACATAAGACCCAAAACCTCTGAACCCTTATGGCACTGGGACTGTGCCGTTTCTTTGCTGCATGTTATTTACTACTTGCATTGCTAGTGTTATTCTCGTAGTTTGAATTCATCCTATTTCACACCAGATGTGTTCTTTTCTATGGTTCCTATCACAGTGAGTGCCCCCACCATCCAAACAGGTGTTCAAGCACAAACCAGGTGTCATCTGTGAACGATCCAGAATAGATATTGCAAGTTTCTCCACCAGTGTCAGGTTATTCTGTTGATTGTCTAGTACAGTGGTCGGCAAACTCATTAGTCAACAGAGCCAAATATCAACAGTACAACGATTGAAATTTCTTTTGAGAGCCAAATTTTTAAAACTTCAACTTCTTCTAATGCCACTTCTTCAAAATAGACTCGCCCAGGCCGTGGTATTTTGTGGAAGTGCCACACTCAAGGGGCCAAAGAGCCGCATGTGCCTCGTGAGCCGCAGTTTGCCGATCACTAGTCTAGTAGATAACTATTCCCCTTTTACACACACACATAAACACACACACACACACACACACACACACACACACACACACACACACACACCTGCCTCTTCAGCATGTAAAGGTGGAGTCCTGTGCCATGTCAATTTCTCAACTTCCTGGCTCAACCTGGCCCCTTCAACTTCCTGAGATCTTTTCACAGCTCAGACTGTCATCATCTCTTGCCTGAATTACTACTACGCTTTCTACAACTGGTCCAGCATTGTTTACATTTAATCTCTTCTCCCAGAGGCATCCAGATGATCTTTGCTAAAATGCAAATGTGACCTTTTCACTTTCCTGCTTAAAACTTTTCAAACCATTCACACTTTAGAAGTACCTCCCTTTCTCTAATCTTCCTGCACTTACATATGACACCTGCTTGCCTGGGTCTGCCCCACATTACCTCTACTTAGCTTTGCCTGATAATTGAATTTTCCTAAAGTGCCATTTCAGGGGGAAGATTCATTACTGTTTTCTTCCTATGAGCACTAGGATGCTTTCCTTTCATGACAGTCTACTTGTTCTTTGTCCCTTTCTAACCTGTAAGTTTCTTGAGGATGAGGCATCTGCCTTATTAACCTCTCTGTCTGTAGTGTCTAGTATAGGACCCATGCATAGTAGATGCTCAGCAAACAACTGTGAAATGTAAGGTTAAGGGCAGATAGCATGCTTTATGCATTATATTGTTTTCTAAGGTGCTTGAATGACTTGTGTCACACTCAGGGACAAGTTTGTAAATGTCAGTGTTACATCAGTAGTGCTGCTGCTCTGTTTTGGTCACTGTGGTTACCAGACACTTAATAGTATTAGAGAGGCAGAGTCTCAGTCCCTATAAATACTGGTAAGTTTCTTTTATCTCTAAACTGTATAACAATGACAAAAACATTTGTTCAGACTGAATTTATGCTGTGAAATGAAAACTGTACACAGTTGACTATACATTTATCTTATGTATAAATGTAAAATGACTCTAAATCTTATCTTTAGATATTTATCACAAACAACAATATGTATCCAAGTTAGCAGCTTTGTTTTTTGATCTGTACCCTTCTTTTCCTTGGCTCTTTCCATTATGCTGATGTTCACTACTGGCATTATTGTCCTACAGGCTCTATCATGGGATTCTTGGTGTATCACTTAGGATTAGGTATAGCTGAATACTTAAACAGAGACATAAACAGAAAATATAAACAGAGACAGAAAACCTAAAATAACAGTTACTTAAATAACGAAGTTGTTCGTTTTTATCTATGGCAAAATTAATACAGAGGTAGGCAGTACAGGATGGATGTGTTAACTCAGTAGTTACTAGGGACTCGGGCTTTTTCTCAGTTTTTGCTCTTCCACGTGTCTAGCATATGCCTCCAACATCAAGGTCACCTCATGGACTAAGAAGGTTTTTTTTTTTAATATATTTTATTGATTTTTTACAGAGAGGAAGAGAGAGGGATAGAGAGTTAGAAACATCGATGAGAGAGAAACATCGATCAGCTGCCTCTTGCACACCCCCTACTGGGGATGTGCCCGCAACCAAGGTACATGCCCTTGACCGGAATCGAACCTGGGACCCTTGAGTCCACAGGCCGACGCTCTATCCACTGAGCCAAACCGGTTTCGGCTAAGAAGGTTTTTGATGCACCAGCCACAGTGTCCAAGTTATAGACCAAAGAAAACAGAAGGGAAAAAAAGAAGTGATAATAGGGACTTTTTCTTCCAAAATAGGCAACTGATTTTAATCGCATATCCACTCAACACTTCTGCTTGTGTCTTACCAGAACTTAGTCATATGGGGACGCCTTCTTGAACCAAGGCTAGGAAGAGCTGTCTTTCAGCTAAAACCAAGGTCCTGTTATTGATAAAAAGGGAGATTGGTGACAATTGTGGAGTACACTCTACCATGGCTGTGTTCTTGTATCAGAGTTTTACTGTTTACCACGTTGTCCCTTACTTTATGTTTCCTTTAATACAAAATTGTTTACTTATTGATTTCTACAAAATGCCACACTTCTCTCTAATTTGCTCTGAAAATCCTGGCTGAATGCTTTGTTTGTTAATAGAAGAACAGCTTTTTGTTGGCTTCTCTGGCTGTGCCCCTCTCTAATCTCAATGCTCTGTCTTGCATCTGTGTTCACATAGCCAGCTGCAGGGACAAAGGGAAGGATTTTATTTTGCTCCTTTTCAGTTAAAATCGTCACTTTTGCCCTGGCCAGTGTGGCTCAGTTGGTAGGAGCATTGTCCTGTATACCAAGAGGTGGTGGCTCCATTCCTGTTTGGGGTACATACTCATGTTGTGGTTGGATCCCCAGTTGGGGCACATGCAGAAGGCAAGTGACTGATGTTTCTCTTTCACATCAATGTTTATCCCTCTCTCAAATCAATCAAAAAACATAACCTCAAGTAAGGATTTTTAAAAAGCCACTTTCTTATGAGAATCTGAGCTGAACATCACACCAGGGCTTTTCAGTAATTTGATACTTCCTGTGGCCAAAGGATGGGTTGGTGGCGGGTCTCACTCTGTCCTGAGGGGCAGCTGACTTGCTCATTGGTACCAGGTGTGCTTCCTTGCTGCTTCTGATTCCTAGGTGGACCACCTCGTCTTTCCCTGCTGGTCGCCTTCTGGCTTGTCTAGACACAATCCCTTCAGCAGTTGCTGCTGCCTCCATGAACGTTCCCTTAGAAACGTAAGCCTTTGATGCTCCACACTAATATCACATAAAGCTCTATGACTTTATAAAACTGCACTCAAAGATTTGGGTAATTACGTTGAATTCTAGTGTAAATGGTAGAAATGGAAACTTTATCACAGACAGAATTTTTCCATGGTCAAAGGAGGAGCAATTTTCAACCTTTTTTTTTTATTATTGCCTGGCACACATAAACGAATGGCTAAAATTCTGCAGCACACCAAAAAATATATTTTTTGCTAATCTGACAAAAAATAGGTATAATTTTGATTCATTCACACCAGACTGCTATTGTGTTGGCTGTTGTCCTTTTTTGCCAGTTTAAGGGAAAAGAGGTCAGTGCCCCTGACTGAATAGTCAGGTATTATAATGTTTTAAGAATTCTTGCAGCACACCAGTGTGGCTCTTGCGGCTCACCGGTTGAAAATTGCTGTTCTAAGACATTCAGTCTTTCAGAGGCTACCCTGCTCTATTGCTCCTGCATATTAAGTTCTTTCCATGTTCTTTCCTCTGAATATCTTTGACGATAGCTCCTCTCCTAACTATAGGGACTGGTTTCACATCAGGACCTATACCCATTTGGTTCCCTCAGAAGTTTATTTGTCCTTGTCTGAATTACTTGGAAAAGAATAACACCAAAGAGAGTTCAGTCACCCAAGACAGTCCAAGTCCCACAGAATGATCCAGAATAGATATTCCAACTTTTTCCACCAGTGTGAATTTATTCTGGTGATTGTTCAGTAGATAACCATTCCCCCTTTATACACACACACACACACACACACACACACACACACACACACACACCTATACACACAAACACCTCTTTACCAAAGGCAAACAGTATTAGTCTACCCATTAGATGGTAAGCAAACTACTTGAGATTTTTATGTTCCAACAAGATTCACTGAAGAAGGCTTTGGGGAACTTGACCACTGTGGGACACATGCCCATTTCTCATTCGGATGCAGGGTTACCATATATTTTAATAGTGAGCCCCATCAGAAGCAATCTATGTGTGTCCTGCCTCAGGGGCCCACCCATTTGTTTCTTTTGTTAATTTTGTGGCACACTTGTTTGGAAATGAAAGTGTACTGACTTATAAATAGAAAACTTGACTGCTTTTGAAAGAGGTGGTTTTGGAAGTTTTTTCTTAGAGAGTAGACTATAAGCCTCTAAAGGCCGCAAGTGGGAGAGGATTTAATTATTATCAATAGTCTAGCCATCAAATGGATTTATTTGCATTATTGGAGAACATACAATTTACACCACAAAATAATATCTTGATAAAGTAACAAGATACTAACTTTAATTTTAAAAAGAATAGACTTTATTTTTTAGAACAGTTTTAGGTTCAAAACAAAATTGAGTAGAAAGTACAGAGTTTCCATATACACCATTTATGGTCAACTTTTAAGGTGAAATATTATTTCCTGTTCCTGCCACCAAATTATACTGAAATTCCATTTACGGTTGGATTTTAGCACTCTTTAAGTTAATGTAATAGACCATTGGAGATAGTTATTAAATTCTAAGACATAGAATGACTTCAACATAACGATATTCTTTTTTCCAGCATGTATATTATTTTGTAACTCATCAAAAACAATGAACCAATAATTTACATGGAAATGGCTTCATTCAAATGTAATCTCTTTATCTATTTGATAAGTGAGTATTTTTAAGGGGAAGTAATTTAGTTATCTGTAAATTGTTATACCTCAATTTAAATAATTGGGTGTGCAATGAATGGAAATGTTATGACTATGGTATTGTGGAAGGCACCTGTTGCCTGGGTATTCTTTTTTTTTTTTTTTTTAAATATTTTATTG
Source organism: Cnephaeus nilssonii (assembly GCF_951640355.1). NCBI lineage: Eukaryota > Metazoa > Chordata > Mammalia > Chiroptera > Vespertilionidae > Cnephaeus > Cnephaeus nilssonii. The sequence continues at coordinate 63,098,563 of NC_137072.1, read as the reverse complement.
ACCTTTTACAGAGAGGAAGAGAGAGGGATAGCTGCACACCCCCCACTGGAGATGTGCCCGCAACCAAGGTACATGCCCCTGACCAGAATCAAACCCGGGACCTTTCAGTCCGCAGGCCGATGCTCTATCCACTGAGCCAAACCGGTTTTGGCATTGCCTGGTTATTCTTAAAGTAGTAACTAGACTCTTAATACTTCTTTATCTCTCTAACAGCCAATGGAGAGACTAGCTCTGCTACAGTAAAATGTACTTATGCTCAGGAAATGTCCTAGAGGTTTCATTTATCACCAGGAACCAAATGTTAGTGCCAGTGGTCCAAAGATTCCACTGAGAGCTTGCAAACTTCCATTTCACTATTTTATTATGCATGGGTTTTCTTTAGAGAACATTTTCAAAAATCTAATAGAGTAGTGACTTTCATTGTTTATACTTTCCCCCTCAAAGTTCCTAATTCTCTTGAGTGTTATATTGTACTTATGTGACTGAAGGGAGAAATATACCTAAAGATTATTTAAAAAAACATTCTGCCTGATTATTTTTTTGTGCTCATTTTTTCCCCTTTGGGCTATTATATTACATTCTTTGGACTTCATATATATAAATTGAAATACTTTTCTTTACCTTTTCTAAAATCTTGATAAAGATTCTTCTCATGTCCTTTAAATGTTGTTATCTTCTTAGGAAAAAGAAACCTGGCCTAATATGTCACATACATTTTTTTCCTAAAATATTTTCCTGGAGTAAAGATTACTTCACAAAGTCTAAACATTTTGCTAAATATGGCACATGCTTTGTACCCCTTCTTTCAACAAATAATTCATCAGCTCTGTATTGAATAATGAATTTGCCAGGCACTGTTCTAGGTACTGATAAGATAAGTGAGGTAGATATGGTTGAGGCCTGAGGAGCTTACAGTCTAATAAGGGAGATTCCTATTGGATAAAGGCTGTTATAAAGGCATGCTCAATGAGAACACAAATCAGATGAGAGTAAGAAGGATTCTGAAAGGGTTTGAGAAGTAGGCTGCCTTTGAGTTGAGATTTGAAAGGGTAAGTAGGAATTAACTTGAAAAAAAAGAGGAAAAGGCATTTGAATGGAGGAAAGTCTAAATCTAATATGTTAGATCATTATAAATCCACTAGAGGTCCGGTGCACGAATTCTTGCACTGGGGGGATCTGGCCCACCAGCCCCGTTGGGGGCCGATTGGGGGCAGGGGCCATGGGTGGTTGGCCCGCCGGCCTTGCCCTCGATCGGGGTGTTGGGAGTCAATCAGGGGCTGGGTCGGCTGGGGAAAGAGGGCACTGAAAGGGGCCTGGATCAGGCTGGTTGGCTGCCGCAGTGCGCATCATAGCCACCAGTCATTCCGGTCGTTCTGGTCATTCTGCTGTTCTGGTGGTGGGCTTTTATATAGAGAGATTGTTATGGGACTCAGGGGAAGGAGTATGAGGATGGATAGAAAAAAATTACCTTAGGTAGGTGCCTGGTCATGAAGAGCTTTGTGTGTTGGTGAAGAATTTTGAAATCTAAAGTGAAAATTGTAGGGACATACAAAAGGATTTTTAAACAGAGGAGACAAATGATATTTACATTGTAGGAACATCATTTTTGCAGCAATTAGGAGGAGCAGCAGAAGCAGGCTAGCCTGAGGGTAGGCTGTCTAATTATGATATTACTGCAATATACAGGGGAAAGGTGATGAGAACTTTAAGGCAGTAATAGTGAGAGTAGAGAAGGGACAGATTACAGAGACATTAAAGTGATGTCTATGGTGTGTCTTCCACACCCTGAATCAACAGGTTTGTGATGCTAGTCCACAAGATAGGAAATGCAGAACAAAAGAATAGGTTTTGGGGGAGAAGATTATGTTTTATTTTAGACACATTCATTTTGGCATATCCATAGTGGAGACATTTATTCTAAAATTCAGTATATGTGTCTGCAGCCATAGAAGGTTCTGAGCTAAAGATATTCACTTGGAAGTCATTATACCCTGATGACTCCCAAATTAATATCTTTAGCTCAGAACCCTCTGCTGGTTACTGAAACCTTGGTTTCAATGAAGAAATAAGACTTTTGGGAAATCTTGACATTTATGAGGCTCCTGGGAGATGATCTCATGTAAGATATTGAAAACAGATGGCCCGTAGTACATTATCTTGTACATCCACATTATCTTTGTACATTTATCTCATAAGTGGTAAGCTCTCAAAAGAGTTTTAAGGGGAAAAGTGGGGGGAGGAGGAAGAAAGGGTATGCAAAAACTGGTACCTTTAAAATAGAATACTTTTCGAAGCTATGGCACCAAAGGGAATTTAAGGTAACACATTAGATTCTTTAGCTATAAGTCTTGGGATCAAATCTGATTTACTTTGGGGATTTCCAAAGGTATTTCAAACCATCTCTATTATATATTTTGAAAACAAATTTTTCTAGAGTTTCCATAAAGATCTATTTCAGGATGGTCATTAAGCCTATGCTGGGGCAGACCTATTTCCTTTGGCTACACATGAAAAGGTATAGGTACTTTAGGAATCACATTCAATTTTCAGAATTATCTGCCTATAGTAGCTCTGTTTGGCATAAACTTGTAAGCCTATTATTGACCAGGAATTGAACCTGACCCTAAACAAGCAAACGACAGGATGACATTAGTGTGATAATAGTCACATTTACCCTATCAGGCACCTATAGAGATTGGTCGAGGGCTTTGGGTATTAAGAAGAGTACATGGAAAAATCCAAATTCAAGACATGTGAGAATCTTTATTTAAGAACTTCATACTTTTGTTTTCAGTATATAACACTTGATCCCTAGTGGACAAGAGAACTCATCTTCCTGGTATAACTATAAATTTACGAGTTTACCTCAAATAGTGCAATATTTTTGCCTCTTTTCAGCTCCTTCTAATTGCATGGATGCCCTCAGATCTCAGCCAACACTCTATTATTTTGCTTATACATTCTTCTTATGATTCTTTTCTATGTCCTTAAAGATGTGAGATCTGTCTATAATTATTACTTTCTAATGGGGGAGGAATTCTTACCGTGTTTATAAATTAAGCCGTATTGGGCATAACCTAGAACCCTTCCAAATACTGTATAGCTCTAGTTATTGCCTTTACTCATTAGTTTTTTTGGGTTGTTAACATTTATAAGTAAACTTATAAAACTCTCCAGTTCTTTCTCTTTAGGATGGGATTTCTTAATCATAATAAAAAAGAGCTATTTAAAGTAATGGTCATGTCTTTAGACAAGACAATTGAAAGAAGATATATAGGAGGTGGAAATGGTTCAGTGAAAACAAAAGCTCAAGGCTAGTAATTGCAAAGTGGTGTTTACTTTTGCTTTTGAATGTAAACCCATCAGACAGTCTTCTGTGTAAAACTGTCCAGTAAACTGTCAGCAACCAACTTCATACTTTCTCACTGGGTTAGGCTTTCCTTCATTTTTTATTTTTATGATTAGCAGAAGGAATGCTCAATTAACAGTAGAGCTAATATTATAGAAAAAAAATGTTCAAAGGCTAGATTACTCCATTGAGTCCTAATAAAAAAAAAAACATTGAAGAATGGCCAGGCACACACATCTCAAGTTCTCTGGAGTTGGGTTTATTGATAGCAACTCACAGGGATAGGAAGAATAGCAGGAATGGGCCCCCCTGTTCCCCTTGTACTTTGGGGCAACAAACTGATCTGGTAGCACCAGACATCAGACTGTAGGAGAGGGAGCCCAGTTGTGAGTTGATAATAAGCTGTGTGCTTGCCCTGGCATAATCAGGGGCACAATAAAGTATCACATCAGAGAAATTTGTCCCTGGCCCCATTTTTCCATCTCAACACCAGGTTGGAAGAACACCAGCTTTTCTCTAGGCCTCATCAGGGGCTGGGGCCCCAGCCTAGTAGTGGCAGCTCTGTGCTTTGGGGTCCATGGGCCTGATCCACCAGCTCAGAATTCTGTGGGGATTTCCTGTAGAACTTGACTCCAGCTGTCTCTTTAGTGCTATACAACTTCCTCACTGAATGACCAGCCTGTGGCAATCAGTCTTAGACAAATTAACTCTTCCCTCTTACGTCCTGCAGTCTCTGTAAGTACCCAGGCAAGTATACAGATTAAGAGGAAGGAATCCCTGGAACATCACAGTTCTTTCATGTTGTAATGAGAGTCACAATGGGACAGCATTAGAGCACAAGAGAAACTTGATTGCCAAAGGAATTTCATGTTGTTTTAAAATAATTTTTTAATAAAGTGCTGATATTTTGACTTTGTAGCACTGGCTTTTCAAGAACTGTAACTCTTGGCAAATGAACTTGATAAGCAATTTAAAGTTGATATAACTAACTGTTTTTGGCTACTTATTAAGTGCCATGCACATAATAAGAAAATGGAGACTGAGAAATTGACTAGTATACCCAGGGTAAATAGCCAATAAGTGGTCAAATTAGGGTATAAGACCAAATAGGTATACCTGGATCCAAAGTTTACTAAAACCATGACTTGTGAAAATACAGAGCCCACACCTAGATTTATGGTAATTTTCAGGGGTCTTATATTGCAATGGCTTTTTTAAAACAACTCTCAATTCCTAGAGTATGTTATCTCTTGTTGACTCTATGAGTTTTACCCCAAAACACCCATGTAAAATATTGATTAAGAAATAAGAAATAGAATTTACTAAACCTAAATGTAAAAAAAAAAAAAAAAAGAATTTACTGAAGGTTTCATGGAGGAGTCAGAAAGGATTTATACTAGTATTACTATGACACAATTGACTTTAACTGTCAACATAGGAATTACCATTAAAGAATATCACCCTTTGCTTTCACACTATGAAGAACCTCAAATCATCTCAGTCTCTCTTGCCCTATTAGCTTCTCCTTTTTTCTCTTTCCTTCTAACCTTTCAGAAAACTCGCATTCAGGAGTAAGCAAGCAAGAAAAACAATTAGTCAAAAGCAAATTTCTTCTTTCTTGCAAAAAAAAAAATTTTTTTTTTCCAAAACAAAGCATCTCTCCTTTTCCTCTGAAGCCTTGGTGTCAGCCAAAGCCAAGGCCCTCAATATCTTACCTTCTAGCCAAAGTAATTATGGATGTATCTACCTCCCTCCACCCGCCCCCCGAAAGCATTCACACTATAAAATGAATACAAACTTTCTAACTTTCTAATTTTATGATCAGTAGATGGTATACTCAGTTCACCATAGAGTTTGAGTTCTGACACCCTATATCAAGCTTCTCTGCATGACTATCTGAATTACTCTATCCAATCTCAAAACCTTTCAGACTTCAATGTTCAAGGAAGGGAGAGAGGAGAAAAGAGGGAAGAGGGTTAGGGAGGAAATGGGGAATGGATGCAGAAGAGGTCTGTTTTTTAACTTCACATTTTTGAAGTCTATTTGCCTGTAGACCTCTGAAATGCAAGTTAAAAGTTTGTTTTTTTTTCTTAAAAGTACCTGTCCTCATCCACTACTTTTGAGCTCCTTTGCTCCACATGCTTTTCCTTTGGTTGCACTCAGATAATGACCTTAAAAAGATTAAGAATAAAAGCACAGACATGTGGTGGGAAGGATGAGACTTTGGGGTAAAGAAGAAGTATTAAGTGCTTTCCTTTAAGCATCTTAGATGGTAAAAACTGGATTAGAAAATAATATTTTTTTCAAGTCTTTTTGTGAGAGTAGGGGGAAAATATAAAGTTGAAACACCTAGCACTCATATGTTGCCAGTATTTTTCTTCCTGAAATATAATTTTTAAAGTACTATAATAAAAGTTCAGATTATTTATTTGTAAAATAAAGGCATTATTTTGTAAAGTCCCTTTCTTGCTCATAACCTATTATGGACCATAATCCAAGACTGTAACTTTCTACCAATAATTTGGGTGGTAATTGTAAAATTATCCATTTCATTCTTCACATCCAATTTATTTGTCAGTTTGTAAGTAGAAGACTTTTAGTTTGATTGGTCTGTTTCCATTAGAGTGACTTATTAATGGATGTGTAAAAAAATTATATCAAATTGTTATTCAGCATAATTAGGTAATAAAGAATTTGCAGTTCATCAAATGTTTTAATATGTAAAATACAGATTATTGACTTTCCAAGAAATATAGTAAATGCTTTTAAAAGTAAATTACAGCTAATGTAACTCCTACAATAACAAATTGAGTACTTACTATGCTTTCTACTCTAGATTCCTAAATGCATCAAAATGTATCAGACACACCCCTTGCTCACAGTAGGCTTGCAGCCTGAGAGAAACATAGTTCATCTCATCTGTATGTACACTGGTCCACAAAGATGCTCTATGAGCACTGAGGTCTAAGGGATTCATTTGGCTTGTATGATTTTGGGAAGGTAATGACTTTAACCTGGGAAGATAAGTATGGTTGGTTTGGCTGACAGAGAACAAACAGGCATAGTAGGTAAAATGGTGCAGTATAGAGGTGAGAAATCAGGGAGTATGCTTAGAAAGTGTCTAGCCATCTAGCATGGTTGGAGTATAGTTATTCTGGAGCTGATGGTAGTAGATAAGGCAGGAAAGGTGAACCAAAACCCAGTTGGAAGGTAAGGAGGATTTAAACACAGTGCTAAATAGTGGGCACTTTGTTGTGGAAGCCAGTGTTTTACTGAATGCAAGTGTTTGGTAGACTGAAAAATTTCTCCCAAAGACTATGGACAAAAAGGTTTGGAAAATGCAGTATATCCTATCTAATAAAGAGGGAATATGCTAATTGCCCCTCACACCCTCACAAAGATGGCAGTGCCCACAGCCAATAAGGAGGGAATATGCTAATTGACTGCCACGCCCTCAAATGTGGTGGTGCCCACAGCCATAAGATGGCAGCGCCCAGTCCTCTCAGCCCCCCAGCCGCCCAGGGCTGGCCTGAGGCGCAGGCAAGCCTCAGACGTCAGCTGCCCAGGGCCGGCCTGAGGGATGACCAAACGACTGAACAAGCAGGCTGCGTGGGGTGACCAGGCCGGCAGGGGGATTAGTGAGGGATGACCAAACAACTGAACAGCAGGCTGCATGGGGCGACCAGGCTGGCAGGGGGGTTAGTGAGGGATGACCAGGCTGGCAGGGGGGGCAGCTGGGGGTGACCAGGCCAGCAGGGGGGGCAGTTAGGGGTGACCAGGCCAGCAAGGGGGACAGTTAGGGGCAACCAGGCAGGCAGGCAGGTGAGCACTTAGGAGCCAGTGGTCCAGGATTGTGAGAGGAATGTCCGACTGCCAGTCTAGAATGGCAGTCTGACATCCTTCAAGGGGTCCCGGATTGGAGAGGGTGCAGGCTGGGCTGAGGGGACCCCTCCGTGCACAAATTTTGTGCACTGGGCCTCTAGTACTAGTATATTCCTGTTAGGCATTCACAGTATATATTGGCACATTAAAGGTTCAGAAAATCCCACAGTAAGGGCGTATTTTACCATGTTTAACATAGTATTTCCCAAGTTTACTTAACCATGGAAATTTTGCTTCTGGAATATTTATTAATATGTTGATGGATACTTGTGTTTCATGGAAGACAGTTTGCAAAAAGATTCAGCCATTACTGTAAACAATTAATTAAAGAAGTGTTTTAAATAGGGTGAGGGTATGATCAGGTTCATATTTCTGGAAGGAATAAAATATAACCTTCTTTAGATTCAGAGTATTTATGTATTTTAAGATATCATAGCACATTGAGGCCACTATTATTAACAATGAAGTATTGGATATATTTAGAAGTATGGATTGATAAATCTTTCTGGTGAGTGGTATAAGTGATAACAATATCCAGTATTCCAATATATGGATGTCTCTGGAAGAATTCACCCTTTTTATGACAAAATTAAATGCCCAGCTATCACCCCAAGCTGATATTTAAAAAGTTAACAATCAGATTATCTAACAAATCCAATAACCATAGACAAGGGAACTTTAGACACAAGAGAATAAGGAGGACATTTTGGTGCTTTTTAAAAAGATATTCCTTTTGTGCAGGAATTTTTTTATTTTATTTTTATTTCTGGTGAATTGTCCTGAGGTGTCTGCTTTCTTTAAATCTGACTTTAGTAGTATATGTGATTTAATTCTGTCAAGGTGAGGACATTTCATTCAAAGCTTATATAAATTTTGTCTTTCAGAGCTAACTTTTATATTAAGGCAGGTCAGTGTATTATGCTATCCTGCATTTAATGTAGGGCAATGTGGAGTCTATATTCCAATAAACTAAGTGAAGTGGTGCAAACATTCTGTCCTCTCAAGCTGAAACATTAACTCCAGGTGCCCATATCAGTATGTTTGTTTCTCTCACACTGGCATTTTTAAGCACTTGATTGATATGTGCAGTAACTAAGTTTTTTCACTGCATGACACGATCTACCATTAGTTCCTTTTTTACCAACAGTGCCATTATTCCTGCCTTTAAATCTAATCAGCACATAGATTTGATTCCACATTCCTATCTTTTGAAGTTCTGTTTTCTGGTATCAAATATAAAAGCCAGATTTGAAGGGTTTTAGGATAAGGAACTTGAGGTTCCTGCAATTGTTGGAAGAGCAGAGGAGCTTACCAGGGATCTACTTTGAATCTCATAGCACGTGGCTGAACCTGCCTTTCAAGTATGATCTGTCTTTTCTCTATGCCTCAGTGAGTTACAGGAACTAATTGAGAAAAATAGAGGGAAGAGGATTCTGGGAAACGTAGTATCCAGCTTTCCCTCTGCAATCAAAGAAAATTTAAAAAGGGAGGTGGTGATGCTGAGTTGGCCATAAGTAATGCAGCACAAGGCATGGAGTGATAGGTTGTACTGGGAGATCTGGTAAGATTCAGAGGCTGAGAAGATGCACGGAAGTCAGCAGGGTTTGAAAGCATCCTAAAAGACTTGGGGGATTGTTATGGCTTAAAGACGTGGCTGCACATTGACGTTCAAGCCAGAACAATTAATTCTTGGCCATGCAGGCCCTCCATGATGTATTCCAGAGCTGTCTTTCCAATTTAATCTCCATGACTTACCTACCCTAAACACCCTGTCTTCAAGGCCTTCTTTTGTTGCTCCAAATGTTAAGCCTCATGTCCCTTTTGCCTAGGAAGCTTCCCCTCACCTCTTCATGTAGCCACATGCATCTTCTTTTTCAGATCTTACCTCAGAAAGATCTTTCCCTCAGAGAGATCTCCTTATATTCCTATAACTAAATGTTTTTATACCCTATCACAGTCCCTATTTCCTTCTGAACTTCTAGCACAATGAACAATCACTTTATTTAAGTGAGTTTGTTCTTAATTTTAAGACAAACAAAAAAAATCTTAAAGAGGAAATTTAGTAGTGGTTAGCAGGCCAGTAGGGGAGCCATTTGAGTCACGTGACTTTCCAGGACCTAGCAAATTATAACATTTTGGAAAGCTGCCACTCTGTTTATAAAACACAGATATCCATATGGACAAACATAATTTTCCCTTCAGTCATATGTGTGTATTGCTATTGTGTTCTTAATTTGGAGTTTCAATTAATTGCCATAAAGCCTGGTACATTTGGATATGTCAAGGACCATATGGTCACAGTTCTCAAATTGCTAATTGTTTGTTTATTAGTTCATCTCACAAATATTTTATGTGTATCTAGTAGCTCTCCAAATTTCAAGCTATTACGTCTCAAAGGTATTGAATTTACATAGAAATTAGATAATAGCTGCCATCCTCCTTTGATGCCCACCAGGCTATTTTGACAAAGATCATAGCTATGATATAATAGCTCATTTCATTTACTTTACATTTTATGGAAGAAAGCACAAATAAAACCATAAAAGAACACTGTTTACCCAGAGATTGCTTTCAGAAGCAGTTCCTTATTTGTTAGTACATATTATTTTGCTTAGATTGGTGGGAGTTTGGTTTACAATAATGTTAGTGGTGGGGGCAGAACTTCCACCTATGCTATAGACTAAGAGTGTCATAGACTTTTATTACATGTACTTATTTCCAAAGACAATGCATGGTAAAGCTGAATCCATGGAGTAAACATTCTCCTTCTACAGTGGCTAGGTTCCATTTTTTTCCTTATTAAATGGCACTCTATAGATTAGGTTTCTTTCTGGTCTGAATCCCTAAGCTGTCTTTCTTTGTTGCTCTTCTTATTCCCATTTGACCAAACTCCTGGGTCAGTAACTAATTTTAGCAGATGCCTACTATTATTGTCTATATCTAATTTCATCAATTAAAATTTTATCTATGGAAACTTCAGCAGTTGAAATTTTATTTATGGGTAGTAATGACTTTTATAGCTCCTATTTACTATGAACTCCTTAAGCACAGAAATAGTATATTAAATATCTTTATATTTCTCAGGGTGTCTTCCTTAGAGCTTTGCAAATAGTAGGTATAAAATAAAATAAATGTCTAATAAATGACTAGAATTGATTATGATTATGACTTGGACTTAGAGATGTTTATTGTGTCTACATGGAATTCTTTTGTTTGTTGTTGTCTCCTTTACTTATTTTTTCCTGCTTAACAAACACTTGGTTTTGACCGAGAACTTTTCAATATAGATATGCAGATTTTCAGGGTTGAGAGAATTGCTCTGTGCCTCATCCTTCAAGCACCAAATTGAAATCAAATACATACTTAGAATAGTCATTTCCTTTTTACTCCCTCCATACTAAGACTTAGGCAGGTAGTGACAGGCTGCACTAGAAAGTTCACTGGGTGCTACAGTGGAGTGACATAAGGGGATGTCAGGTGACATAATTTTGTCTTCCAGAAATTCCACTGCTGGCCCAGGCACAGTGCAGATGTTGCTTGTCCTTGCTGCTCTTCCAGCCATGCTCATTTTACAGCAACCAGTTCTCTGGAGAGATTAACAGTGTCAATTTGTCAGGTTTCATAATAAAAACACTTGAAACTCATGCTGATTTTAGCCAGTTTCATAACTCAACAGTGATATCTGTAATGACAGGTAAATTAAGTGAAATAGAGAGAAGAATATAGCCAAAAGTTGATAATAACAATAATAAAAACAAATAAAGTGACTAAATAATTTACCATTTTCATTATCGGCAAGGAAGCAATTATTGATATTGTTTTAGGTATAAGACAAAATTATAAACAAGGTTTTTTTTATAATTAGTTTTTGTAGTTTTTCTCAAGATTCTTTACTTCTGTGTGTGTGTGTATGTGTGTGTGTGTGTGTGTGTGTGCATGCATACACACAAATCTATTACAGCTTACTTTGCTAAAGGTTTTTGAGGATTTAGATCTTAGAATTCTTTTAAATAGCTGCATAGCACACAAGTTAGGAATTGCATTCTTGGCAGATGTAAGTTAGTGGGAAACTAGATAATATTTCTTTTAATTTACTATTAAAAGCCCTTTGTGTACGTGTCTGTACCAGTTAGAATTTGTAGCTTCATGTGTATATCCAAGGAAGGGGAAATCTTTAAAGAGAAAAAAGACTTACCTGGATTCATAACAACATAAACATATAATGACTTGGACTTATAGATGTTTATTGTGTCTACATGGAATTCTTTTGTTTGTTGTTGTTTCCTTTACTTATTTTTTCCTGCTTAACAAACAAATGAATAAAAGCTTCTTAAGTGCTAAAGTAATACATTATATCATACAAGAGGCCCGATGCACAAAATTCATGCAAGGAGCTCAGCCCTGGCAGCCCTGGCTGCCTCAGCTGGCCCTTGCAGCCCCTCGTAGCCCCAGCTTCATCCATAAGGTCGCCCAGATGGTCGTCCAGAATATTGTCCAGACAGTTGTTCTACTGTTTGGTCTAATTAACATATTAGCTCTTTATTACATAGGATGCTTTAGTTTAGCTCAGTGTAAGCTTGAGAGGAACAATGGTACCCCTCCCTCCCCATATTGAAAGTGTCTACTGAAGTTAATCAGATTAAATATATTTAAAGAAGTTACTTAGGTATATTTCTGTGAATGTCTGAACAGCAGGGATAAATAACTATCAGAAAATTTTAAAACAATTTGTATAATGAAATAATAATCAGGTTAACCCCAGATTTCTTTCTCTTCAATAGTATAATGTACAATAGTATAATGTACTGAGAGTTCTGATGGAATGTGGTTTCACACACAAAATTCTACACCAACCCAAACTACCAACCAAAGATAAGGAAACAAATAAAAATGTCTACAATGTGCAAGAATTCAGAAACTCTTTCTTTCACTATCCTTTCCTCAGGGGTGTGGAAGGGGAGAACTACTTCAGTACAAGGTGGGGCATGTAGATGTACAGTTATTTGTATAGAAAATAATACAATAATAATCACATAAGAAGATACTCTGTGTTTTACATACTCACAACTGTAAACTTACTTTTGCTCTACCCTGCATTATTTCAGGAGCAGGACATTTTTTAAAATTGCAAGAAAAAGAAAGAGTATTTGCCAGGAAACAAAAGTATACTCAATCCTATACAATAAAAGCCCAATATGGTAAGTGTTTGGTTGTCTGGTGATCTGTTCAACCAATCAAAGCATAATATGCTAATGATATGCTAAGGCAGCTCAACTGCTCACTATGATGTGCACTGACCACCAGGGGCAGATAGTTGACTGGTCGACCTGTTGCTATGATATGCACTGACCACCAGGGGGAAGATACTACAGATGTGCACTGACCACCAGGGGGAAGTATGACTAATAACATCTGAATTTTTACTACAAAAGTATAGTTTTGAGTAACTAGCTTACTGAAACACAGTAAAAGATTATGTATGTCCATGGTGCTAATTCCTCAAGATATCAATCATTCTACTCTCAAATTCCTTCTGACAATACTTCCTGTAGCTTAATTTTTGTGCCCTTTCTTATTTTAAATGACAAAATGAAACTGGCTATGTAAAAGAAGGCTGTTTGTTTGAATAGGTAAGCATGATAGCATTGATTTTATTTTATGGTGATATATCTGTTCTAGGTAGAATAGTCACATGATCTAATAAAAATTCATACTGAATGCAAGATAATTTGAGAATTCATGAGTTATTATAAATGAAAATATTGCTTTGGAAATGTCACTATTCCAGTTCCCTATTTTTCACATGTTAGAAAAAGTATATTGAAGAAATAGAGTAAATTAGTGTAAAATTTTGCCAACTGAATCCTATTTGAACAATCAAGCTTCCTCTAATGTTAATATTTTACATAACTGTGATACATCTGTCACTACTAAGAAATTAACATTGGTACATTACTATTAACTAAACTCTGGAGTTTACTTGGATGACTCAATGTTTTCCACTAAGTCCTTTTACTTTTCCAGGATCCATTCAAAAATAGTTCATTGAATTTAGTTGTTATGTTTTCTTAGGCACCTCAGATCTGTGACAGTTTTGTAGTCTTGTTTTTTCTTGATTCTCTAATGAGATTTATCATGTACAATATTTAGTTGGCTTATAAGCTCTTTATTTACCAAATAGTCAAAGAAGATGTTTTTGGTTTTGATTTTCAAATCTCTCTATCCCTAGATAGAGTCAAATTCCTTTACACTCACTCATGTAAATGTAGTTTGTTTTGTTTTATTTGTGTGTGTGTTAATTTTGTCATTCTCAGCTATGCTCATATTTCTCCCCAAGAAATGTCTGATTCTCTGCTCAACTATGAAATAGTGGAAGGCTTTCTTCTGTTTAAAGCTGTAGACCAAAAGAAATTTTTTTCATAGAGAAAAAAAAAAAAGCTGTCTCCTGAAAAAAAATTGTTTTTTTTTACAATTGTTGAAGTCTACCCCAGAAAATAGTGATCAAACAAAAAAGTATTGTAGAGAGCTGTCAAAAAGAATTTGATTATGGAGATAAATCTCCATTTCCAATGAAAGGTTAATCAGTTGAAATTGTCTAGCAATCTGCTCAGACATTATCTGATTCCAGTTGCTATAACATTAAGAAAACATGTGGTGATATTTATACATAGAATTATGGTATTTTTATAAATGGCTTCAATAGAATTCTTTGTGCTTTGGCTTATATTTGGCATAGTACAGGCCAGTCACCACAGCCCACATATTTGCTAAATGGGTATGTTGAGCCAGTGGTTCTCTTTCCTAGATTAGGATGTGTTTAATAAAGCTTTATTTCTTTATCTTACTTTCCAAAAATATATGACTTTTTTTTTCATGAAGTTAAACAACAAACAATTAGTTCCCTTCCCCTGCCCCACCCTCTGGCAAATGGGCAACATTACTGTTAACATGAAAACCAGTCACTGATTCAGAAATACTGAATTGATGATAATGTGGCGTTATTCCCCAGGCAGACACCATTGATTTCCTCAATGGAATCAAGGATGGGATAAAATAAGGTCCTGGGTCTGAATCAGTCAATAAGGCATGTTTTGTTTTGCTTTTTGTTAATCCTCACCTGAGGATATTTTTTCCATTGGATTTTTAGAGAGAATGGAAGGGAGGGGGAGAGACAGAGGGATGCCCCATGTGGGGTGGGGACTGAGCCTGCATCCAAGGTACGTGTGCCCTTGACTGGAACTGAACCTGAGACCCTTTAGTCTGCAGGATTATGCTCTATCCACTGAGAAAAACTGGCTAGGGCAATAAATCATGTTTTGTTCACACGTGATCCACAGGAAGATTCAGTTGAAATTAGCCATAATTGAGTAACACGAGAGTAATACTGTTTAATTTTTATAAGAAGTAAACTCGTATTTCATTTTGCCTTAATAATTGTTCTGTGATAAGTAAATCTAAACTTTACATTGACACAAACAAATTAATACAAAGAAAGCTAGGAAATCATGTCTTCAAATACAGCATGTCTAGGATACTTTAACCATTTTGTTTTCAATTCAATCAACACACATGTCCAATAACTTTGAGTTACTCCTTGCACCAGTTTCCTTCTAAGGAGGTATATTCACTCTTCTTTGCTATTCCTTGTTCATTATTAGGTAAGTGTTTTATATTTAGCCAATAAATATTTTATTTTGGAATTTTAAGTGAATGCCTAATGTCATATCCTGGGATTTGGTGAGACATGTGTATAGAGTGTGATTCAGAATAACTGGACCCAATCACTGAAGTTGGATAAGCACTGAGGTAGCTGATAACCTACAGAGCTCACTGGTTATGGGATCCATTTGGTGAACAGACACAATATCTAAGGGTTTCAGCAATTTCTGGCCACAATTCAACTGGCAGTGGGGTAATTACAGGAAGCAGTGTATTGGGCGGGAGTGGGCAGGGAGAGGTCAATGAGGGAAAAAGGAGACATAAGTAAAGCTTTCAACAATAAAGAATTAATAACAAGAGGATCCAGTTCAGTCAGAGTAAATTTTATGGAAAGGGAGCGACACTTAGATTGAAGATTAATTTAACAAATAGTTGTGTCTAAAAAGTTCATACTTGGACATAAAAGCCACAATTATTATTGGCACATTGAGTAGTAGGTTATTGCATGGGAACTCAAAGACAGAAGAAATTCAAGTATAAGAATTAAGGTTCATTAGAAGAGATTAGGAATTGAGAAAAAGGTAGGAATCTATTTGTCATATCTGTAGAGCATGTGTTAGTTCAGGATCTCTGAGTGAGAGATGTCAAGGCAGAATTAAAAGTTCAAGAATTTTAGTAGAAGGAATGGCTATGTGAGAGAAAATGGAGGAGGGAACTGCAAAAGTCTGTGGTAGCCATTAGATACAATGTAAATCTGATCCTGAAGGGGAAAGGAAGAGACCGTGGGATGGGAACTCCTACGTCTGCCATACAACCTAATGAAGGTTCCACAAGACCATTGGGAATCCTCAAGTCAGTGTCAACAGTAAGAGGCCCCCTATTTTCACAAGAGGGGGCCTGCCCCAACGCTCAGTCACTGGTTTGTAGGAGCCTGTGGGGGAGCCTGGCCTTCATGTCAAGGTGGCAGTGGATCTCAGAGCACAGCAACTAAGACTCTTGGTTAGTTACTCTCTCTGGAATTGGAGGGCTAAGAAGCACATCTCTATGGCCACTCTTGTATATTTCCTCAGGAGTGATTTGATGCTCACTCCCAAACCATAGACCTGTGACTCTGACTTGAATTGGTTTTAGACACTGGAGACAGAATTAATTCTATAAAGGGGAATTAAGGATCTACCTGGGAAAAGGAGACTGAATCTGGAGGTACGAACCAGTTTGAGATTGTCAGGTACTTAGGCTTGTCCAAAGTTTCTTAGCTTTATTTTTCTATTTTAGTTTCCATTTTGTAACTCATTATCCAATGTTATTTAAGAAGTAACCAAAAGTTCCCTTCCTGTTTTATTTTGTTTCACCTCAATATCAAGATATCCTGTATAGCATATTCGCATATACACACTTCTTTTTCTGTATCCCCCTTATAAGATATATTTTCTAGGCTTACATTTTCTCATAAAAGAAGATTCAGCCTTTTTATAATACACAGTGAGGGGAGAACACTGTTCTCTGCAGCTAACTCTTATTATAGAGATTTTGTGATCAATATATAACTTATTGGTGTCATTTAATTCTCACATATCATTTTTGGTGGCTATTATAATGCAATATTTATGTAAGTTAAATATTAATAAATAAAACCATGATGTCAAAATAGAAGGTTCCAATATGATTTACCTTAAAGGTTATCAGCTTTTCTAGCTCCATTTTCTTTTATCATCTTACATGGGAAGAATAATAAGAAAATATAATTTCTTACTGGCACAATAATGCTCAGAATTACCTTGAGTAATGCAGAGAGTGAATGGGCTTCTACTGATTTTTATTTATAGGTTACAATGCTGTAATGTGAAAAGTCTTAAGCTGAGATGAAGCCTTGTAAGGCCTTGGTGTTAGAAAAATATGTCATTCATGTGTTCATGGTTCCCACTGATACTCATATTGCTAAATTTATTTTCTTAATGAATTTTCCTGTTTAAAACTTTCTCTTTGATCCTTTTCAATTGGCATAGCTATTCTGTGTTTTTTTTTAAAGCTAATATAATTTGGATTTAATGAGCCAGTAATGACGTTCTCTACTGCGTCCTCAGAATGCTTAAGATCATGTTTTCTTGGTGATTTAGCTGATGCTGAGGGTGATATCACATGAAGTACTGCCGGGGGTGGACTTCTTATGATGTCCCAAGAAAAAGAGAATTTCGGAGTCTTGCACAGGAGAACAAGTGATTTTTATTTGCGTGGAATTAAATCCCTGTGTTTCTAAAGTCCCATTTCCCTTAGTCTGGTCATAGAAGAGGCGTAGCTGGGGTTTCAGCAGCAAAGCTAGTGACCAAAATTTCCTTTCCATATTGGAGACAGGTCCATTACAGCATCAGGCCAGTTGTAGTCCATTAGTCCATTGTGTGTGTGTATGTGTGTGTGTGTGTGTGTGTGTGTGTGTGTGTGTGTGTGTGGTGGGGGGAGATGGTCTGCATGGCCATGGGCCACATGGGAGAATGCCATGAAGCCAAGCATGATCCATGAGCCAAGAGCCAAGCATGCCAAGAGGAACCAAGAGAGTGAACTTATTTGTTCAGGGGATTATATATCCCAGATTTCTGCTTGCAGTAGCCATGCCGTTCTGACCAAAGACTTCTCCCCAGGTGTGAACCCACCTTCCCTAGTTATCTCAGCTTTATTGGGCATGCGTCTATCTTCCCCTTTTCCAATCCCCTTCCCCCAGTGTTTTGCAGGAAACATGCCTATAATGTCTGGCCTTCCCTTTGCGCCTTTCCTATTAATAATTATCTAATTACAATGGCATCGAGAGGACATGAAAGAAGTGTTGATGTAAAAAGGCACTGAAAATGCATTGGTAAGTTTTAGTTGACACAGACTCCTAACTGAAGGTTGTTCTCTAAGTTCCCTGCTAAGGCATAGGTTGGCATCCATGCTCTTCTCTTTCTTTTACTCAGAGTTCTGAGGAAGAAGAATGATAAGAGACAGCACCAGAGCAGATGATAAATAAGTCTGATTTTTAGTGGATAATAGTCTGTTATCCACACCAACTTTTATCCTCCAAGAAAGGTATACCAAAGGCATATAAGCATATGTACACTTTTATTTTTAGACAGTTTGAAGAACAAAGGATAAAAATAGCATATTTTGGAAGGTTTACATATTTCAAAATCTTTAATATTTCTACCAATCATGGTCTTGGTCCTTTATGAATTAGTATTCCTTAAATTTGGGGCTTTTGGCTTCTGAAGAGCATCTTAGCAACTGTTCTTTCTCACTTTGCCTTAATTAAAGACAATATCTATGCTACCAAAAACCTTTCCTGTGTTGCTTTACCTCCCAAACTGAAAATACAATCAGGCTTTAGGGTATATTTTATGCCAAATAATTGGTGTTCTTGTCCCTTAAGTGAAGGATTTGCACTCCTAAGGACTTATAAAGTGGATGACATTCAGTTCACTAGAGTCTGCTTAATTCACAGAAATACCCCATGGTAGATTGTTACAACAATGAACACAATAAATCACAACCTCTAGTATCCACGTACCTTTGCCATTGTGAATTAGCTGTTTCCGAAGCAAGAGGTGGAATCTGTTTCTATGCACTGTAAGTTAGGGCTGGCCTGTGACTTGCTTTGACTTATAGAGTGTGACACAAGTGACAGAGTTCTTATAGCTTTTATTCTTACCTTATTGGAACCTTGAAACCACCACCCTGTGAAGAACTCAGACTGTCCTATTGAGGATGAGAAGCCAAATGCAGGAAAACCAAAGCTTCCAAATAGGTTTCCAACATCCTATGTAGGTGAGGCCACCTTGGTCCCAGTCTCAGTGGAGCTGCCAAATGACTACGGGATACATGAGTGATCCCAAGTGAGACTGAAAGAAATGCTCAAATTGGCAATGGAATTGTGAGAAATAATAACTCATTGTTATTTTAAACTAAATTTTAGTGTTTTTTTTTATATAATGCAAGAGAACAGTGAAACAACCAGGGTAGAGGATAATCAAGGAGTACAGCTCTCAACTCCAGAGAATCTAAGTCTGAAATATAACCCAAATGTCCACTCCATAATTGTAAAATTTCATTGTCTCATGTTTCCTTAACAGCTCGTGTGATTTTGGATTCTGTTCAAAGGCACACCTATGTTTATTTTACCCAGAAATGATTTTAAGAATTTGTCTATCTAAAGATAATGGATGCTCAAGAAGGGTATGTTTTATTTATCCTGTGGAAACATAACATTTGGCATACCACTCAGTATCCTAGTTTGAATAATATAGTATCTCTAACATCTAGACATTGAAATGCAAAGTACTGGAAGAGAAGGTGATTTTAATGTTCCATTTTTGTAGTTTTGCCTGAATGTTGTTTCTCTCATTATTTGTGTTGTGATCAGCTTTTTTGCAGCTTCTCCTTTGCATCCTTGAATAAGAATGAGTCTTAGTTATCTAATTATGGACAGTGTTCATAAGAGACCCCAATGAAAGCCTCCAAACTTGGTTTTGGTCAGTTCTCTACAGGCTTAAGGCGTTGTTTTTGTTGAAAAAAAGGTGACCTATTCATTTTTGTTCTGGTAAAATAAATTAGTTTTTGCCTAGCAACCAGTTTTCCCATCAGTTTCTTAAAGCAGGCAGGGTTGCTAAGTAAATTACTTTACACATATTTAGAAGAGACTGGACTTACCTAAACATATTCTGAAGTTTGAAAAATCACCCTGGAAACATTAGGGATACAAAGAAAATGTCAGGGAGTGACCTGATATTTTTTTAAGCCAGTTTGCCCTACTTCTATTATTATAATACTAGGGGCCTGGTGCATGAAATTCATGCACTGGGGTTGGGGGTCCCTTGCAGGATCCGACCTAAGCCAGCAGTCGGACCTCCCTCTCGCAGTCCAGGACCCCTTGGGGAATGTAGCAGTGTTCCAAGTGTCAGGCAGCCAGGGAGGAGCCCGAATCAGGCCGGGCACAGGGCCGCTCACGTTCATCCTGGCCCGCTGCACCTGCTGCCGTGGAGTCAGGAGAGGCTCCCGCCATGGCAGCTGCACTCACCATCCGTGAGCCCGGCTTCTGGCTGAGCAGAACTCCCCCTGTGGAAGTACACTGACCAACAGGGGGCAGCTCCTGCATTTACTGTCAGCCCCTTGGTGGTCAGTGCGCATCATAGCGACTGGTCATTCCACTGTAACGGTTGTTCAGGCTTTTATTATATAGAAGAAGATTGAAATACATCCATACTGGTTTATAAGTAGCCACTGCTCTTATCCAGAAGGGTGTTCCTCATCCCTAGCTATTTTATTCCCTTTCCTGAGCCAACTTCTACCCTCTGCATCTGAAAGATTGAATATGGAGCCATAAGGCTCTCCTCTGGAACTCTGCTCCAGCCATTCTGGTTGCAAAACATTTTTAGTATCACCCTGGAAATGACCATACTATATAGTTCAATTTATTTTTTATCAGAGTAATTGAGACAACAGATAAAAAGTAAGTATAAAATAATGAAAAGCATAAAGCTATCACTAAAAGGGCTTTTTTGTGTTATGACTTTAGGACTAACTTGCTAAATAGCATTAATCTGCTGTATCATGTCCACATCTGGACCATGAAGACATTGATCTATATTATCTCAAAAGCCAGGATTAGTACAAATACTTTTATGATTCTAGATAACAATCTCCATCTTTCAAGTTGAATTACATCCTAATTTAGAAAATATGTAGTATTTAACTAAAATAAAGCTCAAATTACAATGCCAGTGGGTGACATAAAAGGAAACAAAATAAGCAGAATGAATCCGAAAACAAAGGCTAATTATAACCCTTTGGGAGCAAATCAGAAACCTTTCATAGGCAGTTGAAGAAAGGAAAAGAAAGTTATTGTACATTGATTCTTTTTTTAAGGCATATGGCTCAAAAGGTTATTTTATATTTGAGTTTATTAAGAACTAATTATAAAACTACAAATTTTATTAATAAGAGTTTAATTTAGTAATAGTATGTGACTGTCTTCTAAAAGTGAGATGATGAATTTTATAGCAACCACATTCTTACAAAATATTTAGAAACAAAACAGTGTATCTTGCTTATTATAAACTTTTGACTTAGAGAATAGCTCCTGATTAATATACATAAAGTAATAGTGATGACTAAATAAAGTTTTATTTTAAAAGATTTGAGGCTGGTTGTCAGCAAAATGGCAAGCTAGGAAACTCCTAGTCCTTATTCCCTCACAGAAACATCAAAAAATAACTAGGGTTTGAAACTGGCTGAACTAACTTTATAGGAGTTTGGAAAATAGTCAGAGCTGCAGAAACCAATTAAGGGAAAAAATGTCTACAGAATGATAGAAAATTTTGTGATGTTTTTAGTCAATATTGTCCCACCTCATCCCTGGCATGGTATGGCCTTGGTTTGTTTAAAGTGGCAACCCAGTTCCTAGTTCTCTGCTACATTAATCTGTTCAGGCTGCCCTAACAAAATATGATAGTCTGGGCAGCTTAAACAACAGAAGTTTATTTTCTCACAGTTCTGGAGGCTAGAAATCTGAGATCAGGATGCCAGCATGTTCAGGTTCTCGTTTGTAGACAGCTGCCTTTTCTCTGTGCCCTCACAAGGAAAAGAGAGGGAGCAAGTTCTCTGATGTCTCTTCTTATAAGGACACTAATTCATATTCATGATTTTATCTCACTCTAATTACCTCCTAAAAGTCCCACCTCAAAATACCATTGCATTGGGGGAGGGGTTAAGGCTTTAACACATGAAAAAAAGCAGTGGCATTTCTAGTGAAATCTGCAGAGACCCTACAGATTTTCAAACTCCTGGGATGAGATTATAGATGGGGAATACAATAGATTATCTATGGTCCTGAAGAGAAGCTGGAATGAAATTCTTTGAGAAGCTAATACATTAAAAAGTATCTGGGAATACAGGGGAATTGAGATAATACACACAGGCCTGGGTAAGATGCATGCTTAGAAAAGTCATGAGCTGAACCCAAGACTTTGATCCAGCTCTACCTGCAGGACTGTCCTGGCACATAACAAGTCTGCAAATACTGAGAGAGGTGTCTGGTTTTTCATATTCCCAATTATTAAAAACAACAAAAACAATTCACAAGGTTTACAAAGGAACAGGAAAACACTCTTATTCAAAGGAACAAAATAAATTTGCAGTAACCACCCTGAAGAAGACATTGTATTAGACAAAGACTTTAAAACAACTGTCTTAAATATGCTCAAAGAGTTAAAGAAAAACATGGACAAAGACCTACATGAAATTAGAAAAACAATATATGAACAAAAACATAAACAAAGAGATACAAGTTATAAAAAAAAGGAACTAAACAGAAATTCTGGAGTTGAAAAGTAATATAATAGCTATACTTCCTAATAGCTATTAGGTTTTCTAGTTCCATTGAATTCTGTTGTTGAAAATTTACATAGGATCCAAACAGATGCCTAATTTGGAGGTGAAAACATTCTAAAGAAACAGACTTTAAAATAGTCTCACAATTGTATGTAATTATATTCATACTTCTAAATTATAGTACTGTGTCTGTTATCCTAGATCTTTGTAAATCATTATTTGATAAAATAGAGTATTCTTTCCTTACATCTTTTTAAAAATTAACTTGGATATTTTTTGTTGAAAAGATTAGTGTTCATTATATTTTTCTTTGCAATGACATTTAATATCTTTGTCTACTTATAATTTATAATTGAGTTGTTAAGGGTTATCTAAATCACTATACTTTGCATAAAATTATAAACCAGGATTGGTAAACAGTGAAACACTGAGTTGTACGTAACATTTATAGATAATAAAGGGAAATTGACTCATTTGTGTACATTCAGTTTGCAAAGCATCCACCAAAATGTCACACAAGATATACTTCCTAATAGCTATTAGGTTTTCTAGTTCCATTGAATTCTGTTGTTGAAAATTTACATAGGATCCAAACAGATGCCTAATTTGCTAATCCATCATAAAGAAAAGAACACTAGGATTATGAAGTGATAGATTTGCTTCTATTGTTTTACTAGTGGAGAATATATGATTATAGTTTTTTTAAAGGGTATATAAGTTATAATGAGAATGATAAAGAAAAGACTGAAATATAAAATCCATGAGATTTAATTTTTTAATATCTAATTTAATCACTGGACTATTGTTTTAGTCAATTTTGGCTGCTATAACAAATTACCATAGACTGGGTAATTTGTAAACAATAAACATCGGTTTTTGAAACACTGAAAATAAATGAGAAAGAATAGGAGCAAAAACCTACTATTTTAGGTTACTTTTTAAAGAAATTACTTCTTAATCAAGGCACAAAAGTTATAAAAATGATAAATATCTTAAATTCTTCTGAGATTATTAGTCCTTTTAATTATTTTTGTCTTTTTATTTACAGTGATTTCTGTATTTTTCTTTGCCAGCATAGCAGTTTTATCTCTAGAAGTTTGATGTCACTATATTTTTGTATCTTTCATGTCTCTCATTAACATGCTCACTTCCCTTTTAACTTCTTGAACAGATGGTATGCAGTTAGTTATAACTCTTTTATTGTCCTTGTGTACTCATTGTATCATCTGTGTAATTTCTATGTCAATTCTAACTGATAGGCTCTTTTTTTTCCTACTCATTATGGGTGAAATTTACTTGTTTCTTTACATGCTTGCTAATTTTTTATTGGATGCCATACATTGTGAATTTTACATTGTTGGTGCTAGATAGTTTTGTATTCCTAAAATTACTGTTTAGTTTTATTCTGGGACACAACTTAATTACTTATCTGATCATTTTTAAGTATTGCTCTTAAGCTTTGTTAGGTAGAACTAGGTAGAACAGCACTTATTCTGAGGCTGAGTTTTGAACCGCGTCCAGCATGGCCAGGCCAGGGGTGAACCTGAGGAGGGGCGGTGAAGGATTAAAGAAGACAAACAAGAGAATACAGTTGGGGTCAGGTAGGATCACTCTGCCTGGATGAGGAAACAGTGACACAGTCTGTAAGCCGAAGCTTTATTTTATAGTCAGATCACACAAAGCAAAGCAAGGGGAGTGGTCAACATGTTTACAATGTTTTTGCGAGTTTCAAATCTATTTTGTTACTCAAGCCTTGTTTTGGCAGCACTTGCTGCACCTCCCAGAGCCCATTAGCTACCTAGGAACAAGGGAGGACTATAAGGTCAAGCTTAATTGTGCTAGGAGGGCTCTGCCCTCCAAGCTGGGACTTGTATGTGGCTCTGCCACAGGTCAGACTGAGGCTTGACCCCCATTCCCTACAGACTGTCCCCAATATTGAAGCAAAATCCTACTGAGGTTTTCAATTCTGGCTGGTGGGATGAATGTAAACTCTGGCTCCCCTGCCCCTAATCTTCTTGGATGTTTCTTTCCTTGGTCCTGGGTGGATTTATCACACTTATGTGCCAATCAATACTTAGCTGAAGACATGAAGGAGATGCTCCTCAGATCTTGGTAGTTGCTTATAGTTCTCACCAGTCTTTCTTCCTATGAACTTGGCTTCCCTGAACTCCCACTGTCATGTCTTTTTTATATTTTATTTTTCAATTACAGTTGACATCCAATATTATTTTATATTAGTTTCAGGTATACAGTACAGTGGTTAGACAATTACAAAGTGATTCCCCAGTAATTCAAGTACCCACCTGGCACCATACATAGTTATCACAATGTTATTGACTATATTCCTTATGCTGTACTTTACATTCCCAGGACTATTTTGAAATTACCAACCACTACTTTTTAATCCCTTCACATTTCTCACCCAGCCCTGCCCCCAAATCCCTTCTCCTTTGGCTACTGTCAGTTTGTTCTCTGTATCTCTTAGCCTGTCTCTATTTGTTCATTTATTTTGTTTTTTAGATTCTATATACAAGCGTAATCATATGGTATTTGTCTTTCTCTGACTGTCTTATTTCACTGAACATAGTACCCTCTAAGTCCATCCATGTTGTCACAAGTGGTGAGATTTCATTCTTTTTTATTGCAAGTAATATTCCATTGTAGATATGTACTACTACTTTTCTATCCACTCGTCTATTAATGGGCACTTGGGTTGCTTCCATATCTTGGATATTATAAATAATGCTGCAATGATGGGGTGCATCTGTCTTTTAAGATAAGTGTTTTGGATTTCTTCAGATAAATATCCAACAGTGGAATCACTGACTCAAAAGGCAGTTCCATTTTTAATTTTTTGAGGAACTTCCATACTTTTTTTTCATAGTGGTTGTACCAATCTGCATTCCCACCATCAGTACAAGAGGGTTCCCTTTTCTCCACATCCTTGCCAACACTTGTTGCTTATTGATTTATTGATGTTAGCCATTTTGACAGGTGTGGGGTGATAGCTCGTTGTGGTTTTAATTTGCATTTCTCTGATGATTAGTGACATTGAAGATTTTTTCCTCTGTCTATTGGCCATCTGTATGTCCTCTTTGGAGAAGTGTCTATTCAGATCCTCTGCCTGTTTTTCATACAGATTGTTTGTTTTCTTGGTGTTGAACTCTATGAGTTGTTTTTTTTTTTTAGCTCTATGAGTTTATATATATTTTGAATATTAATCCCTTATTGGATGTATTGTTAGTGAATATCTTCTTCCATTCAGTAGGTTTCAGAAATGAAGAATACAATAATTGAAAGGAAGAATATACTAGAAGGATTAAACAGCAGATTACAAGAAGCAGAGAATCAAATCAGTGATTTGAAAGACAAGATAGCAGAAAATACCCACTCAGAGCAGCAAAAAGAAAAAAATAATTGGAAAAAAGAGGATAGGTTAAGGGATCTCTGGGACAATATCAAGCATAACAGTATCTGCACTATAGAGGTACCAGTAAGAGAAGAGAGAGAGCAAGGGATTGAAAACCTATTTGAAAAGATGACTGACATCTTTTCTAACCTGGTGAAGGAAAAAGACACACCACTCCAGGAAGTGCAGAGAAGAGGGTTCCACTGTCATCTTATCTCAGGCATAGATTCTCCCACCTGAATCACAGTTTGAAAACACCCTAAACACTAAGCTCAGGCAATTGTAGGATTTACTTTGTTTCATATCTCTTAGAAATTACTTATTTTCATTGTCTCTTGCTCAGTATCTTTAGAGTTGTCATTTCATATATGTATTTTGGCCATTAAAAAAATTTTTTTTTCAGAAAAGAAGATGAATCCATCCTCTGTTACTCCACCTTTCCCGGGAGAGGAAGTGGCTTCTTGATGCTATTGAAAATGCTAGAATGATATAATTTTCGGGAAAGCATCTAAAAGAGGCCAAATAGTAAAAAGAACTCAAGATTTGAATGGAGAAGCTATTGGGACTTCTGGATCTGGGTTGTGTTGTCCCTGAAATCTTTAATTGGGATTAAATGAGAACATAGAAAAGAGGTACTTCATTAAACCTAATTGAAAACTTACTTTTGAACGTGCCTTTTATGAAATATAAATCTATTTATGCCATTTCTCTATTTAAACCTTTCAAATGACTCCCCATTATAAAGGAATATGGACATGAGAAGGTGAAGAAAGGTTGGAGGTCTCTAATTTGTGACTGGGAATAGGGTGTGTGAATGTATTGTAGTAGTTGTGGGCACGGCTTGGAAGAGTGTGACAAGAAGTGAGGCAGGAGATATGTGTGAGGGATGCATCCTAAAACTTACCTGAAAACCCCATCACAAATAGAGTTGGCTTTGCATAATGCGAGGGCAGGGGTGCCAAAAATTCGTGAATAGCTTTTGACTTTACAGTTGTTACTTTACATCTGTGGTTTCAACCAAACAGGGGGAAAATCCAGGGTCCAGAAAATGCAGATGGAAATGTGAAGATACTGTTTTCTTTTTGTGGTTGGTTGAATCTTTAGAATCAAAACCACAGATAGGAAGGGCTAACTGTATTTAATAAAAACAAACAAACAAAATCCACATATAAGGACCTGAGTAGTTGAAATCCAAGGGTCAACTGTATTTCCAAAGTAAGTTATTATAATAATTAACTTAAAACAAAACAGCTGCTATTCAGACTCAGCAGTCAGAAATTCTGTAACAGATTCCAAGAAATTAAATTTGTCCTCTATAAAAATTACAAATGGGTGTCTTGTGGTCCTTCAAGGTAACTCTCTCTAGTAGCCCTGGGTGAGACAGTTAAATCCCAAATTGTCCCCATTCTATTATTTATTTAACTTTTGAACAACTCTTCTTTGATCACAATGAATTCCTACCAAGCATTTGACATTTCATGAGACTGATTATGGGCTTATTTCTAAATGTAAAAAGTTTAGCCAACAGACTATTAATGATTATAGATTATTTGCTTATTGCAGAACATTACACCAGGTGCTGTGGAACATTACAAAGAAAAGAGAAATCATGGTTTTGTTACAACATTTCTAGAGGCATGGCATTCACTTGAAGATACAAGGTAACAAAGTGAATATCCTACCTAATAAAATGGTAATATGTAAATTACCATCACTCCACTACGCCCACGATTGGGCCAGCAGGAGGCGCAGGGGGCGGGACTCGGGGTGGCCGCGGTAGCCGATTGGGCCAGTGGGACGCTGAGCTTGTGTTGCCAGCGGCGGCGCAAGCTCAGCATCTGCACCATGGCTGTGCTGCGGCACAGAAGGGGCCTCTGGGGCAGCGAGCTCATGTCTCGCCGCGGACCATTAAAAGCAGGGGAGCTGGGTGCCTGTCTGCTCCGGCACCAGCGGACAGGCACCCAGCTCCCCCGCGATCAAAAGCGAAAGCATGTAGGGGACCCTACACGTGCATGATTCAATCATGCACTGGGTCTCTAGTTCATAGATAGGATGAATAGAAATATTTTACTTGGTTCTATCATAGTAAGAGACACATCTTTCCTTTTCACATAAGGAATATATCAATAACAGTTTTGTTCCTAAATACAATAGAGACCAAAAACATGCTTGTAGACATCTTTGGATAGTGAATTTGAGCTCCATAGAATACCAAGGTATAAATAGACATACTTTAAGCTTGTAGGCAACATTTAGCTCAAAGGCCATTTTTCCCCACTATATGCTTAACCTTTCCATGAAAAAGAATTTGTTCATAATCTCCAACACAGACCAGTGTGAACCTAAATTACTTTTAAAATGCTTTGGACAATTAATATGAAAACATATGGGGGATAAACTTAAAGCAATTTCAGATAGTATGCTTAAATATTTTCCTGCATGGTGGCAAATGATGAATGTGCTTATATTGGAGAAAAATATACAAATTTGATATGGCAAAACATGCTGAGAATCCTATCTAATAAAAGAGTAATATGCAAATTGACCATCACCCCAAGACACAAAATGGGCGCCCCCATGTGGTCAAAGATGGCTGCCACCATGTGGACACAAGATGGCTGCCACAAGATGGCTGGCAGGGGAGGGCAGTTGTGGGAAATTGGGGTGACCAGGCTGGCAGAAGAAGGCAGTTGGGGGGGACCCAGGCCTGCAGGGGAGGGCAGTTGGGGGGGACCAGGCCTGCAGGGGAGGGCAGTTGGGGGGGACCAGGCCTGTAGGGGAGGGCAGTTGGGGGGACCAGGCCTGCAGGGGAGGGCAGTTGGGGGGGGACCAGACTTGCAGGGGAGGGGAGTTAGGAGTGACCTGGCCAGCAGAGGAGGGCAGTTGGGGGAGACCAGATCTGCAGAGGAGGGCAGTTGTGGGCGATCAGGCCAGCAGGGAGGGCAGTTAGGGGTGACTGGGCCAGCAGAGGAGGGCAGTTGGGGGCAACCAGGCCTGCAGGGGAGGACAGTTAGGGGCAACCAGACTGGCAGGGGAGACCAGTTAGGGGCAATAGGGCTGGCCAGGGAGCAGTTAGGCATTGATCAGGCTGGCAGTGGAGTGGTTAGGGGGTGATCAGGCTGGCAGGCAGAAGCAGTTAGGGGCAATCAGGCAGAGGCAGGCGAGCAGTTGGGAGCCAGCAGTCCTGGATTGTGAGAGGGATGTCCAACTGCCCGTTTAGGCCCGAT
The DNA here is from genome assembly GCF_951640355.1 of Cnephaeus nilssonii. Lineage (NCBI taxonomy): Eukaryota > Metazoa > Chordata > Mammalia > Chiroptera > Vespertilionidae > Cnephaeus > Cnephaeus nilssonii. Next base: position 63,069,681 of record NC_137072.1, on the reverse strand, counting down.
CCCACAGGTCGGACATCCCTCAAGGGGTTCCAGATTGGATAGGGTGCAGGCTGGGCTGAGGGACAACCCCCCCATGCACGAATTTCATGCACTGGGCCTCTAGTATGCATTATAAAATATAATGAGATGACTGCAAAACCTCTTTGACTAAAATAAAATCTGCTTTTTAACGAATGGTTTTTAGGCAAAGGGGACTCTCCCAATCTTCATTGGTAATTGCAAGTAATGCACATCAACATTCATTTTTTTTTAGATTGAAATTTGTTAGTAAGTTTCAATGATGATTTCTTAGAGGTGTGGAAATACCTAATATTTTACTCTAATAATATGCTTCTTCATATAATAAACATGATGTCTATGCCTCTGGCATGTTGAAATACCTGGATTGATTTGGTCACTTATGAGGGTTGATGCTTTGAGTCTAAAATATGTTCAGTACATAAAATATATAAAGTCCATATTAGTGAATGCAAAAAACAGCAAGTACAAAACTGGGCCTTTGTTTTAACATGGGAACTTTCCATGTTGCAGGAAGTATTATTCTTTTAAATTAAGCAATGCCAACTGATTTATTTTTGGAATCTTTTTCGGGAATATTCTTGTGCTTTTTTACCACTTGTTAACTCTCTTCTCTTGTGGTTTACATTTCAACAGGCTCTTCATTTCTTAGTAGTGATCTGGCAGCTGTTAGGTTCTTAGTAATGAGTTCATTTGGATGCATACTCTTTCTTTAGTTAACACACTCCCTGCTTTCTGTCTGTGAAGCAAATCTTATAATTCTGCTTGCCTATATTGGTTGTTGGTGGTTGCTGATACAGCTTCTTGAAATATGCTGCCTGAGAATTTTGGATTAATAAAGATGGAATTGCATGTGGTGACATTTTCAGTCAGTATTAAGGCAGGCCATATTTATAATTTTAAGATGGCAAGGAAATAGCTTGTCAGATTCCAAAGAAATTGTGCTTCATTTTAAGGCTTCCTTACTAATATCAACAAGGCAGATTTTCAAAGAGTTAATTAGCATTTCATCTAAAAGCCAGCCCTTCGTTTAGACAGGGCCCTAGGGGTGTCTGCCTTGATGGCTCCTTCCTTGCGTCTGGGCTTTGCTAACTCCTACTCACCCTTTTGGACACAGTTCAAGGGCTGTCTTGTCCCTAAAGATTTCCTCACACCTGCGCTCAGGGCCAGGTGCCACTCTTACACTCCTCTCTAGTACCTGTCTTATCACACCATGTGTTATCTGTTTACATGTCTGACAGCTTCAGCCAGTAGAAATTGGATTCTTTCGCAGGGGCGGGGGGAGGGGGGAATGGCATGTCTTTTAACCTAGGGTCTCCAAAGCTTGGTACCTGGTAAACACTTAATAAAAGTTTGTTGAATGATGAATGGTATGATTATAATTGTTTAAGGCTGTTCAATATCTAAGCCTCTTTGTGTGTGTGTCGAATAGTTATAGTATGTTTTTTTTATTATTGGTTATGTCTTAGTAGTATTGGTTGGAGAAAACCTTTATGCAGGAGTTTTTCTGGTTGCCAGTTAATCACTTTGGGTGTTTTTTTTCACCAGGTACTAAACCTGTGGGTGATCAGGATTCTACTCAGCCTAACGCTGAAAATGTTTTTCCTGTACTGTCTCAGTGAGCACAAATGATTGTAAATGGTTTCCTGGATCTTAGAAATTTTACAGTATTGAAGCAATAACATAACTTAAAAATGATTTTTACACATATATAGTCACATTATGTAGTCAAAATGAACTATTACCCCTTAGGAAAAATTTTATTTTTAAGGTTGGTGTTCTGAAACTGTGTTTTCAATAATAGAATGTATAAGATCCAAGTTACTGAGTACAAAAATATTATAAATATACATGTATGATCTAATAATGACCCACTAAACCAAATTCATTTGGTATGATTGAACCATTAATAGAAAAGGATTTTTCAATTTTTTTTCCTTTTAAAAACATTTGGCTGAGTTAGGTCTACTGCTTATAATTCCAAGGGTAGGGTACAGGTGAGAACATTTGTTGAATTTCTACCATATTCCAAGTATTTACATATATCATCTAATTTAAACCTTACAACAAGCCTATGATGCATGGATTACTGTCCCCATTTTATAGATGAGAAAATTGAGCATCATAGAGGTTATGTTTCTTGTTCAAAATTGCAGTTAGTCAGTGATGAAGTCTGAATTTGAAACCAGATATGTCTAAGAATAATTGGTAATAGATTTGGTACAAAAATTGCTCTTGGAACTATAGCCATTGACCAATTTAGTTTTTCTTGTTGTTGCTATTACTCACCCAAGGATATTTTTCCAATGATATTTAGAAAGAGTGGGAAGAGAGGAAGAGACAGAGAGAGAAACATGGATGTGAGAAAGACACATCGCTTGGTTGCCTCAACAGGCAACCGTACCTTACGCCCTTGACCAGACTCGAACGCAGGACCCTTCAGTCTGCAGGCCAATGTTCTATCCACTGAGACAAACCAGAAAGGGTGAAAAATTTAATTTTATACTAAGGTTCCTTTTGATGATCTTGTAAAGAAAAGTAATACATTTTTATTAAAAATACATTATTGTTAAAATGAGTACACAGGTACTATAAAAGAGATTATGCTATTATCTATATAGATATAAAACTTAAGCAACCGTCTGACTATTTGACCATCTGACTGGTAGCTATGATGCACAATGACCACCAGGGGGCAGACAATGCAGGAGCTGCTGAGTGACAGCAACTTTGCAGAGTGCCCTCTTTCACTTCGGGACCCCTTGGGGGATGTCGGACTGCCGGTTTCGGCCCGATCCCCACAGGCTAGGCCCCTCGCTCACTCTACAGACGCCCTTTGAGCCGTGGCACTGCCCCAGGTGTGGCTGGCTGGGGAGGGACAGTGGGAGGTTGGCTCCAGGGTGTGTCTGGCCCATCTCGTCCAGTCCTGCCCTGCTGTCCACCTTCTAATTAATTTCCTTTCATGTGCACAAATCTGTGTACCAGGCCTCTAGTTATGTATAACCAGATTTATTCAGGTTTGTAAAGAATAGTTAACACATTTTATGTTCTTTCATTTCTTCTTTCTTTTTTTTTTTTTAAGAAAGTAAACACAGATGCTGCTTTTCCTGTGGGCGCTTGCACAAAAATAAAGTCTCTAATTAGATTTTCTTGAACATAAGCAATGTTTTTTCTCTAATAGAATTTATCAAGAGATAATATAGGGAGAACATTTATACCATTCTTCAGTTGATACATATGAAATATTGAAAGTCAGAGGCATTTAATCTGATAATGGGTTCCTGCTAACATTTTGGTAGCTTTTCTAATAGAATGCAAACTTACTAAATGACAGAGAAAAATATTTTTCAATGACATGGCTGAGGATGGATAACTGCACATTTTGTTTCTCTATGGAAAGAAGTTAACATTAATGCTGTAGATGATGAATATTTTCAGAAGATGCCAAGTGAATGTAAATTAGCTCCAACTACATAAAATGATAAAGATAGCCCTCAAGTTATAGATGAAAAAACAACCTATTGGATCAACCCATGTTTCCATAGCTGTTGTAGCCAGGGTGGTGGGTCAGACTAAACACTAATAATTTATATCTCATCCTTCATTTGTAATTACTAGGTTACCGGCCACCATCCCCCAATTATCTCTGCAAGTGGTTCACCAATTTAATATGTGAAACAGAGATTGTAGAAGCAGTAGTAAAATTTAAAAATAATAAAAATTAAAATTACAAAAAGAGAACTATTTTGATCTGAAGAGGAAAGCCCTAGTACCCAACCCTTTTCTTAGGATTGACCTAGGACAGGTAATCCCAGTGGCAGAACTGGGCTTCATTTAAAAATTATTATTTATTTTTCTCTGGAAATTGTAACTTGTGCTCATGACAACTTCCAAGCTTATAAATAGCCATTCCAGCCCTGGCCAGTGTGGCTCAGTTGGTTGGACATTGTCGTCCCAGGCACTGAAAACTTACTAGTTCAATTCCCTGTCAGGGCACATTCCTGGGTTTTGAGCTCAGTTGCTGGTAGGGAACATGCAGGAGGCAGCTGATGGATGTCTCTCTCTCTCTCTGTCCCTCTCCCTTCCTCTCTCTCCAAAAATCAATGAAAATAATTTTTTTTAAAAAAGCCATACCAAAGAGTAAACCTTTTTTCTATTCTCTTGTTTCTATTCCCCAGAGCTTATACCATTACAGTTTTCAAGTCTTTCCCTGATTATGTATTTATTTTAAACAAGGGAATTTCTGAAGTGTTCCATAATGTATATTTCCCCATGCAACATATGAAATGCACTTCCCTTTTCTGTCTTGCACCTTTCGAGTACATGTGGAATGAAAAATTAGAGTTGCCCAGCAATTCTGTCATCACATGCTTAATATGATATGTAAATTGTTGGCATCTTTGCCCTCTGTGGCCTCAGCTGCCTGAGAACTCCCATAATAGCAGCAGAATGAGTGACAGGCCAGATCCAGTAGCATGTGTTTAATTTCCACTGAGTTAACACGAGAAAAAAATAATAAATCTTTGTACTTAATGAAGGCTCAGTATGCTTATCCCAGCATTATATTACCTTTTTGGCAGCTAGATGGTCCACAAAGAAAATTTCATGTGTCTTCTTACATACTTGTCATGTATGTAGAATGATTGAGGGCCTCTATCTCACGGAGAACATGTTCTTGTATTTAGGTTCTCCGGGTGGCGGAAGTCTGTCTTTACTGTGCCTTTATAAGTTGTTTCAGTCCTGCTCTAAATTCTTATTTTATTAAACAGCTTCATTGAGGTGTAATTGGCATGCAATAAACTCCACATAATTAAAGTGCATACTTTGATTACATTTCAAAATAGGTATAAAAGTGAACCCATCACCACAATCAATATAGTGGACATACTGGTATTCCTCACCGGCAAAAGTGTACTAGTGCCCCTTCGTAATCCCTCTCTCCTGCCTTCACCAGCATGTACTCAATCACTAATATGTTCTCTGGCACTATAAATTAGCTGCCATTTTCAAGACGTACTTATAAATGGAATCGTACAGTATATATTCTTTTCATCTGGCTTTTTTCACTCAGCATAATATTTTGAGATTCATCTATGTTGTTCCAGGTATTAGTAGTTCATGTGCTTTTCTCGCTGTTGTGCAGATGTCTTCTTTCATTTCTCTTGGCTAAAATAAATGCTAAGGAGTAGTATGAGTGAGTCATATTGTAGGTGTGTACCTATTCATTTTCAATTTAAAGTCTTCTATTGTTTAAAGTATTACATGAGTCTCTTTTTTCCACTATTGACCTCTCCTCGACTGTTCCCACCCACCAGCACATGCCCTCACCCCACTACTTGTCTGTGTCCATGAGTTATGCTTATAAGCATGCATACAAGACCTTTGGTTGAACTCTTAACAAACCCCCTCCCCTTCCTTCCCTCTGAGGTTGGACGGTCAATTCAATGCTTCTATGTCTCTAGATCTATTTTTGTTCATCAGTTTATGTTATTCATTGTATTCCACAAATGAATGAGATCCTGTGATATGTATCTTTCTCTGACAGGCTTATTTCGCTTAGCATGATGATCTCCAGGTCCATCCATGCTTTTGCAAATGGTAAGAGTTTCTTTTTTACAGCAGTATAGTATTCCATTGTGTAGATGTACCACAGTTTTCTGATCCACTCATCTGCTGATGGGCACTTAGGCTGTATCTAAATCTTAGCTATTGAAAATTGTGCTGCTATGAACATAGGGGTGCATATATCCTTTTTCATTGGTGTTTCTGATTTCTTGGGATATATTCCTAGAAGTGGTATTACTGGGTCAAAAGGCAGTTCCATTTTTAATTTTTTGAGGAAACGTCATACTGTTTTCCACAGTGGCTGCACCAGTCTGCATTCCCACCAGCAGTGAAGGAGGGTTCCTTTTTCTCCACATCCTCGCCAGCACTTGTTTGTCAATTTGTTTATGATAGCCATTCTGACAGGTGTGAGATGTTGTTTTGATTTGCATCTCTCAGATGATTAGTGACTTTGAGCATGTTTTCATATATCTCTTGGTTTTCTGAATGTCCTCTTTCAAAAAGTGTCTATTTAGGTCCTTTGCCCATTTTTTTGATTGGTTTGTTTATCTTCCTTTTGTTAAGTTGTAAGAGTTCCCTGTAAATTTTGGAGAATAGTCCCTTATCAGAGATAACATTGGCAAATATGTTCTTCCATGCAGTGGGCCTTCTTGTTGTTTTGTTGATGGTTTCTTTTGCTGTGGAGAAGTTTTTTATTTTGATGTAGTCCCATTTGTTTATTTTCTTCTTAGTTTCCATTGTTCTAGGAGCTGTATTGGTAAAGATATTGCTATGACATATATCTGATATTTTGCTGCCTATAAAATCTTCTAAGACTTTTATGGTTTTCTGTCTTACATTTAAGTCCTTTATCCATTTTGAGTTTATTTTTGTGTAAGGTATAAATTGGTGATCTAGTTTCATTTTTTTTCATGTATCTGTCAAATTTTCCCAGTGCCATTAATTGAAGAGACTGTCTTGACTCCATTGTATGCTTTTGCATCCTTTGTCAAATATTAATTGAGCATAATGACTTGGGTCAATTTCTGGGTTCTCTGTTCTGATTTTCTGGTCTATATGTCTTTTTGTGCCAGTACCAGGCAGTTTTGAGAACAATGGCTTTGTAATGTAGCTTGGTATCTGGTATTGAGATCCCTCAAAATTTGTTCTTCTTTTTCAGGATTGCTGCAGGTATTCAGGGTCTTTTTTTATTCCATATGAATTTTTGGAGAGTTTGTTCTAAGTCTGTGAAATATGCCATTGGTATTTTAATGGGGATTGCATTAGGTAGTATGGACATTTTAATGATGTTGATTCTACCAATTTATGAACATGGTATATTCTTCCATTTGTTTATGTCTTCCTCTATCTCTTTTTTTCAGTGTCCTGTAATTTTCTGAGTACAGATCCTTTATCTCCTTAGTTAAGTTTATTCCTAGGTATCTTAATTCTCTTGGTGCAATGGTAAGTGGAATTGTTTTTTTTAGTTTCTCTTTCTGTGAGTTCATTATCTATATATATAAAAGCCCAAGGGACCGTCGCAACTGAAACAACTGAATGGACGACCGAACAGGCTGCATGAGGCGACCAGGCCGGCAGGGGGGTTAGTGAGGGACAACCAAACGACTGAACAGCAGGCTGTGTGGGGCAACCAGGCTGGCAGGGGGGGCAGTTAGGGGTGACAAGGCTGGCTGGGGGGTGGTGGTGGGGGGCAGTGAGGGGAAACCAGGCCGGCATGGGGGACAGCTGGGGGCAACCAGGCCAGCAGAAGGGGCAGTTGGGGGTGACCAGGCAGGTAGGCAGGTGAGTAGTTAGGAGCCAGTGGTCCCGAATTGTGAAAGGGATGTCTGACTGCTGGTTTAGACCCGATCCCACAGGGATTGGCAGTCGGACATCCCCTGAGGGTTCCTGGATTAGAGTGGGTGCAGGCTGGGATGAGGGGATCCCCTGCCCCTTGCATGAATTTTGTGCACCAGGCCACTAGTTGGTGTAAAAACAAACCATGTATATTTCTGAGTGTTAATTATGTACCCTGCTACGTTGCCGAATTCATTTATTATGTCTAGTAGTTTTTTGATGGAGTCTTTGGGGTTTTCTATGTACAATATCATGTCATCTGCGAATAATGACAGTTTTACTTATTTTCCAATTTGAATGCCTTTTATTTCTTCTTCTTGTCTGATCACTATGGCTAGCACTTCCAGTATTATGTCGAACAGGAGTGGTAAGAGTGGGCATCCCTGTCTTGTTCCTGTTCTTAGGGGAAATGGTTTTAGTTTTTGCCCAGTGAGTATGATGTTAGCTATAGGTTTGTCATATAAAGCTTTTATTATGTTGAGGTATGATCCCTCTATTCCCACTTTTCTGAGAATTTTTGTCAAGAAAGGGTGTTGGATTTTGTCAAATGCTTTTTTTTTGCATTAATTTATATGATTATGTGATTTTTTTTTCTCTCAGTTTGTTTATGTGATGTATCATGTTTATTGATTTGAGGATATTGTACCAGCCTTGCATCCCTGGAATAAATCCCATTGTTGTCTGAGCTTTCTAATGTAATGCTGGATCTGATTTGCTAGATTTTGTTGAGGATTTTAGAATCTATGTTCATCAGGGATATTGGGCTGTAATTCTCTTTCTTTGTAGTGTCTTTATCTGGTTTGGGGATTAGGGTAATGCTGGTTTCATAGAAAGAGCTTGGAAGTGTGCCTTCCTTTGAATTTTTGGGAATAATCTGAGGAGGATAGATTTTAGTTCTTTGAAATTTTGGTAGAACTCCCCTGTCAAGCTGCCTGGAACAGGACTTTTGTTTACTGGAAAATTTTTGATTACTGCTTTAATTTCTTTGGTAGTTATTGGCCTATTCAGGTTTTTTGATTCTTCCTGATTGGTTTTTAGATGATTATATTTTTCTAGGAATATGTCCATTTCTTCTAGTTTGTCCAGTTAGTTGGAGTAGAGTTGTTCATAGTATTTTTTAACAATCCTTTGTATGTATGTAGGGTCAATTGTTATTTCACCTCTTTCATTTCTGATTTTGTTTATTTGGGTCCTTTCTCTTTGTTTCTTGGGGCACCTGGCTAGAGGTTCATCAATCTTGTTTAGCCTTTCAAAGAACCAGCCCTTGGTTTTATTGATCTTTTGTATTGTTCTTTTGGTTTCTATGTCATCTATTTCCATTCTGAGCTTTATTATTGCCTTCCTTCTGCTTACTCAGGGCTTTTCTTGTTGCTCTCTTTCTAATTCTTTAAGTTGTAGGGTTAGATAATTTATCACCATTTTTTCTTTTGTTTTGAGGTAGGCCTGTAGAGCGGTGAACTTCCCTCTCAAGGTTGATTTCACTGTATCCTATAGATTTTGTATTGTTGTGTTTTCATTGTAATTTTTTTCCAGGATGTTTTTCATTTCTTTTTTGATCTCTTTGGTAACCCAATCATTGTTTAATAACATGATATTCAGCATCCAAGTGCTTGATTTTTTTCATTGTTTTTATTGTATTTGATTTCTAATTTTATGCCATTGTGATCTGAGAAGATTCTTGATATGATTTCTATCTTCTTGAATTGAAGATACTTTGCCTGTGTCCCCATATGTGGTCTATCTTTGAAAATGTCCTGTGTGCCCTTAAGAAGAATGTATTATATTTTGTTGCTTTGGGTGAAATGTTCTGAAGATTTCAATTAATTACGTCTGATCTAGTGTGTCTTTTAGGATTGCTGTTTCTTTGGCTGATTTTTTGTTTAGAGGATTTATCCATTGTTGTCAATGGGGTATTAAAGTCCCCTACTATGATTGTATTGCTGGGAATCTCTCCCCTGATGTCTTCCAAAAGTTTTATTATGTATTTGAGTGCTCCTGTATTTGATGCATATATGTTAACTAGAGTTATATCCTCTTGTTGAATTGCTCCCTTTAGTATTATGAAGTGGCCTTCCTTATCTCTTGTTATGGCCTTCACTTTGAGGTCCATTTTGTCAGATTTAAGTATTGCCACCCCAGCTTTTTTTCATTTCCATTTGCCTGAAAAATTCTTTTCCCATCCCTTCACTATCAGTCTATGTGAGTCCTTTGTTCTGAAGTGGTTCTCTTGTAGATAGCAAATACAAGTGTCATGTTTTCTTACCCATTCAGCTTCCCTATGTCTTTTGATTGGAACATTTAATCCATTTACATTTAACATCATTATTAATAAGAACTTGTTTGCTGCCATTTTTATTTCTTACTAGAGGCCAGGTGCACGAAATTCGTGCACAGGCAGTTGGAAATCCCCCAAGGGGTCCCAGATTGAAGAGGGTGCAGGTTGGGAGAGGGTGTCCCTCAGCCCAACCTGCACCCTTTCCAATCTGGGACCCCTTGGGGGATTTCTGACTGCCTGTTTACGCCCGATCCCCTATGGATCGGGCCTAAACAGGCAGTTGGACATCCCTTTCACAATCCGGGACTGTTGGCTCCCAACTGCTCGCCTGCCTTCCTTCCTGATTGCCCCTAACCGCTTCTGCCTGCCAGCCTGATCACCCCCTAACCACTCCCCTGCCAGCCTGATCTATGCCTAACTGCTCCCCTGCTGGCCCAATCATTCCAACTGCCCTCCCCTGATAGCCTGGTCACTCCAAATGCCCTCCTCTGCATATTCCCTCTTTATTAGATAGGGTTTTTTCTTTAACATATTGGATAGCCCTAACTGGTTTGGCTCAGTGGATGGAGCAATGGCCTGCAGACACAAGGGTCCCAGGTTCGATTCCGGTCAAGGCCATGTACCTTGGTTGGGGGCACATACCCAGTGGGGAGTGTGCAGGAGGCAGCTGATTGATGTTTCTCTGTCATAGATATTTCTCTCTCATAGATGTTTCTAGCTCTCTACCCCTTTCCCTTCCTCTCTGTAAAAAATCAATAAAATATATTTTTAAAAAAAGAAACATTTAAGATTCCTCCATATCTGCCTGGCTGGTGTGACTCAGTGGTTGAGACCCCAGGCTGGTACTGGGAGGGGATTGCTCTGTCGGGCTGTGCGTCCCACGCAGGCTGGGAGGGGATCACTCCCTGGGGCTGCGCGCCCCTCCCAGGCTGAGACCCCAGGCTGGGGCTGGGAGGAGATCACTCTGTGGGAAGTTAATTTGTTTTTGTTTTTTATAAAGGGTCAGGAGGGCCTTTGGTCAGCATTCTGCCAGGCCGCTTACACTGCCGGCTCTCAGTGGCAGCCCTCCCTGGGACTGTGGGATTCCAGGAGGGCTTAGAGGACTGGGCGCCACCATCTTGTGGCTATGGGCACCGCCATTTGTCACGGAGTGATAGTTAATTTGCATAAAGATAAGATGCCTGTGTTCCTTCTTCCCTTTCTATTTCTTCTTTTTATAGCAGTCTCTTTTGCATTTCTTACATTGTTGGCTTGTTGGTAATAAACTCCCTTAGCTTTTTTTTTTTTTTTTCCTGTGAAGCTCCTGATTTCACCCTCAATTTTTAATGATATCCTTGCCAGGTATAGTATTCTTGGTTTCTTTTTTTTTCTTCTTTGCATCACTTTGTATATTTTATTCCATCCCTTTCTTGCCTGATGTGTTTCTGTTGAGAAGTCAGATGATAGTCTAATGGGAAATCCCTTGTAGTTAACTTTCTGTCTCTCTCTGGCAGCCTTTAAGATTCTTATTTTGTCATTGATGTTTGCCAATTTAATTATGATGTGTCTTGGTGTTGGTCTTTTTGGGTTCATCTTGTTTAGGACTCTGTGTGCTTCTTGGACTTGTATGACTTTTTTCTTTCCCAAATCAGGGAAGTTTTCTGTCATTATTTCTTCAAGAAAGTTTTCTATTCCTTGCTCAGCTTCATCTCCTTCTGGCACCCCTATTATGTGGATATGATTTCATTTTGTATTGTTCCAAAGCTCCCTTAGGCCCTCCTTCTACTTTTTAAGTTTTTTTTCCCCAATTGCTGGTCTGCTTGGGTATTTTTCTACCTTGTCTTCAAACTCACTGATGTGGTTTTCAGCTTCTTCTAGTCTATTGTTGAAACTTTCAATTGTGTTCCTCATTGGAGGTATGTCATTCTTCATTTCCTCTTGATTCTTCTTCATTTCCTCTTGATTCTTACACATGTTGTTGAATTTGTCTTCCATCCTTTTCAGCATCCTTATAACCTTTGCTCTGAATTCTTTTTCTGACAAATTGCTTGCTTCCATTTCATTTATTTATTTTCTGGTGATTCCTCCTTTTCTTTTGTTTTGGGGTTGTTTCTTTGTCTTACCATTTTTGCTGTTCCTTTGTGATTTTTTTCTCTGTATTAGATCAAACTGGTATGCCACCCAGATTTTTTCAGTTTGTCTTATATAGTAGATGTTTTGTGGGACCCAGTGGTGCAATCTCTCAGGTCTTCTGGACTGGGTATTCTAGGGATGCACCCTACTTGGGATATTTGGGTTCTCTTGGTGTAGTTGGGTCTTGAGTGTTATTGTCCCTTTCATGGATGGAGTCTTTTCTCAAGTGTTTTGTTATGTGGCTTGCTCTCTACTGTGTTGACCAAACAGCACAAAATACAACTCAATAAGACACAACACAAAGTGAATAAAACACAAATGTACTCATGACACTGATAACCCGACTAAAAGTGACCACCAGAGAAAATATAATTAGGAGAGAGAAAAGAGAGCAAAAATGATATTGAGAAAAGAAAAAAAAAGGTAAGAGAGAAAAGAAAAAGTAGAAAAAAGAAAAATATATATATCTGGGTTGAAAACTCCATAAAACAAACAAACCAAAAAATGCAAACAACAAAAACCTAGAAAAAGCGGGGGATAGAATCTGTATAGGCAGAGCTTATATACAGAAAATAAGATTAAGGAATTGAATGAATAGAGCAATGGCCATGGTCCAGTATTGAGGAGGTAGAAAGAGAATGAGTGGATAAGAGAAAAAGATAAATAAATAAATAAATAAATAAATAATAGATAAAACAAAACTTTAAAAAATTATCTATTTTTAATTCATTTTTTGGAAAAGGAGAATAGAGGAGAGAGCAGATAGGTTTGAGTTTATTGAATGAAACTAATTAAACAATTAGGAGAAAAAGAAAGAAAGAGAGGAAAAACAAAAGCATAAAAAATTGACTAGAAAGGAATGAGAAAAGTGAAGGATGGATGGACTTGGACAGGGGAGAGGAAATTAGATATATGAGTAAGCCAACAGAGACTACAATAATAAAAATGTCAATAATGCAGATAAAGAAGATCAATTTTTAACAATGGGTAAAAAGAAACGAAAGATAAAAACTAAAAGGTGAACAGGAGAAGAAGAAACAGAATTAAAAAGGGATAAGTGAGGAAGAAAGGGGTGGGAAAATAAGATAAAATAAAATAACAATAAAAAAAATAAAGAAAACAATACAAAAAATAAAATATAAAAGAAACAAAAAAAGAGAAAACAAAATTTCAAAATAAAAGATAAAAAATAAAAAAGTGAAGTGTCATTCACTTCAGCTGAGTTTTAATGTCCCATGGGGGCTCTTTTAAGACCTCACTCTTCTGTTCTGTCTGCCATTTCTCAGTTTTCTGTTAGGTAGTCAGCACTGGGTTGACGTGCCAAGTGATCCACCACTCCTCTGCTTGTGTCTGTCTCCACAGCCTTGTCTGCAAGCAGGCGGGACCAATCTGCCTACTTTGCCTGTTTGCCTCCTGTCAATCTTAATCACTCAAGTGTCTGTTTCTGAAAGCCTTTAAGTGTGGGTGGTGCTGTATCGTTTTCCAGGACTGAATGGCACCTCTTCAACCCAGTCCCTGAAGGCTCTTTGGGGCTATTCAGAGTCTTTGTTTCCTTTGTAAAGCTCAAGGTGTAGGCTGGGTGTGGCTGTATTAGCTGTCTTGAGGCCACTTGGAGGGGCTGGCTCTTCCAGAGAAAAATGGCTGCTTAGGTTTGGAGGGTCACAAATGTCTCAGTGCTGGATTACTGGTCACCTCTCCCTGTTCTGCTCCTCTCCTCAGCCTCTCCCCAGACTCTACAAATCTGCACCTCTACCTACACCACAGCCTCAAGTGAGTGTTTGTAATTGAAATGTCCTATGAACTGGGCTTAACAAATAAAAGCAAAGAAAACAGAGGCAAAATAACCATGCGGCTGTGAGTCTCTCTCCTCATGGCACCATGCGGCTTGGGCAGCTCTTCAGGCCGCCTTTCTGGGCACAGCCCCTTGTGGCTGTGGACTTAGACCTAGATTCCCAAGCTGCAAGCATCCCTGTGGACTTCCTTTCCACAGTCAGATGTTTTGCCTGTTTTCCACAATCAGATAATGTTGGCACATCTCTCTCCAGCCCAGATTCCTGATCCTACCCTTCTTCAGGCGTCCTCTGCCCTTTCCAGCTGTGAATTGTCTCATCAGCTGTGTCTAATTCACCATTTCTGGGTGGATGTTATTCAGTTTAGTTCTTCCTTTTATCTGTTCCCAGACAAGGTGCAGGACACGTCTGCCTATTTGGCCACCATTTTTTCTAATTTTTTAACAGACTGCAAAACTGTTTTTCAAAGTAATTGTCCTATTTTATATTCCCACCAACAGCCTATGACAGTTCTGTTAGCACCACATCTTGCTACCTTTCGGTATGGTCAGTATTTTAATTTTAACAATTTTAATAGATGCATAGAATCTCATTGTGTTTTAATTTGCATTTATCTAATGAAGTATGATAATGAAAATCCTTTCATTAATTATTTGCTATTTGTATCTGTTTCTTGGTGAAGTGTTTGTTCAAACTCTTGCTTTAATCAATTAAGATTGTTTTCTTATTAATATTAGGTTTTAAGAGGTCTTTATATATTCAAGATAGAAGCCTTTAATCAGATATATAATTAACAGATATTTTTTCTTTCCCTCCCAACTAGACCATGAACTGCCCAAGGATTTGCTCTTAAAGGGAAGGAGCATGTTTTATAAACAAAGGAAATGGATTTGAATGCCACACAAGTTTTTCTCAAACTAAATTTAGTGTTTTTTTTCCCCCATTTTTCATTAGTTGCTACTATGCCAGAGGGAATTCTTTCCTATTATTGAATTCTATAAAATTTTATCCCTAAAACTGTGTTGTGTACTTGACTGATAATTAACTTCTGTGCTACAGAAGTGATTTATTTTTTAACACTAGTATTAGTTTTCCTAATTTAGGAACTGTTATATAGGTTTCCTCCCTTTATATTTAATTATAGCTTATAACTATTTATATTGAGTCTCACCATGCAAACTTCTTAAAGTCAGATCTCTGAATTTTGAGATAGGGCTAAGCTATCCTGTTCTTTACTATTAAACACCACGATCATCCCACTCTTCTTGTGTTAAAATTATTTATTCCATATATTCAGAGGTGTCTAGGCAAATCATATTTAAAACACTAGTAGAGAAGATTTAGTGAGTTGGTATTCATTTTATTTTGTATGCTTGGATTTATAGTTTATATTTAAAATGTAACTTAATGTAAATAATGTACAGATTAGAATATGTAGTAATTATAATTAGCAGCCATCACCTGCTCGGTACAGACACAAAGCAACACTAAAAATATCAATTGAGGTTATTATTTCTGTAGTAAAAACTGTGAATTCACATTCAGGAGACTTGTAGTTTCAGTTGTATAAGCCCATTTTGTGGCGTTGAGAAAGTCTTCTCCACCTGCAGATATTCGTTTTCTCTCTCTTATGATGGAGTCATTGGATTAGATCAGTTGTGAGCACAATACTTTGTATGAATTTCACATCAAGAAGAATTATCCTTTGAAACAAATAAAATACAGATATCATAAATTATGTATTATATCAGGAAATGAAATATTTGCAGCTATATGTTTGCTTTCTTTTATTAATTATTTGTGAATAAAGAATTTCATTTTTTGAATTACATTTTAGGAAATACAATAAAGCACTGTCATGAAGGAATGTTGAAACTGAATTAAATTTGTTTTTGAAATTTGTTTATTTTGCCTTCCTGCTAGCCTTCTAAACCACTTAATTGAAAATGTGGTTCATCATCTAGGGACTCTTGATATTGTACTCTTCAAAATTAGATTTTCCCATTGTTAATGAGAAAAAAAATCAGTGTTTTTAATCTAAAAAATATTATTCCCCAGGCTCCTTATGTTGGAACATATGATTTTCATCAGTCACTTTTCTCTTCTTGGCGGTGGCCATAGAAGTAGTTTATGTTTTATTTAGAAAACAGCCTGTCACACACACATTGCCACCTGCTGTTTTTCCCTTCTGTACTCCACACTGAGCAGATAATTTCTTATGTTGCTTGCTCAGTAATTATAATAAACTTATTCTGTCCTAATAGCTAGACCCAAGGAGTAAAACCACAAAACATTAATAAACAAGTGTTTTCTAAGGGCTGGAAAACAGTAAGCATAATTTGGCCTTCTCTAAGCCCCATTCCTGAGCCACACCAAAGAGTCAGAAAGGCCAAATGTGGCCTATGGATTTCAGAATGCACATCAACACACTCTATCATCTCTGAGATTCCGTCTAGCTTGAAAATTTCTTATTTCATATAGAATATTAAAAGCTAAGTTTTTATTGATGTTGTGTTTTGTTTTTAGATGTAGGCCTTTCATTTTCCTCAGAATACTGTGAAGTAAACACGGGGATCATCTTATCCTTGAATTCACTCTCATTAGATACCATCTTGGTGGTTCTGAAAAATTTTGTGTGATTTTTGAGAAAATTAAGAAACAATATTTTGGGACCTCCAAGAAGTATGTTACTGGTTGACAGGCCTAACTAGACTCAGAGATAGAATATCAGACCAGACTCCCAGTCCTAATTGAATTTGGAGGCTCAAGTTGACCTGGAAAGGATACAGCTTCCTCAGAACGTAGCCTTCCTTAGGGTTCCAAACTTCAATGGGCTCATATAGGAAAATTTTAAAAAAATAGAAATGTACAAAAATAATCATAATTGTACTAAAACTGAAAACAAAAATTCTCTAATAGTAACTATTGGTCCAAATAATAAAAGGGTTTTAATAACAATAATCAGTCTTACAAATTTAGTGGTATTTAGAGGTACCAGTCATTAACACCAAATTCAAAGTATTAATGTTAAATGGCTGAGTACTATAAGCAGATGATTATTTATTGTTAGTAAATTAAGTTTATTTGATGAAATTCATTACCATCTCATCTTGTTTGATGCTGATGTAGTACAGATATAATGCGTATTTCCCATTTAATTTATGTGTTAGGCACAGACTAAACTACTGGTACACTTCCCAGAATTCCTTGCATTTGGGGAGCTTGTTTATATGAGTGAGTTCTGACCAACAGAATGTGGGCAAAAATAAAATATGCCACTTGAAGGCCTGACACATAAGATTCTCTTACCATTCTTCACACTATTTCTTACCCCATTTACATGGCTCTTGAAGGATTCTGTGGAAGACTTCAATTCTGTAGAGAATGGTAGAGACACTAGATTTTAAAAAATACTGGTTCTGCAAGTAAATGCATGGAGGAGAGCCCTGGATGCCCTCTGGCATTCTGCTTAGGACTGTAAAGCGAATGAAAAATTAATTTTTTGGTGTTAGACTAAAGATATTTTGGAGCTGTTAGTTTATCTTGAGCAATACAGTTTGTTAGTAGATTTACCATTCTTCCTAATATTAAGCTTACTATTCAGAAATCAACTGTGGGCTTTGAAAACCAGGCTCAACCAAAAATGGCATATAGGTTTCATCTCATTAACCAACTGTAGGATTGATTTTGGAAAGCTGAAGGGTTAACCTTAAAAGAATTTTGAGGCTATGTTTAAATTCAGTGGAAAAAAGAGCTCAGATTCACTAGTGACTTTGCTCTTGAGTGAAAGAGAGAAGAATAGTGGTATAGATGCCATATATTTGAAATCTCTGGGTAAGACAATTGGACCATTAGAAAGCATAGAGAATAGATTAGTGAGATAAGCCCAGGTTACAACCAATGACTTTTCTTAGATTAATGACATATTTTTACAACAACTGTGACTGTATAATTATAGATTCAACTCTAAATCCCAGCATGGTGCCTAGATCTTAAAAGCTATTTGGTAATTTTTTTTCCAAATGAATAAGTGAATAAACAAATAGAAACTAAAGGTATTATCAAGAGAAAACTCTTTTACAATAAGTTGTAAAGCAACATTACACATTCACAAATGGGTGTCAACTCTCTGATTATCTTTTGTGCCTTCAGTTGTGAGAATGTGAGCTCCATGAGGACATAGACCTTTGTTTCCATCACCTTTGTACCCCTGACCCCTGGAAGAGTATCTGGTACACTGAAGGCTCTCAATTAAGTGATTGTTGAACCAATCATATGGGGTTTCTGTTAATCTTATTCTAGCTCTGGTTTGTTTACCACAGGCTAAGGTCTTCCTCTGCTGTGCTTATAGTTAGCAGTAGTTCTATACTTGACTTTATAGGTCTTGTAGGCAGGCTGCTTAATTAGCCAGTCATCCATGTCTGAAAAAGATATTATTCTTAACCTAGAATCAAATTCCAGAGACTACCACTTGGACTTCTTAATCTCTGATGTATTCAGTTCTGTAACCAGAAAAATGAAATATCTGAGCAACAACATTATGCAAATGCATTACAGGTTCTTCCTGGAAACTTGTGCTTTTGAATTCAATAAATAAAGAAATATGTAAAAATAAAATACGAACATACATACTGCCAGTAGAGAGTTTGGTTGTACCATCCTATTATTCCATAATTCCTAAAGCATTCTAAATGCACGTTAATCTTTTTTCTTTTTTTCACATTGAAAAGAGTAAAGAAGGCTTAGTGCTAAATCCACATGAGGGGCTGGCTTCCTGGGCACGCAGGCTGTGCACTTGCCCTGCCCTTGGTTAGTACTCTTAAAATTCTTGATAAATTTTCTACAAAGGATTTAATATTTTTCAGTTTGCATTGCACCCACAAATTATGTACTGGCCCTGAATTATGTGGCATCCTTTAAATCACACCCTATGGATAACAAGGCATTGCTTGGCACACAATAGGTGCCCAATAATAAAACTTGTTTTTTGAGTGAATAAGTTGGAGAATTAAAATGTTTTAGTAGCATATCATAAAAATACAAACACTTGTATCTAACACTTAAGTGAAAGAGGTTCAGCTGAACTTGTGAAACTAAGTAAAAGAAATCATTACTTATAAGAGTACTAGAGGCCTGGTGCATGAAAATTCATGCACTGGAGGGGGGTCTCTCAGTCCGGCCTGCCCCCTCTACAGTCTGGGAGCCCTCAGGGGTGGGAGGCGATGCCCCATCACACCTCTGCTGCTGCCTCTGCCAGCAGCGCAAGCCTTGGCTGGCCCTGGTTACCTGAGCCTCAGGCGGCCCTGGGTGGCTGGACAGCTGCCATCTGAGGCTTGCCTGCACCTTGGGCCAGCCCTGGGCAGCTGTGGGGATAAGAGAACTGGGGGACTCTGGAGGCAGGCGCGCGGAGCCGCCCTGGTAGGGCTGAGGGGACTGGGCGCCACCATTTTGTGGCTGTGGGTGCTGCCATCTTTGCAACAGCATGA
Organism: Cnephaeus nilssonii; assembly: GCF_951640355.1. Classification (NCBI taxonomy): domain Eukaryota; kingdom Metazoa; phylum Chordata; class Mammalia; order Chiroptera; family Vespertilionidae; genus Cnephaeus; species Cnephaeus nilssonii. The sequence continues at coordinate 63,050,599 of NC_137072.1, read as the reverse complement.
GGGTCAATTAGCATATTCCCTCTTTATTAGATAGGATATTATTAACTTTTGTCATTGTGAAGTATTTGCTACAGTATACTCAGAAACATTCACGAGTTTATTAGATAATCCATTGAAAACCATTTTCTGTTATCAAATTTATTTATTTATTTTAAATATATATTTTATTGATTTTTTTACAGAGAGGAAGGGAGAGGGATAGAGAGTTAGAAACATCGATGAGAGAGAAACATCGATTCAGCTGCCTCTTGCACACTCCCTACTGGGGATGTGCCTGCAACCAAACTACATGCACTTGACTGGAATCGAACCTGGGACCCTTCAGTCTGCAGGCCGATGCTCTATCCACTGAGTCAAACCGGTTAGGGCTTCTGTTATCAAATTTAGATAGGCTCTTTTTATTTTCAGTGAATATTATTTCTCTTGTGTTTGGGTACATTATGAATAGTAATACTGTTGCTTGGGATTTTTATAGAATCTTTTTTCTATGAAAGTCGAAGTTTGAAAAATATAATCTTCCCAAATTGCTCTTTATTTAGCAACATTTTAGCAAAAAATAAACCTGAAACTCAGGAAGGTTGACATTAGATCAGTAACAAAAAGAAATGAAAAGGAACCTCATGTTTTTCAGACCAACCTCAGGAATTTAGATCTACCATTTACATGTGCTGTTTTAATATATCATACATTGTTTTATGTGAATTATAGTCTACAGTATTATCAAAGAGGTTAAAAGTTGGCGTAATCATCATCAATCATTTTTTTACACAGCCCAAAGTGAATATAATGCTGATCTAAATGTCATGGATTTGCTTAGTTTCAGATGTGGTCTACTTGAGGCTTATTGAGCCACATTGAGAGACTGATAGTTGTGCAATTGCACTTTGCCTGCAAAGTCCTGGCCATCTATTGAGGTGATTTAGGTAATGGGTTGGTCATTTTTCAGAGCTTTTATTTCTGTCTGGCATAGAAGCATATTTCTGCAAACGGCTGAGTGCTTATGTTTAAACACTAAGTTTAAGTTTTATATTTAACTTCTCAGTAATTTGACTAAGGTCAAGAAAGATGTATCTGATTACTTTTGTTAGATGCTGGTTAATAAAATCTATTCTCACTGGAGAGATATGATTTCTCCTGGAATAAATAAATGATCTCTTTAATCCCTGCGTTGATGGCTAACCTAATAGAAAGTTCCCAGTCCATTCTGCTGCTACTGACAGAGATTCCAGTTTCAGAAAACAGCACTTTCAGATTAAGTTGAATATTGACATGCTGTCTAACACTCACTACTAATTTCATATTTAATGAAAAAAATTTAACTAAAATGAGATATTGATTTGATTTTAAAACTATATTTCCTTGGAAGATGTTTGTCTCATTTATTACAAATTAGAAGTTATTTGGCTGGCTGTTACACCTATCAATTTCGTCTCTAATATTTTTAAATAATTAATGAAATAAGAATCCTACATTTCAAGTTTGTGATACACTTTAATAGAGTCATTAAATATAGGTCTTTTATTTGGGTGTTTACAATTATAAGAAATAAAATGTAAAACTCTAGCACTTATGTAAAATTTAAAAAATATGAATACAAGTTTTAATATTTTATGTAAAATGTAGTTTTATTTTTCAATTTATTTATAATTTACTTTAATACACAGTATTGCTTCAAAAATGTGAAAGATGTGCCCAGCTGATGTGGCTCAGTGGTTGAGCATCAGGCCATGAACCAAAAGGTCACTATTCCATTTCTGGTTAGGGCACATGCCTGGTTATGGGATTGATTCCCAGTAGGGGGAGTCCTGGAGGCAGTTGATCGATGTTTCTCTCTTATCAATGCTTCTATCTCTCTATCCCTCTCCCTTACTTACTCTCTCTAAAATCAGTAAGAATATATTTAAAATGTGAAATTTGCAAAAAGCTCTTTAACTTTATTCCTACCTGAATTTATGTTTATTGCTCTATAGATATACTAATTATTGACATTTTGTTTCCAAGAGCTTATAGGAGTTATTTATTTATTTATTTATTTTTTTGGGGGGGGTCACCAATTCTATATCAGAAATAGAACACCAAAGAAATAATAGGACTAAGAATCAGAAAAGACAGCAATATAGTATTTCTGAGATTTTGGAAAACTCCCACCATGGACTAAATCTCAGGCGCTGACCATGTAATGATACAATGACATTTCTTTTATGGGAACAAAGAATAATAAGAAAATTGGACAATTAGTATTAAATAGGTTATGCCAACATAGCATCTCCCTTTTCTATAATATGTCTCCAAATATACCTTAAAGAATAACAAATAATAGGTAAATCCTTTTAGGAAACACTCTTCTGAGGAATCCTACTGCCTCACTCTTTTGATAAGTATACTTATTTATTTTGTTCAGGGAGAGATTTTGTCCTTTGCAAAAAAACCCCAAAACAGTTCAAAAGAAATATATAATGCTATCTTACCATGGGTCCAAAGCCTAGTGGAATTTTTTCATGGTGGAATATATAACTCGTTTTTACTGAGGGCCAAATAGCATGCACTAGAGAAAAAGCAAAAGATTCAAGTGCTCTTTTATTCCCAAGCAGAAACTCTGGATTCAAGGTTCCCCAGAGTAACTCAGCTATAGTGAGGAAAACAGCTTCCTGTCAACTAACCCTTAGTCACCAAACTAGAAACATGAGCTCGGAGCCAATGACCATTTGCATTGTAACATTTCTCACGTATGAGAATAAGATTCAAGAAGGTGTGTATGGTAACTAAATGTTGTTTGAATTTACATTTTCTAGGAAAGGCAGCATATGTGAAGCGCTTTACCAGTTCAGTCTCTTGATCATCTTTAAATGTCTATCTTTGTTTTATAGATCCGAGTAGGGAATCCTCCCTTCCATACCAAGCTCAGTTGAGACAAAATGGAGGTTGAGGGTGTGGGGTGGTGAGGGGGGTTGAGGAGCCAAGGGCTAAGTAGCAGAGATCGTGGAGAGCTGTGATGACATAACCCACGTTAAACACTCGTCAACACAGTATTTGGCAAGTGCAATCCCTCAATGAAATGTGAGCATGTGTTGGGGTCTTCTGGGGAAGGTGTTCAGTAAATAGTACCCTTTCCCCCACCAGGATTCTGAAAAAGTTGAGAAATAAAAAGAAAGAAAAGTAGCAAATGGAGACATGGTATTTCTTTTTTTTTTTTCAGTGGTAGAAGCTTGGTTGAGCAAGTGGCTTTGGTTTGGTAGCCAAATAAATGAGTTCCATAAGTCTGAAGCCCAGACAGATTGGATCTCGGGGCCCAATCAAAGAAGCAAAGGGCCAGGGCAGACAGACTCAGTGGAGGAGCGGAAATCATGCTCCCCATGTGCAGCTCACTGCCTAGCGGGAGAAGGATGACACTGAACATTCCAGTTTGTTTTTCCTGAATTTACCAATCAGATCTCTACCTCCTCAGGTTGGGTTGAATAAAAGGTGGAGAAATGCCAGTCTTGTGTTCAGGAAAAAAATCCCTCCTTGAGAAAACTTGGAGTAGGGAGACATTTTTCTCTCTAAAGCTTATTTATAAAGGGAGGCAGAGGTCAGGTCAAAATGGACTTCAATGACATAACCGCGTTTGATTTTATAGGAAAGGAGATGGGTAATTATTAAAGAATTTACATGCCCTGGCTGGTTTGGCTCGGTGGATGGAGCGTTGGCCTGCGGACTAAAGGGTCCTGGGTTCAATTCCGGTCAGGAGAACATGCTGGGATTGCAGTCTTGATCCCCATTAGGAGGCATGCAGGAGGCAGCAGATCAATGATTCTCTCTCTCATCCTCTCTAATAAAACGGTAGTATGCAAATTAACCATCACTCCCCTACACAAGCCACACCCACCAGCCAAGCCACGCCCACCAGCCAATCAGGGTGAGTATGCAAATTAACCCCAATCCAAGATGGCTACAGCCACAGAGAGCAAGGTTTCCCAGGTAACAGAGGAAGCCAAGCTTTCCATAGCCGTTGCAGGTCTAAGCCTCCACTCAAGCTACAAAGTTTCAATTATAGAAGGTAAACAAATTCAAACAAATGGCGGCAGAATGGAGCTTGAGAGAGCAGGGCAGGGTTGCTGGCGGCAACAGGGGAAGCAAACCTTTCCGCACACCCTGGCCGGGCTCACCCGCTTAAGGCTACAAAGTTTCAATTGTAGAAGGTGAATTAACTGCCACAGAAATGGCTGCCGGAGCCCCAGGCTTGGCTCCGCTCCAGGCTACAAAGTTTCAATTGTAGAAGGAAAATAAATTCCAGATACCAGGGCCTCTGCTTGGGTTGCCAGGGGGCGTGGCCAGCCTGCAAACCACCACAGGCCCCTCGCTCAGGCCGCCCCACACCCCAAGGGAACCCCCACCCTTATCTGTGACACCCTTCAGGCCAAACCAGCTGGCCCCCACCCGTGCACCAGGCCTCTATCCTATCTAATAAAAGAGTAATATACAGATTGATCATCACTGCAACACACAATATAGCTGCCCCATGTGGTCAAAGATCCTGCCCCCATGTGGACACAAGATGGCCACCACAAGATGGCCAGCAGGAGAGGGCAGTTGGGAGGGACCAGGCTTGCAAGGGAGGGCAGTTGGAGGTGATCAACCCTGCAGGAGAGGGCAGTTAGGGGTGACCAGGCTGGCAGAGGAGGGAAGTTGGGGGCAAACAGGCTGGCAGGGGAGCAGTTAAGCATCAACCAGGCTGGCAGTGGAGTGGTTAGGGGGTGATCAGGCTGGCAGGCAGAAGCGGTTAGGAGCAATCAGGAAGGCAGGCAGGCAGGCAAGCAGTTGGGAGCCAGCAGTCCTGGATTGTGAGAGGGATGTCCGACTGCCCGTTTAGGCCCGATCCCACCAGGATCGGGCCTAAACGGGCAGTCGGACATCCCTCCAGGAGTCCCAGATTGGAGAGGGTACAGGCTGGGCTGAGGGACAACCCCCTGCCGTGCACGAATTTCGTGCACCGGGCTTCTAGTCATTGATATTTCTATCTCTCTCTCCCTCTCCCTTCCTCTCTGAAATCAATAATATCTATCTATCTATCTATCTATCTATCTATCTATCTATCTATATATTAAAAAAAGAATTTACAGAGGGAAGGGGGGCTGGGGGACTGGGTAAAAAAGGTGAATGGATTAAGCAAAAAACAACCAAACAAACTCATAGACACAGACAACAGTATGGTGATTACCAGAAGGAAACGGGGGGGGGGGGGGGGGGGAGTAGAAGAGAGTAAAGGAGTCATAACTGGTGATTTGACTTGCCGTGGTGAACACACAATACAATATATAGATGATGTATTATAGAATTATACACCTGAAACCTATATAATTTTATTAACCAAATCACCCCAATAAATTCAATAAAAAATAATAATCTATATACAGTAGGTCCTCGGGTTACGTCAGCGATCCATTCCTATGGCACGACATAACGTGATTTTCGCCGTAAGTTGGAACCCACCTACATAAGCACCTACGTCACTCACATGGAGCACATACGCAGCAGTAATGAAGTGAAACACTAAAAAAAAATTTAAAAGAAAGATAACAATTCCTGACCTTTACTTGTGGTAAATAAATAATAAAAAACATAAAGTACATATGTACATACGTCAAAATGACAGAACTTTCTTTTTATAAATAAATGGGAGATGGCAACGTAACCATGAAACGACGTATGTCCAGTCTGACAACCCAAGGACTGTCTGTATATAAAAGCCTAAGTGACCAGCCAACTGGCAGACTGGCTGAAGGTCTGGTAGCTATGATGTGCACTGACCACCAGGGGGCAGACGCTCAATGTAGGAGCTGCTGAGCGACAGCAACTTTGCAGAGTGCCCTCTTGCACTCTGAACCCCTCGGGGGATGTCGGACTGCCAGTTTAAGCCTGATCCCCACAGGCCAGGCCAAGGAACCCCACCAGTGCACGAATCCAAGCACGGGGCCTCTAGTAAAATAATAAACACCATAGAAGATGAATGGGGATAAGGTTTGGGGAAGAGGACAGAGATGAAAAGTAGGAGGGTCATTTAGGAGGCTTCCCCTTAGTCTTAGCTAGAATTGACAGTCTCAACCAAGAAAACTGTTAAAAGATTAAGAAAAGAGTGCCTATTTGGGCATCCATAATGTAACCTTAGACTGATGACACTCATCAAAACTCCTCTCAATTCACTGTGATTTTTAAATCTATGCTCTGAGTCTGATATAAGTCTATATAGATTAATGTCAAAGTGTGACTATTTCTAGAGCAGCTTCAGTGTTCTGAATAAAAATAGCCAAAGAAATAAAAATGATCCAGGATACCTCACAGTACTGTATAAATGAGTGATTAAAAAGCATTGATGTGGCAAATATTTTTAAAGTTTGCATTGACACATGTAGAGAGTTACACCTGCATTTCCTGTGTTGTCTTTCATCTGATGTTATTCATAGAGTGATGTTCTTTGCACAGAGCCCTCAGTTCAGTGACTGCCTATGATCATGACACCTGTCCAGCAGACATTTATAAGATCCTCCCATTGGCCACATTAAATACATGCAAATTATTATTGTTTTTTCTAGAGAAAGAACTTAAAATTATTTTCTTATTTGTTAATACATAATTGTTACTTTCATAAAAATATTCCATTAAAAATCAAGCAATGTATAAAAGTATAAAGAAGAAAGTAAAGTAGCCTGGCCGGTGTGTCAGTGGTTGAGCATAGACCTATGAACCAGGAGGTCATGCTTTGATTCCCCATCTGGGTACATGCCTGGGTTGTGGGCTCAATCCCCAGTAGGAGACATGCAGGAGGTGGCCAATCAATGGTTCTCATCATTGATGTTTCTATCTCTCTTTTCCTCTCCCTTCATCTCTGAAATCAATAAAAGAAATATTTTTAAAAAGAAAAAAGTAAAAAAAAACAAAATGCTCATATTTCACAACCAAGAAATAATCATAATTTGATATAATTATTTCAAATGTCTTTCTACCCATATGTACAGATAGATTTTTTAAGGTAACTTTAGAAAAATAAGTGGATTATATGATATATTCAATTTTTAAAGATTAAATTTTATTTTAATTACATTTAACAAAAGTACAATTCTCTGAAATAACAATGAATTGCTGATTTATCTGAAGCCAAATGCTACGACAAGAGAAATTGATTGGGTCTTTAAATATCACCTTAAAAAGCTTAAAGCTAAAGAAAAGTTTTAAATATTTCCTACAAGTTTTGTGACATCATACTGTTAGTACAGTTTTGGTAATATTATTATACTTAAAATCCTTTTTATCTTGAAATATTAATGTTTATTGCATGTAATATTATTATATTTAAGATCTTTTTTCTTGAATAATTGGTGTTTACTTCATGTAACATTATTATATTTAAAATCATTTTTCTTGAGATATTAATGTTTATTGCATATAACATTATTATACTTAAGATCGTTTTTCTTAAAATATTAAAAAATAAAATAAATAAGCAAAACAGAAAAAGAAAAATTAGAGAGCTCATTTATTTATTTGTTTGCTAATATTTAATTACATTTTCACTTTCGATAGTACTATAAAAGGTGAAGAAATTAATTGTCAAGTTCACACTTTTTCCTATTTTCTCATTTGGACTTATATGTGCCTGGCTTTTTCTTTCTGAATCCCTTATTTGTTTTTTAATCTTTGTAATTGTGTGAATTTCTCTAAATATATCTTAATGTTGCTCATTTTGCACCAGAGTTTTGTGTCAGACTTCTTAGGCACCTATCCTAATTTGGATAACTACCTGTCCCCCCCCACCCCCCCACCCCTTGGTACATGGTGAGCCATTTCAGTAATTAGTTTTAATTTTTATAATGTTTTCTCCTATGATATTTTTAAATTTTTCTCCTCTGCTCCTCTTCTGTTCTCTACATTATGAACACTGGTTATATATCCGACCACTTTATCTCCTTTTACATATGTCATCTTCTTTATAATTTCTGTTTCATTTTGTGTGATATGTTTATGCTTGTTTTTGACCCTCGCTTTTCCCCCTACTTTTGAACACTGTCAGCTCAATTTTTTTTTATCATAAAAGAGATATTATGCTTTTATTTTAAAATTATTTAAAACATGTTTTAAAATTATTGAATGACTTGTCTAAACTCTTTATCTTTGCATGGATTATTCATCTCTTTCTCAGTCATTTCTGGAGCTTTTAGGTACAGGTTCTAAAATAATTCTTTTCTGTTTATTATTCATTAGTCATTTTTTATGAGACCAGTAATCTGCTAAAAAATATATATGGAAGAAAAGTACAGAGGAAGGGGATACTTTAGTGTTTTTGTTTTTGTTTTTGTTTTGTTTTTTACCAAAAGAGAAATTTGGCTCATCTATCTCTTTGCTGTCTCCTTGGTTCCACCTAGTATACAGTGTTGTCCACAAATAGCTTTTGAAATGAACATTTTTTGGAACTGGTAAAGCCAAAGAAAGTGAGATTTTGTATGTTTTTCTTAATTTCAAACACACATATACACAATTGTATTATGGTTCATGGGAAGACTGCATGGAAGAAATAGCTATAATTGGGGGAGATTTCTATATATTTGCTAACTGTTACACTGTACTATTTATAAATGAATATTTATCCAAATTGCTGCATAGAACCGCCCCTCACCCCACAGTTTAGAAAAAAAACACAAAAAACAACCTTTCAGGCTGACTAAAGAGAAATTGTGACTTGGAGGCCTTTTCATTCTTTCCAGAGCTTGGTTTCTAGCCTTGTGTAACCTGCGGTTAATGAAGTTGCACATGTGAGACCAGCAGTGCCTAGCAACCACATGGCTCTTAATTCCCAGAGAGCCTAACATTCTCAGAGCTGGCAGGACAAACTAATAATGGTCTGCTTTAGATTCAGTTTCACCAAGTGTATCTGGAACTTGATTGATGTCTGGAAGGAGGTGAGAGGAAGCCAGAGATCCCAAGAGATACAGACTGGGTTTGCCCTATGCTGCTCTGAGGAGAAAGTTTCTTCTCTTGAATGGTCAAGTTACCCCAGAGTTGTCATGGCAATCAAAACTCCCTTTAAAAGAAAGGTGTTTTTTGGAGGCCACCTGCTTCTGTTTAGCATTTTTGCCTCCCATTTTAACAATTACCAATTAAATTTTGGGGAAATGTCATTAGAAAAGCAACTAGCTATGAGATATGAAACCTAGAGAGTGTTTCTTCAGGAAGGTTACTGAAAGCTTTACGAGGAATGCAAATTTATTTTTGTTTCACCCTAATAAAAGCATTATGTGTCAATTATGGAAAATTTTGTTGGTACCAGTACATATAAAGAAAATAACATTCATCATAGTCTTACTCTTTAGAAAGAAATACTTTAACATTTTGGTATGTTTCTGCTCTGTCTTTTTCTCTGTGCATATGTCTTATACATTTAGATTATACTTTCTGTACAATTTTGGGTTGTATCATAAACATCTTCCCCCACATTATATATATTTTAGGAAACAATTTTAAATCACTGAGGGATACTCCGAATAAATGTACATATTCTAATTTATTTGATTCTCCTATTGTTGGATATTTATGTTGCTTCTGGTATTTTGGGGATTATAAATAATGCTACAATAAAAATTGGGTGTACATAAATATTTACCTGAATTTTGTATTTTTTTCTCAAGGCAGTTTTCTGATTTACTGGCTCAGGAGTATGAATATTTTAAGCCATCTGGCAAATATTTATTATTCAGTGTTGACACACATTTATTCCAACTTTCTAACTTGTCTTTACAATTTAGCATTTGTTATTAGAAGGATTGCGTGTCTCTGAAATGTCATTGTACTCCCATATATTAGTCAGTTCATTGGTACTATTTAGAGATGTGTGCATGTGTGTGTGATGTATGAATGTGTGAATGTGACTAAGCCAGTGTTTGTCAAACTGTTTTTGTAATCCTTACCTGAGGATATTTTTTCCCACTGTTTTTCTTTTTTTTAGAGAGAGTAGAGGGGCGGGAGGAAGAAGAGAGAGAGAGAGAGAGAGAGAGAGAGAGAGACATAAATGTGAGAGACATATTGATTATTTGCCTTCCGCATGCCCCTGACGGGCTAGGGATCAAGCTTGCAACTGAGGTATGTGCCTTTGACTGGAATTGAACAGGCACCCTGTGTTCCACAGGCTGATGCTTTAACCACTGAGCAAACTGGCCAGGGCTCAAACATTTTCATGAAGCATTAGTTGTGTGAGGTTTTAAAATGCTGAGAGGCAAAATGGTTTATATCCAAATAAATGTAGGAAACACTGGCCTAAATGCTATTTACATTTTGCTCTGCCTGACTACTCACCATGGCTAAGACAGGTCACAAATTGGTATCTGATTGTGTGGGACTAGAACAGTCGGGTTCTCTGGTTTAGTGCCTGGAAACAGTGGTGCCATGGAGCCAACAATCTGAAATACAAGTCTTTCAAACAGGGAATCTTTTTCAGTCTGTGGAAAATCAGACAATAGTTTTCATACCCTCTGACTCATCTTGTGTGGACAGAGATCAGGGCTGAAGGTAAGTACATTTGAAGGCTACTCTTAACATTTTCAGGTCACAGAGGGAAAGCGGCCCACTAAAATTAACTGTATCAAATCTCAAGGACCTGAGGGCTCATATTGAGATGCGTGTGACTTTTTAATCTTGTTTTGCACATTAACTTGGAAAGAAAACACAGTTCCACCTAAGGTAAACAGATATTAATCAGTAGTTTCGTATTATATTTTCCTCATAGTGGAAGGGATTTGCATCCTAATCAGGAGAGAAGATCAAGGATGCCATCTGCTAGTTATATACTTTTTTTGTCATTTGCTAATATTTTTACTCCTTTTCAGGTCTCTGGAATGGAGCAGTTGTACAGATGTTGATGTAAGCATATCTAAATCTCTATTATAGTTCAATGTTTAGAAAAGCTGTCTGTTGACGGCTATGATATTTATATTTCTTTCCTCAGGGACCAGTTGGAGACATTGTTTTTGGTTATTTACAAATATTTTACATTGATGGTGTCTGCCAAGAAATTAAGGGCATCATTATTTACTGAGAAAACCAATTAAATGCTTGTGACACATATTGTTTTATACTTCATCATAGGATAAGATAATTATTCTTTAAATAATTTAATGTAATACCCCTTATACAACCACCATAAATTAATCAGACCTTTTTAAAAATACATTTACATTGGCTATAGAAACTGAATTTTTTTGGAGTTGACAAATTAGTTTCTTGGAAAATCAAGCATTATGAAATCACAAGGAGGTTAATAAAGGTGCCACACAAAGGTAAACTATGGTAGAAATGATGGAAAATTTTCAGAAAAAAAATATAAGAAAGTGAATTATGCTCAATATTTTAGAAGCTTCTGTTCACAGGGTTCAGATTTGTTTCCCTTTAATTTTCACTCTTTGATCCTAGCTCTACTCTTTGAAGCTACCTAAAATAGGTCTAATTCTTCCCCAGTAATAGCCCTTAACCTATTTGAGAATAGCCATTATTATTTTCAAAAATACAGTGTGCTGTCCATTAATATTAGCATCTACATAGTTCTCTGTACACACACACATTAACTTTGTCATGTATATGTGTATTTATGTGCACTTCTAGCACTGCTTGCTACTACACAAATAATATAATTTCAGATAATTATTCTTGGAAATTATTTTTATGCTGTAGTCAAATCTTCACTTTCCCCTTTTGGCCCTTCTCAATAGTTAGGAGGATGCAGATGTATTCACGTTTCCACCTATTTCTGCAAGTCAAGGTATTATAGAAGTCAGAAATGGAAATCTAAAGGCTCTTCTTTCCCTCCTCCCCAGGCCTGACAGACTTCTTGACTTATGAAATCTTTTGGAATTTGAAAATTAGTAAGACCCAACACTATCATGGCCTCACTTGAATTTACCTGTTTTTATAAATGTCTGAATACCCAGCTTAGAGGTAAATTGAAAGTCATGCTTCTTCTCAAATCCTCCTACAGATATGGGTAGTTCAGTTCCTAAAGCCTCTGGCAATACTGTTGATTATTTTGGGGGAGTCTAGCCCCATCAAATGGGGTTCCACTCTCCTCTAATTCACCCACTGTTCCCATTTTGTTGTGTTAAATCCACTTAAATTTTCAGACATCTTTGGATTTCAGAAGGCTGCAACTGGTGCTGATTTTTAGGACAGGTTATTTGAAAAGGAAATTTTAGCTCCTAACAACGCTTTGAAGTTAAATAATGCATGTAAGGCACCAGGATTGTTTTTGAATAATTTATGCAGCAATATTTAAAAGAAAGAAAGTCATTTGCATCAGAAGTAGAGGTTAGTGATAGCTCAAACACCTGGAAATTAAAAAAATTATTAAGAAACTCGAGGCCCAATGCACAAGATTCATGCACTGGGGTGGGGGGGTCCCTCAGCCCGGCCTGTGCCCTCTCATAGTCTGAGACCCCTCAGGGAATGTTTGCCTGCTGGTCTAGGCCCGATCCCCAGTCAGACATCCCTCTCTCAGTCCAGGGCTCTTGCAGTCTGGAACCCCTTGCCCCTTACCGCCCGCCTGCAGCAGAGGCAGGAGAAGCTCCCACCACCTCTGCTGGGCTCGCCAGCCGTGAGCCTGGCTTCTGGCTGTGGCGCTCCCCCTGTGGGAGCACACTGATTACCAGGGGGCAGCTCCTGCATTGAGCATCTGCCCCCTGGTGGTCAGTGTGCATCATAGCGACCGGTAGTTCCACCGTTTGGTCGATTTGCATATTAGCCTTTTATTATATAGGATTGCTAAAAGACATTTACATTCTTAGAAATGGAACAGAGAGTCAATGGTGTTTGGGTCAATTTTATATGATTTCAAGTGTAACAATAATCTTACAAGTAACTCATATGTATAAAAAAATTTAGAAGGCTGAATATGTAACCCAACTTAAAAGAAAACAAAAAGGACCCTTATGTAAGGACATTGCAACCTTGTAGCATCAATGGTGACTTCTTTACCAACTCTTCCATATATGGTTGTTAGTGGTAAGTTAATACTCCTTACTCATGGGAACCATGAAAGGGTTCCTCAAGGCATCTTGGCCCTGCTCATAGAAGTCTGGGCATTATGGTAGAGACAGTGTTGACATTAGGTTAAGATCATAAACTGTGTCACTAGACTGGATTCATCCTGTCCAGTCACTGAATTGACATAAGTCATTTGGCAACTAACTTAGCCTCACATTCACCTATAAAATAGCATTAACAATAGTACCTGTCTCAGAGTTTTGTTATGAGGAGATGAGTTAATATCTGTAAGTCAGTTAGAGCATTGTCTGTAATTAGTGCTATATATATACTTATTAAATAAAATGAGAAAACTGTGAGAGTCTTTTCTGCCTGAAAAAACCTTTAGTGTAAAGACCTGGAGTTTCCACATGTATCATAAAGACTTTTTCTCTAGCTTTGTATATAAGTTGTCAGGTGTGATTTTGTACTGTAAACTAGCTCTCTCCCACCAGGTTATATCCCCTGGGATAAAGTCATCCTCTATCTAGATCTCATCATTATATCCAGGAAGAAAGTACCATAGAAGGGATTCAATGAAAATTGCTCAAGCTTTCCATTTTCATAGTCATAGAGAACTAAAGTTTGGCCTGGATGTACCCCTATATGTGTTTGAAAATTGAAGGCTAATTTAATATCTGTTGAATAATTGAGAGGTGGGGGCAGGATATTTTATGGTGCCAATACTCAGTCTGATTACTTTTAAATTTATTTTTATTTTTGAAAGTATTATAAATGTCCACTTTTGTTTGTTTGTTTGTTTTGGTTTTCCCCCCATTGACCACCTCCTCCCCACACCAGCCCCTCCCAAGTCTTTGCCACACTATTGTCTCTGACCATGGGCTATACATATATACACTAATAAAAGAGAAACATGCAAATTGACCATATCTCCGCTACGCCCACAAGCCATGCCCACCCGCCAATTGGGAACGAGTATGCAAATTAACCCAACCAAGATGGCTGCGGCCACAGAGTGAGCAGGAGGCTTGGGTTTCCCTGGCAATGGAGGAAGCCAAGCTCCCCGCATACCCTGGCTGGCCCTGGCCTCCACTCAAGGCTACAAAGTTTCAGTTATAGAAGATAAATAAATCTCAGATACCAGGGCTTCTGCTTGGGTCACTGGGGGGCGTGGCCGACCTGCAAACCACCACAGACCCCTCGCCCAGGCCACCCCATGCCCCAAGAGAACCCCACCCTGGTCCGGGACACCCTTCAGGGCAAACCAGCTGGCCCCCATTCATGCACCAGGCCTCTATCCTATCTAATAAAAGATTAATATGCAAATTGACTATCACTCCAACACACAAGATAGCTACCCCTATGTGGTCAAAGATGGCTGCCCCCATGTGGACACAAGATGGCCACCACAAGATGGCCAGAAGGGGAGGGCAGTTGGGAGGGACCAGGTCTGCAAGGGAGGGCAGTTGTGGGCGATCAGGCTAGCAGGGTAGAGCAGTTGGGAAGGACCAGGCCTGCAAAGGAGGGCAGTTGGGGGTGATCAAGCCTGCAGGGGAAGGCAGTTAGGGGTGACCAGGCCGGCAGAGGAGGGAAGTTGGGACTGACTGGGCCTGCAGGGAAGGGCAGTTGGGGGGGACGACCCAGGCCTGCAGGGGAGGGCAGTTAGGGGTGATCAGGCCTTCAAGGGAAGTCAGTTAGGGGTGACCAGGCCTTCAAGGGAAGTCAGTTAGGGGTGAACAGGCCTGCAGGGGAGGACAGTAGAGGCAATCAGGCTGGTTCTGCTCACTCTGTGCTTTTCCTGTTGCTCTCTTTCTAATTTTTTAAGTTGTGTAGTTAGATAATTTATTACTGATTTTTTCTTACTTTTTTGAGATAGGCCATCAGAGCTATGAACTTCACTCTCAGGACTACTTTCATTGTGTCCCATAAATTTTAAATTGTTATGTTTTCATTGTCATTTGTTTCCAAGATGTTTTTTATTTCTTCTTTGATCTCTTTGGTAACTCAATCATTGTTTAATAACATGCTATTTAGCCTCCAAGTGTTTGCATTTTTAATTGTTTTTATTGTAGTTTATTTCTAATATTATGCCATTGTTACCTGAGAAGATGCTTAATATGATTTAAATATTCTTGAATTTGAAGAGACGTTGCCTGTGTTCCAATATCTGGTCTATCTTTGAAAATATCTTGTGTGCCCTTGAGAAGAATGTATATTCTGTAGCTTTGCGGTGAAATGTTCTGATGTTGATTAAGTCCATCTGATCTAGTTAGTTGTTTAGAATTTCTGTTTCTTTGCTGATTTTTTGTTTAGAGGATTTATCCAGTGATGTCAATGAGGTATTAAAATCCCCTATTATGATTGTATTGCTGTCAATCTCTCCCTTGATATCTTACAGAAGGTTTTTATGTATTTGGGTACTCCTGCACTGGGTGCATATATGTTTGCCAGAGTTATATCCAATTGTTGTATCAATACCTTTTGTATTATGAAGTGGCCTTCCTTATCTCTTGTTATGATCTTCACTTTGTGGTCTATTTTGTCAGATATAAATATTGCTATCCAGCTTTTTTTTTTTTTTCATTTCCATTTTCCTGAAAAATATTTTTTCATCCGTTTACTTTCAGTCTGTGTGAGTCCCTTGTTCTGAGGTGGGTCTCTTGTAGACAGCATATATATGGGTCATGTTTTCTTATCCATTCAGCCACTCAATGTCTTTTGATTGGAGCATTTAGTCCATTTACATTTAAGGTTATTATTAATAGGTGTTTGTTTGTAGCCATTTTTATTCTTTATGGCTGTGTTCCTTCTTCCTTTCTACTTCTTGTTTTTACAACAGTCCCTTTAGCATTTCTTGCATTGCTGGCTTGGTAGTGATGAACCCCCTTAGTTGTTTTTGTTTTTTTTGTCTAAAAAGTTCCTGATTTCCCCTGCAATTTTGAGTGCTAGCCTTGCTGGGTAGAGTATTCTTTGATTTAGTCCCTTGCTTTGCATCACTTTGTATACTCTATTCCATTCCCTTCTGGCCTGATGTGTTTCTGTTGAGAAATCATTTGACAGGATCCCTTGTAGGTAACTCTCTGTCTCTCTCTTGCAGCCTTTAAGATTCTCTCTTTGTCATTTATGTTTGCCATTGTAATTACGATGTTTCTAGGTGTGGACCTTTTGGGTTCACCTTGTTTGGACTCTCTGTGCTTGTGTGAACTTTTTCTTCCCCACATCAGGGAAGTTTTCTGTCATTATTTCTTCAAATAGGTTTTTTAATACTTGCTCCTCTTCTTGTCCTTCTGGCACCCCTATTATACATATGTTACTTCGTTTCATGTTGTTCCAAATCTCCCTTAGGTTCTCCTCCTGCTTTCTAACTTTTTTCTCCAATTGCTGTTCAGATTGAGTGTGTTTCTCTGCCCTATCTTCTAACTCACTAATTTGGTCCTCTGCTTCTTCTAGTCTACTTTTGAAACCTTCCATTGTGATTTTTATTTTAGCTATATAATTTTTTATTTTCTCTTTTCTTATCCAACAGGTTTATGATCTGTATGAGTCTTACTCTGAATTCTTTTACTGACATATTGCATGCCTCCGTTTCATTTAGTTCCTTTTCTGGTGATTCCTCTTCTTTCCTTGGGGGCTTGTTTCTTTGTCTTCCCATTTTTGCTCTCTCTTTCTGGCCCTGGCTACCCTCCTTGGGGTTTGAGAGGTTGAAGACTCTATCAGGGCAATGGTCTGCAAATTATTAGTCCAGAGGCTTCGTTTCCTTGAGTCTCAACCCTTTATTGACTGCACTCTGAGTTTTATCCCCTTCTCCCACAGATCTGGTCCCTCCGTTGTCTGCTTCAGATGTTCAGGGAGGTGGGAGTGCATGCACAGTTCCTCTGGTGTATAATTCCCTGTGAGGACCCAGAGCCCTCTGGCATTCAATTTGCTGTGGGCCCCAGCATTCATGGCAGAGTGGCACCCTAGGTCCCTCTGACAGTGCACTTTCAGTGTGGTCCTGTGGCCCCTTGCTGGGCACACTGGTTGCTCCGGGTCTCCCCTGCTGGACTGTCCCAGGGGCTTGGGGTGGAGTGTGTACATGTTTCTCTGGGTCGCACAGAACTCACTTTCTTGTAGCCCAGAGTGACATGTGTACTGGGGTGATCCAGTTTGCCCCTCCTTAGTGTGTAGTGGGGGGAAGTGGTTGCCCTGGGTCACTCAGTCTGTGTTCTCCTGTCTCCTGGAGTGCGGTGTACGTTGTGTTGCTCTGGGTGGCCCTGGCAGGACTGTCCCAAGGGTTGTGGTGGAGCAGGTACGGCTTGCTCTGGGTCGCATAGTCAGAGCTGTGTCCCTGAGTGAGGCATGTTCTGTGTTGCTCTGGGTCACCCCGGCAGCAGGTCCCAGGATTCGGGGTAGAGCGGCCACCGGGTCGCTCCAGGTGAGGCTAGCAGCACGTTTCTGGTTCTAGGGTAGGGGTGGGGCACACTTGCACTCACTGTGGGGTCTTGGAGCTGGATCCTAGGACTCAGGGTTCTAATGGGCTGGTGAGGAGGTCTGCAAGGTGGTTGTTCCAGGTGGGTTATAGCTGGTAAGCAGCATTCTCTAGGTGTCCTCTGCCCTTCCTTATTGAAAATTATCTCTTCAGCTGTGTCTAATTTGTTAATTCAGGGTGGATGTTCTCCAATTTAGTTGCTTTTCTGGCCTGGCCTTAGGAGGAGGTACAAGACATTGCTGCCTATTTGGCCACCATTTCCTCTCCACCTCCATTTCTTTTTTAAAAAAGAAAATCAAAAGTGTTTTTATTAAGTTCAGAGAGAGGAAGCAAGAGGGAGAGAGATGGAAACATCAGTGATGAGAGGGAATCATCTAATGGCTGCTTTCTTCATGCCCCCTATAGGGGATCTAGCCCACAACTTGGGCATGTGACCTGACCTGGAATCAAGCCTGGAGCCTGGTTCATAGGTTGATACTCAACCACTGAGCCACACCAGCTGGACACATACTACTTTTCAATCACACGTCTATCTTTAGCTCTAGACAACCACTGATAACTAATCACTATAGATTAAATTTGCCTTTTCTGAGACTTCTGTACCTGGAACTACAGAATACACACTCTTTGTGTTTGGCTTTGTTCACTCAACATGTTTTTTTTTTTTTTTTTAAATTCATTGTGTGTGAATTAGTCAATAGCTTGTTTCTATTTATGTTAAATAGTATTCAGTTGTATGAATATACCAAAATTTATTCACAAATTCATATATTGATGAATATTTGAGTTATTTTAAGTTTTCTTTTATAAGTAAAGCTGCTATGAGCATTTATGCATAATTTTTTTTGTGTGTGGTCACAAGGTATCATTTTTCTTGGAGAGGAATTGCTATATCATCCTGGAAGTGTTTAATTTTGTAAAAAAATTACCAAATTGTTTTTGAAAATAGTTGTATCATTTTAAACTTTCATAAATGTGTGAGAGTTCCAAACATCAAGCACAATATTTTATGTTGTCAATATTTTTTAATATTAGAAATTCTAGTATATAGTGATATTGTGCTTTCAATTTGCATTTCTCTGACAGTAAATAATATTGAGCATATTTTCAAATGCCTGCTTTTCAATTAGGTATTTGTCACATATATATGTCAAATTTATATATGTACATATGATTTTTTCTGCTAATATACTGAATTACGTCAATTGATTTTGCAATGTTAAGTGAACCTTATATTTCTGGGATTAATCACATTTAGTCATGATTCTATTGAGTTGGGTGGTTTTTCCTAAGCAGGATGCAAGGAAGATTTATTTCCTGAGTTCTTGTCCAGATGGATTTTAAGAATGAAGCCACGGCCCTAACTGGTTTGGCTCAGTGGATAGAGTGTCGGCCTGCGGACTAAAGGGTTCCAGGTTCGATTCCGGTCAAGGGCATGTACCTTGGTTGCAGACACATCCCCAGTAGGAGGTGTGCAGGAGGCAACTGATCAATGTTTCTCTCTCATTGATGTTTCTAACTCCCTATCCCTCTCCCTTCTTCTCTGTAAAAAATCAATAAAACATATTAAAAAAAAAAAAAGAATGAAGCCACGGACAAAAGGTGGTAGATGAAAAGGGTGGAAATTTATTGGAAACAAGTACAAACTCCCATGTAGGGAGGGGGTCTCAAAGCGGGTAACCCACCAAGCTCCTCTTTGCTAAGGTTTATAAAGGATACAGTTCTTTGTTTCTTGATATTCCCTTCTAATTGGTAACTAAACAGCTTCAAAGCTCAAAACCCATGTGGTGCCTCCCTCTTTCTCTACCCCTTCAGTGGTAGAATTCTCTATCCCCTGTGAAAAATCTGTTTTCTTCTTTCTCCCATTTGTCAGCATTTCTCTATCCGCTGTGAAAGTGTTTTTCCTCTTTCTCCCCATACCCGGTGGCCTTTCCCTATCTTCTGTGAGTGGATGTTTTCCTTTCCCTTTATCCTGTGTCACCTTTTTCCCCTCTCTATGAATGTATGTATTTTGGCAGCTCCAAACCCCCAACTATGCCTTCATCCCCCTAATTGCAAAAACTCCCTAAACCTGCCTATTTTACCCTTAAAACTCCTTTCACTATTCCTTTTTTAAAAAGTTTTAAAATATATTTATTTTTATTAAAAATTTTTAACATTGAGATTATTGCAGACTTTTGCATATATTTTAAAATATTTTCATCTGTGTTTATGACACATATCTGAAGTTTTCTTGTAGTGTCTTTTTCTGGTTTTGTTATTGTAGTAATACTGACTTTTGAGTTTAAAATAGCTTTTAATCTATGCCTAGTTTTGACCTACTACTAAGACATTTTCCTTTTGGAGTTTCTCCTGAATGCCAAAGCATCAGATCAGCAAAAAATGTAATGTATTTTTTGGTTTGCTGCAGAATTTTAGTAATTAGTTTATGTGTGCCATGAGATGAAAAAGATTGAAAATGGCTGCTCTATAGTGCTTCTCTCTAGAACTCAGCCTTTCAAATTCTGGTCACCTAGCCTCACTGCACTCAGATCTCTGTCTTCTTAACTCAGTACCATGGCCTAAATAGGACCATGAGGTAGAAAGTTGGGAATATTGTAGAGACCACCTCATTTATTCGCCTTTTTAAAGGATCATTAGCTTACCCTGCCTGTGGTCTAAAGTCTGAACACAGTTTTGGAATGTATTTTGTTCCATTTTCTAGTTTTTCATGAGGGAATAAGTTCATTTCCTTTTATGCTGTCATTGTCAGAGGCAAAATTCCAGTGCCCTACTTTTTGTCCTTTAAAATCCATTGAGTTTTAATGGGTGTCTGATCCTGCACTCTTTGCATGGAGTGAATGAAACACTGCATGAATAAATAAAGCACCGGGTAGTGTTTCTAATTGTGGGGCAATCTGTGCTTTCTCATTTATGAAAGTGGCCATAAATAGGCATCCATTCATTAATTGGACCGTCACTGAATCCTAAACCAGTTTGGTCAATGACAAGATTTAGAAACGTCTCTGAGATCTCTTAAGATCTAGCTATTTGTTTACTTAAAGATCCAGATATTATTTACAAAGTGATGAAAGAGTTTTTGGCTCATATTTAAAAAAAAATCTATTTAGGTTTATTTGAACACCATTTTTTCTATCTTCGGAAACAATACATAAATAAAAACTAAAAAACTTCTAATTAATTTGGAAACACAATTTTATATAACTTCAACAGTAGGCCTAAATTAGGGAAAAGAACTGAAATCATTATGCTCTTAAAGAGGACTACCCTATTATTTTATGGGCTCAGCATATCAAAATTTAAATTATTCAATCAAACATTATAAAGATGATGATACTAATGATCAGCATCATGAGGGCATATGTTTTACAATTAAATTTTTAATTATGATGAGAATTTGTACTATTTACCCATAATAGTTTATCTGCTCCCTTTTTATGCTTTAATAAAAAGCAATTATAGAATGATTGCCTGAAGTTAGAGTTTAAGCCTGTAAGAATAAATTACTGAAGCAAACAGGTCATTTAGGTAATCAGTGTGTTGACTTAGGCCTCTGAACAACGGAATACACCAAGCACTAGTTATTTTGTGTATTACTGACATTCAGATATAATGATAATGAAGTTTGAAAATTATTAATATGCTTTTCTCTTTTGACTTTTTGAATATAAGACCTTTGCCCTAGTTCCCAGGGGGTAAACATTACCTGGGACTATATTAGAAACTGATAACCTAGAATACAAAGAGAAAGACAGTTAGTGTTCACCTTTTGACATGCAAAATAAAATTATGCCACACATTAGCCTTGCAAATCTTACCTTAACCTTGAAAAAGGTTTTCCAAATTTCTTTATCACTTCATTTAACATTTTAAGGCTAGTCTTAAAGGATTCTTTCCACTGTTTTTTCCAACAGTGTAAGACTCTCCTTCCTTCTATGACAGGTCTTCTCTGATAGCAGGGAGGTACAACTGAAAGGAAGTAGGAGAAAGCCCCCTCACCTCCCCAAGGCTGGGCCAGGTAGTAGCATGAAGAAGTTTGGAAAGAAAAGAAAATGCCTAAGTATTTGTGTCCCCGTTTCTTTTGGAGCCTTGACTGGGGTTAAACTTGTGGCTCACTAAATCTAGGAGCCCTAAGAAAGTTAGGGGCTCTAACCTAGTACTTGTTAGGTCTCTATGAGGAGGCTACACACATTAAAGTTGGTGTGTACCACTGATCACATGGATACCTTGAAGTTTACAAATCCTGGGCTGAGTCAAGAGGTATTGTAAAGGGCAAGGTGATCCCAACAGCACAAGCTGGCGTGGACAGCTCAACCCGGAGCCTGGTGGAGGAGGAACCATAGACCCAGGAGTTGCAGCCATGGAGAACTGAAAACAGATTGAGTTGATAACAGTTAGGTGGCTGAGGCTTCCTCTGAGTGCTTCTGGAGCCAGAAGACTGAATCATGAACCAGCAGCTGTAAATTGCAGTAAAGGAGGCCAGCAGGGCTCATAGTGGCAAGGTCAACAAAGGCCATAGCCCTTTAGAACAGTAGACAACAGGGAGCACATATCTGAGGATTAGCATGAAGTCATTTCTACCAATGCCATTGAAACCACAGTGCCCACAAGGACATTTGTGCTACCCTTCTCTACTCCTGTAGATTCCTCAAAGAGGAAGAGGGAGGAGGAGAATATTAGAGACACTGAGAATTTTAATCCAGAGCAAATGAATCCCATAGTTCATTTAGATTTGGTTCTAATTTTACAGCTTTAATCTGGATTGGAGAGTTCATTTTTCTCACCTCACTCACTAGGGTATCAACCACAGAGATTATTTGTGGCTAGAACTTTGTTAAAACAACACCACAATGTCCATTTCCTCTCCATGTTTAACTTGAATTAAAATTTACTTTAATTAATGGTTTATAATTTTGATGTAAATTTTAGACACGTTATCTTTATGTATCTGTATTAGTTTTATTGAAAACATCAATCTAAAATGTACATAGTTTATTTGCAGTACTATGGCAGGTTCAGCAAACACATACATGGGTGCTATCATTTTCTGCCTGTCCTTTAACCCCCCAATTCTTCCCATTCAAAAGCACCCATGATACCATCACCAATCAGTCAAAGGATTGTATAAAGTTTTCAATATGACATGCTAGGCAGCAACCACTAATTGCTCAAAGTGGCAGGAGAGAAGAAATTTATTTTGCATTCCTGTACAATGAGGAACCCAAAGGTCTTTAAGATATGATCACTGCCCTCCAGTGAATAATTGAATTAAAAAGATAAGACATGTGTAGAGGTGGACTAGTGAACTAGGTATTGTATCATGTAGGATGTGTAAGAAGTGGAGCAAACAAGTGCTACAGGATTTCACACAGGGAAGAAGAAACTGGAACCTGGGAACATCAAGGAAATATTTATCAAAGGTGTGTTTCTTCAGGTGTACCGTGAAAGCAATTTGGATAGATGAAAAGGATAAAGGAGGAAATTCAGATGTGGTGAGTAGACCTCAAATTCCCAACTATACCAGAATAAGCCAAGTATGCATTGTAAAAACATGTAAAATTTGGGTTCAAAATCCACTCAACCACTTACCAACTGTGTGAAGTTGGACAAGTGACCTTAATTTTTTTTAAAATCCATTTCCTCATGTGTGACAATGCAGAAGCTAATAACAAAATCATAGTATTTTTGAAGATTGAAATAACTTAGAAGGCACTGAGTTTAGTTCAACGATGTGATTTAACTCTATTTACTTTCTGTTCATCACTGCCTTTCATCTCCTTTGATTCAGCACATTCTCTTACAGAAGATTTTGTTCCATACAGAGTCCCCTATTTCCATTATTACTTTGCATGACACCCTTCCAATTCTGATTATGTTAAAAATTCAGAAAGGGTCACTTTAAATAGATGCTTCTGAAAGGGACCACAAAACCAAGAACACTTGATTCAACTGCCAGAGTTAAATAAGTGTGACATTTCACATTTCACAAGCTCTGCTTTAAGCCCCACATACAATATGCTATTTCTCATGAGTGGCAAGTTAAAATGATTACGTGTGCTAGAGACTTTAGGTTACATTTTCATATCATCTGCCAATATGGTTATTATATTTTGTTAGCTATTTTCTGTTTAAACTTCCCAGTGTATAAGGGTTTAGATACAGAGTTATTTAGTCATGTGGCTGTTGTCATAACACTGTTAGGTCAGAGAAACCTGAGCTCAACTACTCCAGTGTTTGCTTTATTTCTTCCTAGCCCTCTGGCCAAAGTGGAGGTGAGGAGTTATGCATATATGAAATTAATGAATTTGCTGAGATCAGGTTATAATTAATTGGATGATATAATTCCACAGTATCAAATTTTCTGCTGAAAGTAAGACTCCACCTGCATTCTGAACACCTATATGGTTATCCATGGTGGTAAAATCATATTTCTTATGTGCTTACAGAATGGTCTCAGGACTTGGTAGCTTGCCAACCAATGTTTAACAGTCAGTCAATATCTAAATAGGTGTTATGTACAGTGTAGCAGGTTAGGTTATGAATTGGCAAGGAGAGACATTACACACTCATATCCTCTCTCTCTCTCTCTCTCTCTCTCTCTCTCTCTCTCTCTTTCTCTTCTGTTCCCTTTCCTCTGTCTCTAATCCTAGCCAAGGATAAAGGAAGTGAGGTAGCTATGCAGAGCAGAAAAAGATGGCATTTTTGGGGTAAGGTTTTTCTCTTGTTCCTAGATTCTTTATGCTTATAACATTCCTGGACTGTTAGGATCTTTCTAGGGTTGCAAAATAAGCTGAATTCTTGCACTCCCCTGCTTTTTCCTACTTAAGTTTACATTTCATTATTGACCCAGCAATCTAAGTCTTCTGGTTAAGGGATTTAAAAAATATATCAGGTTCCTTGGTTCATGAACCAAACTCAGAGCTAGCAATGCTAACTGGGGTGGAAAATGGAGTCTGAGCCCGAATGTCTCAGGAAAATATCTCTAGATGTGGCTTCCATTGTCCTAGAATATCAATCTCCCCAAACTATCATTAGACACTCCCTCTTTTATCAATATGTCTGGGCCTCCTGGGAATGGCAGGATGTGGGCAATCTGCTGAGAGGATGGCGCAAGCTAGGGGAACTATGAGAACCACTAAGAGTTTGTCAGTTGGCTCATGTTAGCTATCTTTTAAGATCAAAGGCTCAAAAAGGTTCAAACTTTTTGGTCTCTGGGCTCACATGCAGTTTTAGATTTGTTTCTTGGTATTAGTAAGACCAAGGCTGCCACATCCATTTATGCTAGGGTTCAGGATCTGAAGAAGGAGCCATGTACAAATGAAAACACTAGACAAGAAATATGAATTTAGAAGGCATGGGGGGCCAGGCAGAAACCTCTCTCTAGTGGAGAAGCTCACTGAAACCCTGGACCTGTCAGCTTTTATTCACTTGAAAAATACACATTTGCCCTTTAGGAGTGCATACAGACATATCAAAGGTAAAGTTTGGTAAACAGTAAAAAGATTATCAGGTTAGGGAATTGCCTTCAGCCATAGAGCCCACAGCAGGGCAATATTATGCTGATTTTCAGCCCTGCTGAATATCAAAGTCCATTGGCCTTCTGATGGGTCTTTTTTTATTTATATGCTATCTACTGTTGGTTTTAGCCTCCGGCACAAGGCCTTATTCCTGGGGATAACTTCAAGTTTATCATATACTCATGATGATCATAGTTTTAGTGTTGATTCCTCGAAACAGTGGTTCTCAAGTGCTGGTCTAAAGACCAGTGCTTGTCAGTGACAAGGGTTCCACTAGTTCAGAGTACGATAGGAGGAATGTTGGTTTCTCAAATTTATGCAGGGAAATTTTAGGGGTCTAAGAAATCCCAAAGTCTAGAAATTATACTAGCGCATATATCCTAAGAAACCTGAAACACTAATCAGAAAGAATGTATGCACCCCTATGTTCATAGCAGCACAATTTGTAATAGCTAAGATCTGGAAACCACCCAAGGGCCCATCAGTAGATGAGTAGATAAAAATGCTTTGGTACATTTATACCATGGAATACTATGCAGCAGTAAAAAAGAAGACTCTTTTACCCTTCAAGACAGTATGGAGGGACCTGGAGAGTATCATGCTAAGTGACTAAGTGAGTTAGAGAAAGACAAATATCACATGATCACACTCATATGTGGAATCTATGTAACAAAATAAACTGATGAATAAATGGAGTGGATCCAGAGTCATGGAAGTATGGAACTGAGTGCAGAATCTCAGAGGAATGCGGGGGAGGGTGGGTGGGTGGGAAGTAATCAACCAAAGACCTTGTATGCATATATGCATAACCCATGGACACAGACAATAGGGTGCTGAAGACATGGGGCAGGGGGAATAGTGGGGGGAGGGTTGGTGGAAGGGGAACAATGGGAGAAAAAGGTGTAATACTTTCAACAATGAAGAATTATTTAACAAAACAAAAAACAAATGAATAAAA
This sequence comes from Cnephaeus nilssonii, assembly GCF_951640355.1. Taxonomy (NCBI): domain Eukaryota; kingdom Metazoa; phylum Chordata; class Mammalia; order Chiroptera; family Vespertilionidae; genus Cnephaeus; species Cnephaeus nilssonii. Next base: position 63,024,660 of record NC_137072.1, on the reverse strand, counting down.
AGATAAAAATGATCCAACAGCATCTTAATTCACCTATTACAGAAGTTGAAATGGACAATTAGAATATATTTTTAAATTAGCAGCTCTTCTGTTCTTTTCTCAACCTAGAACAAGCAAGATATTCTTTAAGTAGTAGGATTTCAAATACTGATCAGAAACATTGGTCACTGTCAGATACAAAATATGGTGGAAGATAAATTAGGTCATAGTTTATATAAGAATAAAGATATATGGCCATGTCTAACTCTACTTAGAGAAATTGTTTAGGAAATTTACCTAGGAGAGGTGAACACTGGGAAGGATTTTACAACAGTAATTAATTAGTAGATTTAGATAGTGTCTCTGACATCATTGGCTCATCAATCAACATGTGTTTAGAGCATAGCATTTACTCAGATTTCTGTCAGCTTTTATATTGCTTTTTATTCACTTACTCCATTACATGTCAACCTGTGTGTGGCTGTTACTTATTATTTCCTCAGCATAACGGATATGTGCATATCCATAGAACATGACAAATAGTCATAGAATTCTATGGTTTTCTCTTTGGCACAGCCTGTGATTCTAAACTTCAAAGTCCCAAAGTCCCTTTACTTGGTTTTTATGTGTGTGCATGCTTGTTTGTTTTTAAGACTATCCTATGTATCCAGGCAATAATCACTTATTGCCTCGTTTCAAGGCCTTCTCAAGAATGCAATTCACTATTGATAAATCAGTCATTCATGTATTGTTCAGTTAAGTCCCCTTAGTTGGATGAGTTTAACAATATTATCATCATAGACCAAGTGGCTTCCCAGATAGGAAATACCCTTTGGAGCTAAGAAATTATATGGCTTTATATTTTCTGTTCTTATAATGACTAATACCAGGTGGTACTTTTAGGTAGCTTTATTTAAAAATTTTTAAAAATATATATGTTTTTATTGATTTCAGAGAAGTTAGAGGGGAGAGAGAGAGATAGAAACATCAATGATGAGATAGAATCATTGATTGGCTGCCTCCTGCACATCCTCTACTGGGGATCGAGCCCACAACCCGGGCATGTGCCCTTGACTGAAATCAAACCCGGGATCCTTTAGTCCACATGCCAATGCTCTATCCACTGAGCCAAACCAGCTAAGGCGAGGTAGCTTTAGATTTATGAAGCACAGTATCTAAATCTCAACAAATATATCAATCAGAGCAAATAATTACATTTTGTGTTAACCTGTTGACTTGGTTGTTGATGATAGTAGTGGAACTATATAGAAAGGCAGATTTTTGGCCATTATTACTTTTCTAAGCTACAATAAAACAAAGGATAAACAAAATCTCATGCATTATTAATATTCTTGCTGTTTCCATCATGTTCTTGTCTCTACTTAAATTCCTATATAATCTACTGAAGGATATCACATTAAAAGTAGATTTTTATTGGAGGGGTTGGGAAGGAATCTACTTTATAAGAGAAAACCAGTAAAATTGAAGAATTAACACTTCTATACTACAGAAATGAGTTTCTGATCAGATATGTGTAGTTTCTCCACTATATCATCACCACCACTACCACCACCACCACCATCAGCAGCACCATCCAATGATGTTTTTTTTTAAATATATTTTTATTGATCTCAGAGAGGAAGGAAGAGGAAAAGAGAGACAGAGAGAGAGAGAGGTCAATAATGAGATAGAATCACTCACCAATTGCTTACTGCATGTCCCCTACTGGGGACTGAGCCTGTAACTGGGGAATGTGCCATGACTGGGAATTGAACCATGACCTCCTGGTTCATAGGTCGATGCTCAACCACTGAGCCATGCCAGCTGGACACCATCCAATGGTTTTGATGACCAAATGGAGAATTTTCTCCCCAGATAAACATTGTGCTACTCATCAAATACTACTTCTATCTTTCTATATATTCCATTCTTTCAAATTTTCTTTAAAATGGAAATTTGTTACTTGGCATTGGATGACAATAATTTTAATCAAGGTAATTTTTCTAACTTAGATTTTATAAATAAATAAACCAAGACAAAACAAAACAAAAATTTCAACTCATTTTGTAGATGGTTAGTTATCCAACAAAATAAAGTGTATTCTCTCTTGTACTGTAGTTGTCTAAGAGAAATGTCCAGCCAGGGTCCATACTTCCCATCTATTTTTGCATCTAAGTAAGTCCAGGAGATTGGTTCTTGCCAATTCAATGTGAGAGGTAATGAAATCTCCCAATTTCTCATTTTGGTAGCTCTATGAAGATGAGCACAGTTACGTGTTCCAATATCTTGGAAGCCAGGTTTTGAGATGGCAGAGCCATGAGTTAAAAAGAGTTTGAGTTCTTGAGCCAATACATAGAGGAGAAAAACTCACCAGCAATACACATTTTAGATTTTACATAAAGAAGTAAATTTCTATTATGTTTGAACATTAAAATTATTATTTTAATTTTGTCTGTAGTTAGACCTAAATTTGGAATGTACTTCAGCTGTGATATCTGATTTAACATCCTGTTACTTATACAGTCATCAAATACTTACAGAGAAACTACCACACACACACACACACACACACACACTCATACTCTCATACACATATGTAAATGTAGAATATTTGCATAGAACTTACTGTGCTAGGAACAAAGGAGATTTGTAAAAGAAGACATACTTTTTGGCCTCAATGACAGTGAGCCTGCCTTGCTCTCCAGAAATCTTTCTCATGGTGAATATCTCTTTTCCTGACTTTTCATTCTTTTTTTGTTAGGTTGTTTGTCAACAGCAAGTTTTCCAAGGCCCTATTCTCTTATTCCCTATAGTCAATTCTTTTGCTCAATTATTAACTCTATGAATGAGTTCTAAATCCATTTCTCTGGTCATGGCCTCTTAACTATGTTCTAATTTATATTCCAATTATTTACAGACATTTTCACTTGAATGTCCCCCAACATCTTAAGCTCAACTAGGAGGCAATTTAGAGTTATAATTAATAGCACAACAAAAAGAAGTTTAACTTATTGTTAAAGTTAAATTTTCTACAGCAAGACAACTATTAATTGAACAACCATCAAACTAATTGCCTTGTCACTAGCTTATATTGTTTCTATTAATTATAAGCTTTTTACTAAAAGGAAATGCAACATGCATGCCCATTGAGTTTTAGTCAAAATGAATTTGTGTATCTCCTTTACATAAATAAGCTAACAATAAACTACACATTCTAAAAAAGAGTTGTAGCTATAGCAATTTAAAGGCTTTATTCTGACATAAAACATTCAAATATCTCTTCACCAATGAAACATTTATAAAAGTGTTTGCCAATTTTGACCTTTTTCCAAGTTCTCTATAGAATGAGGCACAAGGGTAAGAGTCTGAGGTTAAAAAAAGCCACGTCTAAGCTTGTTGGAAGAGTTGATGACATAGTTATCAGGAGTTCTATTTGCATATAGGTTCCAGGAGATTCTGGGGAAAGAGAAGGACTGGAAATATTGGATATTGCCTCTACTGACCCTACACTAAGATCCTTAAGTGATCAGATCAAGCACCAACTCTTAATATCTGTAGTGATATCATGAATACACTGAAAGAAAAGAGTCAAGGCTTCCAGTCAAGAAGGTGGCATAGGTAAAGGCAATACTCCCATTCTCCCACAACCACATCAGAATTACAACTAAACTACGGAACAGCCATCATTCAGAGCCTACTATGTATGGTGTCAGATGGGTACCAGATTAAGGAATAATTACTTAGTAAGCTATATAATGTCTCATCACTGGGTTGTACACCTGGAACTCATAGAATACTGTATGTCAACTGTAATTGAAGAAAAATTATTTAAAGTAAAAAAACACACAGAGAGTCAAGTGCCTGAAGCTTTGGGGTGTATTCTGGTTATGAACCAATGAGGAGAGATAATTTTAGACATAGCAATGAAGCATCATTAAAATTAATCTTTGACTCAATTCATGGCATAAGTACCAATTCCTAGAGAAAGGCATGGTGAGGCAAACAAAAAAGAGTTAAATAAAATGGTGTGTTACTATAGGCATTTTAGAAACTGAACACAGGCTTTTAGGTTTTAGATTTTATATATTTCATACACATTCATATTTTTCAACACATATTTTCTTTTAGAGAATAGTAATAGAGAAGGTGGGACTACAGAAATGGTGATGTGACAGGAAGGGCATATGTGGATAAGAAGGTTGGCAGCTCATTAAGAGGTATGAGATGGTGTTTGGGACTGGCTATAAAAAGGTATGTCTGAATCTATCTTCCAAATAATTTTGCAGGAACCTTCATAATACCTTCTTCCCTCTCTCTTTTTCTTCGCCCCTCTCTCCTCCTTCTTGCCTTCTGCCATTTATTTTTTCTTTCTTCCTTATCTTTCTTCATTCCTTTCTTCATTCCTTCCTTTCATCTTTATATCCTATATAATAAAAGGTTAATATGCAAATTGACCAAACAGTGGAACAACTGGTCGTATGATGTGCACTGACCACCAGGGGGGCAGATGCTCAATGCAGGAGCTGCCCTCTGGTGGTCAGTGAGCTCCCATAAGGGGAACACTGCTCAGCCAGAAGCCCTGAGTCAGGCTCACGGCTGGCGAGTGCAGCGGCAGTGGCGGGAGCCTCTCACGCCTCTACCGCAGTGCTAAGATTGTCTGACTGCCGACTTAGGCCTGATCCCCGCAGGCCTAAGCCATCAGTCAGACATCCCCCATGGGCTCCTGGACTGTGAGGGCTGAGGGGACCCCCCTGAGTCCACAAATTTTGTGCACCAGGCCTCTAGTTTTTAAATAATATTTATTGAGTTAGCTATGACTCTGCACAAACCTTTACCTCAATTTCTTTTATCAAATGTGATGAATGTATCCATTGTACTGATACTACTCTGATGATGAGAATGATATGAGATAATAGATATGAATATTCTTTGAAAATATTTCAAGAAGCCACAAAACTCACTATTTCTGCCACACTGTGAGCTTTCTGGGAACAAAATCATTCTGGCTGACTGAGCTATATTATTCTCTACTTTATTCTCTTGCTTAACTGTAACATCAAACAATCCATATTAGAAATACTTCACTTGTTTAAACATAGGATAATTTATCTAGATGAGAAAATTAGCTTGAAGTCATAGACTTTGTCTTTGGTATTCATCTTTTTTTTTTTTTTTAACTATTAGTTCCCTTGTCATCACTTTTTTGCTCATGGTGACATAATATATTACCACATCCCTGAAAAAATTAAAGTTGGATTAGTTTATGAATTAGCATGATTAACTAAAATACTATCATTTATGATCAGAGTCTGAAATAAATCTATATCATGTTGAACTTGACATAAATGAAGTAAGCAAATTAACTGACCTTGGGCATGCCCAGTTATTAATAGTCATTTGACAAAAACACATTAAGTGGAATGAAAAATTATAGAAAAACCTATGTACATGTAAAAATGTTTCCATTCTTAGACACTTACTAACACAGTTGTGAAGGTAATGTGAATGGGGCTTAATGTAAACTTATTATAGTAGTTGCCATTTACCAAAACAGTATGGCACCATCTTAGAGTAAATCTTTAGTTAGCAATCTAACTGCAAAGCTTCATCTTAAGAGTTAAGAGAGATAGGCTGGAAAATGCTATTAGAGATATACATCAAAAATAGTATATTACAGGCTGAGAAGAGCATAATGGATGAAAGGCTTTTAGTTTGCTCTTTTTGAAGTACTATTTTAAAGGGTCATGCCTGTCTAGATTGTGTCAAGGTGTCATACAGCTATGTTGTAGATGAAACATGTTAGCTCTGGGGAAAGAGGTAGCATCAATGAAAGAAAATGTCCCACTTCCTATTACATGAGTCCGTGACACACAGCTGGCATTCTCTGCATTTCTCTGGAGTTCTGGAAGGAATCCTAAGCATAGACCATTACTCTCTTTTTCCTGTTAAGATTGTGATATTAGCTATGGTTATGTTGAAATCCATTATTTCCTTTAAGGTTTTAGTACTCCATTATTTGTTCTTGTGATAAGCTCTCTAAATTGTGCCTTACTATTTTCACATCTGCTGGAACCTGTTGCATAGAAACAAGGAGCATACAATGCCTTAAACGCTATTCTTAATTTAGCCAAGGAAGGAAGAACCAACATTGTATGGCATATCTGGGGTATGAGTGTGTAAGGAATGGGAATTGAATAAGGTAAAAATGTTCATTGATTTTTCTTCACCCACAAACATTTATACATATACTTCCTTTTCTGACACTTATTTTAATAAGAGAAACACATTTTCTAAAAATATATTTTTATTGATTTCAGAAAGGAAGGGAGAGGGAGAGAAACATCAATGATGAGAGAGAATTATTGATTGGCTGCCTCCTGCACGCCCCCTATTGTGGATTGAGCCCAGAACCCAGGCATGTGCCCTTGACCAGAATTGAACCTAGGACTCTTCAGTCCACAGGCTGATGCTCTATCCACTGAGCCAAACCAGCTAGGGCATAACATATATATATATATATATATATATATTTTTTTTTTTTTTACAGTCCTTCAAAATACTGCAGGTAGGGCAGGGAGGATGATGTGCTAAACTGGCTTGTCAATTTGTAAGTTGTGACCATAGCTATTCTCCTTCTTCAGTACACAGAACGTAGGTATCATGAATCAACATGAAATTATCCTCAACAGGCATACAACCAATCAGTTGCTGAGTTTGTTTAATGGCAGTAATGTCGTTGCTGAAATCTTGTAACAAAGCATTCCCAGACAATGGCCAGAATTTAAATTGCTACTTAATCCAGGTTGACAGGTAGTATTACTGGTGAAACACAGGGGCTTGGGCTCTCGACCGCTGTTCACAGGACTTTATGGCATGTTACTGCCTTGTTCTGGACAATGCCCAGTCCATTTCTGATGCTCACCGACTGTTAAATAATACCAATACTGTTAAGTACTCCTTATTTTTCACCAGGAACATTTATAATTCTCTGCTTCATGTACTTTTTAATTCTTCATGCTCAATGATGGGAATGAAAATTAATTACTCTGGGAATGTGAATGTCATCTTGACAAATCATTCCTGTTCTGTTAAATAATGTTTTCATTGGTGAAACCAGGAGGTCTCTAGACTCTGTTTTCTTGTCCTGATCACCTATTCCTCCTTCTTTCCTAAGAGCTCTTTAGAAATGCCAAAACTGAGCAAGAGTAATTGCCTTTTATTTTAGGTCTGAGGTTTAGATATGATTTATTTTAAAACCTTCCTAAGTGTGGCATTTAGGTGTACTTGAAATCCCCAATTCTCTGTTCCTGTAGCTCAGCCACAGATGGCGTTTTGATTTCTAAGCTGCACATTCCTGGGAGCATGGGGTCTCATTTGTCTGAAAAAGAGAGATATAAGCTCATTTGAAGTTTCAGTTGACTTATAGTTCTTTTCTGACCTTTGCTACAAAAAGCTGGCAGAGAATAAAACCAGACACGTCAATCACTGTCTAGATTTTATAAACTATTGACTGTTTCCTGAAGGATTGGGATGCTTAATTTCTTGGCCTGTTGTACCAGAGGTGGGGATTTATATAGTGTAAAAATAAAAGAAAAAGAAAAAGAAGACCATGACTAGTTAGCATCTTCCAGATCTTCTGGTAATAAAGTCATTACAATCAATTAAACATAAATGAGCAGAAATCATACCAAGGAGAGAATCAGAAGCATTTTAATTCCTAGATCTCCTTTGGCATCATCATATTTAATGCTCTGTAAAGAGTCGAATTAACTAGTTTTCCTGATTGTTATTAACCTAAACACTTCCTCTTACGTAATGGCTTTATTAAAATTTTATAACATGTAATATCACAACAGATTGAATGTAGAAGCAGATATGAGAATCCAGCTGTCTTCTATTTAGCCAGACATTAAATAGAAGTGCCAAAATGTAAAACAATGCCCTTCATCACTAATTATTTTTTGTTTTTGAAAATATTTCTTATAAATTATATTGTGTTAACATCTAATGGGTTTGTTATTATTTTAATTGGATTAAAATAGTTTTAATTTTTTAACACAGTAAATATCAATAGATATAATCTACATAAAATATTTCACCATCAATAATTTTTGAAAGCATTAAAGTGGTACAGAAATAAAAAAGTTGACAACAGCTGCCAAGGACCAAATTTTTCAAACTGTCTAGAAAGATAAAATTCCCTTGTTATATTGTTGTTGCTTTGTAATGTTTAATTCATCATAGACTAGGTCTTACTGTATGTTCATGATAGTAACTTTAAGTAGGCCCTTAATTCTACCTAGAGCTACCTATTTTGTCTAGTTATACTGTGACTAGAGGCCTGGTGCACGAAACTCATGCACAGGGGAGGGGGGTGTCCCTCAGCCCAGCCTGCACTCTCTCCAATCTGGGACCACTCAAGGGATATCCGACAGCCCGTTTAGGCCCGATCCTGGTGAGATCAAGCCTAAACGGGCAGTCGGACATCCCTCTCACAATCCAAGACTGTTGGCTCCCAACCACTCGCCTTCCTGCCTGCCTGATTGCCCCTAACTGCTTCTGCCTGACAGCCTGATCATCCACTAACCACTCCCCTGCCAGCCCCTGCCAGCCTGATTGACACCTAACTGCTCCCCTGCTGGCCCGATTGTCCCTAACTGACCTCCCCTGCCGACCTGGTCACCCCTAACTGCCCTCCCCTTCCAGCCAGGTCACCCCTAACTGTCCTCCCTGCAGGCCTGGTCGCCCCTAACTGCCCTCCCCTGCAGGTCTGGTCGCCTCTAACTGCCCTCCCCTGCAGGCCTGGTTGCCCCCAACTGCCCTCCCCTGTGGCCCAGTCACCCCTAACTGCCCTCCCTTGCCAGCCTGGTCACCTATAACTGCCCTCCCCTGCAGGCCTGGTTGCCCCCAACTCCCCTCCCCTGCAGGCCTGGTCCCCCCCCATTCATTGCAGTTTGCTATGGCTGATAAAGAGCTCATATAAAGGATTGGAAAAAAAGTGTCAGCCTTTCTATTTTCTTGTTTTTCTCTTGGACTTACATTATTATGGTGTTGAATCTCTTTGTTTTATTTTTGCCTGAAAATTTTGACTCATTTGTCTAATTGTGAAAATTAACTTGGTTAAACCTAGATAATATGATCAATATAAATCCACCAAAACATGTTCATGCATACTGAAAGGCATTTCATTACTCTGAAAGCAAGATAGCACTTTAGGGCCATGTAGGATTAAATAGTGGACCCCCAGAAGATATGCTACCTGGAACTTCAGTATGTAATCTTATTTGGCCTTTAGAGATATAATTAAGATAAGGATCTCTAAATGAGATAACAGATTAGGTGGGTCTGAAATCCTCTCTAATAAAAGACTAATATGCAAATTAACCATCACTCCGCTACACAAGCCACTCCCACCAGCCACGCCCACCAGCCAAGCCACACCCACCAGCCAATCTGGGCGAGTATGCAAATTAACCCCAGCCAAGATGGCTACCAGAAGGGAGGCTTGGGTTTCCCCGGCAACAGAAGAAGCCAAGCTTTCCACACACTCTGGCGGGCCCAGGCCTCCACTCAAGGATACAAAGTTTCAATTATAGAAGGTAAACAAATCCAAATGGCAGCCACGGATCGAGCAGGCGGCTTGGCTCCGCTCTAGGCTACAAAGTTTCAATTGTAGAAGGTAAATAAATTCCAGATACCAGGGCCTCTGTTTGGGTCGCCAGGGGCGTGGCTGGCCTGCAAACCACCACAGGCCCCTCGCTCAGGCCACCCCACGCCCCAAGGGAACCCCACCCTGATCCAGGACACCCTTCAGGGCAAACCAACTGGCCCCCACCCGTGCACCAGGCCTCTATCCTCCTATCTAATAAAAGAGTAATATGCAGATTGACCATCAATCCAACACACAATATGGCTGCCCCCATGTGGTCAAAGATCCTGCCCCCATGTGGACACAAGATGGCCACCACAAGATGGCCAGCAAGAGAGGGCAGTTGGGAGGCACCAGGCCTGCAAGGGAGGGTAGTTGGAGGCAATCCACCCTGCAGGGGAGGGCAGTTAGGGGTGACCAGGCTGGCATAGGAGGGAAGTTGGGGGCAAACAGGCTGGCAGGGGAGCAGTTAGACATCAATCAGGCTGGCATGTGAGGGGTTAGGGGGTGATCAGGCTGGCAGGCAGAAGAGATTTAGGGAAAATCAGGAAGGCAGACAGTTGAGCAGTTGGGAGCCAGCAGTCCTGGATTGTGAGAGGGATGTCCGACTGCCCGTTTAGGTGGAATTGGGCCTAAACATGCAGTTGGACATCCCTCGAGGGGTCCCAGATTGGAGAGGGTGCAGGCTGGGCTGAGGGAAACCCCCCCTCCGTGCACGAATTTCGTGCACCAGGCCTCTTGTCAAATACATAACAGAAAAGAAGACACAGAGAGACATAGAGAACACAGAGCAATGATTGGAGTGATGCATCTACAAGCCAAGGAATGTCAAGAATTGCCAGTAGCTACCAGAAGGTGCAAGAGGCAAAGAAGAATTCTCCCTTACAGTCTTTAGAGGGCACACAGAGCTACTGATTTTGTAGTCCATAACTATGAGAGAATAATTATCTGTTGTTTTAAGCCACTCACTTTGTGGCAATTTGTTATGACAACCCTAGGAGACAAATACAGGTCAGGTCCACTCCACCACCCTATAACTGTCCCACTCTTCCCGGAGGATACTTAAATAGTATACCTGAATTCTGCACAGCTGAATATAAACTGAGTGAGGTAACCCTGTATTATAAATATCAGTATCTAAATATTAGAGTTGTCCTCATACTGTAAATGGATTATCTTGCACAACACCTGGAGTGCATTGCTCTTTGGAGACTACCAGGGAGAGCTTTTTACATTTCAAAGCTTGTCTGTGTGATTGCTTGAGCCACATTTCCAGAGTCCTATCAGATAACATACTGAGGCCACACTGCAGCAAACTGTTATTCTTTGAAGAGCTGAGAAAATAGCATGGGAGGAAAGATGTGGTACCAAAACACGGTATTTGGAAGATGTAGAGTAAGAAAGATGGACACTGAAGTTAAAAGTCCCAGGATGTAGCCCTGACCTGTGTACACAAAGCTTTTTGGGACCACATGATACAAATAAACTTGATTAATTTGGCAAAATATTTCTGCTTCTTTTCAGATGTGATAATCATTATTGCATTTTGAATTATTAAAATAGTATCAAGTGCTTATTATAAAATATAAATAAGAATAAAGAAAAATTAAGACCTGTGATGCTTTTATTTGGTATATTCGCTCCCCTTCCATCCCTAGTGTGTGGCTTTAAACTGGAATCAAAATGTATACAAATTTTTATTTTCAGCTTTGTTTTCCCACCATTGAATATTAAAAGAATTAGAAACTCTCAATATGGGTTGAATAGTGGCCCACCAAAATTCATACGTTTGTTCTAACTCCTAATACCTCAGAATGTGACCTCATTTGGAAATAGGGTCCTTGCAGATGTATAGTTAAGATGAAGTCATACTGGAGCAATATGACTGGTGTCCTTACAAAAAAAAAAAAATTGGACACAGACACTCACACCATGTGAAAATGAAAACAAAGATCAGTGTGAAGCATCTACAAGCCAAGATGGCCAGAAAACCATTAGACACCAGGGGAGAGGCATGGAACAGATTCTCTCTGATGGCCCTTAGAGGGAACCAACTCTGCCAACACTTTGATTTCAGACTTCTGGGCTCACGCACTCTGAGACAATACATTTCTGTGTAAGCCATCTAGTTTGTGGTACTTTTGTTGTGGCAGCTCTAGCAAAGTAACACACATGGCGTGGTGGTGAAGTGTATGGATAATAGACCAGGAGTTTTGGGGCTAAATCTCAACTCTACTTCTGACAGGTTTATCATCATGAGCATGCTAACTTTCTATATTTCAGTTTACTAACCTATACAATGGGGAATAACAATAGGTGAGACCTAATAGGTTGTTATAAAGATTGAGTCTTTTGAGGCAAAACACTTAAAGTGGTACTAGGCATATAGTGGCCATTGAGTTGTTCTTGCTTATTACTCTTTAAAACATTAGTAACTGGATATTATATCCTATGCATGTACCTTATTTAATAACACTCTGTTTTTAAAGATATTGTAAATACTGTTGTAATGAACACAGTTGGAAATAAATATTTTTTCCATTAGACCAAATTTCTATATGTGCAATTCTTGGGTTACAGTATTAGTATATTTAAATCTCTTGACTTTATATATTTAAAAAAATTTTACTCTGAACAACTATATTTTAAAAGGATATATCCTTCATTGTACCTTGACAACATTAAGCATTCCAATTAACTAAAATTTTGCTCATTTAATATTATTTTTCTTCTTTTTTGTTACTTATTAATGGTAGTAAGGTTGAGTGAACTTTATTAACTTTTGAATGCTGACAGTTACATGATATAAATTTTGTTGATGAAAAAGAAATCTGGTTTTCATGGGAAATACAGAGCCTCTGTCTTTAGAGGAAAGTCAAGCATCATGAAGCCATTTACTCCAACCTGCTCTTTTTCTCAATGAGTTGCTGGACTTTATCAACTGTTTGCTGATAGAATTAATTTTTCTTTTAAATTTCATCACTGCAGAGCTTCTAATACCTCCAGATAAATTGCTAAAACAATCTACAAATATTTTGAAGTGACATTTTTCCATGCACTGTGACATTTTCCATAACAAAGGCCTCTGTGCTCAATACAACCTTACAGAGACTGAAATAAAACTGCATTGTAATATGCGATGTGCCATGGACTCTCAGGCAAAATGAGGCTGAGGAAAGGGTTAGAGAGAAATGGGCAGGCTGGTGCTTTGATGCTGTCAGGAGCAAAAGCATATTGATCAATGCCTCTGTGAATAACCATGTGCTTAAAATAAACCATCCCACAGACAGTGTGTCTCAGAACAAACCTTTGTCCTCAATTTTATCTTACTGAGTAAAATTTGTTATAAAAAGAGCTGACAAAAAGAGCCTTGTTTACTTTTTTTACCTCAGAAGTTAAAAAATTAACTGAAAAAAGATCAAAGAAAAAATATCCCTCGTAAAATTTAGTTATCTTAGGGTTAACATGACAGGATTTAGGAGTTCAGGGGCAGTTTTACTGGGTCTTCTAGATCATATGAAAAATTATTCCATATAGTTCAGTGATCAAATTCTGTTAGACCAGACTCAGAGCAATCTTCATTTGTGTATTGAATTCCACAAAATTATTAATACTTTATGGGTCTCTTGTGAAATGATGAAATAGCAAAAATAAATAGACAACCATAATCCTTACTGCTTATCCTTGTAATAGAAGCTGAAGAACTTTGTAGTAGAAACTGTGGTAGAGAGAGAAATGTTTATAGGTGATCCACAATATATGATGGTTCAACTTAACCATTTTTCAACTTTAAGGTGGTGAGAAAGCAATATGCATTCAGTAAAAACTGTACTTTGAATTTTGATCTTTTCTGGACTAGCAATATATGGTACAATACTTTCTCGTGATATTGGGCAGCAGCAGTGAGCCACAGCTTGTTAGCCACGGGATCACCAGGGTAAACAACCAATATAGTGACTATGTTGCCAGCAGTTTTTGAATATTGTATTTTCACATTCCATCATATGTACAAAACATCTATCTGCGTCTCCTCTCTTAAGATGAAACTCAACATAATCACCCAACTGTTGGCTTATAAATGTTCTGAGCATGCTAAGGTAGGCTAGGCTAAGCTATGATGTTTGGTAGGTTAGGTGTATTAAATGCATTTCTGACTTATGATATTTTCAACTTACAATGAGTTTATCAGGACATAACCCCATGGTAAGTCAAGGAGTGTCTGTGTATGACATTCTGAACAAGAATGAGCTGAGAGGTTGGAGAATGTAACATCTGAACTAAGTTTTAAATAGAATTAAAAACCAAGTGTGGAACGGGAAAAGGAAGACAAATTCAATGGAATGGAATGAGAATAGGTGCAGAAAGATGTCTTTAATGTCTGTGTAGGGAACTGCATGCCCATTGGTAGCTCTCAACTGCAAGCAGGTAGGCAGAGGAGACCAGAAAGCAGGCAAATTTTGCATGTTCCTATAAAAAAGTTAGATATCAACCACAGGCAATGGAAACGTGTAGGGTTTTAAGCTGGGCAGTAGCTTGACCAGACCAGCCTAGAAAAACAGCCACATAGTCCGTGTGGCAGTGGTCCTTGCTGTAGGGCCCATGGAGAAGGAAATATTAGAGCTTATATTTATGCTTGTCATATATCTTTTAAAAAAAACAGAACTATTGGATTGTGCTCAATTTGATGAATGCATCGGAAAGAAACTTTATTCTTTCTTTCACTTTTTAACCCACTCTTTGGGCTAGTTAACTTCCTACTACTAGATGAAATTTTGTGCAGATATCATTGCTTTTCTGATCACTTTTAGGGAAAAGTACAGTATACACTGAGTGGCCAGATTATTATGATCTCTGAATGCATAATAATCTGGCCACTCAGTGCATATCCTATATAATAAAAGGCTAATATGCAAATTGTCCCCTCGACCAGGAGTTCGACCAGCAGGCAGGCCAGCCAACCGCCCATGTCCCGTCCCCTGGCCAGGCTGGCCGGACCCCACCCATGCACGAATTCATGCACTGGGCCTCTAATACACACACACACACACACACACACACACACACACACACACACACACTGAGTGGCCAGATTATTATGCATTCAGAGATCATAGTAATCTGGCCACTCAGTGTAATTTTAGGAGTTAAAAGGCCAAATCCTTGCAATAATAAGAACAATACTTTCATTTGAAGTTAATGCTTTCTCCTCTCCCCTAGATTGGGTGTTCTTCCTCATAGGATACTGGAGGGCAGAAGTGTCTGCTGTTCTGTCCTTGTTCTCCTCTTCTTCATATACAGGGGCTGGAGTAGATGAAGGGTAGAAGCATAGTGAGTACACTACACTTGTGATCTGGCTTTGGTATGGCCATACAGATGGACTCCTGCTGTCATGAGTTGCTCTTGGTGTTTTCTTGGAGGTTCATCCTTTCAGACCTGCTGTAGCTGGAGCTTCTACCGCATGAGATACCTCTCTTTTCCTTCAGCAGACCACTTGCTCCACTCTTCATCAGCCCTTTTGATTCCTGGAACTCCATCCTTCTGCAGAGTTACTTTAGCCCTTTTGGGTGGAAACCCTTTCAAGATGTCCCTAGGCCAGCTCCCTCGCATTTGGTCCATATGTATATTTACTTTCACACCCATGACAAGTGACTAGACTAAATGTTACTGTGTAGTTGGAAGCTGTGAGGATTAGGCAATTGTGGCATATTGTGTGCAAAGAGGTAAAGGGTAGTATATGTTGTAGGCCATTCCTAGGATAGTCCCTCTGTATAGCTCACTCTAACACTTTCTCTCTCTCTCTCTCTCTCTCTCTCTCTCTCTCTCTCTCTCTCTCTCTCTCTCTCTCCTCTTCCATCTGCGGTTAATCTAACTTCAGCATCTCATGCTAGTCTTTAAGCTCCCTAAACCGCTAAACACCTGTCTGTTTAGCTTTGTGACTGGTATCCTCAAAGCACCTCTCATTTGGCTTGTGAGACAGGAAAGAGCTCCCCCTGGAAGGTGGGATTGCTCCACAGCACTCTCCAAACTACAAAATAATTCCAGACTTTCTGTGACTGGAGAGGAGTGATCTCTAATTCTTGAGGAATAAGTTTACTGTCTCTCAGCACATTCTTATAAGTGATTTAGCAGCTTTCTTTGAGATCTTGGTATGGGTTTCTTTTTGCAGTGATTCTCATCCTTTGGAGCTGAGAGGCAATAAAGAAAATCAAATCACATTTATCATTCTGTTAAACCAAGAATTATATGTATTTGGGGTTTATTCTAAAAAAAAAAGGCTTTATCAACAATTGTCAGCAGGGCACTGGTGTAAAGAACACTGTGGATGTGTGTGAGATAGGATGTGGAAGGCTGTTATACTGGGCAGGTGGGACATACTGAAAACCTAAACCAAGGGAACAAAAATTTCAATGAAGAGGAAGGGACAGCAGAATGTCCTGGATTTGGAGATTTATAAGATACTATGATGGACTGAATTGTGTCCCACGACCTTAATTCATATGTTGAAGCTCTAATCCTTAGCCCCTCAGAATGTGTGACTTTCGTTGGAGATAGGGTCTTTAAAGAGGTAAGTTAAAATGGGACCCCTATGGTAGGCTCTAATTCAGTCTGACCGGTGTCCCTATAACATGATGAGATTAGGGCAAACAGAGACACCAGGGATGCACATGCACAGAAAAAAATGCCACGTGAGCACACAGCAAGAGGGCGGCCATCTGCAAGCCAATGAGAGAAGTCTCAGGAGAAACCAATGTTGCTGACACCTTGTTCTTAGACTTCAGAGCTATAAGAAAATATGTTTCTCTTGTTTAAACCACTCAGTCTCTAGCATTATGTTATGGAAGTCCTAGAAAATTAATATAAATGCCAAATGTGGGAGGATAGGGAAAGAGCTAGGACCTTAATTTGCCAAGAATTTTGTGGTGGGGTCATTTGTGTGACAGATTTAGAGGAGTATTCTTGCCTTTTTCCTTCTCTCCTTACTTTTCTTGTATATCATTCCCTTAGTAATCAAGGGTTCAGTGAGTACTTTGTTGTATGTTGGAAGATAAGGCCAGAGGGATTAAACATAGTGGTTCAAAGTAGGGTTATTTGAATCAGAAAACTTGTGTTCAAATCCCAGCCACATGCCCTGGCCAGTTTGACTCAGTATAAAGAGTGTCAGCCCACAGTCTGAAGGGTTGAAGGTTTGATTCCCGATCAAGGACATGTGCCTTGGTTTCAGGTTCGCTCCCTGGTCCTGGTCAGGGAGTGTGCAGGGGGCAACCAATCAATGTATCTCTCTCACATCGATGTTTTTCCCTCTCTCTCTCCCCCTCCTTCTTCCTCTGATGGAAGAAGTATCCCTGGGTCATGATTTAAAAAACAAAACAAATCTCAGCTACATCTTTTTGAGCAAGTTATGTAACCAGTAACCAGTTTTGTGAACTGACCCAAATCAATTTGGTCATTTGCACTTCTTTAGTAAATGTTAGTATCCTCCATTATGCTACTTAAGAAAAGCTCTGATTTGTTGAAACGTAAATGAAGAATTTAGAGTATCAGGCTCTGGATTGTGACTTTGATTAGTCTTTCAATGTACTGACTAACCCTGGATTGTTTTCCCATATAGGTACTTTATATGTTACTAATCACTCTAGGGAATAAAATAAAACTATATATCAAAAGTGTGTGTCATATTGTCTATGCTGAAGAATTTTAAGATAAATGAGAGATATTATAAAATTCTCTAAGTTCACTTGCTCTTCTGTAAAATGTAGTAATTTCACCAACCCCATATGCATAATGCAAGGATTAATAAATCATGTCTATAAGGCATTGAGCTCCATACAGTAGGAGCTTAAAGTAGTTATTTTTACTACAAGATGACACAGATTAAGTGGCTTTACAAAGAGAATAACTCCCATTATATTGCTAAACCAATAACTAGGAAATCTGATCTGGGAATTTACTGATCAGTAGCAACAATTTGGTGCCCTGCAGGTCATATCAATTAAGTGGTGACATGAAATTGCAGTTTCTCTGATTTTTGCCCAAGATGGGGACTTGCCACATAGATTCTTTATTTTTGAATCTCTAAATATTTTCTTAATCAAATATTTGTCAAGCTTCAGTTATAATGCACCTCTTTTTTTTAATCCAGGAAAATAATTTTCCTTTTAGCCTTTACTCAGCTCTGCTAAGAAGTTTATATTCCTTTCCACAAAAGGGTATGGAAATACTTATATAGATTCATTTTTAATTGTGAAAATCTTGCATAGGAAAATTGTCACATTTGTGCAAGAAAGCTAAAAGTTGTCAAGAGAACATTTGAGGTTTGTTATGGTCCTGTGTTCTCTGGACCAAGAGAGTACAGACTAGAGTGTTAATTCTACCTTGCTACTGGGGGCATATATGACTAAGAATATTGCTTAAACTCTGAACATCTTTTTTGAGTTGTTTAATTGCCTCTTTTTCCTTCATCATTAACATTTCTTCACATCTTGCATATGCAACTGGAAATACTAGGAGACATGCAGTGCAGTATAGAAACTTCCAGAAAAGTTGTTTCTACTATAAGGTGTCAACTATTCAAATGTCAACCGAGAAAGTCAGTCAAAATGTGAACTTTGTGGGCTGTGTGCTAATGCTTCCAATATTTGGAAACATTCTAAATGGGCTAAGTTAAAAGAAGGGAACTGATATTATTACAACTCAATATATAAACAATGATTGATCTTTTTCTTTTCCAAAACTGTAATTTAAGCAGGAAAACATGTTGCCTTAGCCGTTGCCATGTCCTTCAGAAATAAGAACAGCTGTTTTGCCAGCAGAGTGGATTCCTTTTTCTATAGTGTAAGTAGCTTTAGAAAGAAAAGTTGTTCTGACTTTGAAAGGACCAGCTGCTCTGATGTTTCAGGAATATTCCCATATGTTCTGAATGGGAAACATTAAATGAAGCCAAACCAAAGACTTCTGACTTCATAGAAGAGACAAAGCTTTTCAAGACTTTCTCAACCAGAAAGTTTATAATTAGAGTATTAATTTCCTGGAGGGAATTTTTGCTTCTTTGTGTAACTTCAAGGACAAATTCTTTATCCATTCTCTCATAGGATTTTGTTTTGTACTTAGAATTAGTAGTCCAATGAGCCAAAAATAGTCCATGATGCTTGGCTAAAAAGCTAATTCGAGAGCCACTAGAAATGTATTAAAACATGAATTAGTACTCAAATCAGAGTCTTGCAGCCCATCAGAGAAATATGTGAATCTGCTTTACAAATGACTAATTTCATATGTGTTTAAGCTAACTGGCACTGCCTTGCAGACATCTGTTTTATGAATACTAACATTTAAACTACATAAAGAAGAACAAACAGAAACTTCTCTCCCAAGAAACCCCTGAGAGAGTGAATGGTCTACAACTTGTGAACCAGCTAGAGTCTGGCTTAGAAAACAGGCATCATTTCTCACATCTATAGCCATGCTCATCCATTAACTCATAGAATCTCTCAAGGTTATTTGTGGGAAGAGATAAATTGCAGTCCTTTTGTCAGGCCTGGACCATTTACATGAAGTGGGCTGGGAAATGGATCCATATGGGAGGACATGAACCCAAATTTCCCAGGAAGGCTAGGCCGGGAAGTAACCTCTCCATCTGGAAATTGTACATAATCTAATAAATGTGTGTGTTCCTTTAAGTTTGATGACTGGATAACATGAACTAGTTGTTTGTATTAAATGAGAAAATTTAGCACAGAAACATAAGGGAATTACATGTCTTTATCAAGATAGTGGGAATGAGGGACTTCTGGTTTCCAGTTCTAAGATTCATGTACCCTCAAACTTACCATGTTTAATCCGTGCTGTTTCTGCTGTCCCTCTATCTTCTTCACGCCATCATCCTCCAAGATAATTTTGTCATAGTTTAATTTCTCTTGTTTGTGTTGTAAAAATAACAGGTATGTCAAACATCCTTTTGGCAAAATACATACATGTTCCTTTCCTCTTTAATATTCATATATTTACTTGAGAAACTTCCTTCATCATTGCTTCACTCTATTTGAGAATCAACAGGCAAATATAAAGAATCTATTTTTGTAATCAACCACACTACTTCAATATGCTTTAATTTGGGGAAACTGGCATCTAGTGATTGTTTTCTGGGTAATATAGTGTAATGGTTAATGATAATGAAAAGATAATAATGACATCAGCTGACAATTAGAGAATGCTAACTATGTTCCAGGTGCTGTCATTTTATGTTTTCAGTAATTTTTAGTAGCAGGTTATTTAAAAAAAAAAAAGCCTTTCTCTCTCTCTCTTTTTTTTAATGCGTCTGGAAACTAGAGTCCAGATAGATTAAGTATTGTGAGTAAGGTCACATAGTTAATAAAAGGGAAGCTAGGATTAGAAGCCTGCACTGCCTAACTCCAAATGCAGAGTCTTTGTTGTTCCATTACATCATGCTGCTTTCTTGATTGGCTTTTCCTAGGGGCAATGGGGAGGATTTCACCATTTTGATCAAAGATGGTTAAAATCTTCTGTACACTGTGATTTATTTTCTTTATGTGTACATTCATATCTTCATGATTTCCCTCCCTTCCACTACGGCAAATAGTTCCCTCACGCTGCCACAGGCTCTGCCATGTATGAAGTTATTAATCTATTTTTCTTGGAGACAAAAACATTTATGACAATTTTATAAAAAGAATATAAGCCACAGGTAATGCTTACTATAAGTGGATGAATCATAAATGGCAGAATTTGCACTGTTGGTTCTGGTTTTGGGGGAATTGGGCACTTGCCTGAAACATTCTGAATCTTGTCTCTTGGCTAATTTCCTCACACAGGGGTGACTGTGGGGGAATGGGCTTACCTGGGAAGCTGAAGCTGAGTCCCCTTCCTTGCCAAACCCACACAACCCACTACCCCAGAATCAGGATGAAGCTTTGCTGAATCCACTTGTGGTTGTACTTGTAAATATTTCCTGTACTTGTAAATATTTCCTTAGATTACAAAACACTGGTTTTTGTTACAAGTGCTTCTAAAATGAGGATGTGCATTGTAAGAATAGAAACATGGTAGCAGGGTAAAAATTCAGCTTTCTGGATCCAATGAGACCATTCATATTGCATTAATATGACACTAATACCTTATGTTTCTTATAGAATCTCACAGCTAGGGGAATTTTGCTGAGATATGCCACATGTGCTGCTATCTTTTGAGGTTACCTTGTTTTTTAAACATATTTTGTATCTTCAGATAACTAAATCTATAACATAATCTAGACTCATAGATTATGTGCTTGTGTGCATGTATGTTTATGTGGTGCATGTATTCCTGTATGTATATATGAATATACATATATAAGAAAGAGTCACCCCATCCCTAAAACACACACATACACACATGTACATATATATATATATGCATGTGTGTATGTGTGTGTTTTAGGGATGGGGTGACTCTTTCTTAGCCTAACAGAAATGCTCTGTGTAAAGTCGATGTATTACTTCTCAATGATGAAACAATCTCTAGACTCCATGTGGGCTTTTATAGCATTTAAGTAAAAACATCTTGTATTATTTTAAAATTTGAATTTATGTCTTAGAGAAATAACTGATAAAAGAGTTGGAAATAGCCAACACAATCTCTTAAAATAGAGCCACCAGTTGACACAAGTCCTTATGTAAAGGAGCCCATATTGTTAAACTATTTAGAAATATATATCAAGAACTGTGAAATGTTTGAGATTTTACCCTACTTCTAACCTAACAAGTTAACCCACCACAGGTTAATTGATGGTAGGGATACAAATCTACTAGGTTGGACACAAGTCTCCTAAATTAGTGATGTAACACAGTTTATTACCCAAAGCCAATACCTGTAGCTAGATAATCAGCATTTTGTACTGTTCCCTAAGTTCCATTTCCCACAGGGTGATGTGAATCCCACAGTGACACCTACACACACAGTGGGCTGAGTTACAGGAGAGGGATGTGGAATTTAGGCATCAACAACCTTTTATAAGGGGCAGTGAGCAAACCTATGCTCTGCTTTTTGAGAAAAACTGTCTTTGTCTTCCAAGGCTACTTACTATACAAGCATCCTTAAAAATATGGCCTGCATCAAAGGGTTATCAGTGCCTTTGCTTTTAAGACATTCAGAAATGCATAAGACTCATGGAGAATATCTCTCAACAGCTCATTTCTCAGTATATCTATTTTTCCCTTTCTAGTACTCCTGCCATAGTATCACCTTGCACTTATGACTAAAACCAACAGAGAAAAATGGTCAATCTGTTAGTCATTTTGGATCATTTTATAACTGACCTGATCATTTGTTCGCACATTGGCTGTTAAGGTTGTAAAAAATAACAGTCATGTAGGAAACACCCTACTGCCAAATGTTTTCTCTCAGAACCTAGGCTTTGAGTGTTGAGTAAAGCCGGCCTGGGGTAAAGCCTGATGAGGATAGTTGGGGTCTGGAGACCTTAGGGCCCAGTTCTAGAGCAGACACAGAGTCGAAAGAGATGGCTGAGCATCCGCAAATGTGGCAACTATAGCTCTAGTCTAGGGAACTGGATTAGCAAAAAACTCACTAAGGACTGGCTTCCTGGTTGCTTTCTGCTTGACCTTGTCCTTAGATCCATTCTCCATCCTTGGTGGCCTCATTGTCTGCCATAAGAGGTCTACTCCTATGGACTACATTAGCCACAATCTCTTGCCAGCTGGCTTCCATTGGGATGTAGCAGTAGTGATTGAAGATGGGGGAAGAGAAAGGAATGGGATTTCTTTCCTATTCTCTGCTTGGACCATGTTTCTGGCAGTGAATCAGTCCTTCCATAAGTGCAACTGTAGCTCTTCATGCCACTCCTCCTCCACAGCTTGGGTTCTCCTTGGATCCCAGTGTTTCAAAATGATGTGACAATGGCTCCCTCTGTTGTTAGTGTCTAGGTGTCTCAAAAGCCTTAGGGGATTCTCTTAACTGTGCCCATTCCTCTATAGATTGAACTTCATTCAAATCTCTTGAATATTTTAAGTGAGATTCTGTTTCCTATAGGTACTCAACTACTATAACTAGAGGAAAAAGATAGGACCCTCGTCTCAAAGGGCCTAAGACAATAATTGACACTTATTGAGCCATTATTGCGTGTTGGTTTAACAGCAAACCTATGAGGTGAAAACTGTTATTAGCGTCTTTAGACAAATGAGGAAACTGGGGCACAGAAATCTAGCAATTGGGGGACCAGAGCTGTAGACTAAAGCAGGTGGGCCCTAAAACCCTCACCTTCAGCACTACACGCTACCAGATACATCACCAAAATCCGACACTACTGTGTGCTCCTCTGTGGAGCCGAGACTTAGTCATGGTAATCAGGGGAGGAGGCAGGAGCCTCGCAGGAGGAATAAGGCAAAAGTGAAACAATAACAACTGGGGTTCAATATGAGTGTGGGATCAAGGGCAAGCCAGTCTTGCAGCAAAATCATTGATGTTTTAGTGTAGGACTGGTCCTACATCATAGGCTAAGATTGAACCCAGATTTTTTGAGGTTAAGACTCCCTAACTATGGGACTTGAGGGCCATGGGGCAAAAAGTCAGGGGCAGGGGGTGGTCATTGCTATGTTTAGGTTTCAAGCTTTAAGGTTGTATGTCCTTTGTAAATAAATGTATCCGTCTAAGACTGGTAAAATACATCATTGGATGCAGACAGTCATTAGTGGTATTCAAAACCAATTAGAGTGTCAACATATTTCAAAACAGAACTGCATTTAGTAAAATGAACTTAATTGAGTCAAACAGAATGAGCAAAATAAAAATAGCATGTACAATTGGGTGGCTATCTGACTTTCAGATGTTTGGCACTATTTATTTATTTTTTTAAATCCTCACCCAAGGATATTATTTTTCCATTGATCTTTATAGAGTGTAAGGGAGGGAGGAGGGTCGAGAGAGAGAGAAATGGATGTGAGAGAGAGACATTGTTTAATTACCTCCTGCATGTGCCCCGACAGGGGCCAGGGATCAAACCTGCAACCCAGAGATACATGCCCTTGACCGGGAATCAAACCCAAGAACCTTTGGTGCATGGGCCAATACTCTAACTACTGAGCCAAAATAGCCAGGGTGGCACTATTCACTTTAAAAAAACAATAATCAATATGAAAATAAGCAAAATGGCTAATAATCCAAAACAATAAAATTAACCCATAATGTATTTGAGGTCACTTAATGGCTAAAAGGAAAAGCATTTTTCTTTGGTGAATAATTACAACAAAACTCAGTTCTCATTGGCACTTAAGCCCAGAAGCCCTGGAGAAATAAGAGGGTTAATAGAGAAAAGATTGATGAAAGGATATTTTGAAAATCCACATGCTAGTTTCTTTCAGAAAGACAACTGGCCACTCTCATTGAAAATATAATGTGGCCAGAAGAGAAAAAAGCAGTGAATAGTCTTGAGAGACGTGATGAGATTTGACAGCCAGTAACAGAAATTCTCACTAGGGAGGAGGCAGAAGAAATACCAATTAGCTGACTCCAGCAGCTAGAGATCCCTTGCTGTGTTGGCAAGCACAGCTCGGCCTCCCCTGATACTCGCACAGTGTCCTACTTGAGGCACTCCAACCAGCACAGGACAGGAGCCTGGTCACCTGACTGCTTCTCTCCGCAAAGCCTTCTGCATCGCCACCTCGTTTATCATTCTACTACAGTCCTGCTTAGATTCTGTCCTTGCAGTCTTAGAAGCTGCTCTGTGGGAAAAGTAAAATGTAGGAAATGCTGCTTGTAATTTTCTCCTCTTAGGGCTTTTCAGTGATCATTTATACATCAAAAATGTGTGAGATTCTAAAGTAAAAGAACCCCATTTAACTTCGTTTAAGCCATTCTTTCAAATTAATCTACCACTGAAAGTTTTTATTATTATGATTTCAGTCAAGATTATCCTTAGGGAATGCTGCTATAGTCACTTTATTTTTGAAAATTATATTTTTATTGATTTCAGAGAGGAAGGGAGATGGAGAGAGAGGTAGAAACATCAATGATGAGAGAGAATCATTGATTGGCTGCCTCCTGCACACCCCACACTGGGGATTGAGTCTGCAACCCGGGCATGTGCCTAGGAATCGAACCATAACCTCCTGGTTCATAGGTCAACACTCGAACACTGAGCCATGCCAGATGGCAGCTGCTGTAGCTACTTTAGATGAGACTCAGGTGTATCATGGAGTCACCTGTATCAATCAGGGTTGGGAAATAAAAGGAGAATTTAATAATGGGACTGTTTGCAAATATGTGGGATCAACGTAGGTGAAGGAACAAGGGAGAGTGATGAACCTGGGTCATAACATCACAGAGCCATTACTGCTCCTGGGCTACTGAAACTACAGATAGAGAGCTGTGTGGCAAGATGTGGCCTCTGGGAGCAAGATGCAGCCAACCTGAAGTGACCCAGTTAGAAGGAGAGAAGGACATAGGTGCCTGATCTTCTTCCGCCCGCCTCCCTTTGAATCTGTTGTTGCCTCCTCTGTGTGCCACTAGCTGCCTCGCTATAAGCCAGAGGGCAGGGTAGTCCCAGGGTAGTCCGTGCAGGTCAGCACCCCAGGTTTGAGAAGGGTGAGGGTGGCCATGAGGGGCAAAGAGAAAATACCAACACAACATCCCACACTATCAAGTGGAAACTTTCTAAGTTAAAGGCAAATAATCTGTGAAATTGTGCTATGTTTAAAGAGACAAGCACGGAGAGCCTTCTGGTATTTTTAAGAACAGAAACATTTGAATGGGTAGGTATAATGTTGCTCATTCTTACTATGAAATACAACTCAGAAAGGACAGATTCTGGTAGATTTTGAATCAAATTAAACTGTTGACTAACTTGGCTTCTGCATGCAACTAAATTAGTCTCAAGTTGTGTTTCATATGAGTACTTCCCAGCAAGAAAATCAGAAAATGTTGCTATCTTTGGTTCACGGATTGCTGAAAAGTATGCTACAAGTTGCTTAACTAGACTTTCAGAGTAAATCCTGGCACTAGAGAACAAATATACAATAAGCACACTTGAAGCTGTAGGCAAATATTTTGATAAAGAACAATTCATTTGTCTATTTACAAAAAAATGCATAATTACCATTTCTGTTTTGAGTTGCAAAGTACATATTTGGTCATTCCAGGGAAGCAGCATTTTAGAGTAAGCACAAGAATTTGGAGTTAGAGAGACTCGGGTTAGAGTCCTGGCTCCCTCACTTACATGGCAGCAACCGCCTGGCAAGTTCATCAGACTCTGCAGACGCTGTTCTTTTGGTTAAATTATAACCTAATGGTAATAGAAGCTAATGTTCACAAAGCTCTTATTTTGTGCCAGGCACTTTACATGAATTATCCCAATAATCCTTACAATAAACCTAGGGAATGGACAGTTCTAATTCTAATTTATTTATTCATGCAAAGTTATTAAGATGCCATTATATTCCAGGTAAACCAGAGATTATGAAAAGATACTACCAAAGATTGGTCATTGACCTGTTACATAGAAACTATATTTCAAAATGTATTCTGCTGCTGGATTCTTTGCAACTGAGCGAGAGAGAGAGAGAGAGAGAGAGAGAGAGAGAGAGAGAGAGAGATTACACTGTTTATTTCAGTTCTAGAATAGGTAAAAGTAATCTGTGGTGAAAGGGCATGAGGGAGCCATCTAGATAGAGGTGTGGGTTTCACACAGGGTTTATTATGTAATTTGCAGGGCCCAGTGCAAATTGAAAATGTGAGGCTCCTTTTTCAAAAGTTATTAATATACTTTGGCAATAGCAGACCATTAAGCCAGGCACAGAGCCCTTCTAAGCTCAGGTCCCTGTATGACTGCACAGATTGCACACCCATGCATCTATCAAGTCATTGGTTTGAACCCTTAAGATCCACATGTAAATTATATCTCAATTTAAAAATGTAAAACTAAAATAGATTAAACGTAAAATCAAATGGAAGAAGACTGGATGTTGAGGTCTGGGTTCTAAAGTAAACCATTGGTGCAAATTATTCATTCTTTGTCAAACATTAATGGACCACTCTAAGGGAGTTAATGATTTTATATATATACTCATACTTTTTATACTCAAGGAGCTTACATTACAGTTGGAGGAGCTTTCTTCTTATCTAATGTCCTGGTAACAACAGGCTTTTAGTTCTGCTTATATACCCAATCTGGGCTGTGATCTACTCCTCATTCTAGCTTTCTATTCCTCAGTCTGACTTCAGCCATCTTGACACTGGTTGGTTCTTCTTATCAAAGCAGCAAGTCATTGGCCAGTGTTTCTGGGTTCCCAGCATCTGGCTGCAGTCTCACCTCCCAGAGATTGATGCCTTTGGGCCCCACTAGCTTATTTAGACGTGAATCCTCAGAATACCTCTTCTGTTGCCAGTTGCAAGTGGGGCCTCGGCTTCCTGCTCAAATATAAAAATGACATAATTTTTATACAGCATTTGTAATTTTTAGATTTTAGAAATTTAATTTCACAGTAATACTTAGTCTGTATTTTAAACAATATCCTTTATGACTAGCAATGTTTGAAAAGTCAAATATTAAGGATGACATGAGAAAAAAAATTTGTAAGGAGTATCTTCTAGTTTTGTAAGGAGTATCTTCTAGTATTTGTAAGGAGTATCTTCTAGTTTTGCTGTTGGATGAAGAATAACAACATATAGGCTTTATGACAATAAACACTAATATAAATGAGATGTCCCTGAAATAATGGACAATACTTCATTTAAGTGAAATAGAACAGTGAATTGAGGTGGTAAGTTGTCTACAAGTGGTATTTTTATTGCCAGTGGTCATATAAATGGACACTGACAATAATAAAGAAGGAAGGAGACAAGTATGCATCAGTGTGCACCTATGTCCTGGGACCCAGTGATTTCTCCATAGAGGAATACAACCACAGGCTGAAGAGACAAACATTTGCTGAAACAGTATATAAGGACTTTGATTTTCAGGTGGATGTTTAAAGGGAACTTAACATTTTTCTCCTAATTCAGAGGCTCTATTAGTTTGTGATTTCTTGAGGAGCAAACCAATTATTTGGGAAAAGTTTATTTTATTTTTAAAGTTTAACAACTGATGGTATTTTGCAATGTCTTAACTATAGGTATGTATATAATACTGACATATTCACTAGTTCCTGGCTACCTAAAAGATAGCAGCCTTATTCTGGACTAATTTTAATAAAGATTATCCCATTTCCCACTTTCTCTGTCTATTTTTTCTATGAATAAGTTTTTATTCTATAAATACCTTTATTTTTATGACATGTAGTATTCAACAAGATATTGGACATATTATTGAATTTAAACTACAAAAATCAACAAACGTTGCTGAAGTATTTGTCCAAAAAAGATTCTCCCTCCATTACAGACACTATTTATATGAATGATCTACTCATCTTTTTTATGTTCCTGGGTATATCAAATAATTCTTCTAAAAATGCTCACTCGCATATTGTGTGAGAAGGAAGTATTTGTGGGATTTCGTAGACCTTCCACAGGAACATCAAAGAAATATTGTGGAAATTATAATCTTGATTTGTTTCATTTTGTATAATTTTCCTTCTCAGCCAGATTTTAGATTTTCCAAGAACTAAGGGGTGCCCTTTCGGCCCTCTTTTGAGCCACAGCAATGTTTAGTGCAACGTCCAAATGCCTGAGGCAGTGCTGGACTTACTACATCTCCATTAAATAAAGGGCTAACCTGGAATTGATATTGCACAAAGACTGGGAAATTAAATTCATTCTGAGATTCACTAGGTAAATGTTTTTCAAGTTTAATCAGTGCTAATTTTGCTTAAACTGTTTACAGATCCCAGAAAAGATTATTGAGAGAATTGATTATTTCCACCTCTCAAGTAAAGAGAAAACTCCAGTTCTCACTGAAATCACTATAAAATACTGTGCTTTTTACTCCCAGCAAAATTTAAGTCAGATATTCCAAGAGATATTAGTGAGCATCTAAAGCCTAATGGGTGAATTTCTGCTCCCCTCCCAACATTTTGCATGGTAGAGTGTACCTTGAAAGCAATGGATGATATGCATAACCAATGGACACAGACAATAGTGTGGTGAAGTGGGGGTTGAGGGACATCTGTAATACTTTCAACAATAAAGATAAGTTTTAAAAAAAGGAAACACTGGATGAATATCTCTTAATGGATGGGCTGCCCCATTATTATTGTTTGTGGTAATTGTTTGTTTTTGTGACTAAAGATGAAGTTTTTTTGCAATTACTCTGTCTGCAAAGATCACCATGATGACCTTTCAATGCTCTTCTTTCAGAAATGGCTTTAGTGATTTCTGTTTGGGAGTGTTTAAAATGAAGTTACTCCCTTTTGTATGCAATGAAAATCTGTAAGCCCTCACCAGTTTGTGAGAATGTTTTAATTCCCGGTGAATCCAAATTTTACTGGCTAAAAGCTTACACTACATATCAGGCATTGCATGCCTGCAAAGATCTTCCCCAACACATCTGAGATTCTTCAGGGACATCTTTCATGTGCCCCCAAATTAGTCCTGATTGTTGATGCTGCAGCTGCTGGTGGCCTTCTGTGGCTGGTCTATAAACCAGAGACACACAGTCCATGCTATTGAGTTAAGATTCAATAGCACCATTGCTCTTGCTTCTATTGCCAAGTCAAGGGATGTGCAATCACTGGTGCTCTCTGAGCTGGAGGTGCAGGTCCACTGCTGTGGTTGCCAAGCAGTGCTGTAAGCCTCACCTCCACCAAGCAGGTCCCGCTGCCCGTGGGGGCAGCCAGGCTGATGGCTCAGGTCACCAGGGCTGCCATCTTTCCCAGTTATTCCCCTACAGAGCGGACATGGGAATGGCACCCTTCCTCTAGTGTAGAACTTGATCAGTTGTGGGGATTTCTTAGCAAGGTAGCTTACACCTCAAGATGTTAAAAGTTTAGTGAAATATTTCCTTTCCTTAGCAAAATGGAACCTTTTTAGAGTGTATACAAACCAACCCAGAATCTAGGTGGGGAGAATTCCCATAGTAGCTGTGTATCTGGAACCACCTCTCTCTGATGCTCAAACTCTGCAAATTCTCCCCAACCTTTCCCATGAGATTAATTCTCTCTGCCCCTACTTACCTACTGGAAATTTACCTCTGTTAGTCCCTCATTGCCTGTGTCCTCGGTCTCCTAGTTATGTTTATATGCATGTCTGGGAAGCTCCTCAGCACTGGTGTAAGTCAGCTGATACCATTCGCTATGGGCAGGGAGGAATACGATACAAAAGTGTCACATAACTCAGAAATTCCAGTTTGTACTACTCAGTGGGGATGGCCTTTTTATGTGGAAAAGTGAGCATTTATACTCTTTGATTCTTAGAATCTCTGGATGGGTAGGTGTAATTAAGACGTTCTCTCATGTCATTCTGATATACTTTTCTGTAAGAATAGAGGAAGTGGAAATGAAAGAGAAGTGTGGATATTGGGGAGGGTACCCACCCTGTATCCTATACCAAAAAAATCATTGTCATTAAGGAGGATTTATCATAAATCTGAAGTTATAACAACATGTGCCTAACTTAATTACTCTTAGGCAGGAATTAAAGTAGGTACAGCAGAACTCTCAGAATGGGTGTGAGAGATTTGAGGAGTAAGGCTGGGGAACCTCTGCTTATAATTTCTCTAGAGTTTTAGTTCATCCTAGTTTTATTGTGCTCTCTAATCTGGCTCCTCCGAACACCAAGTTTAATTATATACCCTTCAATTTTCTGCGATCATGTCTCAGGTGGGCTTTTATATTTTTCTCATTCCATAGGAGTAGGCGGTGTGATGATACTTTTTTTTACCTCTTTAAAAAAGGATTTTCTCTTATTGTAGAGATATAGCTGTAGCTGTGTAGCCTACTGTTCCCTTAGCTCTGTTGGTCAGTGGAAAATACCAGAATCAGCTCAAAAGAGAAGAAATAGCCACAGGAGATTGGTCAGTGACCTTCTAGGTACATAAATATTTTACAGAATATGCTGATAGTGAACACATCTGGTGCTTGAAGCTAAGCAGAAACAAATTTGGATTAGTTAGCATCATGTGGTGATTTACAAGGTCACTAATGGGTGAGGTGAAACCACAGAATGAGAGAACTTTTGGAGCTGGCAGGGATCTTATAAATCAGTGGCTTTCCAACTGAATTGACCAAAGCCTACAATAAGAAATACATTTTACATCATGACTCAGTGTCTATATAGGTATGGCTAACATAAAATTTTCATGCACACACACACACACACACACACACACACACACACTAACAATACTTATACTTACTGTAGGGAAGCACTTATTCTCTATTCTGTTTTGACTCACTAATTTCATATATAGTTGAACAGAAATTGGATCACCTTGACTAACCTTTCATTTTATAGAAGAACTGGATAGTCTTAGCAATTAAGTAGATTTTACAATCTTAACGGCCAGTTAGGCTTAGAACCCAGGTCTTCTGATTCTTCTGTTCTCAATGTTAGTGATTCCTGTAATTAAATGGCATTCATTTTTTTAAATTTTATTTTATTGTTTAAAGTATTACAAATAGTAGTACATATGTCTCCTTTTTTTCCCCATTGACCTTTCCTCGGCCTCCCCTACCCCCAGGCACATGCCCTCACCCTTCCACCCATCAGTGTCTTGTGTCCATTGGTTATGTTTATGGCTTTCATTTTTAATGTTTCTGTTGGACAGTGTATATGTTGGGCTACATAAGGATTGTCATTGTAACTATGTAGTAGTTTTGAATATAAATGTATATTATATTTCTATTGTTTAGATAATAATACATGCAAAGTCTGTGGGTCTCATTCCCTCTTAGTATGCGAGCAAAGAGGGAATAGTCAGATGCTCAATAATGTGAGCAATGAAATGAAAAGCTACTCCTGAGATCTAGATTTTGGGTTCCTTGATTCACAGTCAGTCTGTGCCACAGTGAGTCCCTGACCTGCACGACCTTCAGAGGAATTAACTAGGGGACACATTTTATGTGAACAGCAGGAGGCCTTTCTTCTGGAAAGGGGCTTTGAGCATTCCCGACTTTTAACTGGTCTCTTGTTAGGAGTTAGTGCCCATCAGGTAATCTCTCTTGCTTAAGTGCTGCTCTGGCACTCTCTCTGAGTCAACTCTGGCATTTGGTGTATATCTTGAATTGCTTTCCCGGTAGATAGTATTGAGTTGTAAAGAACTCATGTGGTCCCGGCTTTGATCCAGTAACACACATTACAAAACCAATTGTTGACCAAATATTTTGCAAAGTGCTGTCATCAGACTATTAGTCTCCAGTTTATTAGTGTGTTTATTAGAAACTCAGAACCCTGAGTCCCACTGCAGATCAACCGAACTGGGCTCTCAGGGATGAGCCTGGGAATCCGAGTCTTTGACAAGTTTTCCTTCTGTGCACACACTGACTGAGGTTGTGAGTTCTAAGTGGGTGGGAATGATAACTGTTTTGCTCATCATTCTATCTCTAGCAAGTGGCACGTAGTAGACACTTAAGAATTATTTGTTAACTGAATAACCTTCCTCATACTTGATTATCTTCAGTGTCTGAGGCAACAGAGCAACCAACACTTTGGAAAAGCTTAGTAAGACAGTGTGTGGGTTATGGACACTGACTGTCTCCAACATTTACCAGTTGCTCAACCTTGAGCAAGTTGTTTAATATCTCTGAGCCCAAATTTAATTATCTGATGAAATGGTGATAACACTACTACCTACAGGAATTGGTAATCCTATCTAATAAAAGAGTATTATGCAAATTAACCATCACTCTGCTATACCACAAGCCATGCCCACAAGCCACGCCCACCAGCCAATCAGGAGCAAATATGCAAATAAACCCAACCAAGATGGCTACAGCCACAGAGAGCAGGAGGGAGGCTTGGGTTTCCCAGGCAATGGAGGAAGCCAAGCTTTCCACACACTCTGGTGGGCCCAGGCCTCCACTTAAGGTTACAAAGTTTCAATTATAGAAGATACATAAATTTCAACAGAAATGGCTGCTGCCACGGAGCAAGCAGAAGGCTTGGCTTTGCTCCAGGCTACAAAGTTTCAATTGTAGAAGATAAATACATCCCAGATACCAGGGCCTCCACTTGGGTCACCAGGGGGTGTGGCCAGCCTGCAAACCATCACAGGCCCCTCACCCAGGCCGCCCCATGCCCCAAGGGAACCCCCACCCTGATCCAGGACATCCTTCAGGGCAAACCAGCTGGCCCCCACCCATGCACCAGGCCTCTACCTATCTAATAAAAGAGTAATATGCAGATTGACCATCACTCCAACACACAAGATGGCTGCCCCTATGGGGTCAAAGATGGCTGCCCCCATGTGGACACAAGATGGACAGCAGGGGAGGGCAGTTGGGAGGGACTAGGCCTGCAAGGGAGGGCAGTTGTGGGCGATCAGGCCAGCAGGAGAGGGCAGTTGGGAGGGACCAGGCCTGCAAGGGAGGGCAGTTGGGGGTGATCAAGCCTGCAGGGGAGGGCAGTTAGGGGTGACCAAGCCGGCAGAGGAGGGAAGTTGGGGGGGGGGGGACCAGGCCTGCAGGGGAGGGCAGTTAGGGGCAAAAAGGCTGGCAGGGGAGCAGTTAGGCATCAATTAGGCTGGCAGGGGAGTGGTTAGGGGGTGATCAGGCTGGCAGGCAGAAGCGGTTAGGGGCAATCAGGAAGGCAGGCAGGTGAGCAGTTGGGACCCAGCAGTCCTGGATTGTGAGAGGGCAGTCAGACATCCCTTGAGGGGTCCCAGATTGGAGAGGGTGCAGGCTGGGCTGAGGGACACACACCCACATGCACGAATTTCATGCACCAAGCCTCTAGTAAGATTATATTAGTTAATAAATGAAAAGTGCTTAGAACAATGCCAGATTTTAAGAGCTCCTGAATATGCCATGTAATTGTTACTGTATGTTAGATACATTTTTGCGTGTTATCTGTTCTAGTTTTCCCCCTGTCATATTGTTTTCACAGATGAGAAAATTGTGTCAGTGATGGTTTAGTGACTTGCCCAAATCACAAAGTCTTGCAAACATGAATCTGGATTCAAACCCAGGTATTCTGAGGAGCAGACCAGGGCTCTCTCCCAAACATCACAGCTACTCACTCCCCTTCTTGCTAGTTCTAACACCACCTCCTGTTAATGAAAATAATTGCACTGTTTTCGGAACATTGACAGAATTTGGGGAGGGGACAGAGTTTGGTTGACATGCAGTGGGGCTCAGAGTTCTGCATTTCTAATAACACACTAATAAACCTGAGACTAATAGTTTGATGACAGCACTTTGAAAAATATTTGCTCAACAATTGGTTTTCTTATATACCAAGCAGGCCCACCCCAGTCATTTACAAGTTGCTACCTGGTAATCATTGCTGTGGTGTAAGGAAAAAAAATTATATTCATTACTCTAATTTTGAGTTTGCCAATCTCAGCTGTATTGACATTTGGGGCTAGATAAGTCTTTGTTATGGGGACTTAAATGCATGGCGACTGTCTGTGCATTTAAGAATGTTTAACTGCGTCCGTGTGCTCCACTCACCCCGTGTAGCAACCAAAAATGTCTGTAGACATCAACAAATGTCTCCTGAGAGGCAGTATCACCCCTGATTGAATATGCTGGTTGAATTTGCTCTATCTTATTTTGCCTCCCCCTTTCAACCACTTCCATCTAACACCGTCTATTGTTTAACCTCTCATTTAATGCCTAACAGAGAGAAACAGTGGTCCCTTTCAAAACACATTCTTCCCTGGTGCCTGAAATGCCACCATTAGAAGTTAAAGGATAGCTATGAACAGCCTTAAAAGATGCAAATTTCTGGAAGGAAATTACATGTTTTCAATTATTAAAAAATTATAATGATGTAGTTTTAATGTATAATTTTTGTGGCAAAGAGATGCTCGGATAAACACAGAACATAATTATGTATTTTTCCAACAACACTTAATATAAGGCTTTATGTATAGTAGATGCTTAATAAATATTTGTTGAATAAAAGAGTGGATGAATGAATGAATGAATGAATGAATGAATAGATTAAAGTAGAAGTAAAGACCTCAGGAGTAGACTGTTTTTCTAATAAATATGAGAGAAAGCATTGTTTAAAATACTATTTTTTAAACAAAAGAAGAAATCTGGATATGTTCAAATTAGTCTAAATAAATGGGAGCTAGTAGAGAGAGAGATAGAAGATGGGTAGGAATGGCATAGAGTTCCAGTTGCAAGGGTTATCTTTGCAAAGATATTTTTTTCTGTGACTTTCCTTTAATTTCAGAATACAAATTATTAATGGGAGAAAGCAAAATCTTCTGCAAGTAAATGCAGATTCTAGAAGGAATGTACTGAATAAATCCCTCCATTTTATTTGTGTTTTGTGCTCGAGAAACTGGTTTTATTCTCCTGCATGTGGCATTTGCAATTAAGGACTATTCAGTGTCAGCCCTCAACACCTGCTATTTGTCTTAGATTTTTACCTGGCACTATTTTCAAAGGTTCTATTTCTGACTTACAGATTTCCTTTTAGAAAGGACACAGCCATAATTTTCAAAAGGAGAAGCTGTGCAGGCTAAAATGCAAAAGCTGGCTTGTGAATTTATGTTTTAGTTTGGAAATTCTGTGCATAACAATAAAACATCTATGGAAAAGCTCCAATTCCTGTTTTAGATGAGGACATGTCCCATTGCCACAGCGTTAGCTTTTTGTCGGTTGTTGATATTTGGCAATTTTGAAAACAATATATGAGGCCAGCTACATTAAATCTGTTTGACAAGGATAAGTTACAAATGACTTTTTTAATGGATCAACTATTTGAGATGAAATGCAAATGAGGAAATGATGAGTTCAAGGGTAAACAAGACCCCTTATTCTTTGCCAACGGAAGAAATGGCTAAGCAGCAGATTTTAAGTACACTTGCTGGGCCAATTCAGGATCAGATTAATAATGTTAACAGCATAAAGCATAATCCTTTGTTATTGTTGTTTTTAATTTATAAGACATTGCTAGGGTTCAAGTGTAGCTTGGTAGACAAGAGAACGCTTACCGCTTTCCTGCAGCCTCCAGACAGACGCAAAGTACTTCAAAATATAAACTAAATTGGAAATGACTGTAGTGGCTGTATTCACTCCCTGTGGAAGTAACTCAAGAATGTCAGCTCCAGAGTCTACTTCCTGGGTTTCTGTCCTCTAATTGCTAGCTCTTTGATCTGTAATGCACAGCTAATAATGGTATCTAATTTATGAAACTTCGGTGAAGATGGAATAAGGTAGTCCATGTAAAGACTAAACACAGCGCCTCAGAATAAGCCATTAGTAAATGCCTGCTATCATTATTCTTTCTTTTGATTACTGGAAGTAAAAATTATGGAAGTGCAACCCATGTAATGGAAGGAAAGTCAGAAAGTATTCTTAGCTCTAATTTTATTTCAGAAAGCCTGCCTTGATCAATTTCTGAGATTTAAAAAGCAAGCAAGCAAGCAAACAAAGCAAGCAGCAGCAACAGCAACAAGAACAGTAATTTAAGAGCTATAGGCTAGACAGGCGATAGTCCATCTAGCTGCAAGCTAGGCTCTCTAATAGTGGGAAGCTTTGTCCACCACAGGACACCCTGTGCTGACGAAATGTATGGTTCAGAGTTTGCCACTATCTCTGCCTGATCCACTTTCACACTCTTATTCCATTCCTTGTACTTCAGAGCCCTGTGGGTAGGAGTGGTCCTGGTGATACTGTTAATCACTTGGTTGTTATTAACTGGAAAGGAGTAAAGGGAAAGTAGGTAATATAGGCATGCCATTTATAGAGCTTTGCCAGGAAGCTGCATTTAACATTGTTCAAGTCTGTTCCCTGAATATCACTTTGGGAAGGGACTGGACAATGGACACATGCCCAGTAAGGTCTGAGTAATGTAGGAAGGTGCTTTTCTGGCAGTCGCACCTGAGAACAGGGAATTGGCCAAAATAGGTGTGGAGGGGTGGCCACTACAAATGTGGGAAGATTTGATATTTAAACACCTGAACAATGGGATCTCTCTCTCTCTCTCTCTCTCTCTCTCTCTCTCTCTCTCTCTCTCTTTCTCTCTCTTGCCCTTTCACTCTTTTCCCCCTTTCTCTCTTGGGACTCCTGTTGTAGGGTGCACACTCCCCTATATTCACCCACATGGCTCAGGGTCATGTGGGACAATGGACTTATGGACTAAATCTAGATTGATGTTACATCGGACCCAGCTCCACCATGGAGTGGAAACTCTGGACACCGGCCCTGCTTTTAGCTCTGCAGAGCCCCAGCTACGTATTTTCTAGGACTAGTTTAAAAACAATGGGACTTTGCAAAACTGAGGGGCGTAACTCTTTGCAGATAAACACCATTCTTCTCCTGTTCGAGTCTTAGACAATTTCTTTTCTGAAGATATTGCAAGAGCCACCCCACTCCCACTAGTGATGGAGAAATCCCACCAATCCAATCCTCTGGCAACACTGGTGCCTAGAAAAGAACAGGGGCAATGCCTCTGAGATTAGACATGGCAACCTATGGAACTGGTGGGAGAAGGGTATACAGTTGGGGTGAATTTTTGGTGACTAATATATTGTTTGATTCTAATGTGGAGCTGGCAGACATATCTGGACTTGCATCATGTTCAAAGCTAAGCAATATCACATTGTTGGCTGCCAATAAATAGGAGCTGTCATGAGAAAAATGGAAGAAAGCTGTTGCTGTCCTGAGCTGCTGATAATTCTGTTAGCCATTGCGAGAAGAGAATAAGCTGGGTGTCAGCGGTTCTGGCTTCTAGCCTTGAGTTCAGGTAAAAGCCAGGTGATGTTGAGAAAGTCACACTCTTTCTGGACCTCAGCTTCCTCATGTGTAAAATGAATGCTTCTGCCTGGGTTGTCTCTATGCTTCCTTCTCAGCCACAATTTCATAATTTGAATGGAAGTAATTAATATACAAGCACATGGGAAGGTAGAGTGGAAATAAGGAAAATAAAGGGGATGAGAGAACCTGAAAGGAATGGAAGACATGGAGAAAAGAGAGAGAAGAAAGAAGGCAAAGGCAAGTTACCACATCAGACACTTGCTGTTAGGGGAAAAGCAAAACAAATTAGAAAGTTTAGATAGATATTTGGAGATTGCTTGAGGAAACCAGAGAGGGGTTGTGAGTGGAGGGAGTGATGTTAAAGGAAAGAGAAAGCAATCAAAAGGGAGGACGAGGCATTCACCTCTTCTGCACAGCTTGGCTCACCAAGCCCTGGACTCAGGGACCCCTCTGCTCTAGACAGGTGCTGCTGTATCCATACAGAGTGAAAAAAAATTAGGCTCTTTTCTCTGGCACCTCTAGTAAGTGTTCAGAATGGTGTTCATCCTGGCGGAGTCTAATAGTCTCAGGAGTCACTATGCAGACATCATAATGATGTTCACAGTTCAGCTGCAGTTTGCCTTGGCTGCCTTTAACTCAGAATTCTCAGGGAGAACAGGAAATACAAATACTTTGAATTCCTTATTTATGTCTGAATGTGCATCATGATGGATAAGTCAGCTCATTTAGGGACCTTCAATAAGGCAAGATTTTATTGTTCCAAAACTCTATGGGATATCTCAGCCAATGTCTCTACATTTCACAACTTTAAGAACTAACAAGAAATAAAAATAGTAACAGGTTCTCAGAAGGAATAAGATCTGCTATATTGAGTTGACATTTATACAATATCAGACACTGGGTTACTGGAAAACTTGTGTTGCTGTGAAGTAAAGTGTCTCTATTCTTACTCTGTTAGTAATACTGATGCTTGGTGTCCAGATGTACAAATTTCAAACTTCCTAACTGCTAGAATCTTAAGCAGCTTCTACTATTTCTTAGTTTTTATTTTTCTAATATATTCTTACATGTTAATTTTCACTAATTTCTCAGTGAAAGGAAGCCTTGTTACAAATGGCATGGATTAGGGAATTGGTCCAAGTGTGAAGACTGACAATGAGAGTGACTAACCAGACATGGGTCAAGTTTGCTTTCATGCTTTTTAACAACTAAGATCTCAAGAGTAATGCGCTGATGCCTCCTACTTCTCAAGAAGTGTACAAATTGCAGTGGTCACTGGTGCTTGAACTAGTGGGAGATTCTCAGTGGAAGGAGCTCAGAGCCTTGTTTAAAAACTGAGCAGGGCACAGCACTGTATCGGTATCCAAGAGCTAGTCTCTTCTAAGACTCAGGTTCTTTGATTTGCCAATACTTCTGTGTCTGGGATCTCTTCTTACAAATCACTGGTCAAAGTAAACTTCTCAGACCTACCATATGGTGATGACCCTTAGAGATAGTTTTATAAATTTCTGTTATATTACATTAGCTGCCTGGAAATGTTTTAACTACTCAGTTGACAAGTAAGATTACTTTTATTTACTAAATAAAAAAGTCAAAGAAATGATTTTTATATCATAGTTTAACCACCTAAAAGCAAATAATTTAGACATATTCCTTTTCATGAATTATATATCCCATTGTGAAGACAGAATTTGCTAGCATGTACAAATTCTGTTTGTAAAAATCACGTATGGCCTAAGTTCCTAGAAACTGAGGCATTAGGAAATTCATTTCTAAGTCCAGGTAGTTTTTTTAAAATAATTTTTTATTAAAAATTTTAATGTTGACTTTATTTCAGACTTCTCCCATCGCGCCCTCTCCCCAAGCTCCAGTACTTTTGAAGATTCCATAGCTACCACTACTGACAAGTTATCTTTATGGTAGATTTTTGTTTCCCAACTTCACTCTCACTCTTTAATAAACTATACATTTTCAGCCTTTGCATTGCCTCCCAATAGAGTAGGTGGGGTATGCATCTCCACCCCACTGACTTCAGGGTTGGTGATGTGACTTTTTGGCCGATAAAATATTGGCAGATGTTACATAAACTGAGATTCAAAATACATTTGCATGGTTAGGTGTGGTTTCTTGTCCTTCTGCCACCTAGATGAGAAGACCATGCTCTGGGAAGCCACTGGTCCCAGGATAAGAGGCTGTGTAGCAGACTTGAAACTGAACTTAACTTGCAACCTGAGGCAGACCCATTCTGAACAATGTGAAGACCCGAGAGAGACATACAGGTTTGTTGTTGCTAGCCACTGAGATTTTGGGGGTTGTGTGTTAGTATTATTGTGGCAGAACTCTGCCTAGTATACCTAGAACATAATTTTCCTTTGTGAATTCATCTTTCTATGAGGTTTATAAATAATAATGAATGTATCTAAAGAGATGTGATTATCTCTGCAAGATCTCAATAAACCCAAGCTTTTGGAGGTAAGATTTGTGTTTCTTTTGGAAGTATCCCTCTGTTGAGGTGACCTTCAAAGAAAAAGCAAGAACGATTATTGGAACTAAACCTTCCTTTTCCTCACACACACAAAATGTTTTAATGATATATCAGTCCTGAGATAGTGCCTGACATATTGATTTAGAAATACAGTGTAAGTTTAGTTACGTTAGATACCTGAGTTCTAAGAATGTGGAAATATGGAGTAACATTTTAATCCTTTTTCAGGAGTAACAAGACCGATTTAGCGAATCTAATGCAATTTCTGACCCCAAAACACCTTGCTGCTTCCATACCATATCTAAATCCCTCCAGCAGACATTGTTACACTTCTTTTAGCTAAGGACACTGACCACACTGGCAGGGTCAGCTCAATCCGGTTCATGGGACAGCCCTGGCAAATTCTGGCCATATGTTAACCACCTCCGGCTTCAACCAGCAGGTGGGGATATAGAGTTAGTCATACTCCAACTGAGCCAACTCTCATTTGCTACCAAATGACTTTTTTCCAATAACCACCTTTCAGTTGACTGAACTCTGATGGCCCAGTAACTAGGCTGTGTTTGGCTGAACCTTTTGGTTTCCATATGTGATTTGACTACCTTCTTGTCTAGTCACCTTGATTGGAACTCTGTTATCTTCCCTAGTTTTTCAAACACTCTTTTGCCCAGGAACCAAACTCTCTTCTCATACCTACAGATAGATATAGTCTACTCTGTATGCATTTAGCATCACAAATAGAACCCTATCCACCTGACTTTTAGCACTGCCCCATGGTTATGCCTGTGCATGAGCTGGGTTTCTCTACATTTGAGACTAGCCCTCCTCCCATCTAAGTGAGTTTCTTGGTTACACCGTGGGTTACTGTTTGCCACTGTTGGATGTTAGTCCTTCACCAGAATTGGTTATTACCTGCACCAATATCAGTCTGCTTCTTCTAGTTCGTGGCTTTATTCTCTCACTCAGCAAATTCAAATTGCTGACATTCCTCTTGATGCATGTTTAGAGAATATAACTTTTCCAGGCCTAATTAAGCATTTACTTTATTCCTTGACCTAATTTTAATTTAAAAATCCTCTCATGTATTGCTTTGCTAGGACCACCATGACAAAATAACAGACTGTGTGACTTAAACAACAGAAATTTATTTTCTCACAATTCTGGAGGCTAGAGGTAAAAAATAAAGGTGTTGGCATAGTTAGTTTCTTCTGAGGCCTCTGTTATTGTTGTGCAGATGGCTGCCTTCTCACTGTGTCCTCATATGTTTGTTCTTCTACCTGTGTATTCTGTGTCCTAATCTCCCATCCTTATATGGACACTAGTCAAACTGGAGTCAGGCCTACCTTAATGATTCTATTGTACTTTAATTGCCCTTTTGAAAGTCCTATCTCCAAATACAGTCCTATTTAGAAGAACTGAGACTTCAACATATTAATTTTGGAGACACACAATTCAGTCCATCACCCCTCATTTTCCCAAATGAAAATAATTTTTATTTTTTTGGTATTTGATTAAGTCAGATTTGTATTGAAGCATTGTACTTGAACTTCAAATAATGGTCATGTGATATGTAGTCTAATCTTTGTTCTTTAGGATGCTAACAAGAAGAGGAACCTTAAGATGAATATAGTGTCCTAACTACTAAATTTGAAAAACTTACAGAATTGTTACAATCAGATTACCATTGCATAGCAAATATATAGGCAAAACCACCCAGTAAGTAGTGATTTAAATTATGTGTGGTATTCATTACTAGGCAATTCAGAAATGGATGGAGAGGAAAGAGTACAGTGATAAATGTAGTGTGACTGGACAGAGTCTCTTAGCAACAGCATTAATTAAGAGGAAATCTATCAGAGCCTTGTAACTCTCCTCAGGCCTCTGACTCATCTCCAGGCTGTGACTGTGAGTCTCCAGGATGTGAATCAATCTACACCTATGCCTACACATTTGCTTGGAGTTTCACTCTCTCACACTCCCTGTGTACCTTGCTTTATTACCCTCTTTTTTCTAAATTCTCAGATTCTTTATCTTTCTAAACATCTTCCCATCCATTTTATGCATGATGAAGTCTTGCTCAAATATCAATTTTGCTGCATAAAAATCCACTCAAAATTCAGTGACTTAAAACAACACCATTCATTTAGTTCACGAGTCTATGGCTCAGTGCTCTAGACTGGGTTTGGCTGAGAAATTCTCTGGTGGCAAATGGACTCACTCACAAATGTCTGGTAATAGGTTGGGGAATCCCCTTTTCATCCCTCAGTTCTTTGCTATCTGGTGTCCAGGCTCCAAACTTCCTCAATTCTAAATAAACTGATGACAATGACCTACTTAACTACTAAAACCAATGGAGAATTTTTAGATCTGATCTTACTTGACTGTACTTCAGCTTAGTACTAATGATGGCCATTGTCTTCATGAATAAAATTCCCCCATTGGCTTCCAAGAGTTCTTTACTTCCTTAATTTTATTTATTTCTCCTTTTAGTTTGTTCTCGCTTATTTGACTTTTCTCATAGTACTAGTACTTCCAGGTTTCCATACTGAAGCATGTCTCACTCTGTCCTGTCCCTCTAAGAAGTTGTATTCATTCCCATACTGTCAGTTGCCAGCTCTACTATCTGAAGCAGAGAGGATGAGAATAGAAGGTACAATGAAAATTCCATTATGAGGACTGGTAGATTAATGATGTTTTACTTAACCAAGTTTACAGAACCATAGTATAAGGGGGATGCAAGGCAGATAAGCTGGAGAAAGGAGTACAAAGAGGTCACCAGTGAAAGAGAAAGACCAAAGACAGATCTTGAACATATGAGAAAAGACCCCAAGATTAGAGAGGTTGGCATAAATAGAAAAGGAGACTACAGGCAGGCAGGGAGGTGGGATGGGTAGAGGGTGTAGAATGTGTGTGAATGACAGGGACAGGCATTGTTCCTTATGGCTGGTATTGACAGACGTGTTCTATATTGCATGGAGGACAAGTTTTATTTAAAAGGCTAAAGATGTATTTATTCAAAACTTATTTATTAAGCATTTACTCTATTCCAGGCTCTGTTTTAGGAACTTGGATTAAGTCAGTAAACAAAAGAGGAAAAAAAATTCTGTGTTATTATAAAGTTTACATTAGAGATGGGAGAAGGGGGCAGACCACGAGCCGTTAACATAATAAAAAATGAAAATATCTTAAAAGGTGATAACAACTGTGGAAAAATAGTATGCAAAATTAGTAAGGGGAATCGATATGCAGGAATATGTTAAAACTTAAAGGGTGATTGGGATTGCCTCATTGGGAAGGCAACATTTCAACAAAGAGCCATGGATGTGTTGGAGAAGAGCTCCCCAGACAGAGGGAAGAGCTAGTACAAATGCCTTAGGCCTAAGGCCTCAAGGGGTTGGAAAATAAAACTAGACAGCATCACAGCACACAGAGTACCTACCAATCACATAGAAAGGCACCTGAAGCTCCCATGTACCACAGGAGGGCAAAGGTGAGTTGGCAGTCTGCTGGGGGCCAGGAGAAAGCTTGAGGTTGAAAGGAAAGACAACAGCCCCCCACACATACCACCAGAGGCCCTGCGGAGGTTAATGGTGTATATGCAGTGGGGACAGAGTCTGGCTGCCATGACTAAAGTTGAGGGCAGCTAAGCCTCAGTGTGATCCAGGAAGGGCAAAGGCCAGACCCAGTCTCCTTCACAGGATGACATGTAAGCCCTTTAATAACTTAAATTATCTTAAGGGACAAGGGGTTAAAAGGAAACCCTGACTTTGACTGAGTATTTGCCCCTGAAGAACTGAATTTTTTTAAAAAATATTTTTTATTGATTTTTTACAGAGAGGAAGGGAGAGGGATAGAGAGTTAGAAACATTGATGAGAGAGAAACATCGATCAGCTGCCTCCTGCACACCCCCTACTGGGGATGTGCCCGCAACCCAGGTACATGCCCTTGACCTGAATCGAACCTGGGACCCTTCAGTCCGCAGGCCGACGCTCTATCCACTGAGCCAAACCAGTTAGGGCCGAAGAACTGAATTTTAAATCAAAGGGAAATGGAGTGATCTCGAACTGGAAACATCATGGGGTTTTTTCTTTTTTCTTTTTGAATAAAATTGTAGCTTGAAAGCCAACTTAAATTGAGTCATACTTTTAGACACATGAGAAATGTATACTTGCCATGTGAATGGTTTATATACAGATGAAGGGAAGAGAAACCAAGAGTTAATTGAGAAAGTTATTTCAATTTTTAATCCTTGAAGATCACATATCAGCTTGTTGACAGTATCATACTTGTTCATCTATCTGCTATTTACCAAGTATTTATTGGCTACCTCCCACATATAAACACTCTGTCTTGAATTACAAGTGAATTATGCAGCTTTGCAAGACACTAACCTTGTTTTCAAGTGCTGATAAGGTATAAGTATTTTTGTTATTGAAAACATATTAAAGGGTCTTTGAAAATTTGCTTACAGAGTTAGATTTGAAGGTAAACACAATTTTTTGAGAAATTTATGAAAAATTGAGTGAAAAGTACAGAGCTTTCCCATAAATTCCCTCATCTAACCCCCCACTTGTCCTGTTATTAACAATTTGTGTTAGAGTGGCATATAGTTGTTGTTATT
Organism: Cnephaeus nilssonii; assembly: GCF_951640355.1. Classification (NCBI taxonomy): domain Eukaryota; kingdom Metazoa; phylum Chordata; class Mammalia; order Chiroptera; family Vespertilionidae; genus Cnephaeus; species Cnephaeus nilssonii. Next base: position 62,980,119 of record NC_137072.1, on the reverse strand, counting down.
TTACAGTTTATGAGCCAATATTGATACATGATTGAACTAAAGCCCATGGGGGGTGGGTGTCACTCTATGTGTTACACATTCTATAAAGTTTGACAGATGCATGATGACAAGTTTCCACCATGATAGTATCATACAGAGTAGTTTCCCTGCCCTAAAAGTCCTCCGTGCTCTGCCTATTCATCCTGCCCTCCTCTTAACCTTTGGCAACCACTGCTCGTTTTATCTTCTCCATAGCTTTGCCTTTTCTACAGTGTCATATAGTTGAAATCATACAGCATGTAGCCTTTTCAGATTGACTTATTTCACTTAGGAATATGCATTTAAGTTTCCTCATATCTTTTTGTGGTTTGATAGCTCATTTATTTTCATTGCCAAATAATTTTATATCGTATGAATGTACCACAGTTTGTTTATCAATTCACCTCCTGAAAGACATCTTTTACACATTTTTAAATTTGTCTTCTGGTCTGTGACTGAATCTGCTTTTTTTCTTTTCTTACTTAAATTTGGTCCTCCTATATTTTAACTGGAGAAGCACTGATGATACAATCTTGTATTAAAACTTGTTTGACGGCAAGTGACAGAAACCCAAATTGAATCAATTTAAGCAAATAGCTTATTTTACTCCAAGGGTACTGTGATAATGCATGGAGCCTGAAGACAGGAAAAAGGGTGACCTTGGGAACAAGGAGAACTCCTATGAGACATCTCATTTTGATTGTGAAAGCAGATTATGCACATACATATCTATAAATCGATCTATCTACATCCTACCTAATAATAGACAAATATGCAAATTGACCGTACCTTTGCTATGCCCGCGATTGGCCAGGAGGCGCGGGGGGGCGGGACTCGGGGGGGTGGGGGGGCCTATTGGGCCGGGACGGTGAGCTCGCGTCGCCAGTGGCGGCTCTAGCTCAGCATCTGCGCCATGGCTGTGCTGCGGCACAGAAGGGGCCTCTGGGGCAGCGAGCTCACGTCCCACCGTGGACCATCAAAAGTGGGGGAGCTGGGTGCCTGTCCGCTCAGGCACCAGGCCTTTCAGAAGCCTCCGCCATGCTGGAGGCTTCTGAAAGGCCTGGTGCACCAGCGGACAGGCACCCAGCTCCCCCATGATCGAAAGCGAAAGCATGTAGGGGACCCTACACGTGCATGATTCAATCATGCACTGGGCCTCTAGTATACATATAAATGTATGCCCATGTGCATAGGTAACAGATTCTTTTCAGGTTGGTTTTTAACAATCTATAACTTTGGCTGATGGAAGGAATATAGTCTGATTTTCTCTTTTTGGTACCAAATCCAGATTCCTATGAAGACCCCCCCATTGATTCAACCTGAGGCCCTTCTCTGGGTCATGCTATTAAAGCAGGGTCAAGAGAAAAACTCTTGTTCTTGTAGTTACCACGTGAAAGGGTTGATTGGGGTGAGAGGGATGGACTATTGTATGTGGTCAAAAGAAAATAGTAGGTCTAAAACAATTATGAAGTTTGAAAAACTGTTATTTTTATCCTGAAGGTATATATTACATCCAGTATCAGAACAGCATCTGTTGCAGAAAATAGCTTCACTTAATGTGTTTTTGAGAATCAATAATTCAGAGTACACGTTTGCTCTTTCTTTAGCTTGCTGCTGAAAACAACAAACTATTCAATATTCTTTGGACAAACTTAACTGCCTTCGATGTAAATTTCTGCCTTGATTTTTCCACAGTTAATTTATGGCGTTGTCATTACAGTCATTTTGGAATGAGTGAAACACAACAAAGATAACCTACTCATATTTCATCTTAAATTGTTAGTAGCATTCACCAACTTATTAATTTAGCAGTTATGACAAAAAGCATACATATGCTGTGGTTTTGTTTTTCAACACAGAAGGTACGTAACAGTAGTCATTAGTTGTCTATTTATTATTATTCATCTATTAATTCAACCAGCATTTACTGTGAACTGTCTGTGAACATTTTACTAGTTTGAACTCCCTGAGGCATGGCCCCTGTCTTTTGTTTTATCTTTAATATATACTACTGCACTTGTCCTAGAATAAGGACACAATCCACATTCATTTATTTGAACTGAATTGGGTTTCTTGCTGCTGGCAAATTAGAGATGATTAAAAGGTCCCTGTGCCCAGGTACCTATGGGGTGGTGGTTATTTAGGGAAAGTAATTAACACATGACAGTGATGTGCTCTCTTTAATTGAGCACCTACTATATTCTAAGTACTTTCATATATAGCACATTTACAACTCACAGCAATCCTATGCATGTATGTGTCAGAGCAGAAAAGTTTAAGATTCTTGTCCAATGATATCTAGGTAATAAGTGTCATAACAGATTTAAAACCACATCCTAATAATTTTGTGTTTAAATTCATTGCTGGCTTACATGGTGAGTTTGGTTGGCTTGTTTATGTTCTTCATTTAAAAGAGTTTCTCTTTCTTTACATACAGTCATAAAAGTAATGCTATTGATTTTCAATAATGCATATGACCTGTTTTTCCAGTGGGAATATGAGACTCATTAAAATGTTCAAGCTGTCTTGTTTGTGACCAATAGCAGACATTTCAATATCAAGGCCAAGGGTTCCTTAATTAGCAACCTCTTTCTTTGTGTGACACTAAATGGTTCTATAGGTTTGGGGTCAGTGATTTGGCATCATTAATGCCATGCTTTAGTCAACTGAGCCCTAACACATTATAAACTCATTATTCCCTACAGCATCTTCTTGATTTGTATAACCATCAGCTTCCAGATTTGGGTATTCCTTCCTATTAATAATTAGACTCTGGAAACTCAAATGCCAAATTTAAAATATATATATATTCTTATATTAAATTATATATTAAAGACATTTAATGTGTTTATATACGTACTCCTTAAAAGCATATTTAGTTAGCAAAGCAATATGACCTTGCGGTTGAGAAGGGTTTTCTTACTCAAGAAGGGCTTTGGATAAATTCATTCTACAAGCAGGAAGAACCTGAGGCATCTGTGACTAGATTAAGGCAGAACCTTTATCATTCTCCTTTGTCAAAATATCTCTTTATCACTCAAAGATGTGAGCACTAACAGGACGTGGGTGCTGAGTAATCACTCCCTTTGTTCCCTGCAATCACCACTATTCACTCCCACACTAGCAAAGACAGATTTTTCTTAATAGAGAAGCCCGAAGCTAAATTTATCCCCAAACTATTGCCCAAAGTAGGTTGAAAATCAAGAGCTCAAATGAGGTGGTATAAGGCAAGAGAAAAGATTGGGTATCCTTATAGATCTGCTTCTCAGAAGGTAAATATTTTGAGACATCACCCAATATCTCTTAAATGGCACTGACACAAAGCACCACTAAAGGTCTGTTCAACAACAGCCAGGCTTTTTGAATCAAGTACATAATTCATGATGTCACAAGATTAAGAGTCATCTTCATTCTTAGAAAATTAAGTTAACTTTGCATACTAATATCTACTTGCTTTGGTTAAGGATTTTGAAGTGTTGTAGCTTTAACCTGACAGAGGCATTGCAATTCTAATGCAATTGTCAAATTGTAGTGTGAAAAATTCAAGTGTTAGTATAAGTGAGTCTGGAAAAAAAAAAGTAAACTTGAGATTTTTATTATAATTAGTATGCCTAATATTTGAGATAGTTTAAGTCTTTTCTAATAGAGAATAGAAAGATTATTTGTTATAGTAATATATAGAAATGTTTAAAAATGTCTAAAAATGTTAAAAAGGTTTTAAAAGTTTTGAGTTAACTTTCTTGAAACTTAAAGTGTGATATTAAGGACACATTCCCCACTGCCCTGAAGCATGTGTACCCCATAAATAAGGATTTGAACTTCAATTACTGACTTAGAAGTGACTTGCTAAGATAAGCATATGTGTGAGTGATGTACTCTCCCTAGATAATCACATGTAGACCCTCGCCCTGTTTGAGATTAACATGTGTGCATTGACATAATTTATTGATAGCCACCTGAACTGCTGCGGGTATGAAACAGGCTTTAAAAATGGGTCCTGACCAGCCAACAGTGCTCACCTGTCAAGACCACCACAAAGGCACATCCTTTTGTTAGTCCAGCAAGCGACGCTGCTCCACACTCCTCTCCCTGCCAGACGACAGAAGAACGGCTAGTACCTCCCGATTGAGATGCGACTGAGCTTTAGGGTGAGGAACCCAGGCCCTCAGCATCTGGACCGGACCAGCCCAGCTGTCAGACCCTAGAGGACAGCACCACTGGGATCCCATCAAGCCTGTACCCACAGAATCAGGAACTTTTGTGAGTAATAAAGTGCTGTGTGATTTGCAATTGCATATGTTTCATGTGGTGTAATTCCTCCGGCAGTTAATTGAATCATTTTGCACATGCTTAAAATTGAAATTAAAGCTTCTGGTCTTTTCGGTCCTAAGCTTGCCCTTGGTCCTGCTTGCGTAGAGTAGCCTTTTCTCTAGCAACTACTTGAATGTTCCAACACCTGCACGGTTAAAGTTTATCTCAAGGGACGCCTTAGATAAACACCCCAGATCCTTTGTGGGGATCTACTTGGGACATTTTTACAAGTTGAAAGTTTTTTAAAGTAAATTAATGGAAAAGTGAAAGGGATAGTATTCTAAAAAGAGCAGGAATACATTGAGAAGTTTCATAAAGGGAAAGCCCATTAAAGATTCACTTTTCTTTACAGTAATGTTTATATCATTTCAGTCTTTAAAATAAAAACTAAATGTGCAAAGATTAAAAAAGACTAAAAATATATTTTCATATATGAAGACAATTTATTTTCATTCAAAAGTAATCATTCCTGAATATATCCTCATATGACATGCACTTATAAAAAGAAATTAATTTTTTATCACTTTGGGAGATTTTTAAACTAAGAGACTACAGTCCTCTCATCTCTATGTTTTGCTAATGCTTTCTCTATGGCCTTGATCATGGTCCCCCCCCCACCTCAACCACCACCTTCCACCATACCTGTCCTTCAGTCTTCCTTTGCATCTAAGTATTCCTGGCACTGGGTTGAGATATTCTACAGGCCAGGCTGAAAAATTTTCTAGAACATCAACTTTTTAAATAGCATTTCCATAGATGACAGGATATGGCCACCCTGAAAAGAGATAGACATTAAATAACTATTCAACAAATACTTAACTCAAATTACTGTTCCCTTACATAAATCTGGAAAAGTACTCCATGTACTCACCACCCCCCTGCCTGCAAAATAAAAGTCAAACACTGTTAGGCATGTGTCCACGTACTTTCATGGATAATCTTGCTATAATTATAGCAAGCCACTATTTTGCTGTACATCCTCTGAGTGGAGGGAAACAATTATTTATATGAAGCCTCACCTTATAAACCTTTGTAATCTGAAATACACATATAGTCATTGTTTATTCTTTCATTCAACAGTCAGCCATTGAGTGTTCCAGGCACAACAACAAATGGTAGGATCATTGTCTGAGGAAGGAGGGGTGTTATCGGAGGCGTCCCTTAGGATAAACTTAACCGTGCAGGTGTTCGGACATTAAATAGTTGCCAGCAAAGAGACTACTCTGAGCTTCACTTATTGAATTAATAAGTGAGTGATAATACATATTCCTCGGCAGGACTGAGGGCAGGCGTTAATATCTGACCTTATAATTAAAACACGTGAGTAATTTTATAGAGACTGCGGGAGGAATGATGCCACACAAAATTATGCAGTAGCAAATCACACAGCACACTTTATTACTCACATACAGGTTCCTGGTGCTGTGGGTACAGGCTTAGTTTTGGGTCCCAGGACTGTAGCATCCTCTCAAGGCAGCGTTCGGCGCCGTCGGTGGCTGGAGGAGTCAGGTCAGGTCTGGTCTGCAGGGACAGCGTCCCTCTCCGGGCCTCTGCGATAGGTACGCGGGTACCCTTCCTGGGTGGACCCGAGGCTCCGCCGGAGCGGGAGCGGGACAGCACCCAGACCAGGGGCCATCAGCGATGCCAAAGGCACTCCAGGGATCAGCCACTAGTGCAGTGCTGGGATCAGAGCCATCAGCGATGGCAGCGCGTCCAGCGATCAAGCAATGATCAACTTGAATGGTGTTTGGCGACCCTTTAAATAGCCTGTAGCACCCACAGCAGTCCAGGGGGGGAGAAGGGGAAATCTGGTAAACAGAATGCATAACAAGATCTCAAGCTTAACATTAGTTCCAATGGGCATATCAGTAAACAAACTCGTAAACACACTCTGTTTCACTCTCAGGGGGAGGAGTACACGTGGTTATCAGGATTGCAGTCCTGTCAGCTGCTTCATGTCAATTCCTAAGTCACACAGAGTAAAATGATTTTTAACTAAGTTCTAACAGTATTTCTAATGTCTAACTAAAATCAAACAACGTTTCTACTTTAACAATCATAACGACAGTTAAGGAGTAAGACATGGTTTCTTCCCTGTCAGAGACATCAGTCTAGGCGCAGTGATGGGCAACCTTTTGAGCTTGGTGTGTCAGACTTCGCCAAAAAACTGAGCATAACTCGGGTAGTGTGTCACTTTGAGGAAAAAACTAACTCCAAGACTCGAGTCGCAAATGTTTCATCCTCAGGAGCAGCAAATGTTTCATCCTCGGCATGCGGCCGCGTGTCATCAGAAATGGCTACGCGTGTCAGTGCTGACACGCGTGTCATAGGTTCGCCATCACTGGTCTAGGGGAAATGTCAGAATTAAGAAACAACAGCTATCACAGCTAATGGGGATTAAACATACCAAATTGCACATCGCTGTTGCTTTGGACTAAATGTATTACCCCAAATTCATATTTTGAAGTATAAATCCCCCATGTGCTGGTATTGGAGGTGGGACCTCTGAGAGATAATTAAGGCATGAGGGATGAATGGGATTAGTGCCCTTCTAAGAAGAGGCAGAAGAGAGATGGTCTCTGCTGTGTGAGAGTGCAATGAGAAAATGGACATCGGCAACTATAAAGAAGGCTCTCACCCGACACAGGAAATGCCGGTGTCTTAATCTTGGATTTTCTGGTCTCTCCGAACTGTGAGAAATGAATTTCTATTTTTTAAGCCACCCAGACTATGGTACTCTTGATATAGCAGCCCTAACTGATTATGACAGCCACACTGCTAGGACTCTTTTGGGCCGTAGTTCCTTTACACATGGCTGATGCACAGGTCTTTGATTAATAAATGCATAGGAACAAAAGGAACCAGAGAGCGAATAAATAATGAGAAGAGGAACTTCTGAGGAATATGTATTATCACTCACTTATTAATTCAATAAATATTTATTGAACACATTATGTGTCAGACATTATTGAATTTGCATAATGATGAGCTATGTAGAAACAATGTCTCTCATGGGAGAGTCAAGCAAAAAAATATCCCCAAACAAAAACCCAGTTTGTGAAATATTACATTAAAAAAAAAACAAGTTCTGATGAAAAAAACAAACAAAAATAAACATGGGACTTATGTATTAGATGGTAAGCATAACGAGGGAAGAGATTTATGTCTATTTTGTTCATGGGGTATATCTACAGGAGCAAAAGCCACATCTAAACACAGGAGCTGCAAAAATAAAGTATTGGTTGAATAAATCTGGCAAATAACAGGAGGGGGTGTATGTATTAGTGGGAATCAGAAAAGATGTATGTATAAGTTTCTTATTGCTGCTGTAACAGATTACCACAAACTTAGTGATTTAATTAAAATGACACACACTTGTCTTGGAGTTCAGTTGTTCAGAAGTATAAAATGGGTCTCAGATAAAATCAAGGTGCAGTAGCAGGGCTGCATTCCTTCTGGAGGCTTTCTGGGCGAATCACTTTCTTTGCCCCCCCCCTTTTTTTTTTTAGCTTCCAGGCAACCACATTCCTTGGGACCTGGCCCTATTTTTACTTTCTTTCTATCTCTGGCTCTCTCTTCTGCAGTCATAGCTTCATCTTCCACTTTTAAGAACTTGTGATTACATTTCTAACACCAGGAAAACTCTCCTAATTTTAAATCAGATGATTAGCAACCTTAATCTATCTGTGGTCTTCTTTGCCCTTTAACAACATGCACAGGTTCCAGGTCTTAGGAGGTAACACACCTTTGGGTGATCGTTATTCTGCCTACTCACTAAGTAGTGATGTTGAGGAGTTGAGACCTGAAAGATGGAAGTAGCTAGTCATGTAAGAGGGTGTGTGTGTGTGTGTGTGTGTGAAGCTAGTAGAGAGTTAGTGGTTCAAGGGATAGGGAGGGGATCGCCTTTCTCCTTTTTTTTTTTTTTGCTGGCTGCTTGTGGTTTATTTTCCACTTGGTGCAAGGCACAGGGTTATGGGGTATCAGGAAGGCTCCCAGGTGGCTTGGGTAGTAAAGAGCGGGGCTCTCTCAACTCCCATTTCGGTGTTTGCTGTTTTGATATAAAAGAACCCAACTGCTCTGCTTGCCTAGTCTATGGGGTGAGGTGAGGAGGGGGAGGGGAGGCGCTCAAAGAACCTCGTGCCTCTGGAAGTCTGGTGGCTGGTGGTGGCCCCTCAGGATGGGGGCCCGGCAGTGGCTTTGCAGGGCTGGCCACCAGGCTGCTTCCTTGTGGCTTCCCGAGCCAGGTCACAGGTGATGGTGCTGCTGGAGGCCTGGGAGATTCCGTGCTCTGGGGACTCCAACACTGTGGCATGGATTTCCCGAAAAAAGAAGCTTGCCCGCCAGTGATGCTAGCCGGCCTTGGTGGTGGGAATGGCGCTTCCACAGGAGCTGTCACTGTAAGTGGAGCCCAGGCGGCACAGGTAGGAGTCCCCGGTGACCAGGAGTGAGCCCCTGGCTTGTGGACTGATGGAAACCTCGGGGGCAACCACTTGCAGGTGTGATGACAGGTGGCGGGATCGGAGGTGCTAGGCCACAGAGCCCATTTAAAAAATGTTTTTATTGATTTTTGTTAATAGGGAGAGGGAGAGAGAGAAACTTCCAGAAGAACAACAACTGCATGCCCCCTGCTGGGGATTGAGCAGGCAACCCTTGGTGCATGGGGTCCACACTCAACCACTGAGCCACTGGCCAGGCCACAGAGCCCATTTGCAGAGGAGAGTGTGGGAGGTCGCTCCACGAGAACCTTTTTTTAGAAAAAAATATTTTATTGATTTTTACAGAGAGGAAGAGAGAGGGATAGAGAGTTAGAAACATCGATGAGAGAAACATCGATCAGCTGCCTCTTGCACACCCCCCACTGGGGATGTGCCCACAACCAAGGTACATGCCCTTGACTGAATCAAACCCGGGACCCTTGAGTCCGCAGGCCGACGCTCCATCCACTGAGCCAAACCGGTTTCGGCTCCACGAGAACCTTTTAATGTAGCCTGTGGGAAAGAGTTTGTATGTTATTGTAGATGCACTTGAAAGCTATTGGGTTTTTTTAAAAAAATGATCTAATTTCTATTTTAAGAGGGTTACCCCCGAAGAAGTTGGTAAGGGATGGAGCTGATCAGGAAAAGCATATATATTTTTAACTGGGAGAAGCTAGAAGCCTGGTAGGTTGGGTTTATCAGGGCGGAGAGCTGGGAGCAGGTTATGGATTGGAAGGACTGAGGAATCTGCTTGGGGCAGTCTTGGGCTCATCCAGCTGATCACAGTTGCAGATCTGGTTAGGAGAGAAGGGTGGAGCCAGGTAGCCAGTTGGGGTGGAGAGGTGGGGGTGGGGGGAATGGAAGGAGCCTGCGCAGGGACAATTAATTGTTTTCTCTGTAAACACATTTGTCACATGTGAGCCTTTTCCCGAATTTTAGAAAAGGTGAGGAAGTCTTTAAAGCAAGATCTGGCTCTGCATCAACTTTTGGCTTCTAGATTCCAAAGAGGATAAATGAGGAACTGGGGCAGGAGAGTGAAGATTCCAGGATCTGAGAAGCTGATTAAGTGGCACCTAGAGGTAGGCAAATTTGGCAAGCACATAATTTTTGGAGTCTGTTACTCCAAAGTTATATGGACTGGGAGGAACTAAATGAGAAAGTGGACCTAGAAAATTCTCTCTACTGTAAGAACTTTTTTTTAACATACAAAGAAGGAAACTGATTTTGTCTTGTTTTTATTACTATCCATAAAACCCTAACCCTGTGGAAAAAGTTGGGAGGAACTTTTTTTCCTTTCCTCATTATTGGGAACAAACTTGGAGGACTGGGAGTAGTGTCTCTAGTATGTTCTGAGGGACCCAGTGCAGCCCCAGGCCCAGGGATGCTCAGTCATTGCTGGAGCTGTGGATGGCATCAGCATTTGTTTAATCAATTTTAATAATAATCATCTTCATCCTGTATTATTTATTAAATCGCCTGCAGGTAAAGCTGTTTATCAGTGAGGGAGTGCATATGGTGCTGTGCTGTGTTATTAAGGGATTGCCATGGAGACGGAGGCTAAACTAATACCGCCAATACCTTCTGCTATTAAGATATCAGAGCCTCTTTGCCAAGCCAAGCGTGGCCTGGAACAGGTAACTTAGCAGAAACTCACCTGTAATCAGATGCTCATATGGGAGCTAATTAAAATTTATAAACCAGGTGCAATTTTTTTTTTTGGATACACACTCTGATAAATTATTTGTACAATATCTTCCAAGTGCATCCATTAATAACAGATTAGAACTAAAAAGAATTTCCATTTTAAAAGGAAGGCATTATTTTGTATGTGCCGAAAGGAGGGCAGAGTATAAGGAAGTCTCCTGCACTGAGATACTACTCAGCATGGGACTATTAAAAACAAAACAGAACTCCGTGTGTGGGCATTTCAGACAGTTGGTGTGGACAGTTTCAAACAACACAGCAGCATGGGAGCTGTAGTTCTCTCCATCCTCTGTAGGTCTCTGTTGTCAAGGGCCACCAGGAAGACCCTGCTGCTCTCTGTGACATGAGAGTTTTGGGGTCCAGTTTCCTGGTGTCATTCTAGTTTCTTCCTAGTCAGTCAGCATTCTCGGAGGAAGCCCAATGCAGAGAAATATCAGGACTCTGGCAACAGATAAGGCACAAAACAGAGTGAGTAGGACTGGCTCTGGGAGACATTGGTGAGGGAGGTTATGTAGCACACAGTGGAGATCTGCAGATGGAGGGAGAGAACTTTGGAACAACTGGAACCTCTGTGGGCAATGGGAGTGTGCAAGCGGAGGCAGAGGACCAAATAAGCCTCAGTGTGTTTGGCTCAAGTGACATGGGCTTGGGATTGGCAACGGAAGAGCACACATTTTCCTTTGTTACTCTCCTTGATTCATTTCCCTTTCTTGCAATCTTTTTTTGTAATCTGTATTTTAAAATAAGCAGGAAGTCAGCATCTCAGTAGGATTTGCAGGCAAAGATGGAAAGAGGCTATTCACTGTGAGTAAAATTAATGAACTTCACTGGGATTTTCATACAATGCAGGAAATAGAGAAATAATAGAAGGTTGGTGGTGAACGCCAGGGAGAAAATCCTTCTTAGAAAAGTTTATAGGGGTAGTAAAGACCTACAAATGATTATTTTAATTATTATGTCCACTGTGAATTCGAGCCAAGAAACAATCTTAGAATTTTCTCTCCAATCTAGTTCCAAGGGATCTTATAGAATTTTTTTCACTTATTAAATCAGCAAGTATTTGAATTTCGGGCACTGTGCTTTGGCACTACCTGTATAGTGAACAAGAGGTCCATGGGCCCACCCCTCACAGATGGCACTTCTCAAGCTGACCTTGAGGAGGGGGCGTGGCTCTGGACTTTATTCTAGGCAGAAGAGTTTTATCATGTCAACTTTGGGACCATGTAGATTTTACTGACTCCAAGTAAGGAATCATTCATGAACTCAAAATTATTATTAGAACTGAAAGTATCCTTAATTCAATGCAACATCCCAACGTATGCATGCATGATTATAGAGTGAACCTCAGAAGCTTGTATATCATGACACAAAATGTGTATGTGTAAGACTACTGTGAAAATAATTATGTGTTGGTGTATTTTTCCTTTAAGTGCCTTTTTAAACTTATGATCCAAAATACTTAATTTTTTTTTCAGAATGAGAGAATTATCTTTTGTTAGCATTTTATTGATTATTAATACTGGAATAATAATTGTCTTTAAGTATGTAAGGATACATTAAACACAAAATGATAAATGAGAATATTGGCAGGATTTAAGATGATAAAAGTGTATGTAAGTATTAACTGGAAAATTTGTATTATGATTAAAAGAATATTAAATTATATATTCATTAATTTACTCAGTAGCTCTGATTGAGTACTTAATGTTTACTAGGAAAGGGAGTATACCAAGAGAGAGCCATGAACTTTGACCTCGAGAAGTTCACAGATTAGTTGGAGGCAGACATTCAAGGGAAAATGTGTAATATACTATGCATATGTTACCATACAGTCTTTATGAGATTTTCAAAGAGAGAGTCTGCATCCTGACTAAAGACGTCAGGGAAGGCTTTGCAGTAAAGGTAATGATAGATTTAAGACATGTAGGGGAGGGTGGGGGTAAGGGGGAGAGATCAATCAAAGGACTTGTATGCATGCATATAAACCTAACCAATGGATGCAGACAACAGGGGGTGAGGGTGAGGGCATGAGTGGGGAGGTGGGGAGGCAATGGGGGGATAAGGACACATATGTAATACCTTAATCAATAATTTTAAAAAAAGAATGAACAAAACAAAAAAAAAAAGAATGAGTAGAGATTTGCTTTCTAAGTCTTTAGTGGGGAAAAGCCTTGGGGCAGAAGTCACAGGAAAGAGTATGGAATGTTGGGAAATCAAGAACAGATTGCTAAATAGGAAGCAAAGTATTCTTAGGGAGACTGGGTAGATAGGTAGGGGATGAGACTAAGGAGCTTTATTTAATATGCTAGCATTTTAATTTAAACCTGGAGAAAAAATTTTGGCAATAAGAAAATCCAATATTCAAGTCAAAATTATCTTTCCGATGGCAGAATGAATAGGTAGGTTTTGAAGACGTGATTTTTGTTTTGTTTTTACAGCTGTAACAGATTGCCACAAACTTAGTGGTTTAAAATAACACAAATTTGCAGTTCTGGAGATCAGGAGCCCTAAAGTAAAAGTGCTGGCAGAACTGTGCTCCATCTGGAGGCTCTAAGGGAGAATTGGTTCCCTTGCCTTTTCCAGTTTCTAGAGGCTGCTTGCTCTGTTGACTCAGAGCCCCTCTGTCACCCTGTCTTCAAATCTGGCAGTGTAACATCATAGCATTTTCAAATATTTCCCCTCCCCTCCCCTGCCCTCCCCTCCCCTCCCCTGCCCTCCGCTGCCCTCCCCTCCATTTTCTCCCTCTCTCTCTCTCCGCCTATTTTATCCAGGGCCCACCTGGATAATTCAGGATATTTTCATCTCAAAATCTTAACTTAATCACATTTGCAAAGTGCCTTTTGCCATCTAAGGTAACACATTCAAGGTTTCCAGAGATTAGGCCATGGTTATCTTTATGAGGCCATTGTTCTGTCTACCACAAGGTAGAAGGAGAAAATGAAATAGGGATATCCTTTAGGAGAGAGTTTCTTTAATTTAGTTTAGCAATGATGACATAAATGAGGTCATGAACAAACAGTTTCACTCTTAGATATTTACCCAAGAGAAGGAAAATACATGTTCACAAAAAGACTTGCACAAAAATGCACATAGCAACTTATAACTCCAAATTAAAATAACCTAAGTGTCTATCAATGGGAAATGGATAAACAAAATTGTGGTATATTCATACAATGGGACACTATTTAGCAATATAAAGGAACAAATATCTAATGTTAGCAGAATGGATGAATCTCAAAAACATTAAGCCAAATGAAAGAAATCAGAAAAAAATGAATAAACACTATATGATTCTACTTGTTTGAAGTTCTAGAATAGGTGAAGCTAATTTATTAGCAAGGGAAATCAGAACAATGGTTGCTTCAAGAATGAGGCTGAGGGTCAGATTATTTGAAAAGGATCATGAGGTAATCACATAGGAAGTGGACATTTTCTGTATGTTGATTGGGTGAACATTATTTGGCAATTAACATATATTAACCATCACTAAACTGTATACTTAGAACCTGAACATTTTCTTGTTTATGAATTATACATCAATTAAAATATATTAAAATATGGTAGCAGCAGTGGGGATAAAAGGGAGAAAGATCAAGAGCAACTTTGAATATAAAACAGTAATTTGTAAGTCATTGAATGTCAGCTGGAGAAGAAAAAGAGAAATGGACAGAGACATAAATTTCCAAAGAACATTAAGTAAACAAAGTCAACCAGTGTTTTTTTTAGACATAGATTTCAGTTTTATCAACACTATAAAAATAAGACAAAACATTGACTGACGTATAAAATAATAAAAGTAAAAATAAGTTTAAGAATTCATTTCTTATTCTTTTTGTGCTTTAATTTAAAGGACTAAATGTTAGCTATTAACCTCAGATGGGGCAGTGACTGAATTTGAATCTCTGGTGTGAAAAATTGGGCTGATAGGATTCAAGCTTATGTAGAAAAATAAAATAAAATATATAGCAAATAAATTCAGCAATTAGTGTTGTTTACTCAGAACATGAACAGAAGCTATGTCTTGAGCTTTTGCCTGTTGTGAACCTTAGCATGATCATTAATACATTCAAACTGATTGGAAGAATAGTTAAATTCAGTAAAGCTGCAAATCTTAAAAAGATGCTCTTATACTCAATACCATCATCCTATATAATAAAAGCCTAATATGTTAAGTGTCCAGTCGACTGGTTGGCCATTCAACCAATCAAAGTGCAATGTGCTAATGATATGCTAAGGCCGCTCAACTGCTCGCTATGACATGCACTGACCACCAGGGGGCAGATGCTCCAACTGGTAGGTTAGCTTGCTGCTGGGGTCCGGCTGATCGGGACTGAGCGAGATGAGCTGGACACGCCCTAGAGCCCTCCCACGGTCCCTCCCTGGCTGGCCAACCTCCCACATCCCTCCCCGGCCCTGATCGTGCACCAGTGGGTCCCTCAGCCTGGCCTGCACCCTCTCGCAATTCAGAATCCCTCAGGGGATGTCGGAGAGCCGGTTTCAGCCCGACGGCAGAATGATCAGTTGCTATGATGTGCACTGACCACCAGGTGGCAGATGCTCAACACAGGAGCTTCCCCCAGTGGTCAGGGCACTCCCACAGAGGGAGTGACACTCAGCCAGAAGCCGGGCTCATGGCTGGTGAGCGCAGCAGTGTTGGTGGAAGCCTCTCCCGCCTCCACGGCAGCACTAAGGATGTCCAACTGCTGGTGTAGGCCTGCTCCCTGTGGGCCGTCAGTCGGACAATCCTATGGGGTCTCGGACTGTGAATGGGTGCAGGCTGGGCTGAGGGACCCTCCTGAGTGCACGAATTGTGTGCACCGGGTCTCTAGTTTTGAATATAAATAGGTTGCTTTAGAGAATCTGAATAATTATTTTTTAAATTTATTTAATACTAGGGGCCCAGTGCATGAATTCGTGCACCTTGAAAGGAACTGTGGGCTGCAAGGCTGCGGTGGGCACAGGGGTGGGTCTTGGCCCATCCTCTGTGCCCCTGCCCAGCCCCTCCCACTGAGGACCCAGTTCCCTGACTGCTGGTAGCCCCCCTCCCGCCGCCGCTCCCACACGCTGACAGTGCCGGCCCCGCTTGCACCCGCTGACAGTGTGGAGCAATTGGGGCCAGCACCAGCAGTGAGTGTGAGCGGGGCTAGTGCCATCAGCGGGTATGAGTGATGGCTGCTGCCCCGATCTCCCCTCAGGAGCACGGGAGGTGGAGAAGCCCTCTGGTGGCAATTGGAGCTGGCAGCCACCACTCACGGCCACTGGTGGTGCTGAGAGATTGGGACTGGTGCTGGGCGCCAGCTGCGGGGGCGAGAGGTCCCGATTTCCCCTCAGGAGCTGGTCCCGATTTCCCCTCAGGAGCAGGGGGAGGTGGAGAAGCCCTAAGGGGTGATCACGGCCAGCAGCCACCACTTGCACCTGCTGACAGCGCTGAGTGATCAGGGCTGGCGCCGGGTGCTGGCAGCAGGTGCGAGCGCTGGGCGGGACTGCGGCATGTGAGAGCGAAGAATTTTTAGTAACCACCAGAGGCTCGCCCCAATGACAGTGACCAGTGCCCTGCCTTGGTCTGGTGCCCCCGCTCACCTGCTCCAACATCCTGCCCTGGCCAACGCCCACCATGTTCTGCACTCTGCCACCTGCTGCTGATGCCCGCCATGTTCCACGCATGTCCCCTGGTGGTCAGCGCACATCATAGCGACTGATTGTTTGGTTGTTCAGTTGTTCCACCTTTTGGTCTATTTGCATATTAGGGTTTTATATATATAGATGAAGAGGCAAGATCTGAATCTTTGTTATGGTAATTCCATTGGTTGTCTTAACTCAAAGGTTCTTTCCTTTGATCTCTTCTCTTCTCTTCTCTTCTCTTCTCTTCTCTTCTCTTCTCTTCTCTTCTCTTCTCTTCTCTTCTCTTCTCTTCTCTTTCTTCTCTCCTTTCTCTTCCCCTCCTCCTCTCTTCTCTTCTAGGCTCCTTCTTCCCCCACTGACTTTGCATATACGACTGGTTTCACATAGCATCTGTATGCTGTTAACTCTTAAATATCAATCTGGCCAGTGTGGTTCAGTTGGTTGAGCAAGATCCCATACACGAAGAGGTTGCTGGTTCAATTCCTGGTCAGGTACGTGCCCGGGTTGCAGGCTTGATCCCCAGTAAGGTGCGTGCAGGAGGTAGCTGATCAATATTTCTCTCTCTCATGGATGTTTCTTTCTCTCTTTCCCTCTCCCTGCCTCTCTTTCTAAAAATCAATTTAAAAAGTTAAAATATATATATATATCCACAGTCCAAATCACTCAACCAAGCTTTAGACTTATATGTCTCATATTATCCCTGGCTATAGGTTCAAAAAAACTCTCACTGCTTCTATTGTCTACAGAGGCCACATCAGTCAATATAGAGTTCAGCTTGAAAATGGCTTGAACCTCTGGTTATATAATATGCTCCTATTTCTTCCTACCTTTTCATACCTCTTCCAAAATTTTCTTTAGGAAGTCACAGTAAAACATTTTAAAAAATTGTACTTTTAGTCTGATTAGCTCAGCTGGGAGACCCTGATTTCTTAGCAGCCTATGTTTAATAATCTGTATAGCTCACAGCTCCTTATCTACAACCTAGGTAGTTTACTATTTTAATTAACAAAGTTTTATGTGCATCTGTGCCCAGAGGCAACTTAAAGTAAAGTGGTATAGTTTCTGAGTCTTGCAAAATAAATTCATAAACACAAAAGCGATTTTCAGCCAGGCTAATAAAAACACACCGACTTGAATTGACCATCCATGAGCCACAGTTCAAGTTCAACACCATCATCATATCGACCTGTAGAGTCTCTGGTGAAACATTTTAAATTAAGAGCTGAGCAAATACACAATCTTGTTACGAGTTGAAATTTAGGTCAGGGTTTTCAGAAAGCTGAGAAAAGAAAATGGATTTAAATGGAAGGAGTGGAAGGCATGTCTTGTCTATCTGGAGAGTTCTCTTAGTGCTTCCACAGGACCCAGGATTTCTGCCTCAGTGCTCTCATAGAACCACTTGTGAAAGGAAGAGACATGCCTTCTTTGGATTGTCTATTATAAACCAGATGAAACATCCCATTTTTGGTGTCAGCTTGAGAGCAAATGGTTTTTAGAAATCAAAAAGAAAAATTCTTCATGTTATACTTTTAATTTTAACTACAGGGTCTGGTTGGCATGAGTGAAACATGGGAGGGTTTTTTGTTCCCATTTATTAAAATCTAAACAAAATACAATGTTTTGGGAAGAAAGCTAAGTTGCCTGGAGATGAAAGTGTATTGTTTGGAATATAATGTCACATGACCTGGAAGCAATATTAGGCTGAGAATCAACCAAAGACTGAGACATTAGAAACTGTCATTCAAGAATACCTTTTTCTCTGAACTTGCAGAGAATTTCTATGTTGCATCAGTTATTTAAATGGTGGGAAGCTGGGCAAGTGTCTTCAGCTATTCCAGGTTTTTCACTTATAAAATGAAATTAATAATGATAATAATAGCACCTGTCTCATTGTTGGGTAAATTAAAGAAGATCAAATCTGTAAAATACTTGGAACCCAGTCTAACATATGGTTAAGTGTCAAATAAATGTTAATTAGCTTTATTCTCTTTATAATGTCACCTTTGGCAGCCTACTTCAAAACTAATGGTTTCTTGAAAGAAACTATTGCTAGGGAGTATCGACTTAGATTTTAATGTCATTATCCTGTCAGTCAGGACTTTTGTGTCAGCAAATGATAGAAAATCCAACTCAAACTTTCTGTAATACAAAAAGGAAATGTATTAGCTGATAGCTGAACAATCCACGGGTAACTTCAGTCATGGCTTGATCCTGGAGCTCTAATATTGCTGTCAGAATACAGTTTTTTCTTGGGAATTTGACTTTGTATTCTGCTGTGTAGGCTTTATTCTCAGCCTCTTGGGGTTTCAGGCTCTTATTCCTGGTCTCCAATTTGTGGCAACCTAGTACATGTGCAGTCAGTGTCTGCCCTTACCTCCTGCCGCTTCCACTCTTGTAAACCGTCTCTCTTATCCTGAGTCTAGGGCCTTTGGAGGTTTTTCACTCTTGGCCTCTTCTACTCTAGAGATCACTTTATATCCTCTCTCTGTTTTTATTTTTTCTTTCTGGCTTCCAGCTTGCCATTCTTTCTAAGAAGCAGCTCTTCATAACCTCATCAGCTCATACAGCAGAGCTTAAGAGGCCCGGGGCCCAACAGCTGGGCCCATAGTTCCTGCATTCATGTTCTTTTCAGGAATGTAATGTATACTTTATCATGTTTAAGACAATCCTTCATCTAGTCTAGAGAAGTCCCAATCTTGCTCTCTTACTGTATTTTAAATATTTAAAACTTGTATTTTTTATTTTATAATACAAATTCTTATTTCCGAAACTTTTCTTTATAAGAAGTTTGAAGAACAAAACAAAAGAAATATGAATTAGAAGAGCACAAACAAGCAAATAAAAATGCCTACAATTCCAGTGTCTAGAAATAGCTATTATCACATGCTTAGTTCCTTTCTTCCTTCCTTCCTTCCTCTCTCTCTCTCTCTCTCTCTCTCTCTCTCTCTCTCTCTCTCTCTCTCTCCTTCCTTCTTTTCTTCCTTTATCTCCTATATTTTCATTTGAACACATATACATATTTATCATAAGGTTCTCCTTCTATCCTCTGGCTATTTCTTTTCAGTCTTCTCTGGATCTTCCTCGTTTTTCTTACCTCTACATGTTAGTCTTCTATTCAATCATCAGGCACCTTCTTCATCTACACTCACTTCCAAAGTGATTTCATCCAGTCTTCTGGTTTTAAATCCATCTCTTGGTGAGAACTCTAGCCTAGACCACCACTTGAATTTCAGACTCATATGTCCAAGTACTACTTGCCATTTCTGCTTGGATGTCTATTTGGCATGCCAAAAGGCACTGTTAATTTTGTATTTTTATTGATTTCAAAGAGGAAGAGAGAGCTAGAAACATCAATGATGAATGAGAATTATTGATCCACTGCCTCCTCTATACTGGGGGTCCAGCTGCAACCTGGGCATATGCCTTGACTGGGAATTGAACCATGACCTCTTGGTTCATAGGTTGATATTCAACCACTGAGCTATGCCAGCGGGAGGAACTGTTAATCTTTATACTGAATTTGCTCTTCTTGCACCTTTGCCATCACTGCAAATGGGAGCTATATCTTTCTACTCAGGCCAAAGACCTTGGTGTCATCCTCTCTACAATTTCTTTAGCATCATGCATCTAAACCAGAGATTTTCAACTGGTGTGCTGCAAAAAAATTTTAAAACATGCAATATCTGACTATTTAGTCAGGGGCACTGATATCTTTTCCCTTAGATCATAAAAAAAAAATGACAACAGCCAACACAACAATAGCCTGGCGTAAATGAATTGAAATTATACCTATGTTTTTGGCAGATCAGTAAAAATAATACATATTTGGGTGTGCCACATAATTTTAGTAATTAGTTTATGTGTGCCATAAGATGAAAAGGTTGTAAATCGCTGATCTATACCATCAGCAAATTTTGTTTTCTCTACCTTCAAAATACTTCCAGAATCTAGCTATTTTTTTTTTACTGCAGTTACTCTTCCAGTCAAAAGATTATTGCTTGCCTAGATTATTGCTTGCCTAGATTACTGAAGCTCCCTGCTTCCACCCTTACTTCTCCTTGGCAGTCTTTGATTCTTTTACAATGTTAGTGATTCTTTTTAAATGTCACTCTTCTCCTTGAAACTTTTCAGAGGCTTCTCCTTTACACAAAATAAAATCCCAAATTTTTATTATGGCCTAAAAAGCCCTGGCTCTATGTAATCTGCATTTCATAGCTCAAACCTCTCTTAGGTCTTACTCCATTCTGGCAGAAAACTCCCAGGCCTCCTCCTGGTTTCTCAGTGATCTCAGAGACAGCAGCCACATTTTGCACTTGGCAACCTCTGGGGAATACATCATGGGTCATTCTGGAGCCATGCTCTACCTAATGGATGCTCAGGCTGTGGCTCCTAGTGCCAAATTATCTTTGCTCTCTCTTTCTCACTTTTGTTGGATTGTGACACCTGTTCCGCGCCCCCCCCGCTACCCCCCCCCCAACACACACCCAATCAAAATTACTTCTTGGTCCCACTTGTTCCTTTCCCCCCCCAAAGTAATTTCTGCCTAGTCAGTCCTTTAATATCTGTTTAATATCTGTCCCCTCACCCCATATAAAAAGCATATTATACTCATTGTGCTTTTAGGCAATCAGTTATAAGAACAGAATTACAATAACAATCATAAAAAAAACAAATTAGTGTTTCTATAGCTTTGACTCACAAAATCTGAAGGAAATCTAAATTCTCTAGAATTCCTTCAACATTGGTCTGGGGGAAATCAAGAATGGTCAGAGCTGAAACTCTAGAATCAATGCCTTTCATATACTATCTTACTTGCTTATCATGACTTAGCACGATAATCCCTGCTTACTACAATGCCTAAAGGTTCAGATATACCATTGATGTTGGCAGAAGCTGTTACTGCCCTTCTGGAGCTGCCCATGCCCAAGGCCAAGGGAGCCAATAGTTGCCCCTAGTTCCCTTAAGTTTAATGTTGAAGGCACTGGAGGGGCTGCCATCGTTGCCAAAGCTCTCGCCATTCACACTGTTGCTGATGATAGCAACTTCCCATTTCCCAGAGGTTTTATGGACTATGCTTCTTTTAGTTATTCCTGCTCTGTTTTTGCAAGTCACTTCCTCTAAGCCTGACTGCTGAATAACCATTTGTGTGACAGATGCTGTGCACTCATTCATACGTACATGACACATACATTCATTTATTTCAACCAGGGGGTCTACCATGCACCAAACACTATTATGAATGCTGGGAATATAACAGTGAACAAAGCAGAAATCCTTATCCTCATGGAGTTACTTTCTAGTAGGTGAGGTAGACAATAAAGCAAATAAATTGCTACTTTGTGTAATTTCAGATGGTGTTATGAAGAAAAATAAAGCAAAGTTAGAGGATAGACAAATGCATTGATATCCTATAGTAATTATTTTGGTCTTCTCTTGACTCACAAATCAATATATATCAAACCCAATGGTATGAATTTTAAAAGTTTTTACGCAATTGCAATCAGTGAAGGCATTAGATATATTCTTATAGTACCACAAAACTTTACAACTTGCCTCATATTGACATTTGAGGAGTCATCGGGAACATGCAATACCATTCTCTAAGATACTACTTTCCAAGTCCAAGGGATACAAGGATCAAAAATGTGTTAAAGGACAGGAGAGTTTTTTTAATCCAACTTTCTCATTATATTTTATATAGAAATGAAATGACTTTGGGTGTAACAACATGGGCACAACTCAAAGCTGAGTTGATTATTTAGATTTGGAAGCCATGGGGGTTTTAGAAGCCTCAGGCCACAGGAGAGAGAGTGGCAGTAACTAAGTTTGGAAAACTTGCAGGGGAAGAAAGCACACTTTCACCTTCGCTGTGCAGCCAAGTCCAGCCTGGAGGGCCATCTCAGCACCCCCTGAAGGATCCTAGTTAGTTTTTTGAATCTCCCACGGACAGAGACCTAAACCTGCTGCCCAGCTGAGGGAAAACCACATCATCATAAGGCCTAAGACAAGTCAACAGACAACTGAAAAACTGATTCTGAGATGATTCCTATCATCATGTCTTTGGCAGAATAGGAGGTAGAAGAAGAAAAATGCTTTGAGTTACAGCTCTCTTGTCTTTGTGTTTTTATTCTCTATGCTTATGCATTATTAAAATGAAATTATTCTATAGAGAGTCAGTTTCAGGGCACTACTTGTGTAATTAATATTTACTTTCTGTCAGAATGCATAGACTCAGCATTATCAGGCCTGGGTTGCTTACTCTAAAAAATGGGAGATGCCATTCTTGACAGTCATAATTTGGCAACAGTAAATAAAAATGAAGTTTAATGTTGTGTTGCATCATAAAAAAGAGAAAGGGAGAGTTAAATGTAGACAGACTTGTAAATATTTAAGTCAGATTTTTTTGATGTCTGAAAGAAGAATTTTACAAATAAATCAATTTGGCTTTCCAATAAAATAATTTGATAAAAGAATATAGCAATATTATCCTCTACCAGAAAGGATCACTTAAAAGGAGTAGTAGAACCCACTGAAATATTTTCCCTTTAACAAATGCAACTACTCAGTTCGTGGAGAGGCCTAATAGTGTAGTGGTTACCAGGGTCGATTAGTGCTAGATTGCATGGTTGGAAACCTCACTCCACTTCTTCCTAACAGTGGGACCATTAACAAGTTTTTAAACCTCTATGCACTTGATTTTTCTCATATGCAAAGTACAGATAATAGTATCTACCTAGTAGGATTGTTGTCAATTAAAATAATTAATAGGCCAAATATATAATAATAAAAGCATAATATGTTAATTAGACTGGACAGCCAGACATCATTCCAGATGTCCTTCCAGACAAAGCCACAGTGGCGGGGGCCAAGGCAGAGGTGGTTAGGAGTGATCAGGCAGGCAGGTAGAGGGGTTAGGGGTGATGAGGCAGACAGGCAGAGTGGTTAGGGGCTATCAGGCAGGCAGGCAGAGTGGTTAGGGGTGATCAGTCAGTCAGGCGAGTGGTTAGGGTCAATAAGGCAGGGAGGCGAGTGGGTAGGGGCGATCAGGCAGGCAGGTAGAGGCAATTAGGGGTGATTAGGCAGGCAGGCAAGCAGTTAAGGGCGATCAGGCAGGCAGGCAAGTGGTTAGGGGCATTCAGGAAGGCAGGCAGAGGGGTTGGGGTAATCAGGCAGGCAAGCAGTTAGAGGTGATGAGGCAGGCAGGCAGAGTGGTTAGGGGCGATCAGGCAGGCGAGCGGTTAGGAGCCAGTGGTCCCAGATTGTGAGAGGGATGTCTGACTGCCAGTTTAGGCCTGATCTGCAGCAGGATTGGGCCCAAACCAGCAGTCAGACATCCCCCATGGGGTCCCAGATTGTAAGGGAGTACAGGCTGGGCTGAGGGACCTCCCCCTCATGCATGAATTTTGTTAACCGGGCCTCTAGTGTATCTATAAACTATTAAATAGACAAGTTACTACTAAGACTACAATCATTATTAGCTTTATCACTCATGTTGTATGACATAAGAGTGACTATTCTACTGAAATAACAGGACTCAACAGAATAGAGAAAGTAAATTCATAGACAAAGAGGAAAAAAATCTAGGATATCCATAGCACTAATGAATACAAAGAAGTTAGAGAGGGAATTCCCTAAATTTTTCAGTTTTATTAAATATAAGGGTTAATCACAAAGGTGTCAAAAGTCCAACTAGGTGAGAAAGTCATGTTAGATGGCTTCTAGCTTTCTTCTCCTTAAGGTACAAGTAAATGACAATTGTATTTTATACCTACTAAATTATGTGAAAAAATGCTTTCTTGTACTTAGCTTCAAATTGACTTTTTCAATACCTTTAAACCTTATAATTTAGCAGGATCCCAAGGCCTATCAATTAATATTATAACTTTGGAAAGCTCCATTTTTTATTTCATGCTCTGTTTCTAAATATGGATATACAAGTCTCTGGAAAACTACACCTAAATTCAGATTTAGAGAGAAAGAACTGAAAATTAGAATGAGCACCTACTGTCACCAAGTTCCTTGCATGCACTTTACATAAATGTATTTAATTTCTAAAACCACAGTTTGAGAAGCCTATTGTCATTCTTGGAATATTGGGTAATTAAGTAGCTTTCCCCAAATCACCCAATTAGAAGATGATGCCTGATTGAATAAGTTCTTTGATTGTAAATACAGTGATTTTAATTCAAAAAGCATAGAATTTTAGAATCAAACACTCTTACTTTTTTATTTAACTGTTTATTTGTCAAGTCATTTAACCTTTCTGATCTTTACTTTCTACTATATTAAACGAGGCAACAACCAGCTGCTTATATCAAAGAATTGTTATGAGAATTAAGTGAGATGATGAATAGAGAATTCTTCAGAATCAGACAGCTCTGGTTTCAAATCCCTACTTTACCACTTAAGGAACTAGGCCAGCTTATCTAAACTCTGCATCTAAGTGTTCTGATCTGCAAAACTGGGTGAATTGTGCCTACTTTTTTAAGGTGTATTAAATATATAATGAACCTAACCCAAACACTAGATCACTTCATAGATGGTTGTAGTTAATATATCTTTCATATTTAAAACATTTTATACATTTAATCCTAGGAGGCCCAAGCCTATATAATAAAGAGGTAATATGCAAATTGACCACCGTGCCCTCACAAGATGGCTGCCTATGACCAGGCTGGCAGGGGGGTTAGTGAGGGACGACCAAACGACAGAACAAGCAGGCTGCGTGGGGTGACCAGGTCAGCAGGGGATGGGGCATTAGGGGTGACCAGAAAAGCAGGCAGTTGAACGATTAGGAGACAGTGGTCCAGGATTGTGAGAGGGATGTCTGACTGCCGGTTTAGGCCTGATTTCCAGGATCGGGCCTAAACTGGCAGTCGGACATTCCCTAAGGAATCCCAGATTGGAGAGAGTGCATGCTGGGCTGAGGGGACCATCCCCCCCCCATATATGAATTTCATGCACCGGGCCTCTAGTCTACTCATAACTCTGTATAATTATTAAAACTGTAAATTTGAAAATGTGGCAACATTTCTGAACACGTGGCAGAAATTAAAGTCTAAAATTCTCCCTATATTTTGTATATCAATTGTCATAATAGAAGACATTTTTTGAAGGGTCTGAACACTAAAAATGCATATTTTACATACAATGCTCACTTTATTTAAACCCATCAAATGGAAAGGTTATGAGCTATTGCCATGATACCATATATATATATATATATATATATATATATATATATATATATAAAATAGAGAAATATGCTAATTAACCAGGATGCCATAATGGGTCGACCAGACAGGAGGAGGTTGTATGTGCAGCGTCTGGGGCGGGGCAACAGGTACCTCCGTGCACCTGCACTGGGGGAGGGCCTGATCAGCAGCAGCCGCAGCTGCTTCAAGGGCCAGAGAGGGAGGCAGGGCCGGACAGACAGCGGCTGCTGTGGGGCCTGGAGAGCGAGGCAGGGCCGGAATGGCGATTTGAGGGTGGGCGGCGCCACACGATTTTGAATCGCGCACTGGGATCCTAATATTTGATAAAGGCTAGTTGTGCATCTTTTAGTAATTTGAAAACAGAAAATGGAAACAGAAATGCAAATCCAGTTGGTGGTAGACTGACAGTTATTTCACAAATCCATTCTCCTTTTTTTCCTTATCAGACTTTTTGCTGGTTACACAGCTACCCAGCTAGAACATACATTCCCCATTCTCCCTTGTAGCTTGGAATGCCCATGCAATGACGTGCCCGCCAATGGAAGAGGAACAGAAGTGAGTGTGCCCCTTCCAGGTCTTGTCCTTAAAACACTGTCTCTGCACTCCTCCAGGCTGCCTCCCTTTCCCCTCTGAAGCATGGTGACAACCACCCCATACTTGGAAGCTTTTGTTAGGGATAGAGAGATGCTTCTTTGGTCTGGAATACTGGGGAGTTTTCAGGAGTGAAGAGGCCCAACATTCCTGGACCACATGGACTGTTACAGGGAAGACTTAAACATCTCTCTCTCTTAAGCCATGGCATTGGATTCTCTTTGTTATAGGAGCACAGATTTTGCCCTAACACACAATTAAAGTCTGTCCTAACACACAATTAAAGTCAGAACATGGGTGAACAGCTTGGTCAGCTATTCCCTTTTGCTGGGAGGCATGAATCATATCAAAGAGATACTTACAAAGCAGAAACAGTTATAATGGATTACGGCATTAAGGTTCAGTTTAATGTATGATTATCAAAGATGGAATGAAGACTTTTATTGAATTATTTGATAGTTTAAAATTCTTCCCACAAACATTAATACCTAAAATGTGCCCTAAACAATAACCTGTGTTTCCAAAGCACATGGCCTCTACATTAATGAAAATGTGACCTTTATCTTACATCATTTGGTCCAAAATGGGTTTTAACAGCATTATTTCTGGTAATTTTGGCCTCATGTTGGCTGGGAAGAACTTACAGGCAGTGACTAATAGGCAAATGACTGAAGGAGTTGCTTCCTTAAATGTTTTACAGACTTGAATGTTCTATTTCAAAAAGATTATGGCTATTTCAGCCCCTGGGGGGTAGGGGGAAAGCATTTGCTCAACAAATGTTTTGAGAGAGACTGTCTAAATAAATGATGCATTCAAAAAAATATTTCCCATCACTATTTATCCCCTCTAATGCTCTCTTCTACCTCCACTCACCCCCCTTCCCACCACAGTCACCACACGGTTGTCCATGCCCATAAGTTCTCCTTTATTTATTTACTAGAGGCCTGGTGCATGAAATTCATGCACTAGGGTGGGGAGAGGTCCCTCAGCCCGGCCTGTGCCCTCTTGAAGTCCAGGACCGCTCGGGGGATGTCCACCTGTCGGCTTAGGCCCTATCCCCCCGGGGGTTGGGCCTAAGCTGGCAGTCGGACATCCCTCTTGCAATCCTGGGTCCCTTACTCCTGACTGCCTGCCTGCTCGCCCCTTACAACTCAGCTGCTGCTCCTTAGCACTGCCACGGAGGCGAGGTGGGAGAGGATCCCACTGCTGCTGATGCGCTTGCCAGCCATGAGCCTGGCTTCTGGCTGAACGGCCGCTACCCCTATGCGAGCATACTGACCACCAGGGGGCAGCTCCTGTATTGAGCGTTTGCCCTTGGTGGTCAGTGCACATCATAGCAACTGGTCATTCTGGTCATTCTGCCTAAGGGTTGCTTAGGCTTTTATTATATAGATTTTTGCTCAATACCTCCACACTCCCCTCCCTGCCACCAGAGCTGTCTGCCTACTCTCTATCTATGAGTCTGTTTCTATTTTGCTTGGGAATTCAGTTTGTTCGTTAAGTTCCAAATATGAGTGAAATCATGTGGTATTTTCTTTCACTTAGCATACTGTTCTCTAGGTCCATCCATGCTATCACAAAAGGTAAAATTTTCTTCCTTTTTACAATAGAGTGATATTCCATTGTGTACATGTACCACCACATTTTTATCCAACTCATCTACTGATGGATATTTGGGAAGTGTTATCAATGCAATAGGTGGTTGTTAAATATTCAGTGAGTATCAATGAGAAGAAAAAACCCAAACTCTGTATCCTAAAAAGTGAAAAGTGCTTTCTTTTTTGCACTCTTTCCCAAAATAATTTAAGAAATCTGTTCATAATTTGCAAGAATAGGTGAGAGTAACTTCTGGAGAAAGTTCATAATGAAAAAGACAAATACATAGTCTATTAATATAAATCCATAATCCTAAGAATTTAAATCATGGAGGTCTAGCAGTCTAATCAACAATCAACATTTTTATTCCTGTCTAAATCAACTGTGTGATTTTATTAATGGTGATGGAGGGTACCAAAATAGTTGATATCCATATTCATAATAGAAAAGAAATATGAAGTGTCAAGTTCTGTCTTAAATGTAATTTAAAAAAAAATCAAAGAGCATAACTTCCTCTTTATCACATAGGTAGCATCTTTGACATAAATAAATACCTAAATTGATCAATTTCTCGCAACACAAATCACAGTATGACCCACCCAGCCTCTCTCTGATGGTCAGCTGAATATAAGCCACGTGGCTTCAGGATATGCTCGGAATTTGTAGTTCTCAGGAGGCTGGTGGAGGAAAATATCTGAGTCAACCTGAGGGCTACCTTCTCTCTCTTTGAGGCTCCAGCAGTTCAAATGAAGAGCTCAAACATCATACATGTTAGAAAGGACTTCTAAATGGCAGTGGTTTTCAATGCCAAATGAACATCATGGTTATATTTTTAGGGGTGATTTTCCATGGTGAGAACAGTTTTTCAATATAATTAGTTTCCTTTACAATCCTGAGGGGTATAAGAAAGAGTCTACAGGCTTTATCAGACTGCCAAGGAGTTCACAGCACAGTCGCATTTAAGGAACACTGATCTAAAGGATTGGGAACTAGTAGGTGTTGGCTGGGGCTCAGCTCTCCATTCAGCCAGGCTCTAGATGAAAGCTGGATTCCACTTCATGCAGGAAATCAGCCCTGTGGGAATCAAATGAGGTTTGAGAGTTCAGTTCAGGACCCCAGAGTTCAATTTAACAGTTTTAGTTTCAGTGTCTAAAATGAGTAAAGCCAATTAAAATTATGTTAAGAGTAGAGCTTTATTATTGTCAGTAGGATTGTTTTGTTTCTTCACTTATTTGTAAAATAAATCTATTCTTTCTTTCCCTCACCAACATGGACATTGAATATAGTCTAACTAGCAGACTACACCCAACTCATAAAAAAAACCCAAAAAAACTTTAAAAACCTTGTTGTACACACTGGATTTCTCACCAGTGACTTCTAAGTGATTGGTAAAATGTTTCTATAAACTAAGCTCGATGTAAATATAAACTGAAGAAAATATTATATTACAGGAAAAAAGGGCAAATGTCTAATTGGTGATGTAGTGATATAATAATTTTAGGCTAAATAAACTCAACTACTGTGATGTAATAATTTTAGGCTAAATAAACTCAAGTACTGTGTTTTATAAACACTTGGTAAACAGCCAAACTGTGTTTATGTTTTGCTAAGCAGTTTCTGTCATTTGTAAAATCTTTTCTGTTTGAAAGGAAATCTCATTTGCACATCCCTAGATGGTTTACCCATCCAAAACCCCTTAGTGAAAAACCAAATCTGTTTTGATTTTTTCGTATATTTTGCCTTCCAGTAGAATGCAAATAGTCTATTTCACATTCTTTAAATACCAGTTAAAATGAAAAATTTCCAGTGAACTGGAGTCACTGAAAGGAAGTCAGATGGGGCCGAGGAAACTTGGATTCAGATATAAGTCTAGGACTCACCATCTGTAGAGATTTGGCCACACCACTTAAAATCTAGTGTTTTTCAACTTGATGACACATTAGGATCATCCAAAAATTTTATAAAATATGGTTATTGAGTTCCTCTCCACCTCCAGGCTTGGGTTGAAATAGTTTGGCATGGGGTCTAGCCCTCCATAATTTTACAAATCTCCCCAATTTGATTCTAATGGGCAATCAGAGTTTACAGATTATTTGGGTTTCAATACTCCCATCTGATTAAAAAGAAAGGCACCTAAAATTTCTGTGTCCTGGGTTATTATGAAGATCAATAGATAGTATATTTTAACATTTTTTAAAAACTTAAAGCACTACAAAATTAATGATGATGAGGCAACATCAGGAGACTTCTGTATCCCTTGGTAAGCATTGCTGATGTTTCAGTTTCAGTGTCTAAAATGAGTAAAGCCAATTAAAATTATCTTAAGAGTAGAGGTTTATTATTGTCAGTAGGATTGTTTTGTTTCTTCACTTATGTGTAAAATAAATCCTGGCTTACTTATTATTTCTCTCAGGATAAATGATGAAAATAATTTTATACTATTGCTAACATAAAAAAAAGATTATGTTTATTATTTATTTGGATACTTAAAAATCAGAAACTGCTCTAACTTTATTAGGGGGTTGACATTTGGGTCACTGGGTAAATATCTTTATAATGAATGTCTTGGATTTGTTAAGCAATTTGATCATCTTTCTCAAGATTTAGGCATTACTTTCATTTATTTGTTTTTGTTGATTTTAGAGCAAGAAAAATATACCCTCTAGGTAACTGGCTACACAGGGCCGTTTGTGGTGGTGCCTTGGGTGAAGGTCCCCAGTGGCAGAGCCTGAGATAAGGATTTGGATACACATAGTTTGGAGGAAGGGAGTGAGTGAAGCCAGTTTGGATAGAGGAGGAAGCTAAGCAACGATGTGTTCTCAGAACTCTAGCCTCAGTCTAATCCCACAGAGAACTCAGAAGCATCAATAGCACCACAGAGTTGGTCCCACCTGAGGCAACAGGGACAACCTTTTGTACCCCAGGGACAGTCAGATTTTTGAATGAAGACACTTTACTGGAGAAGAGGGCAGCTGTGTGCCATAGCAGTCAGACTCACTGCAGCTGGAGTGGGTACCCTGGCTGGTAAACGAGGCCTAGGAAGGATACCTACCATTTAATCCCCTGCCCTAAATATTATCCTCCCCATTTGCCATTTCCTGCTAATTGTTTTGTTCCTTTGGGTACTTAAGAATCTTTGGTAAAATGAAAATATCCTTTGAATGGCTCTCACCTTAAGTGGACACCTTAGCTATTGAGGGAGAAGAGCCAGTATTTGTTGAGCACTTGCTAGGTTTTAGTCATTGTGACTAAATGTTAATACCTCTGTGTATTCCCAGTGCAACATAAATATTCAGGTAACCTATGCTAAACACTTGCATAAATAAATGACACTAGGAAATAGAAAAGAGTTATTAGCAGATTTTGGTCAATTGACATTTTCCCCTAGAGTAAAGGGGAAGAAAAAGAACCCCAAAGATAGAGATTCTATTTAGACTTAAGACACAAAAACCCTTTTTAAAAAAGTACTAGTGTGGCACAAGGACATTATTTCTCTTCCATAATAGCTTTATTTGTAAAATTGAGATTCTAATGTTATTCTGGGGTATTTATCCTGAAAGGGGATTGAATTAGTGCAATATCTTACAAATTACCAATTGTGTCAATATTCTGTGTATCCCCCCTCTGTGAACCAAAGTTAGAGTTTTGTTGACTTGATAATCACAGTAGAAAACATTTGTTCATTTCCTTACAATCTTCCAGGCAAAATGCCCATCAGATTTTCATCAGCCTTGCAAACACATTCTTCTGGCATGGAACATGATTTCATTAAATTGTTCTGGAACTCTCTTCCGGGGTTACACAAAACAAAATGCAGGTGTGGGTCTTTTTTTTTTTTTTTTTCTCTCTCTCTCTCTCACTTCCCTACACTGCTGAATGCTGTCCTTATAAACTTGAGTGTCTGCTGTTTAATCAAAGGAAGCTTCAGAAAATCCACCCTTTCCCTGTCATCAACAAGTCCCTTTACCAATAAAAATAATTGGTCTGTATCCTGGGAATACTGGTATATATATTTTTTTATCCTCAAACTTTAGTACCATAAAGGTCACAAATTTGCAGAAATAAACACATACTTACTTCACTTCCTCATCTCTACCTTCTTGCAGCTGTGTGTAAACCATAATATTCTCCTGTGGGCCCACTCAACCATTGGACATTTGCATTATTTTCCATTTCAAATGTTAAGACATAAGCAAGTGTTTTATTAAAAACTAGAGGCCTGGTGCACAAAATTCATGCATGGGGTGGGGGTTTCCCTCAGCCCAGTCTGCACCCTCTCCAATCTGGGACACCTTGAGGGATGTCCAACTGCCTGTTTAGGCCTTATCCCACCAGGATCGGGCCTAAACGGGCAGTTGGACATCCCTCTCACAATCCAGGACTACTGGCTCCCAACCTCTCACCTGCCTGCTTGCCTGATTGCCCCTAACCACTTCTGCCTGCCAGCTTGATCACCCCCTAACCACTCCCCTGCCATCCTGATCAATGCCTAACTGCCCTTCCCTGCTGGCCCGATTGCCCCTAACTGCCCTTCCCTGCTGGCCCGATTGCCCCTAACTGCCCTCCCCTGCTAGCCTTGTCACCCCTAACTGCCCTCCCCTGCTGGCCTGGTTGCCCCTAACTGCCCTCCCTTGCAGGCCTGGTTGCCCCCAACTTCCCTCCCCTGCAGGTCTGGTCCCCCTCAACTATCCTCCCCTGCTGGCCTGGGTCTCCCCCAACTGCCCTCCTCTGCCAGCCTGGTCACCCCTAACAACCCTCCCCTGCAGGCCTGATCGCCCCCTACTGCCCTCCCTTTCAGGCCTGGTCCCTTCCAAATGCCCTCCCCTGCCGGCCATCTTGTGGCGGCCATTTGTGTGTTGGAGTGATGGTCAATTTGCATATTACCTCTTTATTATATAGGATTAGTAAAATGCTAACCATATTTTGAGTTTAGATATAAATAGGCTGGTCTTCTTCTAGGCATAAAGCATTATGATAAGTCATGGCTCCTTGGAATTTCTCTTTTATGAGTAACAGATTTACACCGATCTGTTTATAGTCTCCACAGAGTCACCTTAGTGCTTTCCTGAAGATGCTGAAAGTGCTTGGATAGGAGAGGTCTCTGATCTTGGAACAGAATGAAGCTATTTGATATTAAACACACTTGATTTGCCTCTCACCTACTGGTTCTCTACCTTTTCCCTTCCTGAGCCATGTGAGAACAGAAGTCCTCCCATATCTGAGGTTTCGTTTTCCACAGTTTCATTGCATGTGGTCAGCAGTGAAAAATTCCTGAAATAAACAATCCATAAATTTTAAATATCTAATTGTCTTTATTGAATGATTCATGAATCTGGCAGCATTCCATCTAGCAAAGTGGTCCTGATGTGGACAGCTTGGTGAACATAGGCTCTATGTCAGGCACTGAGTCAGAGGTTATCGCTAATCCTTTAAAAAAAAATTAAGAGTAATAATCTCCTATTACAATGAGGAAACAGACTTCAAATGGTAAATGTCTTGACCAAGGTACCCCACCAAGTTAAACAGAGAACCCTTCTGTTAAAGTCACACCTTTTCAAGTAAACCACATGTTTTGGTATATCCAGCACTAGGACACAGCCTCCTCCTCTGAGCATTTAAAATTCTATGAGTATCCTAAATGTCCAACAACAGGCTGCCATAAATACATCATAGTATAGCCACACAATGCAAAACCAATAGATAAAAATGATGTTAACTATTCAAATATATTGCTGAATGATCCTATATAATAAAAGCCCAGCGACCAAAATGGTGGAATGACCAGAGACCAGAATGACCGCAGCCAGGCCAGCCTTGCCCCCCAGCAGGGATCCCCACCTGGATCAGGGGTATGGACAGACTGCAAACAGTCTGTGGCCCCTCGCCCCAGCTGGCCCTGTCCTACAGTGGAGACCCCCACCCCCATCAGGGGCATGGCTGGCCAGCAAACTCCCCCATGGCCCTTCGCCCTGGCTGGCCCACCACCCAGCGGGGCCCCCTACCCCATCAGGGCAGGCCGGCCCCCACCCATGCCCCAGGCCTCTATCCTATATAATAAAAGGGTAATGTGCAAATTGACCCTAATGGCGGAATGACCAGAACAATCTCTCGGCTAGTCACTATGAGGCGCACTGACCACCTCTTGGTCCCTCCCCCCGGCCGTCAGGCTCTGATCACCTGATGGTGAGCGGGGAACTGGGGGTGGGTGGTGGGGGATGCAGGCAGTGCCAGGTCAAGGCCCCACCCCACCGGTCACCCACACACAGAGGGCAACCTGCGGTGGGTGCGGGTCCAGTGATTGAGCAGAAACGGCCAACCTCTCAGTCCCTTCCCCTGGCCGTCTGGCTCCGATCATCTGATGGCAAACGGGGAACTCGAGGTGGTGGTGGTGGGGGGCAGGGTCAGCTGTGGGAAGATGGGGAAGATGACCCTGATTGCAGGCCAGGCCTAGGAACCGTAACCACGCATGAATTTTGTGCACTGAGCCTCTAGTAGAATAATAAATTGGTAAATGTATATTTTTAGATATATAAATATATAAAAGTGTTCAAAATGGAGGGAACTCCATTTTTCTTCTTTTTCTCTATGATAGTTTCTAAATCTTGTATAATAATCAGCTGTGACCTTGTTGCTTAACCATGTTGAACCTTAGTTTGCTCATCTGTAATAGGGTTGTTGCACGGCTTACCTGACTGAATTTTTAAAAGCTCAACCTAGTGACTGGCCCATTGTATGTACTAAATAAATGGCAGTCATTGAGAGAGAATGAAAACTTTATTTTAAAATGAATTCTATTTTTCTCTTTAATTGCTGGCTAATGTATATTTTAAGAGTCAATTAAAATTAATGTTTAAATTCTTTGAGAGCTTACCATCAGTCTGAACAATAACTGTAGTCACTGGAAGGTATAGCTCACCAAAGCTGGACTATAGCCTATATTTACTGAGGCCAAGTCTTCACGTAGTAATGTATTTTATGCTATATAATCTATACTAATAAAAGGGTAATATGCTAATTAGGGCAGACATCTTCTGGATGTCCATCCGGACAAAGCCACAGTGGCTGCGAGGCCCGGGGCTCAGGCAGCTGTGGGCTCACGGCAGCCATGGGCTCAGGCAGCCTTGAACTCAGGCAGCTGTGAGCCCTGGTGGCTACGAGGCCCAGGGCTCAGGCAGCCATGAGCCCCGGCGGCTATGAGGCCCGGGGCATCAATCAGTAGGACATCCCCTGAGGGCTTCTAGACTGTGAGAGGGGGCAGGCCAGGCTGAAGGGCCCTTCCCTCCCCCCTCTCCCCGCCAGTGCACAAATTTTCATGCTCTAGTTAATATATAAAAGTTAATGAAATGCAAGTGCAGCAGAAGCTCCAGCTAGGGACTAAACTGTGTTGTTTACTCTGGGATGTGGGTAGTGCCTCAGCATGTCCAGGAGATATTGAAGGCTGACTCTCATGTATCTATTTTCCTGAGGGATTAAGGATTCTTCCAGGCAAAAAACTAAGGCAACACAGGCAATTCAGTTTAAATAAAAAACAATGGGCAGGTCTGCAGGAGAGGGTTCATGTGTTCATTATACTTTGGCCAAAAAAGTGGAATGTCCCACTGACCAAAATTCAAGGGGGTTTGGTGCAGAGCTGGCTTTAAAGGAGGACAGGGAGTCATGTACGGAAATTTAACAAGAATCTAGGGACTCCCTGGAGCAATAGTGGACTGATGAGTCTGTGAGCCTGCTGGCCCAATCTACACTAATAAAAGAGAAAGATGCAAATTGACCGTACCTTCACAACACCCACCAGCCGATCAGGAGTGAGTATGCAAATTAACCCAACAAATATGGCGGGTTAATTTGCATACACAGGCGTTGAGCGGCCAGGGCAGGATGCTTGCCTGACGCTCTGGGCCTCTGAGCAGCATGGGAAGGCGGGAAGGTGGCTCTGGCTGGAGCGAAGGCAGAAAGGTGGCTCCAGGCCGGAGCGAAGGCAGAAAGGCGGCTCCAGGCCGGAGCAAAGGCGGAAAGGCAGCTCTGGCCAGAGCGAAGGTGGTGCCAGCAGCCAGGGGAAGGAAGACCCATTCTTGCATGAATCTTCGTGCATCGGGCCTCTAGTATATTTTAGAAAAGAAAATCTGCTTTATTGTTAGGTAAATCCCCAAACCAGCTAATGTGGCCTCAGGATTGAGGGGGATATTGTTGGAATACTAGAGAATGCTAACTCAGCAACCCCCTTCCTCAATAATCTACCTTAAAAAAAGAATGGGCCACCAAATCCACTGCTCATGTTTTCATTTTCCTAGAGTCTTTTCAGGTTGAGACCTCACAGATAATTGAATGACTGCCCTTTGGACAATGAATGTGGATAGCTGAGCAAAGGGCCTGGGAATTTTGAAATTCTGATCAGATGACATTCTTATAACTTAATTATCTTGAGTTTTCTAACATTCTTTTATCTGTCAATATTACCATATTAAAATTTTATTGTGCTTTAAATGTTCATTCCTGCAGTTAAAATGACTCCAGGTAGCAATTTTTTCACTTCTTAAATCTATTGCGTTTCACTAGATGGCTATTTTTATTTCATTTGATGATAAAAACTGGCATAACCTCGAGCTCAAATATGTACTATCGTTGGATTAGTGTTTTTTAAGATGACACACCCATTCCACTGAGCAAAATTTGAAGCTGCAGCAGGCTGGGGGCTGTCTCTCTCAGCATTCAGTAAGGGTGCATATAAACGACCATGATGCAATCACAGTCAGTTGTCAGGGTTTTCCTAGTCTCAGTAGGAACACACTTTTGCAGGGGTCTGTCACCCTGGTTTTATAAGCAAATTACACTCCTCTGGGTGTGATGATCTTGTGATACACTGCTCAGTATCTATTACAGGAGAGATCTAGTCTTCCTCAACCACATGCTGCTGGAAGGACCGAATACCTCACACAGCTGTGCTCTGTTGCATTTCTATTCCTAAAGAGAGGAGATGGGTTAATAGCTGTAGAGGCAGAAAATTGTTTTCAGAAGGAGTTGGAAACAGAGCTGTAAAACCATAATGTCTTCCAGACCAACGCAGACCAACTTTTAGCAATCATAACAGACTCTCAGTATTAGTCAGACAGAGGGCTTTTCTCCCTTTTCCCACTCTCCTTTAGAAGTTGACTTCTTTCAATATTTCTTCATTCTTGGCCTCTCAAACAAGAGGCCCATATTAATATTTTTTTAAAAGTGAGCTCTCTCTATCAATTGTCTTGACTCAAATTTTCCTACATCTGCCCTTCTCTCCTATCTGTGATAATTTTAGATTCTCAGATCTCATTTTCTTTGTGTACCTAATTTCTCTTCATATTCAACTAACCAAAATACCTTTGTTAACACTTGATACATACATCAACTCTCCAATGGTACACTGGCTTTTCGGTCCCCTCAATAGTGTAACTTCCCTTCTACCTTCTTGCCTGTCTACAGAACCCAATTATTTCAATCTGTTTAAAAAAAAAATCCTGGTTTTGTTTAACTAACAGGAACCTGAGTATTCTAATTCCATAAGTTCAGGATGATTTTATTCAGTATGTATATGCTTAGCACTGGGTTCTTTTCCAAAATTTGGGGCCTTACTTTTTCCCCAAACCCTGTCCATTTTACTTATTATGAAGAAAACTTTCTAAATTTCTTTTAAAAAGTATGAGACTTTTTGGATATCTATGTTTGTAACATTACAAAGAAAAATTATTACTTAGTGCAGTAACGCTATTTAGTGTAAGTTTTGTTTACTCACTGCAATAAAATAAGGCCTGGAACTGTTGTTTCTTTGGCTTTTTATCTTGCTCAAATAGTTTTTCTCAGACTTTTCTCAAGTCCACTTATCTCTCCTTCCTTCCCCTTTGATCACACCTTTAGCTTGCCACTTCTAATCTCCTGTAGGTTGGGAAATACTCAGGTAAATATTGTATGCTAAATCATATTTACTAAGGCTCTCAGTGAGAGATCAGGAATGTATTATAGACTTCCTTGCTGGAACAGCCCCTTTTCTGTTTATTTTTGAAATCTGGGTGACAATTTTGAGATCTCCAAGGAAGTGGAGTAAAGGACATTTCTCTCACCTAAACCTACTGAGAGGGCATTAGTATTCACCCATAATTCGGGGAAGGGGGGGCAAAGTAGGTTTACAGTTGTCCATATGATAAAATAATACAATAATCAATAAATAATAATATAAGATAAACTGCCTTGTGTACAACTGTAAACTTACTTTTGCCCCACCCTGTACTTGATTGAAGATTTTCTCCTATCCTATTTGAATGAATGTGCAAAATACTATAGGCCTGAGAGAAAACTGAGATTCCATTCTTTCACACATATTTTAATTTATAATTTTGGATTGCTTTCTATGTTCTACACTTTTCCTTAGACCAATACACTGCTTCATTTAGAAAGGAATGGACAGAGTACACTCACTTTAAAGTGATTGTAAGCCGTCAAAAGGAGGAAAATGTAAACTGCTGAGGATTCAGCTGACTACTAGTAGCAGAAATTCCAAAAGTTCAAAAGAGCCACAGCACAGATGCACTATTTGTTCTAATTAAGGGGGTCATTGGAAAGAAACGGTAGTAATACTTTGTCAGTTTCAAAGTCAGAGTCACCCTGGATCTGTGAAATCTAACCATCACAGATAATTGATTCTAGGAAACACATTTCCGCCCCTCCATCTCGAAGTATCAGGTTGTACAAATATCCTACTCTCTGTTTACCCAGATATTAAAATGTTAATTTCAAAATGGAATGTTGACTTATTTTCAATATTTTTTCTAAAGAAAATAAAATTTTAAAATATTCTTTTTTTCTTAGAAACTTTATGTTGTTAATCGATATTGAATGCTCTGACTTTCACTGATTACCTAGACTTTATTAATTTCATTTGGTGTCTTTATCTGTTTGGCATTTAATTTATTAGATCTTATATAGCTGCTCTGGCATATTTGGTCATTAATTTATTTAGAATCTTGGTTCTGCTTTGTTTTAATGTGACCAATTGCAGTCCTCGATGCCCAGAATCATCACAAGCTTGAATGAGAACCTGTATTAAGACGCTGCTTCTCACAGCCTCTCATGCTCATTAATATGATTTGATCCAGGACCCCTCGTTCCTAACTGCCCGCCTTCTTGCTCCTTACTGCTTGGCTGGCCACTCCTTAGTGCTGCCCCGGAGGTGGGAGAGGCTCTGGCCACTGCTGCTGCGCTCCCCAGCCTTGAGCCCGGCTTCAGGCTGAGCCGGTGCTCCAGCTGTGGGAACGCACTGACCACCAGGGGGCAGCTCCTGCATTGAGCATCTGCCCCCTGGTGGTCAGTGTGCATCATAGTGACTGGTTGTTCTGGTTGTTCCACCGTAGTGGTTGTTGGGCTTTTATTATATAGACTAGGGGCCCAGTGCACGAATTTGTGCACCTTGAAAGGAACTGGGGGCTGTGAGGCTGCAGTGGGCACAGGGGTGGGTTTTGGCCCATCCTCTGTGCCCCTGCCTGGCCCCTCCCACCACAGCCTCTGGTCCCCTCTCTGTCGGCAGCCCTGCTCCCGCCACCGCTGCCCCCACACGCTGATGACACCAGCCCCGCTCGCACCTGCTGACGGCACAGAGCGATTGGGGCCAGTGCCAGCAGCGGGTATGAGAGGTGGCTGCCAGCCCCAATCACCCCTCAGGAGCAGGGGGAGGTGGAGAAGCCCTCAGGGGTGATTGGGGCCAGCCGCTGCAGTTCACACCCGCTGCTGGCACTGAGTGATCGGGGCCTGCGCCGGGTGCTGGCAGCAGGTGTGAGGGCCAGGCAGGACCATGGTGCACAGGAGCAAAGAATTTTCAGTAACCACCAGAGGCTCGCCCTGATGACAGCAACCGGTGCCCCGCCTTGGTCTGGTGCCCCTGCTCACCTGCTCAACCATCCCTCCGTGGCCAACGCCCACCATGTTTAGTGCTCTGCTGCCTGCTGCCAAAGCCCAACATGTTCTGCGCATGCCCCCTGGTAGTCAGCACACGTCATAGCGACTGGTTGTTTGGTTGTTCCACCGTTTGGTCTATTTGCATATTAAGGTTTCATATATAGAGATAATTGTGTGTACTGATGAATGTGGTAGATATTTGGGAACTTACAGGACAAATATGTCAATGTGGTTGGCTTTAAGGAGCTTATTTTATTTAGTCTTATTGAGATAAGAGTTTATATGAATGGACTGGCCCTTTTGTACAAAATACAATATTGTTCCACTTCAGCACATGAGTCAAGTTCCCTGGGGGAGATGCTATGACAAAGGGGACTGAAATTCAGTCAGACTCTGACATTGTCCTAAGTTTTCTTCTTGTGTATTGATTGTGTCGTTGCCCCACTTTCTCCAGGCCAATAATACAACAAAAATCTCTTCTCATATTCACTTTAACACAGTAGAGGTACTTAGATTTTCATTTTCAAAATGTATTATTAAATAGTAGGTAAGATAAAATGTTAAGAAATAACAACAGCCCTAGCCAGGTTGGCAGAGTGGATAGAACATCAAACTGAGGACTAAAGGGTCCCAGGTTTAATTCTGGTCAAGGGCATATACCTGGTTTGCTGGCTCAATCCCCAGTAGGGGGTGTGCAGGAGGCAATCGATCAATGATTCTCTCTCATCATTGATGTTTCTGTCTCTTTCTCCCTCCCCCTTCCTCTCTGAAATCAATAAAAATATATTTAAAAAAAAAGAAATAACAACAACAAATCCTGACTTCTTACTGTATGATTTGGCAGTAGTGGTTGAATCTATGATGGGAGGAGAGTGCAGTGAGTTTTTGCAGAATAAGCACATGTCAAAAGTCATGAATAGCACACCATAGTTCAAGGCCAATTCTTTCCTTTGCTTTTATGGGCTCCAGTAGAAAAGTGAAGCTTTCTGATTCTAAGATATTAGAAAAAGGAAAAAAGATATAATCCAGGTTAAAATCTTCCTAGAGCAACCTTTACCACAGAACCTTCTTTAGGCTAGAACACATGTGGCCACCTCTACTGGTCTCTTTTCTTTTCACTCCCTACCTGCTTTTTTGGCCCTGTAGTCATTGGAGATCATCTTGTTTTCCAATATTCTGGAACCCATCAAAATGAACAACATTCTCCAGTGAAGAACAGACAACTGATAAAATCAAGCCTTTTCTTGCTTTAAGTCTTCCCCAGCATTTCCCAGACACAAAGTCCCTTCACATTTCTCTTCAGAAACTCTTGCCTACTTGACAACTGATTAATAGGCACTGAGCACTAAATAATATTTTATTAATTCCTGGGTTAAGTTTCCAGTCCAGCCTTTCCAAAATACTTTAAAACGTGTGTGTGTGTGTGTGTGTGGGGGGGGGGGGGATGGCGGGGGGGGGTTGTGGATGGGTCTAGAAATAACCACAAAATTATGCAAAACAGTGTTAATATCTGTTTATTGAAGTTTGTATATGCAGATAATGATGCTGAAATTTGTGACCGGTAGTTTAGCCTTCATTGACATCCTTCTAAAAGCAACTCACAAGCTCAGTAGCTGCTACACTAAACCATATTCCCTTGTAGCCTGCATGCCTGATTATTGTCTCCTTCCTCATTTGAAAATATCTTTGCCACAGTGGTGTTCTATTTTCAAGGACTCGATCTCCAGACTACAGTATCTAGGCTCCCACTGAGAATTTCAGACTGAAGGTTCTCTTCTTCTTTCTCTTCCTCCTCCTCCTCCTTCTTTGTTAATCCTCAGCTGAGGGTATTTTCCCATTGATTTTCAGAGAGATTGGAAGGAAGGGAGAGAGACAAGGAGAGAGAAACATAGATGTGAGAGAAAGGTACGTTGACTGGTTGCCTCCCCCCCCCCCCCCGCCCCCAACACACACACACCCTGACTGGGGCCTACAACCGAAGTACATGCCCTTGACTGGAATTGAACCTGTGACCTTTCAGTCTATGGACCGATGCTCTAACCACTGAGCAACTGTAGGGCAACTGTCCCTTTCTAAGAGCATTTTCCCCACGATAGGGGCTGTTTTTCTGCAGTTCTCCTCACTCCTACAATGCCCATTACCCCTTAGTAGTTGACCCTTCCTTTCTGTTTGACCACATGCTTCTAGCTGTTTTATCAACTTGTAAGGATCTCCTGAGTGCTTATTGTTTGCATGGACTTTGAGCTTCTTGCCACCTTCTGTTCTTGGCTGTTTGTCTACCTGAATTTGGACTCAGCTGCTGCCTACCTTTCTTGTTCACATGGAGACTGCTTCCTAGTCTTGAAGCCCTAATCCTTGATCTAAAGAAAATAGAGAACAAGGTGCTTTTCAGGTGATTAAAGGTCAGAATTATCTCTCTGC
This sequence comes from Cnephaeus nilssonii, assembly GCF_951640355.1. Classification (NCBI taxonomy): domain Eukaryota; kingdom Metazoa; phylum Chordata; class Mammalia; order Chiroptera; family Vespertilionidae; genus Cnephaeus; species Cnephaeus nilssonii. The sequence goes on along the minus strand of NC_137072.1, from coordinate 62,938,250 downwards.
AATTACTGCATCCTCTCTAAGAGTATTCTCATAAAATCCAGTCTCTCCCTGTGGTTACGGCTGTCTGGCTCCAGTTTTCTCCATGGTGCTTCATCATGTGAATTTCAGTCTTTATATACCTGTTTCAAATGCCTTGAAATGAGGTGTGCTTGATTTGGGTATGAGAAGACTGATTACCATTAAGGACTCATTACTGATTGGATCATTATTGGTAATGAGGAATAGTGCTTAAGGGAGTTCTTTTGAAACTGGAAACAAAGTATAATATGGCTGGTGTCCATGACAACCAAACACCAATTTGTGAAAAGGTTGTTAATGCCTGTTTCTAAATTAGGCTTGGTGAAGTTGGAAGAGAACATGGACTAGAGGAAAAAGCACTGGGTTTTATACAGACTTGGGTTCTCACCCCAGAACTGTTTGCTTACACCTCTTTAGACATGTCTCCTAACATCTCTGAATATTAGTTTATTCCAGAATCCATACTGTTGGTCAAAGAATCAAGGGAAACAATATACACAGAGTCTAGCATAAGTCTTAGACCAAAATAAGCTCTTAATAAATATTAGTGACCCATACCCTCTTTTATCAGACCTTTCATTCTTTATATGGCCACGGCTCTACACAGACATTTGATCACATCCGTTTCTTTCTTAGACCCTTTGGTATCTTAGAATGAAGTAAAAATTCGCAGGATGAAGATAAAATTTATAAGTATGGCCATACTGTCTGATTTCACACGTTAAGGTACATGAACCATAATGATGTACAGGTTTGGTAGGGCATTCCCTCCTACCCATCACCGCTATTCAGTTCTCCAGAAAAACTATCTTTGCCTTTGGCTGTTGCCTCTTTACCTACTTACAAGTTTAGAGTTGAAAGGAGGTTGTCCACCTGGAAGATAAAATAAGGTAACATAATAATTGAGCAGTCTTGAGCATAGGTTTGGTTTTTCTGCGGAATGGGTAGAGAATGATGCACTATCAATGGGAGAGACTAGCATAGCGTCTCTTAGTGCACACTATACATTGCTTTCTGGGTGGGAATTGAGCCATCTATGAACTCAGTCCCATGGAACTCCTGAGTGCAAGTAGCAGACATGCTTACTTAGGAGATCTCAGGCGAATAACTTTGCCCAAGACTGTGTGTTGCTCTATGTCTCATTCCTTTGTCTGTCATACTCTCTCATCACATCTCCTTCATCATCTTTATTTCTCTGCATTGGGGAGTATTTTTTCTAGATTATAGTTAAAAACCTATCTCTAAGTCACAATCTCTTGCTTGAGGCAAATGTGTCATCCCTTGTCTGAGGCCAATGAATTCATAGACTGAAGGCACAGATGAGAAGGGAATACTAGAAATAAAAATGCATTGGTTACTATTTCAAAAATAGTATCTCATTATATAAGTGTAATTCTATCACACAGAAATACTCTAGGACCTATCCAACATGTGAACAAAATTTATATGAGATAATCCTACATAATAAAAGCATAGTATGCAAATTGTCCCCTCCACTGGGAGTTCATCCAAGAGTTCGACTAGGGGGCGGGGCAGCTGGGGGAAGGGAGGGAGGCCCTGGCCAGCAGCTGGCAGCCACTAGGGACCCTACCAGTGCACGAATTTCGTGCACTGGGCCTCTACTGTATTTATAATTTCAATCAAAGTTATTAGAAATGTAGTACGTGCTGCTGTAAGTCTGACACAAGGATAGATTGCTTCCAGTGTCCTATTCATATGACCAAAGACTTTCCTAATTCTGAATTGGGCAGATGAGGATCCCAGAGAAACCTGGGCAATTAAATGCCTTCAGGGATGCTACTCCATTTGGGGCTTGCTTCCTGCCTTGTTTTGCTGCTCTCTCTTGGACTTTTCCTTTTCTTTGTAACTACTAGTAGTTTTTCCTTTCAACAAGAATTTATCTTACCCCTATGGACTGTGATTAAACAGTCTGTAATTTTGGCCTTTATACCCTGTCTCTGAAGTTAATAGGTAGGGTTTTTGTTGTTGTTGCTTGTTCATTTTTAGCAAAAATTGGAACCATGCAAAAGAAAATCACCTTTTTAGGTATAGTTCTGGTCCTCTTACGGTTTTGTCTCAGGGAAGAACCTGAGCTCTAATCCTAAATCAGCGGATTAGACCTACCTCTGAAAGTAGACCATTGGGTTGGAAATTACATCCTGTCTCCTCACTCACACCAGGATTTAGTCACATAACAGGCTGAATTAAGACTCACCTTTATTTAGGGTGTTCAGATAGCAAAAAATCAAAGGAAGATGTCTAAGGCTGAATGGTAGGGATAATGAGAGCCCCCATTTATTGTGCATGCCATGTGTCAGGTACGGTGCTTTTTAGTTCACATGTAAGAATTCATTTTATGTTCAAAACAATTCTGTGGTGTAGCATTTTGGCACTAATGACTCCTACCTGGACTGGACATACTTATGGGATAAATGGGGAGACAGGCCTTGATACCTGACAAGGAAAACTCTGGTGAAGAGAACACTGATTAACAAGGACCAAGCAAGACTAAATGCGTTATTAGAACATTATTAAATAATAGCAGGAGGTCAGTCAGCAAGTGAAGAATAGACTATTGAAGAAACTGGTACCAAACACTAACAAAAAATAAGGTTTTCCAGAGAAAATTTATGCTTCTTGTATAACAGGTGGATCAGCTTCCTGTTGAATTTCCAGGAAGATAGTTAGCATTGAATGAAGCACTTATGCAGATACTGGTATGTATCATATTCTAGACCTTATAAAATCATAATATTAATAGTGATCCAAATTGCATTGTACATTGAACTAAGAGATTTGAGCAGTTCCATTTTTAAGCAATTCTCTTTATTTCCAAAGGATTACAATGCCTGATCGGTCTATGAGCATCTTATAAAATGTTTGAACCTGTGCATATACTTATAATATGCAAATATCCATATATGCATTGTTTATGCCAGAACTCTGTGTGCTGTAATATAAAGATAGTAGTCAGGCAGAAGTACAGTTGGAATTCTCTTGGAACATAAATATACTGAAGGTTGCTAATGAAAGATTAATTGATGGTAACAAGAATTAGACAATTTTAATAATGCAGTTGGTTCAGTATCTCTATGACAATGAAAAGAAAAGAAAGAAAAGTTTAAATTTCTAAATTCTGTACTGAAAGATTCAAGGTTAAGATAAGGTTGGAGCAAGTTTGTTTATTAGTTTACTGAAAATGATCGAGTTAATTAAAATTCAATTATAGTGGAAACATCTAGATAGACTCATGGCAGCCATTTTAATGAGTTCCATTAAGTGTAGCAATAATAATTCAGCAATTTTGAAACCAGCTTAATAATTTTTATAAGAAATCGATTGTGCACATTTCTCTCATGTCCCCATTGGTAAACTGTAGTAGCAGGAGATTTAGACAGTGAACTCTAGAAATCATTGTGGTCCTAACTACTCTGCCATGGATTCTGTAATAAATTAATGCTAGGTGTGCTTTTTGAGAGTAGTTACAACCAGCGTGTTATCTCTCCCTGCACAACTATTTCACCTTCAAAGAATAATGTTTTACTCTAAAGTAGAGCAGACAGTCTAAGGCATAAGTCCCCAGTCTTTTCTCAGCTACTAGGCACTCTTTTTAAGGCCCAAATATTTAACAGTCTCCCCACATATAAATAGTTGTATTTTTAGTATCCTATTGGTTAATCAAAGGCATAATGACACAAAAGCTCTATGAATTCAGTAGTAATTTTTATTTTATTAGTCAAAGCTTTTACATGCATAGGGGCAATATAAGTGGATTTTTATTTGAGTCTATGATGTTTGTTCTCAGACAAAGCTGTTGTATTCTTGTCCTTCCCTTTCCCTTTCTCCCTAGGATAAGTTCATTGGTATTTGAAATTTGGAGTAGAAAAGATAAGCCCTCATGTTGCTGGAACTTCTCCTTGGAGTGTTTATCTGAGCAAGAAGCTGGGGAGAAGGAAAATGGATTACTATGGTGTAGACATAGTAACTTTTGACATCTACTTGCTTTTTCATGAGAATTTTTTTATAACTTATTAAAAATTTCTATTTTATATATTTGTAATTGGAACAAAATAAAGTTAAAGGAAGAATAAGCTGGATATCCAATCTTTGTCTTAAGTCTGTCAATATTGAGACTTTATGAAAATAATAATTTGTTTATATATTAAACAAATCTTGACTTTATTGGGCTCAGGAATGACCAATGATGCTAGTAAACATCACTCAGTGTAGATAATTTTTTTATCTTCTTATTGCAGCCTTTTAAGTAAATGACATATTTTATTGTAAAGCATCATGGCTGCTCAAAAAATACACAGAAGTTCTGATAAATATCCACAGGTTGACTTATTGAAGCGTATTAGTAGTCTAATAAGTAGTTATTATTTAAATTTGTCACAGAGTCCTAAGTTTTAAAATAGCTGTGTATTCATGGACTATTAGTTTACATTTGAGCACAGCATGCTTCACCCTGAGAAGGGCTATTTTCATGGGGGATCCCTGCAGTTATCCAATTAAAAAAATGTAATCATAAGGTCACTAGTCTTACCTTGATAAAATGCAAATGCATTTTTTTTTATTATTAATGGGTTTATCTATATACAGTCATGTGATGCTTAAAGATAGGGATGCATTCTAAAATCTAGACAGTGTAGTCTACTACACACCCAGGCTCTGGTATAGCCTATTGTTCCTAGGCTAAAAACGTGTACAGTATGTTATTGTACTGAATAGTGTAGGCAATTATAGCACAATGATGCATATTTGTGAATCTAAACATATCTAAATATCGGAAAGATACAGTAAAAATATGCTATAAAAGATAAAATGATATGCTTACATAAGGAATTTACCATGAATGAAGCTTGCAAGACTGGACATTGTTCTGGGTGAGTTGATGAATGAAGTGAATGAATGTGAGGGCGTAGGACATCAGTGTGCACTAGTGTAAACTCTATACACTCTGTACACTTAGGCTATACTATATTTATAAAAATATTTTCTGTTTTCAATAATATATTAACCTTTGCTTACTATAACATTTTTCCTTTATAAACTTTAATTTTTTTAACTTTTCAACTCTTGTAGTAAACCACAAACACATTGTACAGCTGCACAAAAATATTTTCTTTATATTCTTTTTTATAAGCTTTTTTCCATCTTAAAATTATATTTTAGTTTTTAAACTTTATTTTTTAACTAAGACACAAACACACACACAAACACTAGCTTAGGCCTATACAAGGTCAGAATCATCAATATCATTACCTTCCACCTCCACATCATGTCCTACTGGAAAGTCTTCAGGAGCTTTCATTACCTATTATAACAGTGCCTTCTTCTGAAATGCCCCCCAAAGGAGTGTACCTGAGTGTATTCTGAGTGTCATTCTATTCAGAAATAGGTCCATGGTAATTTGCTTGGCTTTTTATTTTCTTCTTTTTTTTAAAAAAAAATCATAGATTTGCTTTTAAGTAGATAATGCACCATGAACATTCCTCTCTGTTAATGAAAACATTTCAGTGTTGGGGTCCATGTTTTTAAACTTCTAAGGAGCTTGTTGAAGTCTATCTGCAAAAGGTTCTGCTAAACTCTTTACTGTGAATTTTCTTGGGGGTTCTTCTTTTTCTTCTGTGTTTCTTTTACTCTTCATGAATGTCATCCTCATTCACCCCTAGGTCAAAGGTGATTACCATTTTAACCATAGCCTTGTTGACTTTTGCAATTTCCTCATTCTTAAAAAATTATTTGAAAATCAGTGGACCAACCTCTTGAGTATATTCTTCCAGATGCCATTCATTTACTCTTTGGTGATGTCACCCTAAGACAAAGCAAGGTTCTTGATGCAGTCTAGATGTTGTAATCCTTCCAGAATTCCAATATCTTCCTCAGCTGTAGCAATGGCGTAGGCAAAGGTCCTCCTCAGGTAGTAGGCCTTAAAAGCTGCTATAACTCCTTGATCCATTGGTTGGATCCAAGAAATTGTGTTTGGAGGGAGAAACACTACTTTAATATAGGGATACATTTCATCAATAAAGGAAGGGTGACAAGGAGCATTATCAACAATCAGCAAAATCTTTAAAGATATGTTATCCTCCAAATAGCACTTCTCCATTTCACTGGCATAGCAGTTCAGGAGGGCATCTTGGAAGAGAATCTGAATCATCAGGACTTCTTATTGTCCCTGCAGTGTGTGCTTAATGATATGCTTGAAGACCCCGGGGTTCTCACTGTGCCAGATCACAAGGTTTTCAATTTGTAGCCTGCAACATTGCCCCCAAGCAAGACTTATTCTGTTCTTAAGCATCTTTAAACCTGGCATTGACTTGGTCTCCTTAAGGGTGAAAGCCCTTTTAGGCATTTGTTTCCAGAATAGGTTGATTTCATCCATATTGAAGATTTGCTCTGGCAAGTAATTTTCCTCCACAATCAGCTTATCTAGAATTTCCAAAGATTCTTCAGCTGCTTTCATATCAGCACTTTCAAACTCATCATTCACTCTCACATTATGTAATGAATAACAATTTCTGAATCATTTAAACCACCCAGAGCTAGCAGTAAATTAAACATTGTAGTTGAGTTCAGCATATTCTTTCAACATTATGAACATTTTGGTTTGGTTGTCATAGTGCTGAGAGTGACACCTTCTGTATTTGGTCTTCAATTCAGGCCACTAGAAGTTCCTCTATGTCTGATACAGGTCCTTCTTAAATTTTTATTACCTTCATTAAAGAAGGTCCTTTATCAGCTTTCATCACTTTTTTCTTCAAGATCATAGATATGGTAGAGTGAGACATGCCTGACTGTTGAGCCATAACCATCACTGAATTTCCACCTTCATAGTTTTTAATCACTGTTCATTTTGTTTCTGGGTCAATCACTCAACATGGTGTCTTAATGGCAACATTAGCAGTAAATTTTGTACACTTAGGGGCCATGATGAACGAAACATGAGATTAAATCAAACACAAGAGAAGATGATGCAATCAAGAGATGCAGTAAATATGAGATGTATGAGGCTGCTGGTGGTGTAACACAGCATACTGTTTTACTGCAAACCTTTATTTTTAATAATTAGAAAGAGTATACTCTAAAATAATGATAAAAGGTATAGTATAGTAAATCCATAAACCAGTAACATAGTTGTCTATTATCATAAAGTATTACATACTGTACATAATGATATGTGCTATATATATGTATAGTACACCATTGTATGTGCTATGTATGTGTGCCGCGCCATCATGGCCATGGGTGAACCTGAGGGGGGCGGTGAAGGATTAGAAAAGACAGACAAGAGAATAAAGCTGGGGCTAGGTGGGACGCTGCCCTCTGATTAGAGAGACAGTGCCAAGGCCTGCAAGAGAAGTCTTTATTTTATAGCCAGATTCCACGAGGCAAAGTAAGGGCATGGTCAAGATGTTTACAATGTTCTCGTGGGTTTCAAATCTACTCAATACATGCACCTGATCAAGCTTTGTTTACTTGCTGCACCTCCCGCAGCCCATATCACTCAGCCACATGGGACCACAGGTTCGGACCCTAAGGTCAAGCTTACAACTATGGCTCATTAGTCCAAGGCTTGAACTTGTCCAAACACTGTAGCCTCTCTCCACATGTATGTGTATAGCATCCTTATTTACATGTGAGTAATCCATTGTGGTACCAGGTTAGGACAGCAACTACATAAGTAGGTGATAAGAAATTTTCAGCTCCATTATAATCTTATGGGAACACTGTCATAAATGCAGTCCATCATTGATGGAAACATCATAATGTGGCACATAAATGTATATTGTACAAAACTGTATATTTCAGAAACAAAACCAGTAATTATAAAGTCAACATGGTATAACAAGAGGCAATGAAGAGCATATTCATATTAATAGTATTAAATTTTGGCCTACTGTGCTTTATGTTTAGAAATCATTTTGTTTGTAAGATAGCCTCTGAATATAATAAGCTATTAAAAGAAACCATAGATAAGCATATTAGTCCTAAAAAGAAACCATAGATAAGCATATTAGTCCTAAAAAGAAACCATAGATAAGCATATTAGTCCTAAATTTAGCATTTTAAATTAATAACATTAAATAACAACTTTGCTATACTTCTTTCTTTTCATTGAAATATTAACATAAATCCTTAGTATCAGAAATTTTAAATTAATATTGGTGTGCAAAGTTTATTATTTTAAGTAACCATTTGATTCTATTTTTTAATCCAATAGGGCACACATGAGGAATTAAGTCATCTTATAAATGGAAAGTCATTTCATCTTAAATATTTGTTTTATAACATTATTTTTACAAAAGGCCCAGTAAAATAATATATTTACAATAATTCCCAGAAAGGAAAAGAGAAATGGCGGTGGCAGGGGAGGTTAGTTTTGAATCACTTTTAAGCCCACAGATTACATTTCTCCAAAATTTTTTTTGAGTTTAAGTAAATGTGGGAAACTTCAGCCCAAATATACATGGTTTTAGAATTTCATAATCATATAAAACCAAAGATTAAAATAAAAGGGTTTTGTTGTTTTTGTTAGGCTTTCTTAGTGTAGTGTTCAATCCGAAAAATATTTTAATGTTTGTTAACTCATTTTCAAGATGTGATACTATCACTACATTTTGGTCATGTATTTAAAAACAGTGAGTGTGTTTTCTATTATTGTACAATTTCAAAACCAGAGATTCTGTGCGATGTATGCTAAGAAAAACCCACCCCGTAAGTTCCTGAAAAGTCTTTACATTAAATATGCCTATTGTAATCCTGGTCAGTTTTGTTCAGTAATTAGAGTGTCAGCCCTCTGACCAAAGGTTCTTGGGTTTGACTCCCGATCAAAGGCATATACCTCACTTGCAAGTTCAATCCCTGGCCCAGATTGGGGTATGTGCAGGAGACAACCAATCTATATATGTCTCACCTCTCTCTCTCTCTCTCTCTCTCTCTCTCTCTCTCTCACACACACACACACACACTCACCCCAATGCCTCTCTCTCTCTTTCACTCTCTCTAAAAATCAATGGAAAAAATGTTCTTGGGTGAGGATTAAAAAATATATATGTATATATATGCCTATTGTTTCCTGGTCTATAGAGCAATATGTTGAAAACTTAAAGAACAAATGAGCAAAGATATAAAATATGTCAAGATGTGTTTACATACTGGTTAAAGTCCAGGTTTGTGTCTGCCTAAAATAATGATATAACATTTCCATAAGAAGAGTCAGTCTTCTGTTTGCCTGTGAAAATGACGCCAGTAGTAAGTTTCAGAGGCTGCATATGAGTCAATAATAAATGTCTGTATTGTAGCATCATCTCTGCATTACCTTAGAGGAAAAAATGGAAAATTTACTCTTGTCAACTGAAGGTTGTTGCCACCATTTAATGCCAACAGGAGTCCCCAATTTGGGGTGCGGTGAAATTTAGCTCAATTGTGAGCTGAATAATAGCTCACTTGTGAGCTGGCTGGGCTGTGGAACAGCTCCGTTGAAGCAACCAGAAAGAGGCGGCTCCGGTGAAGTGGTGCCGGGGTTCTTTTTCCCAGCCTTACAAAGGGTTCAGCATTCTGGAGAAAGGGCTGTGCGTAGATGATTAAGAAGGGGTCCGTGGACGAAAAATAGTTTTGAAAGGCATTGGGGGTCAGAGGAGCTTCCAGCTGAAGGAGCTAGAAGACTCTCCTTCTTGACCAAGGACCCGTGCTTTTATTAAACGCAATTTGTCCCAAGGCAAGGTGGAAATACACACTTCAAAGGGTATGGTATCAAAGGGTTTACAGGGATTGTCAGTTTCGGGAATAGCCTATAGCTGTTCAGGTGTTTGGCCAACGGGAGGCAATAAAATGCCTTGAGCTGTCTGGCAGTTAACAATCCTATTCAGGTTTGGGGCAGGGGGAGTGTCTTTTAGCCATTTCCAACAGGTAAACTACATGTGACTCAACCCTGTTGGGCTCCCCAAGCTTCACCAACCTTTTGGTAAAACTCTTGTAATTATTACATGCTGGAATTGGTTCCCGGCAAAGTGGCTCAGGAAAAGTGAGTCAGGGAAGGAGGCACAGGTGTTTTAATATGGTAACTTCGAAGGAAACTTCAAGTGTGCTCCGTTGAGGATAGATATGAAGCTGATTTATATAAAGAACAGTGCCCTTCTCTGGTCCCTGATTGGTCCTTTCTATGCAAGTGTTCCAAGACCTCCCAGTGTGATTGGTCCAAATAGCACCATCCTAATTGGTTGAAATGAAGCCTCTCTGATTGGTGCAAATGAGGATATAGCTGCACAGCCCTGACTGGCTGGGGCAGGGCTACAACCCATGGGTTGATTTATGGGCCAGGAGCTCATTTTTAAGATTTGGCTCAGTGCCACTTCTCCCTGAAGCATAGAGTGCATTTAGTAGTTTTGCAAAAACTACTAAATTCTTTATAAGTTTCAGCCCAATTAGCTACCAGGAAATTAGCTATCAGGAGGGAGAGAGAGCAAGAGAGAGAGAAACATCGACAAGAGCAACATTGATCGGTTGCCTGAGCTGCAAGCTGGGATGTGCCCTGACCAGGAATCAAACTTGCCACCTTTTGGTGTACAGGACAATACTCTACCTGAGCCACACTGGCCAAGGCTACCAGGAGTCTTCTCAACAGGTAGGTTTATTCTTGGAGTTGACATTCTGAACCCTTTTAGTTGCCTCATTCTCAGTGATTGCAGATAAATTTCTTGACGGCACAGGTAATGTCTGAGTTGAATGCATTTTGTACAAGCCTTGTGTTTGGGAGTTGTTACACACTTTCTGCCTGTATAAAGAAACCATTTATCTACATGACAACCAGTTACTTTCTTGAATTTACTCATTTCTCCCAATATCATTTTTTCCCATAAAATTACTATTATGGAAGTTAACTATTTCCCCTCTGCACTTCTAATTCCTTGTAATAGTATGTGAGTATCAACAGAAGTTTAAAGGGATTTAGGCAGGGATATGGGTCAAATTTACATTAAAGATGAACATTTATGTATTGGTTAAGTCTAGGCTCTACATTTAGGCTCCGAGTCTATGCCCAGCAGGATCAATGGAAATCCCCATCCAGTGGAGCTTCCCATCTCCCCCTCCCAGGGTATGAAGTAGCTTATATCCTCTCCTTCGGACTTAGTGATGTTTTCCTGTCACAGATCTCAAGACTGCTGTCCACTCTCTTACCTGGTGGCTTTAGTCTGCCCCAGTGCTGGACCTGGAAGGCACAGCTGGATTTATCTTGCTCTTGCTGCTGATTGTTTCTACAGAGAACCCCAGAGAGAGAGGCTTTCTATAAGCTGATCTTAAAATTGTTTTATTGGGCTCCCCAAAGGGTGGTCTCAGTCTCTGTCTTTTGTTTGTTTTTGAAATTTCCTTTCTTGAGGAACTTGAAATTATTTTCCCCAAGTTTGATTCTGAGAACATGTGAATGGACACGTCTGATGTCACATCCAAAAGCATCCTTCTTTCTTCAAAGTGCATCAGCATTTTGAGCGAAGTCTTGGGGCTTTAATTTCCACCTCATGGGACTATTCCCCCTGGAGCCACTTAGAGGCTTCTTTTATGGGTCTTTCCATTATTGAATAAAACACACAGGACAGCCGAAACCGGTTTGGCTCAGTGGATAGAGCGTCGGTCTGCGGACTGAAAGGTCCCAGGTTTGATTCCGGTCAAGGGCATGTACATAGGTTGCGGGCACATCCCCAGTGGGGGGTGTGCAGGAGGCAGCTGGTCGATGTTTCTCTCTCATCGATGTGTCTAGCTCTCTATCCCTCTCCCTTCCTCTCTGTAAAAAAATCAATAAAATATATTAAAAAAACACACCAAAAAACAAAACAAAACAAAACAAAAAAAAAAAACCACACAGGACAGAGAGTCTTCTACTGCAGTAATTTAGAACAGACTTCTCAGCCTTTTGAAACTCCATCATTACTCCTCCTCAGTTTCTACTATGTTAGTTCCATGTTACCCCCAGACTAACTCTTGCTAAGTAAGCTTTTACAAAGCTTGCTCCCCACCATTTGTAAACGTTGAAAAAGTTGGAAAATTGGAGACAAGAAAATAATTGGAGAGGATAATTTTGTAGTTCTATTTTTTATTTTTTATCTTCTTAATGGCCTACATCTTGAATTGCCTGTTGATCATTGTTTTCTTAGCTTATTCTCTTAGTTTCTTTTGAAAATCTTTCAAAAATAACATTGTTTTCATTGATTTCCCAGGAAGTTTGTTTGGTAATTTTGAAATATGGAAAAAGTAGGTATTCTAAATTCTATTCCTTACATGATTAGCCTGTCTATCTTGTCTGTCTTGAAAAGCAAACTTACTATTTTAATTTGTCTTTAGTGTCACTTCAAGATCCTAAAGCCAATACTTATTTTTTCAGTCAATTTTCAAGTTTGTAAATTATCTAAACCACTTGCTGTTCTTTCTGATATTTCCACCTGTTTTTTAGCCAATTCAATGTTCATTAGCATCTCCAACAGATGGTGAGCACAGAGAAAAAACGAGAGGACCGTTCATTTTGCTATTTGTTGGAAACTTGAATAAAAGATTAGTAGGATAGGACATTGAAGTTAATACCTAAAATGGGATTTAGAATTGATCTGTAGGAGGCTGCCAATCTTCCTCCTCACAAAAGAATGTAATGATAATAATTACTGTCAAGCATTTGACCAGTGCAAGTGATATGTTAAAGGGAAATTTTGCTGTCCTTTGCATAGGAAGATGCTGCTGCTAACATATTAGAGAAAATAATCCTGAATCTATACTCAAATGGCCTGAATGCAAATCTTATCTTCATGTGTTATGAGCTTATGTGATTCCGAGCAAGGTGCATACACTGTTTCTCTTTGTACTTTTCTTCTGTAAAATGTAAGCAGTCATGTCATTTTCATAGGATTGCTGCAATGAAAATACATCACATACAGGAAGGCACCTTGAAAACCATAAGGACTAATCCTATTATTAATATTATTATTTATAATTATTATGGTATTTGAATAAGTTATTTTTATTCACTTATACTTTCTTATTTAGATTTTATGCAAGTTGATGGTTCCATCTGTGCTCTGTAACAATAAAACATTTTATTCTCTTTGATAACTTAATTGGTTTTAAGTGACTTAAAGTTATGACCTCAGTCCCTATAATTAACCAAGATACAGCCCAAACCAGAAAAATTACAGTTGCTCAAGCATGGAATCAATTTTGCCTAGTATCCAAGTCCATTAGCAGCCTTAATAGCTCAACTTTTTATTTTGACTGTATATTTTATAGCATTGGGACAAGAATCTGTAATGAGGTAAAGGTTCTTATCCTGAAGTTTCAAATATTCTGAAACTAGATAAAGCAAGTAATGTAGATGGGAGGAAAAATGGAAGCAGAAGCAAAAAAAGAAACAACAACAAAAAACCCCAACCATTCATTATTTAAAGATCTTGAAATATGATGAAAATAAGATGAAATGAAGAAAAGCTTAGACTGATGAAAATAGGATGAAATGAGGTTTTTCTAGACAAATGATAAGGCTTACAATATACATGGCACTGCAGTTAGACACATGTAAAGAACTTATTGACAATTTCCTCTCTGTTTGCTTGAATATTAGGATAGGAAACTGATTTAAAGTCACATATAATTTACATAGTATATTAGTAAATATTCCGGGGAGCAGAATAGTTTTATTTCTATGGCAGTATATAATTTTCTAAAAAATGCAAACTTAATGAGATGATTCCAACATGATAATTGACTTGAAATCTACACAAAGGTATGTCTTGAGAGTAAGCAAATTTTGCTATTATTCAGGTATTCAAATGGAATTGCATTTTAAAATATTTTGAAGTTTCATGACAGTTTTATACTAAGAGCTGAGTCCACAAGTAGGTAGTCGCATAGCTGGAGGAACATTTCACTTTATGGGTGTGCATGTGTGATGTGAATGTGCATTGTGTGTGTGTGTTCACATGTCTACTCATGGGTGAGTAGAGAAAAAAGAGGATGTGGTGAGCTGAGATGTGAATTACGGGAAAATAAAGGCTGTCTTAGAAAAATTGTGAGTCAGCAAACACAAAGAAACTCTAGAATAGTGAGAGATCTATAAATGGCCACTAAAAGTATAAAGCAAAAGATTTTTCTGGGAGCTGATGGTGGAGGAGGGATCTGCATATCTTGGAAAAGAGAATTTAGTTGTTTAACAAGAATCCAGTAAACTCTTGAGTCTAGGTCTAAATAGCATTAAAAAATTATTTTAATTGAAAACTGAGGTTTGGATTTAGAGCCCAGGCAAAAGGACCTTGCTTGGTTTGTAATATAATCCAAATCTTTATATAAGACTAGAGGCCCGGTGCACAAAATTCATGCACGCAGTTGAGGGAGGGTCCTTCAGCCCACCCTGCACCTTCTCCAATCTGGGATCCCTCTCGAAATCCAGGATCACTGGCTCCTAACTGCTTGCCTGCCTGCCTGATCGCCCCTAACCGCCTCTGCCTGCCAGCCTGATTGCGCCTAACTGCCCTCCCCTGCTGGCCTGATCACCCCTAACTGCTCTCCCCTGCCAGCCTGATTGCCCCTAATCACCTCTGCCTCAGCCCCCACCACCATGGCTTTGTCCAGAAGGACATCAGGAAGATGTCGGGTCTAATTAGCATATTACCCTTTTATTAGTATAGATAGGAACACAGAAACCAAGATGGCCACAGAGTAGGTGGAAGTTACACTCACTTCTCCCCAGGACCATCTCTAAATTATAACTAAATTGTAGAACAATAAACCTGGATAACCATGTGAAGACTAGCTGAACAGAAGTCGCATAACTAAGGATATACAGAGAAGCCACACCGAGACTGGCAGGAAAGGCAGAGATGCAAAAAGGGCTGACCCCTCTCACCCAAGTGCAGTGGTTGAGAATCTGGAGGTCTATCTCAGCTGCAGAGCTCCCCTCAGAGGAGCCAAGTTCCCCAACCCAGAGCACCACTGCAGGGAAGAGGAACCTATATAATATCTGCCTAGAAAAATCAGAGGGGATTCCATCTTTTCGGGTGAGAGAGAAGAATGCTGGAAACCCAGGCATCCACTTAATGGACAAACACACAAAAAAAATCTCACAGACATGCACCCTGAACTCTGGTGGAGGAATGGCAACTCAGAGGGAACTGGAGTGATACAGGGAGAACGTGGATTGTGTGGCTTTGGGGAGAGTGCTGGAGGGACAGCTGCCAATTTCTCAGTGCTGAGTCCCACTCCCAGGCAACCCACAGATGCCATCTTTCTTGGGTCAGGCAATCCCCTCCACATGCCATGAGCCTAGGGAAATGCACTAAACCCTCCCTGCTAACTCCCTGAGGACCCACCTTGCCAAGCTTGCTCCAAGTGTAGGGATCTCCTGGTAGCCAGCCTGGGCGGGCTGCATTGCAGTCTTTCTTAAAAAACTTTCAAGAAAGTGCAGGCAAACTCAGGGGTTGCCAGGGACAAGCAGGGAGAGATTGAATTGTGTGGCTTTCAGTCAGTGGCCATTTTTTCTCTCAATATATGCCCCACTGTCACCTCTGTTCCTATGTTTGGCCTAACCCCATCCCCCCTAAGGCATCAACCTCGGGAGATGCACTAGCTCCTCTCTGCTAACTCCCTTGAAGTCTCACCTTGCCAAGTTTGCTCTCAGTGCCCAGCAGAGGAATCTGCTGGTGGACAGCTTGGACCCACATTGCAGTCTTTCTTTTGAAAAACTCTGGACAGATGCCACCATTCCTGTGCAGAACCCTCCCTCCACAGGACCAAGTCTTAATCTGCTTTAACCTGATGAACTCTGCTGGCCCCACTGTGATGACTCCCTGAGATCCTGCCCCACTGCAAGTCTGTAGGCCCCAGGCAGGTAGCAGCTGGCCTTGGTGTACCCTGGGATTTTACTGAATGTCCTAGACTGAGAACGGGTGCTGATCACAGGCAGCTTCTGACATTGACCTGCGTCAGAGTTCCCTTTAAGCGGCCCCAGGACCAACACACCTGGTGGCTGGCCTCAGAACATAAGAGAGAAAAAAAAGCTGGGGTAGCAATACTTATATAAGAGAAAATAGACCTTAAAACAAAGGCTATGATAAGACACAAAGAAGGACATTATGTAACAATAAAGGTATCAATTCAACAAGAGTATATAACCTTTGTAATGGTTTTATATGTACCCAACATAGAAGCCCTAAATATATATCGCAAATCTTGATGGATATAAAGGGAGAGACAGATAGTAATACAATCATTGTAGGGAACTTTGACACCCCATTGACATTAATGGATGGATCTTCCAGAAAGAAAATCAATAAGGAGATAGCAGCCTTAAATGACACTCTAGCCCAAATGGACTTACTGATATTTTTAGAGCATTTCACCCCCAAGCAGCAGGGCATACATTCTTTTCAAGTGCACATTTTTCAGGACAAACCACATGTTGGGCCCCAAAACAAATCTCAATAAACTTAAAAAGAGTGAAATCATATCAAGTATCTCCTCTGAACACATCATACTGAAACTAGACATCAATTATAAGAAAAAAAGTAAAAAAAATACACAAAACACATGAAGGCTAAATAATATGTCACTAAACTATAAATGGGTTAAAAATGAGATTAAGGAAGAAATCAAAAGATATTCTGGACAAATGAAAATGAAAACACAACAATTCCAAATCTATGGGACACAGTGAAAGCAGTTCTAAGAAGGAAATTAATAGTAATACAAGAAAAATCTCAAATAACCTGACCTTATACCTAAAGTAACTAGAAAAAGAACAAACAAAGCCAAAAGTGAGCAGAATACAGATAAGAGAGAAATCAATGAAATAGAGTCTAAGAAGACAAAAAGAGATCAATGAAACCAAGAGATGGTTTTTTGAAAAGGTAAATAAGATTGATAGATGTTTAACCAGATTCATCAAGAAAAAAAGAGAGAGGATCCAAATAAATAAAATCAGAAATGAAAGAGGGGAATTAAAACTGACACCACAAAAAAATATAAAGGGTTATAACAACATACTACAAACCACTAGATGCCAAAAAACTGGACAATCTGAAAGAAATGTATACATTTCTAGAATCATACAATCTTCCAAAACTGAATCAAGAAGAAACAGAAAATCTGAACAGACTGATTACAATTAATGAAATCAAAGCAGTAATAAAAAACCTACCAACAAACAAAAGTCCTGGACTAAATGGCTTCACAGGTAAGTTTTACCAAACATTTAAAGAAGTAACACCTATTCTCAAACTATTCCAAAAAATTCAAGAGGAGGGAAAGACTCCCAAGCTCATTTTACAAGGCCATCATTATCCTGATTTCAAAATCAGACACTAGTAAGAAAGAAAATTATAGGCCGATATCCCTGGTGAACATAAGTACAAAAATCTTTTACAAAATATTAGCAAACTGATTTAAGCAATACATTAAAAAATCACACACCATGATCAAGTGGGATTCATTTCTGGGATGCAATATTGGTACAATATCTACCATTAGTAAATCAACTAACAAGTGTTGGGGAGGTTATTGAGAAAAGGGAACCCTCCTGCACTGTTGGTGGGATGCTGACTGGTGCAACCACAGTGTGAAATAGTATGGAGGTTCCTCCAAAAAATAAAAATGAGCCCTGGCTGGTGTGGCTCAGTTGGTTGAGCATCATCTCATTCATGGAAAAATAATCTGTTCAATTCCTGGTCAGGACACTTGCCTGGGTTGTAGGATTGATCCCCAGTAGAGGGCGTATGAGAGGTAGCTAATCCATGGTTCTCTATATCTCTTTCTCCCTCTTCCTTCCTCTTTCTCTCTAAAAACATTTTAAACATATTTTAAAAAATTAAAAATGAAACTGCCTCATGACCCAGCAGTACTGCTTCTAGGTACATATCCAAAGAAACTCAAACACTAATTTGAAAAAAGCTATCCATCCTTATGCTCGTTGCAGTGTTATTTACAATAGTAAATATATGGAAACAACCTGAGTGCTCATTAATAGACATGTACGTATAAAAGCTGTGGTACATATATACAATGGAATAGTATTTAGCTGTAAAAAAAGTGAAATCTTACCATTTGTGACAGCATGGATGTATCTAGAGGATGTTATACTAAGTCAGTGGTCCGCAAACCGCGGCTAGCGAGCCACATGCGGCTCTTTGGCCCCTTGAGTGTGGCTCGGCATTAGAACCACTTCTTCAAAATAGACTCGCCCAGGCCGAAAACCGACTTCTGCACATGGGTCACGAAGTTTCAATCACACTGTACGTGCGCGCCCGCACGTGGTATTTTGTGGAAGAGCCACACTCAAGGGGCCAAAGAGCCGCATGTGGCTCGCGAGCCGCGGTTTGCCGACCACTGTACTAAGTGAAATAAATCAGAGAAAGAAAAAATACCATGTGATTTTACTTATATGTAAAATCTATAGACAGAAATAAACAAACAAAATAGAAACAGATTTATAGATAGAACTGAATGATGGTTTCCAGGTAAAGGGGATTTTGAGGGCTGGATGAAAAACAAAAAGGGGTTAACAAGTACTGATTGATAGTTACAAAATGGTCATGGGATGTGGAGTACAGCCTAAGAAATATAGTCAATGATATTGTAATAATTATGTGTGCTGTGAGGTTGGTACTTGAAATACCAGGTGATCAGTGAATATATGATATTCTGGCCACTAGACTGTACATCTGAAACTAATGCACAATAGTGTTGAATATAAACTGTGGTTGAAAAATAAAGAGATAGGCACATAAACAGAGGTTAAGAAACAATTAGACATGTTCAAATTATGTCTAATTTTAATCTAATAGTATCTCTGAATGGTGAGACCATGTCAATTTTTAATTTCTTATGTTTCTTTGTAGCTTCCTCATTTCATGTGTTGAACATGCATTAATTTTGTAATTAGAAAAAAATAGCACTTTTGAAAATAAATTTAATTGTGGATTTTTTTGTTGTACCATCTACTCTGGGGGTCTAGGGGATGATGAAATGTGACTTGGGCCCTAGCTGGTTTGGCTCAGTGGATAGAACGTTGGCCTGTGGACTGAAGGGTCCTGGGTTCGATTCCAGTCAAGGGCACATGCCCCAGTTGTGGGCTTGATCCCTAGTAAGGGGCATGCAGGAGGCAGCCGATCAATGATTCTCATCATTGATGTTTCTATTTCTCTCTCCCTCTCCCTTCCTCTCTGAAATCAATAAAAATACAGATTTTAAAACAAGAAATAAAAAGAAATGTGACTTGGATTGCCAACAAAACTATGTCAATTGGCCCTAGCCAGTTTGACTCAGTGGATAGAGTGTCAGCTCTCAGACTGAAGGGTCCCAAGTTCAATTCTGGTCAAGGGCACATGCCTTGGTTGCAGGCTCCATCATGGGCCAGGTTGGGGTGAGTTGGGGAGGCAACCCATCGGTGTCTCTCTCTCACAGCAATATTTCTGTCTCTCCTCCTCCCTTCCATTTTCTTTAAAATTAAATAAAAAAACTATATCCTCGGGTGAGGATTTAAAAAACACACTATGTCAATTGAATAAGAATATAGTGATGGTTGATGCTATCTTCTACTCAGGATCTAAATGGCCACAGAACATGCTTCATTTTTGAAACTCCTGACTGATATCAGGCCTTTGATGGAGTTAGGAAGGAATCCATGGCTATAGTGGCCCTTCTCTGATTTGCTCTTTGTCTCCTTATCTTTCTCACAGGGATTTAGCTGGATTGGTTTGGTCCAATATTAGTAGTACATCCCCTTTCCCTGAATCATGTAATACAAAGTGTTGGGGGAGGATGGGCACAAAATCCCCTCAATCTCTCTCCACCTCATTTTGCTAAAACAAAACTGCACTTTCTTAAAAAGGAACTTCTATCAGGAAATAAAAATAAAAATATAAATGTTTTTCAGTAGAGATGCCTTCTATCTTAATCCTGAAATCAGATCTTGGCATATTTCAGTACCCACACAAATTGTGCATTGTTGGTGAGAGCCTGGAGGAAATGTTAGGATTCTGGCAATTCTTGACTATTCTGTTTTGTTACTGTGTTTTTTGCCCTCTTAGGAATTTATGTTTTCCCAAAAGAAAACATAATTACAGAACTCCAGTATCTAATATTAATGGGAAAGTGGGTAACATGACAATATATTACTCTATGCTAAGATCTTCAAAGAATCTGGCAAGGAATCTGGTAGAAAACTGTAATTTTTAAATTAGTGAAGTACATTAGAATACATTTTTAATCCATACTTGTATAATAGCACCATTTGACCTATTACTTAAAATATTAGACAAAGTGATTGTACAAACTCTTGCTGAGTTCCCTCTGAATCCCAAAGTGGCCTGAGAACAACAATGTCCAAGGGGCTTTGTCTGGCTGCTTTTCTGTCCTTGACTCTGGCAATGCTGATGCTCAAACAATTTGTCCAAGTGTAGTGAAGCCATTGTCTTCTTTCACTCCTCTTCTTCCTCCATCTCCTCCTCCTCTTCTTTTTCCTTGGTTTCATCCTCCTCCTATCTCATTATTAGGCCCCTGAAATCCATCTGGTCCTGGAGGTATTACACATTCCCCTTGTAAATCTGAGGCTCCTCAAACCTTTGCCTGCTATAGACCCTTCTTCTGAGGATATCTATGACTTTGGAATCCTGGAAAATTAGCCCTTACTCCGGAAACATTGCTGGGTTTTGTAGAGTTCATCTGAACTTGACCTAACCTCAGAATTGAGTTGACTAACTGCTAAAACTTAGCTTCAAGTGATGCCCTGGGCAATTTTTTACCAGAGACCCTGGGAATTGAATGGCGGATATCCCTTCCCTGGAGTCTGTATCAGTCGCATCAAGATCCTAGTTAGTATCTTTCAAGTCTCTTGCTTAAGAACTTATTTCTCCTTTAAATTTGAGGAATGTCTCCTGGCCCCAATTAGTCCAGAAATAAGAGAGGGATAACATAGTCTGAGTCCTATGAACAACCCCATGTTTCTATTTCAGGTTATTCTCTCTTGTAACAAAGATCTTTACTAAATCCCTGAGGAGCTTCAAGGAAAGGAATACAGTGGCCATTCTCTTTCTGCAGAAATGTTGGAGGACAAGAGGAAGCTTGTCTTAGTAGATATACCTCCTTACTGCTTAATCCCCAAGTGACAATCTTCTTATCCTTAAACTAGAGGCTCGGTGCACGATTCATGTACTGGTTGGGTCCCTTGGCCTGGCCTGCGGGGATCGGACCAAAACCGGCTCTCTGACATCCCCTGAGGGGTCCCGGATTGCGAGAGGGTGCAGGCCAGGCTGAGGAACTCCTCGGTGCACAATTTGGGCCAGCGAGGAACCACAGAAGGGCTCCAGGGCATGTCCAGCCAGTCTTACCCAGTCCCAATCGGCCAGACCCCAGCAGCAAGCTAACCTACCTGTCTGAGCGTCTGCCCCCTAGTGCACGGTATAGCGACTGGTCAAACAAGAGAACAGTCAGACACTTAGCATATTAGGCTTTTATTATACAGGATAGTACAGTCCACTTTAAGATAATCACTTTCATTACACAGGTCAATGAAGTGATGTCAAATGGAAAGGGTAGTGCCAATCAGGAGATGTGAAGGGAAAGGCCTTGGGCACAAGGGTGTGCCATAGAAATGAAATGAGTGAGGCATATCTTAATCTTTTGGATTAGGGACCACCCAGTAAGGATCTAACCACCCTGTCAATTTTGTATTGTCTTGAGTCTACATTGTTCGTAGTAATGATGGTAAGATCCTGAAATAGCATACTGACATGATAGGTTCCCTGTCTTTCTTAAAATGTGGACATCTAGCATCATACCTAGAAACACTTGTCTTCCTAAGGCTTTTGAGTCCATCTGTGCAGTTTTCATTTTGGTTAATTTCATTGTCTTCCAGCTTTCATCTAAAACCGCTAGAACACCTAAAGCCCCATCAGTTAATGAAGGTCATTTACTCCTTGCTAATTAGAAAATAAGCTACATTGCTTCTGGCTAAGAATTCTGGACACATTTTTCCAAAGGCTTGATGGGGCAGTTCACCAGGAAGAAAGACTCCAAGAAACTGGAGAAAGAAGATAAAAAAGAAAAAAAAAATCTTGGTGTCCACTCGGACTTTTATTTTTGGTGTTTCTAAATTTAAATGTGTGCTCTTCTTCTTCTTTTTAAATCTGTGCTCTTTTTCCATATCACTGGCAATATCTAACGAGGCCACTCTTATTTTGTGTCTTAAAGAAATCTGGTAATGATTTCTAAATAATCTGAAGCGGGGAGCTTTGTAAAGCTTTTTGAAACAATTTGAGTTGGCATTCCAGGTCACCAATACTGTAAGATACAGATTTGAAATTAGATTTTTGGTGGTGGTATTGCAGACAGAGGGCTTCAAATGTTTACTTATTCTCTTTCATACAGTGCGATTCTGAGGGCTCTTAAACCATGACAAGTAAGAATTTCTCTAAGGATCTAACTAGTGGGCATCCAATAAGCATTTCTAGGAATTCAGGTTGAAGCAACCAGGGAGATCTGATTGAGAAATAAGATTGTGACACGGAGAGCGGAGGATAAGCAAGTAAAACCGGTGTGTGGAGTTTGGTCAAAGAAATGTAGAGCTCCCAGAGGTGAGCAGACATGGGTTTTCCATCCTTCTCAAACGCACCCACAGCCTCAGATCTGCGATCCAAGTATATCTGTGTTACACATTGAAATGAAATGAGTGATGGCAGCTGCGGAGGGACCGAGGCAGCGGGGGCTCCGGATCTGCCTGGTGATCCCGGTGGACACAGGCTCCAAGGTAACGCGGCAGGGAGGCGTTGGAGGAGCGCAGGGCTCCTCCTGGCTTCCCCTGTAGAGTGGCTTGAGTGGGCTCGAATCTTCTGAAGCTGCCAGTTGCCAAATGAAATCTGAAACCCTGAGCTGCGTCTGTGGGTTGGCCCCGCTCAGTTGTTCCAGCCTCTTGTACTGTATATTTACTCATTCACACACAATCACTCTTTCTAACTTCTGGGACTCAGATTTGCGCAACTGCTAGGATTTCTCAAGTGCATGTGGCAACCCAGCCCAGCTCCCGGTGGAAACCCGCAGGGCTCCTGAGGGTCTCCGAGGCCCTGGGAGCTGTCAAGGCTGCGGTGGGGACAGGAGAGGATCGAGGCTCAGGCAGCTGGGGGGAAAACACCCACAACTTTCCACCCCAGCCGCAGCTTGCTCGCCCCGAGAATTTCCTCCGAAACCACAGCTGCAGAGCAACTAAGTGCATGGCGCGCAACACTTCTTCTTGTGGGAAGTAAAGGAGCCGTCCCATCCCCTTTATCTCTTGCGTTTCTGTCGGCTGGTCCTCGGAGCCTTTTCCGTCCTCCGTTCCGCGTCCAGCGTCTGTCGGGTGCAAGGAGCAGGGTAGGTGACGGGGCTATTGGGGTGCGCACCGGAGCCACCTCAGGAGGCTGGGACTCGGCCTTGGGGGCGCGCGGGGGCTGCGGCACAGCTGCCAGCGACAGGGGAGGCGGGGGGCGGGGGGCAGGGAGGGGGGAGACGCGAGGGCGAGGGAGGATCGTGTGTGTGTGTTGGTGCTCGTGTGTGTGTGTGTGTGTGTGTGTGTGTGTGTGTGTGTGTGCGTGCGTGTGTGTGTATGTGTGTGTGCGCGCGCGCACGTGATGGGAAACAATGCTCCTTTTAAAATTATTTTTAAAGGATAAAAAACGGCGCAAGCTGCTAGTATGTTTACATTGATTGAACTAATGAAAACAAAACCTACATAGAGCAGTGCCCTCTCTTCCTAACTGTCCAGCCTCCCGTTCTCCCTGCTTGTTTCCGTTAGCGTCTCCTGTTAGAGTTTTCCTGGATAACAGACACACAGGAGTAGGCTTTAATAATACACACTTCCACTGCGAACACAAAGCGTTAGGGAATCGTTGGTGAATTTTAAGACACCCAAGAGGGTTTGTCTAGATTTTGCAAACATTAACTTTTGAGGAAGTAGCCATCCTCTCTTGAGGACAAACGTGTAATATATTCTCATTAAAAAGGATACTTTAGACTGCGTTTCTTTTATAAGACCCCAAATAGGAAGGGAGAGAATGTTACTCTGGATTTCTTAGCTTTTCAATACCAACTAGCAATGGAGAGACCAGACTCCCTTGTAATCTGTTTTAATTCATTTGAATTAGAAGATCACGTCCAAGTAATGCTTTCATCATAGTTTATCTTGTCACTCTTTTTTTAAAAAACAACAACAACAACAACCTGGCAAGACATCATTATTCCATCTCTTTCTAAAAAGAGGAAATAAACATATGCTGGGTATTTTAAATATAAAAGTTACACCGGGTTTGCTTTTCCATAAGTAAAACAGTATGTGCTGCTGTGTCTACTAAGTAAGACAAATTAATTGGAATCCAGGGATATTTACAGTGGAGTTAAGAGGTTTACTCAATTACCGAGAAGAAGATGGACAGATGGATTAAATTCAACCAGTCCCCTGATTCTCATTAGAACATAAAACCAACCCTTAAGGGCAAGAATGGATGTTGGTATTAAACTGGACATCATAAAACATAAAACACACAGAATTACTATATTAGAAAAAGCCAGAAAACAGGTATTAAGCCACATAAGACTTGTTAAAATCTCTCTCGCCCCTTTAAATTTCTTAATACTTCCTCTTCTCTCAGGATATTTGAACTTCTCAGAGAGCCCAATACTACAGTTCTCCTTTTGCCTTCCCTGAATGCCTGACCTTCAGGTAGCAAGTCCAGAAATCTTTTCTTGTTAGGTCCATTGCTGAGTGTCAAAGAATTGACAAAAATTAAAAATAAATAATATCCTCCTACAACTCAGAGGAGGGATGCTCTTGCTGGAAGACTTTAAAGTGGGAAGAAGGGATAAACTGAATTTTTAGATGTGGAATTTAGTTGGAGTAAGGAGCACACAGGTAGCATGATAAAAGGAAAGAAAATCTATAATCCTTTCTACATGTGAAAGGCTGTTGAAAGTCAGTCTGTCCTTGGCTTTCAATTGCATTACTTGGTTTTCTTACTTAATCTCAGGGGTTTGGTTTTGAGAGGGGGATGGTCTCTCAGTAATGCTCTTTGGGCTGTAGTATATACTGTGAATTTGAACCATCTTGGAACTACAAACCTGAGAGTAAGTGGGGAAGAATTAACTTCTTAAGAAAATACTATTCACTGCAGAACAAATACTGGCAGCAATGCATCCTTCCAGACAAGAGTGTAGACTTAAGTGTAAAAAGTGAAAAATATTTGTGGCTGAAATCCCCAGGGAAAGCCTTTTTGGTTTTGCCTGGGATAGGAATGGCCACAGCTCCAAGAATTTTCATCCAGGCATGATTTTATTTAATGTGTGATCTTGGGCTCTCCAGGGTGAAGGGTAGGGGTGAAGGGAAGTGGGAGGTGGGGCAGGAAGGGTGAGGAATGTGCAGCAGGTGGTACTGAGTGGTTTGATTCTGATTGCATTGCTGTCTTGGCCAAAAGTCTACTAGATGTTTACAAACACTGCTCCGAGTCATTTCGCTGTGACCTAATGGCCCAAGGAGTGAAGTGTGTGTTTCTTTCTGGCTCTCTTAGTGCCCAGGTTGGTTTCTCAGGGCTGAAAGCTGGCGGTGCCGCTGCAAATTTCAGGCCGTGCATTTGGTTCCTGTCAGTGTTTGCCATTGGATCATCTTCGTTACCTGTGGTTATTCTTCTGTGGTATTTTCTGGCCATTGGTAAAGGCCATTGAGTTGGGCTTAAGTAATGCTGATTCCTTTTTTCTGTCACGTTTCATTTTTTTTGGTAAAGGTGTGCTTTGGAAAAAAGAAGACAGAGGTTGTGGATGGAGCTTCAGTTTGGAGCCCAGTAGAAGGGACCATCATCCAATTGGTTACACATGAATGGGAAGGAGATTGATGATAATAAGAATATGAAGCATTCATCCTACACTGAGGGCAAAAGCAGAAGAGAGTTAAATTTTTTTTTAAAAAAATGCCTGTTTGCTCCAAAATTCATGGCTAAAGGATTATGATTTCTCCTAAATAGAGAAAGGCATTTAAAAACAAAATTGTAAGTAGTCAACTCAGTCATGAAGTTAATGCTCATCATGTGGAGAGTTGGAGCCTTACATGAGTCTCTCAGTGGTAAACCCTCTGGCTCTGCCACACGAACTCAAACTTTACAAGATTATGATGGTTTTAGCAGCTAAGTGAAGGCACATTTGGAAGTGAAATGCTTATTGTGATGGAGGCAGAGAATGTTCAGTTTTTGGAAGTTATTGTGTACGTGTATGCTTTTAAGTAGCATCTTCACCCTACCGTGACATTGCTACAATTCATCTTTATAAAGTGCAGATTTAATTGTGTAAGTCCCTTGTTCTAAAACCTTTGGTGGATCCCAATGAACTACGTTAACTCTAAACTCTTTAGCATAGTGACTAAAAGCTCTTAAAAGCCCTTCCTTTGTAGCTTCCTCTTCCTATTAAGGGCCCCTCACTGTTCACACTTTTGATTTCTTGCTCATGGATATTCATCCTCCTGGAATTCTCTCTTCTTGGAAAGTCCCTCTTGATTCTTGA
Source organism: Cnephaeus nilssonii (assembly GCF_951640355.1). Lineage (NCBI taxonomy): Eukaryota > Metazoa > Chordata > Mammalia > Chiroptera > Vespertilionidae > Cnephaeus > Cnephaeus nilssonii. The sequence continues at coordinate 62,911,685 of NC_137072.1, read as the reverse complement.
TGGTCAATTTCAAGAGGAATTTCTTTTTGTAGAATGTACCCAGTTCCATGCAGAAAGAATTCATCATTTCATCTTGTCTGTTTCCATGGTGTTTTGAACACACTTAGAATAATAATTTTTGTGTCTCCCTCCTTACTAACTACGGTGAGTTCCTTAATGGGTGGGTTGGTGAAGGAGGACTCACCTGTATCCTAGTGTCCAGCCCAGTGTCTGAAATACATAGTAGTCACCTGTTAATGTTTCCTCAATAAATGAGCAAGCAAAGTCATGAATGAATAAAGTACTTGTGGACTCTACTTTATGCAGATACTTATTTCCCAAAAGTTTATTTAAAAATTGTCTATTTGAGCTTACAGTTTATTTGCCAAAAGTAACAATGCTACAAAACATATCTAAATTTCAGGACCAGTCTCCACATGCCTATTTAATTTCTACAACAGATGAAATATTGTGTTTTGAAATTATAAAGCAAAAGCAAAACATAACATAAAGCTACTGTGGAATTATCTTTTTCTTCTGGAAAACACAAAACATACTCGAGCTTAAAGATAATAGAAACAGTTATAATAGATACCAATTTTCCACAATTGTTTTTTATATTATACTATAAAATCTGTCATCTATCAAATCCCAATGGGAGGTCCTGGATTTGGCTGTGAGGACTGATGATGGAGTTAAATTGGGAGATTCTGTTGCCTCTGGAATGGGCAATAATCTTAATCAAACAAAATAGAAATACTAATTTTGGCTATTTAATAATTATCTTGAGTGCTAGTGCTTGAGGGAAACTGGGTTTAATTAAAGGAGAATGTGGAGGATGGAGAGGAGGAAATTCAGAAGGCCACCTTCTTTCATGTTACCAATTCATTATTATATTGATTTTCTTTTCATCTCATTTAAACACTTAGGCAGATTCAAAGTTTCTATATAAACAAAACAATAACAACTGTATTTTCTACAGTTATTTCCGCTGCCTAACATATAGTAGGGGGTTGTACTTTATTTGAGCAGTAATACTTCTGTCATTTGTATACCTGCTGTTTAGCATTTGGATAATTTTTCAATTAAGAATACATACTACTTGTGTCTCCAGCACTAGTCAGGTATCTTAAGCTCAAAGTGTTCTAGTATAATATCTTTGAGAAGACTGGAAGAGCAAGCATTGATATTTGAGAGAAATAGTCTACTCAGTTTTCTAAACCTTCCATGCTCTCCATTTTTATCAAATTACATGATCACAAATTTCCCTACCCTAATTATATTACAACACATTTTTGTTACATTATCTTCATTATACTGTCCTTTACTATAATACTCTACTTCTACTGAAAGTCAATACATAAGAGAAGGGCTGCACTTATTTTTATGTATTTCAATATTCCTTATATAATGATCTTAATACATTCATCTTTGCTTTTACTGCTTTAAAAAGCATGTCTCTTCTGATTAATTGGTGGTGTTTCTTTTGTTAGAAAAAAGAAACTAAGAAATCACCAGTTTCTTCATTTTTGGCTTGTCATCCAAGAAGCTGAACTAAACTTGATGCTCAGTTGCATCCTAGTCAAGGTTTTCTGACATAATTTGCCTTGCTTTCATGTACCTGTCATACCCATCCCTTTTAAATAAGTTAGCTCCAATTCGTTATGGAAACAGGTTGAATTACCTTCATTTTGTATTCTTTTAACTCTTTTTTTTAGACTTGTACTTAAATATGTATAAAGTTCTATTTTTTAGTTTTAGGCTAGTATTTTAGAGTTAATACTCTAGCTTTAGCTATGTTAGTATTGCCTTCAGAGTTCCATTTTGATTTTGGTATCTCATGATGGTTTGTTATTGTAAAATGGTCAAGGGCAATGTTGATAAATTTATATAAATGCATCTATGGGGGATACCGAAGTCTCCAGCCTTCTAGCATTTTTTGTTTTGCTGATTGGAACCTTCACTTTTTTATAACAATTCATACTTTCATCATGGAATAAATTTTATGTATCTATGGTGTTAAGTTCAACTCGGCAGGTTCCATGGGGGAACCTTGGTCTTTGGTGCCGTGAGATGGGTGGAGGCCACAAAGCATTATCTGGGTGCAGAGTTCCAAGCACTCCTGCACAGCTGCAGAGCTGCGAGAGGAGGATGGATGAGAGAAGGGCAGAGGCAAGGTCATAGGATAACATGCTAGAAGTCAAGGAAGCAGAAAAAAAAGGCAAACCCAGAGACAGTACTGGGAACTAGAAGCCAATGTAAGGGAGGCAGTGGATGGCATGGCCATTAATAATTCAGTCTCTTTCTAATGATAAATAACAATTATTAAAGGCTTACTATGTGCTAGTTATGCCAAGCACTTGTCATGAGTTATCTTCTTTAATCCTCACAACTCCCACATAAGTAGGCTCTATTATTATCTCTCTTTTAGAGGTGGGAAAACTGAAACTTGGAGAGGCTTAGTAACTTACCAAAACCACACAGCCACTAAATGGTAGATCTGGAATTCAAAACTAAAATATTTCATTTCCCTTATCAATCTTTACCATTATGTTTTAGAATTAGACCTATGTTCCAACCAGGCTCTGATATGCACAAATATTGTGACCTTGGACAAGTTGCATTGGTCTTGATCCACACATTTTCTCTTTGTGAATATGGGCATTTAATAATACCTACTTCATAGTGTTAGTATGAGTTTAATTTATGAAGTGAGCAATGCATGTACAGAAACTGGAAGATTATCTGGCATCTGGTAATTAAACAGTTATCATTATTAAATTAAATGATGAACATGGGAGTACTGAGCAGTATTTTTCAAACTGTAAGTATTGGTCTATCAGTGGTCATGAAATCAAATTAGGGGCTCGTGATCAATGTTTCTTTATAAGTGAAAAGGAATAAACGTGGGTGGAATACAATAGAAAGAAATCAGGGTTCATTACATGTAGTAAAAGTAAGAATTGTTTCAAATGTTTTAATTTTCGTGTGTGTGTGTGTGTGTGTGTGTGTGTGTGTGTGTGTGTTCGTGCGTGCATGTATGTGTATGTGCGCACTGGGTAAAAATGAAAAATGTACCTCTGATACTGATAGCTGTAAAAACAAAGTACTTTGCAAAATGCTTTAAAGTAGCAGTTTTAAAAGTGTGGTCCCAGAACCAGCAGCATTATTTTCACCTATGAACATGTTAGAAAGGCACATTACCACGCCCCATCAAGGCTAGCCATTTGCGTTTTAACAAGGCTTCCAGGTGATTGAGGACAATTACATATTCAAAAGTGGCATTTGGAAATCAGGAAAAAAAATTAGGTAAGGGAATATTACATTACTTGTGAGTGGTTAAAAGTACATGATGTACTGGACTGACTAAAAAATTATTTCAGAATGCTATCCTGTGTTGTGTAACTTGGATTTGGTGTAGCTGTTTCCCCTATTTTTCTATGATGCCTGCTCATAGTGCAGGTGGGTAAGCCTCCCAGACATCAATTAGTTTATAGGTAGGAGGCCATTGAGTAGTTACATCCTGTGCTTTCTTTTAGAATTACAAGATAAAAACTTAACATTCTTTGTGAGTAGCCCTGAGCCTTGAATATCTAAGTTGTTTTCAATTTGAAGCATTTTAATGATATAAGTCCAGATGCTTGAACAGCTGTAAAGTTAGAAATTAAATCAAGAATTCATTAAAAAACTGAATTCAATATTTTACTAATTGAGATATTTATTTTGAAAAGCACATACAGACAAGATGATATTGGCAATGTAATGAATGTGCAACTAATACTGATGATAAAAAATATTTTGGTAAAAATGGAAGTGAGATAAATTTTAAACCAGGGAATGTGTTTGATATGTATTGGTTGTATACCATTACTTTAAAGAGAAAGCAGGTACTATTGCATTGACTAGCATTTGTTCATTATTGTTTTTAATGTAATTTACTGTTGTAATTGATGTTTTGGTTGGAGGGTGTGTTTATTTTAAGACTTAAGAGTATCCTCTTCGATGGGCCTGGAGAATATTATACTAAGTGAAATACGCTAGTCAGAGAAAGACAAGTACCACATGATTTCACTTATATCTGGAATCCATTGAACAAAATAAACTAACAAAATAGAAACAGACTTATAGATACAGAGAACAGAATGACAGCTGTCAGAGAGTAGGGGATTGGGGGCTTGGTGAAAAAGATGATGGATTAAGCAAAAAACAACTCATAGACATAGACAACAGTATGGTGATTACCAGAGGGGAAGGTGGGGGAGAAGGAAAATAGAAAAGGATAAAGAGGGAATAAATGGTGATGGAAAGAGACTTGACTTGGGGTGATGAACATACAATACATTGTACAGATGATGTATTATAGAACTGTATAGCTGTAACTTATATAATTTTATTAACCAATGTCACCCCAATAAATTCAGTATCCTCTTTGAAAATATAGCATCCAGATTCACTAGAGAAGAACTGAAAACTTTCTTTTTCATTAAAAATACTATTCACTTGGATTTCTAAAAAGCAGGTTTCAATAGGTATCCATGAACTTTTCTTAGAGATATGTGAAAATATATTTCAGGAAGAAAGTGTCAGGAAAAAAGAGTTTCAAGGTAAGACAGTCTACTTGCTGGCTCACCACAGGCAAAATTTCTTATTGAATCAGTAGCTTGAGATATGTTTTGAAAGATCTTTCTCTACTTTGCATTCTATGATTGGGGAAGAGTGGAAAGGGAAAACAGTGAGGAGGGCCTGTGCTCTGATTTTACTTCTGGTATTAATTAGCATCTGAACTCAGGCAAATCACTTAGTTTTTCTGGACCTTAAGCTCCTTACCTGTAAAATAAGGAGGCTGGAGTAGATCCTTCCTAAGATTGTTCCAGTCTTGAAAAAGCCTCTGTTGCTAAATGGTAGTGTGTTCTTTTGGGGCATTTTTAATAGAAATGTGGCTATGTGTATACATTGACAGGGCTCAAAAAATGGCTGTATGACTTGAGAGAGGAATGAGGATCTGGAAGCCATATAGATTGCATGAAAAAGTTTAGCTAGACCTTTCCTCAACAAGTTTCATTTGCCAATGGGCTAGTTTTCATCAGCTGTGGATTTGGGGTCCTGGGTAGGCCACTCATTAGGAGGCATTTGAAAATTCCTGAGGATGTTTTTTGGTCATCACAATGACTGGATGAAGCTACTAGCATTTAGTGCCCAGGGGTGCATTAGTGCAATGTGTGTGACAGTCCCTCTCTACAAAGAATTTTCCCTCCCCGAATGCCAAGCACATCCCCATTGAGAAACTAGCTAATGAAGTTAAAGGATAGAGTTTCAACTCCATTTTTTGTAGTCCTGTGGGAAATTAGAAGTGAAGTCTTATACTTTCTGCTGTTTCAGTAACACAAATGCAAACAATATCTATTCTTAGATGACAACTGGTGTTTATGATGCATGGGAGAGAACAGCCTCTAGCTCCCTGCACTATATATTGACTAAGCAGTAAGAAAAGCAGCCAAAATCTCAGCTCTGTTAGTACAGTGTGCAAATATAACTTGAAGACATACTAGAAATAGTTCTTTGGGGTATGAAGTTACTAGTTTCCTGATGACCACCGTATTTTACATGAAATGGCTTACAGAAGTTTCCATTCAATGTAACTAGACATTTCTTGTGTTCAAATAAATGCCATGATTAAGGCATTAAATGCACAGATTTGATTCTCTATGAGAAGTACCACTTGCTTAACAGCTCTATGCCTGGTTATGAGTGACACGAGCATTTCCTGCTCCTCCTCTGACCTCCTTCTGCACTTGGGTTGGCCTTATATGTTCTGGGTCAAGTAAGAGTAGAGCCCAGTCAGCAAGAGTGACTCATCCAGGGCTGTCTCAAGAACCCAGGTAATGTTTTCAAATTTGAGGTGAATTTTGTTTGGAATCACTTAAATCATAGGACCAGTTCCTTAAATGACTTTTCTCTCATCTTTTGCCGTATATTTGTCAAGTTATTGGTTAGTTAATGTGTGTATTTGTAACTGCTTATATTCAGCTCTTAGATAGTGTGAATATAGAAAGCGTATGGATATAATTGTCTTAACAAACCAAAGACAACTTGGTATTTTCGAGGAGTGAAAGGAAACCCCTGCTGCTCCTTTCTTGGTTGAATCTGGGTCTTAACTACCTCTGGAGGGAAAGGAGGTGATGTTGAAATCCTGTGTAACTTTACTTTTCCTATATATTTGGTACAAATTTAGATTTCAGAAGAAGGTTGAAATTACAGAATTAAGAACATGTTTTGGGTATTCTTCCATGTTTATTACCTGTGCAAGGCCTCCACAATTAACAAATTGGAGGTTACATGCTACATTCCCCTTGGAATGAATTTATTAGACCTCAGAACAAAATCCCACTTAGAAAATAGGTATAACCATCTTACCTCAATCTTTTAATAAGGCCAATGAGTCCAAAGTGATTTAGGTGATTAGCCCAGAATACAGAATACAGATTTTCTGTGATTGGTTTTTCTATTCTACTGCCTTGTTTACCTTTCTCTGAGACAATTAAACCAAAATAAAACCCAGATGCTAAATTAAACGCAATTTAAAAATAAAAAATATTTTAAAAATTAATTAAATTGAACAGTTTATAAAACTAAAAGAACTGAAAACCAATTAAAAACTAAAACAAAACAAAAAAAACAACTTAAAAAATAAAATTAAAACCAAATGCTAGCATAAAGCATCCAATGCATATAATGAATTACTTCCCGTGGTCTGCAACTTGAAGGGTATTAGTTAAGTACCATCTGGCAAACTTGAAAAAGAGTCATGATTTTCTGTGTTCTATCGTTTGGGTAAGGAGTTATGGCCGAGAGTAGAGCAAGTGAATCTGTAACTAACGTTTTAAAAAGCATTTTTACTGAGCCTGGATTAACTCTGAAGGCAACTGAAAAATATGCCAGAGTAAAATCAAGGTGTAGCTTGTCACATTTTCTGTTTTTTTGGTACATTTAATGCTAATCTCTTGTAATATTGTGTTGAACTCATTTAATGTGAATGTGCTGTAGATTTTCATTCAATTTAGTCTTCAAACTACACTATAATTATACATTGTTCTCTTATTCCTGTTCATATTCCTGAAAAACAAAGAAATAAGTAAGCCCGATGGTATTTACAGTTAAGAGATTTCATGTAGAAAATAAAAACAAAATAAAAAAAAAAACTGGTTAATCTCTAAAGAGATTACAGCTCCACCTTGAGTCAAATAATCATTAAAGGTGAGCGAGAGAATGGAGGAGGGGAGAGAGGCTCCAGCTCACCATCGCTGCTGTGTAAGGCTGAGAATCGAGAATTCTTTCTGTGCGGTGCTTTTATTATCTCACTGTTTGCGGTCCCATCCTCTACTGTTTAATTTGTGGAACATTCCAGGGAGTATCCTTAGCTTCCCTGATCTGAGCCCAGGACTGGGGCTGGAGGGCTCTGAGGGGCTCCTTTTGGAAACGGGGGGAGGACAAATAGAGCTCATGGCTCAGCTGGTGGAGGCGACTCTTCATCAGGAGCAAGGTGAGACCTGTGTGCCACTGAGCTGTGGGAAGCCAGAGCATGCTGCTCCACATACCTGTGCAGGCAGTTCTGAAGTGTAGGATGTGATCTCAGAATAAGAGGGTTCTATAGATAGAATGCTAAATGCTTAGACTCCCTTGAGATCTTTGTGTGCCGCTCAGTGGTGTCACATCTGGGCCTCTGCTTCCAATCTCTTTATTTTCAAACAAGAAGGGGACACTAGAGGCTTGTGAGGGTTTGTTTTTATTTGTTTAGTAGAAATACTCTGACCAAATGCATGGTAGTGATAATAGTGGTGTATTTTTTTTTTTTACTGCTGTTTTCTGTTTGTATGATTTAATAAAGATTTTTCATAATGTCTTAGAAAGAGCCATTAAGTAACATAAAATTATATTGTACTATTTTGTGGAAATGCCAAGCAATATCACTTATGAGCTGTATTAGTAATGTGAAATGCTAAAATAATTCAGAATGAATAAATGATATGTAAAGGTCATATTACCATGAATCTGGCGGGGATGGGGATGGAGAGAGTAGGGAGAGAGAGGGTTAGAGAAAAAGAGGTGGGGGGAGGGAGGAAAGAAGGGAGGGAGGGACAGAAAGAAAGAGGGAGGGAGGAAAAGATGATGAAAATAAATAAATACTTGTGTGATGTTAAGGTGGAATGCACTGAAATTGCTAGTGAGATTTCCTAGTAGCCTGCATATGCTGAATTAGAGCTGGTGTTGCAGCTTGTCAAGGTTGTCAGGGAACAGATCCTATGCCTGCTTAAGAGATTCCAGATTGATTCCTGATACCAATGTTGACTCATAAATTATAACCAGAATAATTAGGACCGAGTTTACAGACTTGGGGACAGGTGGGGAAGGCTTCTGGCCTGCTATTTTCATCTTAACTCAGGCCTTGGATTTGAAACAAAGGTATTAACTGGCTTTTGTTTGTTTGTTTGTTTTTGTGTGTGGAGGTGATAGTGTCTTTACCTTGCAACTTCCTGTTATTCTATTGTTAGGTTTCCAGAGAATTCTCTTCAGAATGCATTCACACAGGAACCTGTCCCCCTGCCAGCCTACCTGCTTTCTGGGCTATGATTTTGATTCTGTATTTGATTCTAATCAGAGTCAGGAGCGACCATTATTTTTTGACTGTTAAAAACTGTGATAGACAATTCAGTCATAGAATGATTGTCTGGCTGCTTTTGGAAAGTTATGAATTAATCTGGCAGCCCCAGCTCCTATTAGAATGATGCATTTACCTCTGCAGGCCTATGAGTGTACCACTTTTTGTTTATGGCAGATAAGTGGTCACTAACTAGTATTTGAAAGCTTATTTGAGAAAAAAATTCAAGACAGAACTTCTGTGGCATGATTTCATAAAAGCTCTCATCTCTAATAGTGTCAACAATAAAAAGTCTTTATTATTGTATAATTAATGAATTATTTCCCTATTGAGACCATCTGATATAAAATTGGATATCAGATTTTTTAAGTCTTTATGTTTGTAGTTTAACACAAGTGCTTCCTTCTGCAGACTCCAATATGCTTTTTATTAATAGATTTGTTTAGTTTGACATTTTTCTGATATTCAAGCATGGCTGACTTTTTTTTTTCTTTTAACCAGTGAGTGGTATTCATAAGTATTAGTACAACACTTGATATTCTGGTTTGATCTATTATCTTGCTCTCTCCTTGTCAAACTTTTGACTAAATTTAGGATATTAAATGTCTTATAATTTATCACATCAAATAATGCTTTCTTAGACTAATTTTAATTTGATAACTTTTTCATAGTTAATGAGTTTTTAATTTATAATGGTTTATATTTTAGTTCACTGATGACTACTTTGGTACATTTCTTCCACTTAGTGTGAGACTTTAAGGAAAAAAAAAACATACAGTTTTGTTCTCTTTCATCTTTTCTGCTAATTTTTTGTTTGACTTTAAATATGAGATTCAAATTTGACAACAAAAATAAGTAATGGAGACTGGTTGCTTCTGGTGTTTATTGCCACTTCTGTGACGTTTGCACTTGTTTGTATTAAGTCAGTAGGCTTTATTTCAGCTTAACTATTATCTCAACATCACCAGACCCCTGGAGTCTGTTCACACCCTCTTGGGCAGGGGTCCTGAGAGAGATTGGAGTGGATTGGGTACTTACTGAGTGGGCCCTGGGAATCAGTGTGTTCATCTAGATTTTGCCGTGAATTACACTTGCTTCTTGGTCCAGGAGAGGCACTTGCCAGAGCACACTATCAACCAAAGGCCAAAGACTTTGTCCTGTGTTGACAGTCCCCAGTGCTTCTAGGAGCCTGTAATGACATCTCAGTAGAATTAACCTTAAATTCCCGTGTAAGTTTCAGCTGCTTCATGTTCTGAATTCTAATAAATTTGAAACTATATTGAGCAGGTGACAGCTCTGAATTATCCACCACAACAACAGCCCACTCACTTCTGTTCTAATTCAAAATAATAGGTCCTTCCCTCTTTAAAGTCCAATGTCTTGCTTCTATCCTTTCTTGAACTATTTTTTTTCCTTTCTTTTCTTTCCCATTTTCTTTCTTTTTTGGCTTCATCTCCTTTTTCAACCTAAAACCTCTCATATTTCTTCCCATAGTCTCTCATATTACTATTGCTTAGGGTGTTTTTCTGGTTCTCTCTCTTCTTCAGTTAGGCACTTCCAGGATATACTGCATTGCTTGCTATTTTTGTTCATTTGGGACAAATCCATGCACTAAATAATCCACTTTAACTATCTCAACTGCTTCAACAAACTGTTGTACAGTAATCCCTCCTTATCAGTGATTTAGCTTTTCAAGGTTAGTTACCCATGGTCAACTACAGTCTGAAAATACTAAACGGAAAATTCCAGAAATAAACAACTCATAAGTTTTAAGTTGCACACTGTTCTGAGTGGTGTGTTGAAATCTCACACCACCCTACTCCATCCTGCCCAGGACATGAATCACCCCTTTGTCCAGCGTATCCATGCTATATATGCTATCCACAAAGTCACTTAGTAGCTGTCTCCATTATTAGATAGGTTATCAGAGAGAGACCACATTTACATAACTTTTATTACAGTATATTATTAAAATTATTCTATTTTATTGTTGTTGTTAATCTCTTATTGTGTCTAATTTATAAATTAAACTTTATCATATGTATGTATGTATATCAGAACCTGATATATATACGATTCAGTACTATCTGCAGTTTCAGGCATCCACTAGGCGTCTTGGAACATATCCCATGAGGATAAAGGTATTCTATACCTATTATGATTAACTCTTCCTTTCTATTTCCATCATCATAAAGCTTTTGTAGAAATGTAAAACTAAATAGCAGCTGATTCAGCAAATGTTAAATTGGTCCATGGTTCAAAACACTCTGGATTTGAGAGTCAGTTCTGATATTCACTAGTGGTGACAAGTCACTTAAAATATTTTATAAAATGGGGATAATGGTCAAATGAGATAATGTAGCAGAAAGTGCTTCCTGGTACAAATGTTAGTTATTGTTACTGAGAATTACTATTAAAAAGCACACCATTCAATATCATAGGGCATTTTAAAATTTATATTTTATTTTTAACTTTATTTTGAAATAATTTCAGAAATATAAAATTTGCAAAAGTAGCATGAAGAATGCCCATGTAACTTTTTTTAGATGTTAGCATCTTAAAGTTGTTAAATCCAGGAAATTAACTTTGATTTAAAGTTAAGCAATCTATAGATATTATTCAAGTTTCATCAACTAAACCACCAGTGTCCTTTTTCTGGTTACAAATAGGAATCACGCATATTTTTAGTTGTTTCCTCCAATCTGTGATAGTTCCGCAATCTTTCTTTGCCTTACACAATTTTGACACTTTTTGAAGAGTAGTGACCACTTTGATTTTGGAGAATGTCTCTCAATTTGTTTTTTCTGATGATTAAGTTCAGGTTATGCATTTTGGCAAGAGTAATGTGGAATGATGCTATGCCCTCTCAGTTCATGTCAGGAAGCATGTGATATCGAGGAGTCTACTAATATGTCAACTTCTATTCCTCAATTCAGGTCTGCCAGTTTTCTCCACTGTTAAGGGGCTCGTTTCATTTATGCAATTACTAAGCATCTTGTGGGGGGATACTTTGAAACTATGTAAATGACTAGTTTTTCATTCTACTTTCAACCACAAATTTCCCTGTTTGAAGCAGTTGTCACTGTGGTGTTTGTCAAATAGTGATTTTCTATTTTATCACTAGAGGCCCGGTGCACAAATTTATGCACGGGTAAGGTCCCTAGACCAGGCCGGTGATCAGGGCCAATCAGGGCCTTTCTTCCCCCGGCTGCTGGCTGGGTCCTTCCTTCATTCCACACCACCCCCTGGTGGTCAGCACACGTCATTGCAAGCAGTCAAACTCCCGGTCGGTTGAACTCCTGAGGGGACAATTTGCATATTAGCCTTTTATGATATAGGATTCCTTTGACATTTGTTAGTTAAAATTCATTGGTAAGAATGAGTTTTCCCTTCTCCTCCACTTACGTACTTATTCAGTTATTTATGTATATCAGTATGGACTCTCCTGGATATTTATTTTAATCTGTGAGTTATAATACATTACAACTGGTATTTTTTTGTTGCTCAAATTGTCCAGATTTGGTCAAATGGCCAGTCTTCAAGTTGGTACCTGTGTCCTTTCCTCATTCACCCTCATTTTTAGAACATTTCTTATTTTCTGGTACCACAAGTTGCTCCAGGCTCATCTTATACTTTTTCTGATCCAGCCCTCTAATCAGCAATTTTTTTTTATTGAAACCAAGATCTGGTTGTTGGATGCCCTCATTCACAAAATAATTTAGCTCCTTTCTTTTATAATATATTTATTTCCTCAAGACTTCAACACACATAAAAGACTTTCAGAGTTGCTAACCTTTATCTCTATGAAAAACAAATTTGCTAACTAGAGGGAAATATTTGTGTAAATTTATTTTTCTTTCTTTAGCCTTACTAGTAGAGTATGGAGTCAAAACACAATGGCCTACATAGAAAGCTATGTAGATGTCATCTTGATTTGAATGTTTACATACTTAAACAAGTAACCTACAAAGCAAGGCGATTTTTTTATATACTAACTAGAGGCCCATTGCAGGAAGATTCCTGCAATAGGGCTTCCTGCGGCGGTCTGCTTCCCTCCCTTCTCTGCCGCCCTGCTTGCTTACTTCTCTGCAGCTTCGCTCCCTTCTGCAGCGCTTGGCTTCCTTCTACACGGTCTTCAGTCTTCGTTCTGCGCCTGGATATGCAAATTAACTGCCATCTTGGTTGGGTTAATTTGCATACTTGCTACTGATTGGCTGGTGGGCATGGCTTGTGGGCGTAGCGGAGGTATGGTCAATTTGCATGTTTCTCCTTTATTACATAGGATTTTATATCTGTATTGCTACCAACATGAAAAGGAAGCCTCCTATTTCTAATATATTTTCAGGTTCTTGTGGAATTTGGGCAAATATGCAGCCCACAATTAGGAAAATGTAAAGCCCCACAGAAACTGTATATCATCCTATTTGAAATTTTTTATGTTTTTACAGCTTTTGATAGAATTTGGTTAGGAAATAGTATCAACAATAGTTTAGTTGTGGTGCTATTTCAAGCCACTTTCTTAAACTTTTATCCTCATTGTCCTGGTTCTTTCACAATGTCCTCAACTCCACATTCTCTTCCTTTGTCTACACTGAGAGTTGAATCAGCTTCATGTTGTAAAGGTGGAGTTGTACAATTTTATAGCCTCATTCCCCATTTCTAACATCATTGAATGTATTATATTGTTCCTGTAATCTGCATAAGAGATATTGAGACAAGAGAAACATTTTTCTGTTGCACATACCTTTTGTCATTATAGGTATGTATCAAAACGTTCATTTGCTAGAAAGGCAAAAACAAAAAAAACAAAAGACCCCAAACAAATAAAATTCAGAAGTCCTGAAAGTTTGGTCATTTGTTACTTAGCTCAACCTTGAAAGGCTGATATGCCACTAAATCCCAGCAAACACCTGATATTCAGGCTTCTCTCAACCCCAATCCTAGCCCCTTTTAAAAAATCCATGTAACTTTAGTTGGGATTGACAGCACATATAATGTTCTTTTTCTACTTTTCATAGAAATGTTTGTTCCATTTCCTTTAAGAATGTGGAACTTTTACATTTCCATCATATAGAGTAGTACCTTCTTCATCCGCCTTCTTTGGGAATTCTCTCCCTTCTTTGGGAATCTGCATATTACAGTAGCTCAGAGCACTAGGCTCTGGGTGGATTACTTGGGTTCTAATCCTTACTTCATCAGCTATGTGGTTCTTGGTCAAGCTACTTCATCTCTATTTACCTTCTTTTTCTAGAAAATGAGAACAAAAATAGGACTTCTTTACATGGTTGTAAATTTTAAATGAGCTACTAGGTATATACAGTGCTTAGAAGCATTCCTTGCACATAGTAAGCACTCACTAAACGTTACAGTTATTTGTGCATCCTGCTTCTTATTGGGTCTCCCCTCATCATACTGCATTTTCTAGATGACTAGATGCATGGATATTTGAGATATACAATCACCATAAAGAGTGGGATAGTTATGCATTACAAGGAGTCAAGACTAGACATCTTCAGTCCCTTAGTGAGGATGTAGTGAAAGAGGAGGTAACTTTAAAGAATAAGTGATATGACATTACTACTGTATATGTTTCTCACTATCTTAATATCTTTATTATTGATCTGTCCCTCACATATGAAGTAAAATATCAGTAAATAGTCTTCTTTTAAATTTCTGTAACTGACTACAATAAGATAAAATTTTATAAAAGCCCCAAGATAAGAAGTAACCTAGGCCAAAAATAGATACTCCAACCTGACAAGCCATTTTGTCCTTCTGAAAGATGAGACCTTTAACTACATGGTGTAATAGTCTCTTTTCCCTGCTTTATTCCTGGGTTCCAGTAAGAGGGAAGGGAACTGGAACAGCAGGGTGGGGGTGGATAGGAAAAGCTAAAGAGAGGAGGAGGAGCCCAAATCAAGCTAAAGTTAAGCCCAAGAAAGACTTATTATTGGTAACAATGATTTAACAGCTATGAGGATAAATTAACTTCTATTAGGATGTCAATTTTTAATAATGTGTCAGAATTTAGTACTGTATAACACAATGGGTGTGGCAAGCATTTCTGATGCCTAGATAGAGGTATGATAGTAATTTAGTGCTAGGGCTTCTCTCCTTCCCTGTAATTTATGAGGGCCAGCATTATTTCTCTTGGATAGATAAAGAAAAATTTAATCTTTCAATAGTGCCACTGATTGTATATAGGTTTGTATCTCATTTTGATTTGGTCACTTCCAAACCCTAGGAAATGTATGAACTAGTCAGACTACTGTTATTCTTGTTGTGAGATTTTGATCTGTTATCTTACATAGCATAGTAAACTTTTTCTTTCAGTGAATACATTTCCCCCTATTCGTCATACTTAGTGATTCCAAAGTTCTTTCTTTTATACAAATGCCAACATTTTTGTAACTTCTTGGCTTCTGCAGGGTGCTTGTTTAGAGTTCCTGGGAACCATGAAAAGGAAGATGCCTCAGGTGTTTATTTACTGAGGTTTAATAAGAAAGTGATTGATATTGCTATCCTTTGTCTGCAGAAATCTAGGAGAGCTTTGAGTTGCATGTGCCTTTCTGGCTTAGCAGTGGCAAAACAGTAACAGCTTGAGAGTATCACCATGTGACAGAACCATTAGCAGTAAGAATCAGTCCCTCACGGTCATTGTTGATTTGTGCATGGGAATCCTTGGTATGGTGGGAATGTTTATTTGTTTACTTTTTATAACCTAAAGTAAAGAACTCCTTCCTTGGAGAAGTCTATTTCCCTTCTGGATTTTGACAAGATTATAATCTTTTGCATGATTTATTGATCACCTTTGACCACAAGTGTATGTCATGTCATATTGGACAGGTTTTAATCACAAGGATAAACTTCAACAACATATTAATTAAGATGACCGTGCAACAATGTGAAGACAAACACTCAAGATCCAGAGTATATTCAATTGCAATAATAAAGAAGCTCAGCCTTTGGTGCTCCATGGTTCATGGGTTATGCCACATTTTCATGGGAGTTTTCCATATTCCTAGCTATAGTCATCAGCACCATATTTTGGTCACAAGTTTAAAACATTTTGGGAAATTGATATTACCCAAATGTCTTTTGGTGAAAGTATCCTTCCTGGGAAAGATCCTACCAACAAATATTGAGGGATGAGCAGGAAATTTGTGGATAGACAAAGAAGGAAGTCATTTTCTGAAGTTAACAAGTGGATAAGAAAGGAAGGAAGTCATTTCAGGCAAGGAGAAATCTATATACAAAGAAACAATGGTGTGATGAGAATATTAGGTGATGTTTGGTAAATGTCCAGGAGTTAAGGATGAATTTGGAAACTGCTGATGAAGTGGAAGGAATAGAGTCAAGAATTATGAGAGGGTTTGAATGACTAAACTTGGTGACTATTTAATGGAAGAAGGTTAAGGAGAAGGGGGTTGGAAAGACCCTCACCAACCGAGTGTATTAGTCACAGATATTAGTGACTAAGTCTTACTCTGCCCCATGCATTTGTGAGTAGCCCAATCAGGGTATTAAATCGTGCTTTTGTGAAACCTAAAAATATGGTTTCATGTTTCAACGTTCAGTCATGTGTGTAACGTTGGGAAAATGACTTCTGTGAGTATTAAATTCTGAAAAAGAATACTTCTCAGAGATTTTATAAAGACTAATTGGAGAAGAGAACTCACTTTGTGATAACTATATAAGTGCAAAATGTATTGTTATCCTGTGTTCTACTGTTGTTAATCATCAACATTAAAAACGTATATTTGAAAAGCCAGTTCCTTTATGTTAAATTAAAAAATGAAACTTGGTGTGTCTGTTTTTGCATCTACATTGCTGTAGCGGTCTCTGGACACACCAGTTTTGCCATAATCTTTGGTCCTGCCAGGATTCAGTTCCCTTCTTCATCTTTTTAATTTCTATCTTAAATGAACCAAGAGGCAGTTATGGTTGAGTTCCTTTTTCTCTTAAGTTGATTAAAGAAAAGCGTGCCGTTCTTTTCTCCAAGTAAAATAAATGCACAAGCCATGAGGCAGGCTAATAGTTTATTTTCTTTTCTTTGGTGACAGGAACAAGGAGATTTTTGTGAGGAAACAAAATACTTATTTGTGCAGAATCAGTGTTAATATGTCAAAGGTGACTAACATCTTGAGTCTCCTCCAGACACCTACTACAGGGGGAATTAAGGACACAGTAAAATAATGGCCAACTTTAATACCTGGCTTGGCTCTCAATACCAAATTTGATGTGACTTGTATCCTATGAGCTGGGCCAGGCTTCACTCAAGTTTGCAGACATAACCTTGCCGCTTTAATACGATGCTAGGCAGAAAGCAGCTCAAATGGCTTGTGTTGTTATTTTCTCTATGACGCGCTTACTTTGGTATTCTGAAGTTTTTGGTTTTACTAATGGGAAAAGGAAGAAAGCCCTAGAACAAATTGATTCTCTGCCTCATTTTTGAGCTGAGCCTCATGCTGAACTGCCCAGGGGGTAAGAACACTCTCCCTCAAGTGGGGAAATCCACAGGCCTGATATGCTGTTGTGGCCACAGAGAGTGAACAGAGCCAAGGGAGTCTTTCTCCTCTAGAGAAGAATTAGAATCTTTGGAATTGGGCTCTGGGATCTACATTCTAAATCATTTTTCAAGTGAGTATTATGTACCCTAAGTTTAAAAGTATTTACTAGAAAGTCCACACCCTACTACGGTCCTTTTATTTTTTTTTAAAGCAACAATCTATAACTAATAAGCATGTATCCACATTTTTAAGAAAATGAAAGTCACTACTTAACTACATCTTGCTCAGAATGACTCCTAACTTAAATAAGATCGATTGTTTTAGAGTAAGAGCACATATCAGTATTTGAAAGAATATATCAACATATACTACTATATTTGGTAATGACAGCATTATTAAAATGGATAGCCTTCTAAGTTGATTAGATTTAAAAAATCATCAATGATAGGTTAGAAATTTTCACAGTTTACCTATGACAATTTCAAGCTTTTATAATCAAGACTATCTTACCTAATAATAGACAAACATGTAAATTGACTGTACCTCCGCTACACCACCAGCCAATCAGGAGTGATATGCAAAATAACCCAACAAAGGTGGCAATTAATTTGCATGCTCAGTCCTGGAGTGACGGGGGCTGGATGCAGGTGTTCTGCCCCACCCCCAGTCTCTCAGTGCCTCTGGCAGCATGGGAAGGAGGGGCTGGAGCAGAAAGAGGCGACTCCTGGAGCTGAAAGAGGAGGCTCCGGGGCCTGAGCAGAAAGGGGCTGGGCCAGAGTGGAAAGGTGGTGCTGGCAGCCAGGGAAAGGAAAGCCCATTCTAGCATGAATCTTCGTGCATCGGGCTTCTAGTATTTTTATAATCAAAGTTCATGTTCAGACTTAATGAAATGCTCTGCTTTGCATTGTTCAGAAGATAACAATACTATCATTAGCAGGTACTCACATGGCTTTAAATAAGAAACACCTAGAAGCCTAAAAAGCCTTGTCACTCTTCTATTCTCTTTTCCATCTGTCCATGGTAATGACTCACGGTCTCAGTATTTGAAGCCATGAAAAATTAAGGAGCGTTCTCAAGGGATTCAATTGAAGAGAGCTCCCACTTAGTTCGCACTCTTGACTGAACCCAGGAATTGCCCTTCCACTGCATTAGCTACTATGACTATCTCCCATTATCACCTCTTAACGGAGGGCCCCACTAAACAAAGAAGTGAAAAGCAAAATAAGACCCAGAAACATATGGCTTAAATTGATCTGGATCTGTGCTGTTCAGAATGGTAGTCATGGCTCTTGAGCATTTGTAATGGGCCTAATATACAACTGAGGAACTGAGTTTTTAGTTTGTTTCTAATTTTATTTCATTTTAATTAACTTAGATTTAAATTGGAAAACATACTTTTTCAATGATTGAAAAAAATTAAGTATTTTTTGGAATAGTTTAGTTCTGGAAATCCTTTTTTTTTTTTTAAATCATACATGAGTGTTTATTCCAATAATGGGAGAGCAGCAGGTCATCCACAAAAATCTGCTCTGCAGCCCCCCACAAGCCAGCTGCTTACATAGGGTAGGACAAAGATTACAGGGGGAAGTAGGGATTACAGGCTTAATTAGGAGGCTGGGGCAGGACTCCATTGTTTGGGCCACAAGGTTGTTAATCTTTCCATGATAATAGGCAGTTCTTTAATGAGAATGGAACTCATTCCAAGGTTGACTCCCAGATTCAAGGTTGGCTCCCTGGTCCAAGGTTGACTCTGGGAATATACTTTTTAAAATGAAATTTTTTTGACACCTAATACCAATGGAGTATTTCTGACAAAAAGTTAGCCTCCAAATTGAGATGTGCTATAAGTGTTAAATACATACTAGCTTTACAGGACTTAGTAAAAATGATGCAAAATATCTCACTAATATTTTTTATGTTGTTTACATGTTGAAATGATGAACTTTTGGATATATTGAGTCAAAATACATTATGAATTTCACCTGTTTCTTTTTACCTTTTTAGTATAGATATAAAATTTTATGGTTTTCATTTTATTTCTGTAAAACAGCAATGATCTAGATGTTTACAAGGGCCCAGATTTCCATAGTATTGGGTACTGAGAAGTCTATTGTTCCATGGCATTTATTTTAACAGCATGGCTCCAATAAGGACTAAATATATGTTATTGGATGAATGACAATAAATAACATTAAAATGTTATAAAATATTTTGACTACTCTATGACTAAGAACACAGATTATTAACCAAATGGAGTTAATGGCAACCTAATAGATAGACACTCCTTAAAACAATTAGGAATATTTATAGTGAGGACTGAATAAATGTTACCAAAATATTTTTCTTATTAAAGATTTCCTTCACATAACTTTAAAAAATACATATCTTAAGTCAAAATTAGCTAAGCAAAATATAATGTTCCAATATATTACACGGTGTTTATAAATCAAGTAATAAATATTTATGAATCGTCAACTCAGATGTGGAACTCTTATGGCTTCAGTGTGGATTACAGAAGCCCATGAGACTTCATCCTTGCCCCTGTAGAACTTAGAAATATGGTATAGTAGGTAAGAAACACATTTTAAAAATTATAAATATAAAATGACACCTATAACAAAGGACTAAGTTTGGTAGACTGTATTTGTTCGGGAATTAAGGAGAAAACTGAACAAATGTGAACTGAGGTTGTAAAAAAGGCTATACTGTGAAAGTGGGACTTGAGCCTGGATTTGCATGGACTCGGGGAGGGGAGCTGCACATTGACACAGGGGGCTTTTCTGGGGAGAGGGGTCATTGATTACTTTTCCATAACGGTTTACTTGCCTTTTTACTCACTGGGTTGTGAAATTCTTGAGGAGAATGTTTCTGTTTATTTTACCTTCCCCATCCCACTTTTGGTGCCTGCCACACAGTGAATATCCAGTTATGTTTATGAATGGCATCAATATCTTAATGAATAAATGAGAACATTCTCATCAGAGGAAAGAAAATTACCAAAGAAACAGTGATGGGTATCAGCATTATCAGAATGAGCGTAGCAACAGATCTTTCATGGTTCTACTTTCTATTCTAAATTAGTGGAATGATTCCATACTTCCCAGGGTGGCTGAAGATGTTCACGCATTAAGTGAAAGGACTTGATAAACTATAGTGTCCTATAGAAAGCCAAGATTTCACTTGAGACAAGTTCTTATTCATCTTTGTGGTTGTCTCATTGCATAGAAGCATAGTCAATAAACATTTATTTATTTTTATTTTTTATTTTAAAAATATATTTTATTGATTTTTTTACAGAGAGGAAGGGAGAGGGATAGAGAGCCAGAAACATCTATGAGAGAGAAACATCGATCAGTTGCCTCCTGCACAGCCCCCACTGGGGATGTGCCCGCAACCAAGGTACATGCCCTTGACTGGAATCGAACCTGGGACCCTTCAGTCTGCAGGCCGACACTCTATCCACTGAGCCAAACCGGTTTCAGCGATAAACACTTATTTAATGAATGAGTCAGGGAATGGATGGGAAGTCCCTACCCTTGCCACTTTCTATATTTCTATTTTATATCTTCCTGAAAATGCAGACAACCACTCTTACTAGAAAATTGTCTAAATTCTGTTTGAACCTTGAGGAGAAGCTTGAAGTCTTTACTTATTATAAAGTTGGTATAAGTCTGTGAATATTTTCATATCTCTTTGCCTTTTCAGCACTATTAATATTTTTTGTGTTATTTTTAGTTAATTAGTGTTGGTTAAGATTTTTGAAGTTTGTAGATATATGGCCTCAAGATTGAGTTTTTCTGCTGTGTAGAAGGCATACCTCAATTAAAATATACCTTCATCTTGGTTTCTGTTATGGAAGCAGGCAGGAAAACAAAAATATTTTCTCAAATCCCAATTCAAATATAACTGAACAAAATAATTTTGGGGAAAGATCATTATTAATGAAAACAGTACATTAAAATGGCTAACCTTATAAAAGGAGAGGTACCATCTTAAGAAAAATATTTGCAGAATTGAGTAGTTACAGGGATGATCTTCCATTCTTAAATTATAGTCTTCAAGGAGTGTTTTTCTGTGATGCACACTTTCAAGATCTTACATTTTATTTGTCAATTATAGCTTGATAAAGATTTTTTATAGTAGTGTTTCTCTATTTGATTTGTAAGCATTTGACCTAGGTCAAAAAGACCAAAAAGCTTTTGCCACTGCCTCCCCAAGACAAACATAATGCTGATCTTAGAGCACCCTGTCTCCAGGCTCTGATAGTTCATTTTGTGTAATATTCCTTCTTCCACTCCCCCTGCTGTCTCCCTTCCTCAGGCCTCTTCCATTTGATACCTGCATCATTGCAGCAGCTTCACCTATTTGTCTTTGGCCTTTGCTGCAATTAAGTCCATCTTGCATGTTGGTGCCAGTTCAGTCTTACTGTCCACTGCTTTCTTCATGTATTCCCCTCTCCACCAATGTGCATTGGCCTTCTCTTGCTGGGACTTTGCAGTTATAATGGACCCAGTCAACCTTATTTCTCTGTATGTTCTTCCCCATTGGCTGCCTTTTCTACTGTCCTCCTCTCATCTTCCAATATTCCTCCTTTCTTTAGGCCTTTCCCTGCTTGCAATTCCATCCTCTCTTCTTGTCTGGTCTTGACATGCCTGGCTCCAGTTCTAGTCTTTCATGAACCCTTCCTCCCATCTGCTGTTGCAATGAGAGATCATTCCTCTGTCTGAAGTTTTAGAGAACTAGAGAACTCTAGGTATGTAATTGATTTTATCACTTATAAAATCCTACTTTCATCTGTACATTGTCCTAACTGGAAATTTCTTAATTGAATTGAAAACAAACAAACAAACAAACAAACAGCCACCCAAAAGTACAAGAGAAAGGGATGTCTAGATTATAAAAAAGCATGCATCCACTTAAAAGCATATGCAATGTGTTACAGAAAGAGGACAAAATTATTAATGTATTAAATAAACATTTCCCAGCACTGAAAGTTGAAGTAGTACCTGAAGAACACTGGTACTCTCTCTCAGATACTCTCTCTTTACCCATGTATTTTGAAATGCTCATCTGCTCTAACCTGACAGCATGGTTATTCTTGAAGCAAATAATAAACACCTCATTTATAATCTGCAACTATAATGTTGCCAACTTGATGCTTTTCCTGGTTTGATTATATTAAAGAATGATTTTTACTTTGAACCCTGAGATATTTCATGGGGTTTAAAATTTAAAATTTATACACACACACACACACACACACACACACACACACACACACATTCACTGAGTGGCCAGATAATTATGATCTCTGAATGCATAACAATCTGGCCACTCAGTGTATATCCTATATAATAAAAGGCTAATATGCAAATTTTCCCCTTGACCAGGAGTTCAACCAGCAGGCAGGCCAGCCAACTGCCCATGTCCCCTCCTCCTGGCCAGGCTGGCAGGACCCCACCCATGCACAAATTCATGCACTGGGCCTCTAATATATATATATTGAGTGGCCAGATTATTATGTGTTCAGAGATCATAATAATCCGGCCACTCATTGTATATGTAGTAAATATACTTATAAATTAAATATACTACATTGAAATACTACTTTTGTATAGAAGGCTGCTATCACTGTGCCTTTTACTGGGGAAGCCCTGCTTCTAATAAATATCATATACTCACAAATTAGAATGGTGACAATATGTGCCTCCTCATTTATGGCCCTTGATCTTTACTCTCCAGAAATATTTCTCAAAGATCAGACCGCAGCACACTTGGCTCTTGGTACTAGAAAGCTTGGCCTTTGATGGTAATCAAGTATTGCATGTGATGTGGCGGCTGTTGAAAGGGACTCTTCAAAATAAAGTGATAGGAATGCACACTGCTCTATTGTTCCAGATAAAAGACTTTTCCAAGATTAAAAAAAAGTTTATGAGAGTATTTTCCTCCTTTGTTTTTTTTTCTTTTTTTTTGGCTACATACTTATCATTATGAGAAAGTGCCATGAAATGTGTCTCATTTTATTGTATTTAAGATGGCACCAGAACCCTGAAGAAAATGTCTGCTGTGCATATTGATAAACAGAAAAGTAACAATTCACACCTTCACATGTATGCAGCACACTTTTCTTCCTCTGCTCTCCATTCCACCTCATTTATTTCTCCCTCCCCCTGCTTCCCCTTTCCTCCTCCCTTTTTCCCCGCCCCCTCCCAGATAGTCACATCTGCCTCCTCTCCTGTCTTCAGGCCCATTTTTCTTCCTCTGCTCAGCTCTCCTTGCTTTTCCTCTTTTGTTCATTTCTTTCTTTATCACTTCCATGACAATATATCTTAACTATGCCTTTCTAGTCTCTCTCCTCTAAGTCTATATTCTCTCTACTACTTCTTTTGCAAGGAAAAGCCATGTCTGTTCTCTGGTAAAATGCTGGCTGCTCGAGGTCTGTGTTTTGTGTAAACTTGTCTATATCTTCTAGATGAGTTCTTAGAGTGTGGTAATTCAAATAAAACAGTCTAGCAGCCACCCACAAAATACAAAGACTCCTTTTTTGAAAATGAAAATCCCTTCAGGATAGATGTGGGCCATTTCAGTAATTCAAAAGAATACAGTTAAGCTATTTTTAAAAATATCTAAAAATAACTACAAAAATGATTTTTACCACAGCTGAGGCAGAAAATAGGACTTCTGGTTTTAAGAAGATTTATCTGAATGGATCTTCATGTAATTAGAATTTACTAAAACTGAAAATTATATCTATTTTAGATGTAGTTAAATGTTTCTTCTCTCACCCAGGAAAGACTTCAAGCTCATGTGGTAATAAAACATGGCACTCTGAAGGCTTTGGAGCTAGGTATTATATTAGTTTTTTAGGCTGCTGTAACGATGTACCACCACCTGGGTAGTTTAAAACAACGTGAATTTATTGTCTGACAGTTCTGGAGGCCAGAAGCCTGAAAACTAGGTGTCAGCTGAGCTATGCTCCTTCTGAAACCCATAAAAGGATCGTCCTCTGCCTGTTCCCAGCTTCCGGGGCTTTGCCTGCAGTTTTTGGAATCTGTGGTTTGCAGGGGCCTTGCTCCAGTTTCTGCCTTCACTGTCTCATGCATTCTTCCTGTGTCTCTCTTCTCCAGGGCATCTTCTTATAATGACATCAGTCACATTGGGTTAGGGGTCACCCACTCCAACATGACCTTATCTTAACTACTATCTGCAACAACTGTATTTCAGAGAAGGCCATATTCTGGGTTACGACTTATTTATCCTTTTTTCTTTTTTGGGGGAACACAATTCAACCATAACAAGCAGCCTGGGTTTCAGTTTCATTCTTCTGCCAATTAACCATGTGACCTTTGGCATATTACTTAACCTCACTGAGCCTAGCTGTGATGTGCAGATAATTATAGTTCCTACCTCATGGTGCTGTAAGGATTACTTGAGATAATGCTTCGCAAAATGCCTACCACATCATACGTACATCACCACTCTTTTAGTTGTAATTATTTAGGTTGTTATTTTTATTGCCGTTATAGTGTAAGGGACACCCTATTTTAGTACCTGGCCCAGTGTAGTTGCTCATTAAATGTTGAATCTCAGTCACTCAGAGCCATTATGATTTGTGTACTGTGGATGTTGAAAATGCTGTCAGGGGATACTCACCTATGGTGTGGTTGAGATACTATATTCCACTAAAGGTAGAATTTTCCATCTGACTGCAAAAGATGTTGGGAAATAAGTTTGTTCCGGTGCTGTCAGTTCAGACATGACTGACAGACCTCCAACAGACACTTTGAATGACTAGGAAACAGGAATTCTTCAGCAAGATCAGCCACTGGAGGAAGCATAAATCTTTTCCATCTTGCTACCGTGTTCAACCATGTGGAGAATCCTACTTTAGTGTTCAGTTTGGCCCCTGGGACTTCTAATACACCCTTACCTGTGTGATAACCATAATTTTTATGCCCTTTATGAAAACTGGGAAATCATAGCACATTACATTTAAGAAGAAACACTTTTTTTTGCTCAAATTTTAGTCTTCATATCCAGCTTCCTAAATAGTTCCTGTTTAGAATTACTTCCTTTTTCTTTTTTTAAAGTTTCTTGTATTTTTCTTTAGGACATGTATATCTGGTCTCTTTGTCATGAGTTTTGTCTATTAAAGACAGAAAACTAATATGAAATAGTTTTGACACAAAGAGGAATTTATTGGCTCATTTAAGCAAACTATAGGAAGGGTTAATATGTAGTTAATTTTAGGGGTGACTATAACTGGGGAATGACTACTGTCAGGATTCTCTACATTCATCCTTTTCTCTCAGCATGGTGGCTTTCTTCTCTGAGACTGCATTCTGCACCAGTAATGGAACCATCCATGGGAAGACCTCATTCTTGTTCCTACAGCCTGATAATGAGAAAAGAAAATAACTCTCGTCTACTACAATGTTGATCAATCTCCTCAATAGGCTCTGATTAGCTCAGTTCAATAGAATCTGTGCATTGTAGCCAGTAGGTGGGAATCAGACCTACTCAGCAAACACCAGAGCCACATGTGTGAAGGAGAATCTTTCAAAAGAATAGGTGATATTTGGGTGCTAAAATAATAAATGCCCAATGTATCTGATACTGTAAAATGTTTTCATACCTACTGTTTTCTTGTTTGTTCCATGAATTTTTGCCCCTTGTTATGGATTCTTATCTTCTCTCTTCTGATAGGCTGATTCTGTTTTGTCTGTAATTTTGGTGTTTGTCTTAGAGGTTTGATCTCAGTCACAGTGCAATGTCTTTACTTGCTTTACTTAGGAGCTGTCATGACAGGGGTCCTATGTTGCCTTTACTTGCAACTTGTTCTCTTATAAAATACCTGCATTCACTTTTTCTCTCTGGAAATTAGTTCTTCATAAATCTTATTAAAAGTTTTTGTGGAATGATCTATTGTATTAAAATTTCTACAACTTTTATTCTCTGATGGTACAAATTCCTCCCTTTTGGCATAATACTGCACACATAGTGTATATTTTCTCCTTTTTCTTTATTAATTCCTTGTCACATCGCTCACCTTTTCCACATTCAGTAACTGATCATATCCCAGCAGTTCTATTATAGGTAATCCATGTGTTTCTTAATGAGTTTAAGAATGAGCTATTCGTTTTGCCTTTTGTAGCAATACACTAAATGTCATCTATAATGTTATGTATTGCTTATGCAAAGTGTCAGTCACAAGTGATTCTTACAGTTATTACATAAATAGATTTATGTTGTCTCAAATTCTCATGTCAGTAACATTTTATTAAGTATTTACCAGAATCTGAAAATACCAGATAAATTATGGAGTTAGATGGGTAACAAAGATATTGTAGTATTCTTTCCATATTCATAGAGGATAGTTTATAGAGGCCCACTTCAATAGACTGCTCTCCAGATACTTATTCAAATTGCTAAATGGTGTCCTCTTTTCTAAGTTCATTTGCATCTTCTTTTTTTTTTGGCTGGGAGAAGCAGCCTCATTCAGGTGATTTGACCTTTTACTTACTCCTCTCCCTAATGCCCCTCGCTCATCTCCTTTCCACAGGAGGATTTGTCTGTTGCACAGAACCACCTACAAACAGCTGGAGGAGAAATCACCACCCACAGATGGAGCAAGAAAAAAGAGATAGTACAAATTAACAACATTAGAAATTAAAAGGAATTAAAACTACTGATACAAAGGGACCTTAAAGTTTATAGGAGAGTAGTAAGATCATATTCTGGCAATAAATTTGACATTTTAGATAAGATGGATAATTTTCTATCAAAATATAAATTATTAACTTAGCTTTTAAAAAAGTGGAAATCATTAATAAATCAGTAACCATTAAAGAAATACAATTAATGCTAAAAATGCTCCCCCCCCCCCCAATCTCCAAATGATACCAAACCCAGGTATTTCTAGGCATAGTTTAAAAAACCTGTAAAAGCAGAAAATCCCTATTTTAAGAAAACTGGATTAGAGACTCAAAATAGAAAATATAACCAAACCACTTTCTGCAACAAGTGCAAACTTTGAGGTTAAAATAGATGTAAGGTTTGAATAAGAAAATTATAGTGTATTCTCACTTATGAATATAAAAGCAAAACCTTAATATAATATTGACAAAATATTTTCAACAGTGTATAAAAAACATGATAGTCAAATAATAATTATCCAAAAATGCAAGGATGGTTTAATATTCAGATATCTACATAATTTAGGAGAAAACGCCACATAGATATCTCAATAGATGGAGGAAAAGCATCCAAGAAAATTCAACACTCATTTGTTTTGTAAACTTTCGGTAAACTAAGAATACATTTTTTCATTATTCTGATAAGGGATATTCATCTGAAATCACTCCAAAACTGTACAGTTATTTAGAAAACTTTTTAAACATTCCTATTAAAGGTAGCACAGGGTAAGAATTCCTAAGATTACCCCCATTATTTAACATTGTACTACCTTAAAAGGAAAGAAAAATAAGAGGTAGAAGGACTTAAAAAGGAAAGAAAAAATTATAAATGTGAAATCAACTAAATAAATAGTAAGTCCAAGAGAGGCATAAGATACATCACTGGAGAAATTTAAAAATGAGTTTGGCATGTTCACTGGACTCAAGATTAATATCTATAAAATAGTATTCCTAGAAAAATACCAACCAGCCAACTAGAAAATGTCAGAGGAAAATATCACCATTTGTGGTAGGCAGAATAGTGGCCTGCCAGTAATGTTCACCCAGAAACCCATGATTATGTCAGGTTAGTTGGCAAAAGGGAATTAAGTTTACCGATGATATTATGTTTTATCCTGGATTATTCATTCAGGTGGACCTAGTATCATCACAAGTGTCCTTTAAATATGGAAGCAGGAAGGAGAAGAGACAGTGTCAGAGTGATGTGACATGACCAAGACTCTGCCTGCCGTTGGTGGCTTTCGGGATGGAAGGGGGTCATGAGCCAAGGAACACAGGTCGTCTCTAGGAGCTAGAAAAGGCAAGAAAGCAGATACTTTCCTAGAAGCCTCCAGAGGGAACCCAGCCCTGGCCAATGATAACCATTTCAGATTTCTGACCTCAGAAATAAAAAGTTGTAAGACATAAATTTGTGTTGGTTTAAGCCATTATGTTGCTGGTAATTTGTTACAGCAAAATATAAAACTAATACGCCATTCATAGTAGAAATAAAACCCATAGAAAATATATGGTTTATTGCCCATTTTACCCAGATTCCAGTCCTTACACTGTTTTTTCTTCTTCTTAGAGCTCCTTTTGGACATTTTTAATATCGGTTCACTGGGCTCATGTCCCTTTGTTGAAATCCCTAAGTGTCAGCTGCCCATCCTCAATGTGGAAGAAGAGAATTGATCTTTACTCTCCTGCTATGATGCCTGAAAGAAGGTTCCTTGCTCACTCTTCCTTTTTAGTTTCCCAAACTCAAGGGCCTGGGAGGCTCAGAATTACTAGTCCTTTCCTTCTTTGGGCTCTGAGAGTCCAAGAGATACAAGTGGAGCTCACTCAGGCCTCAGGGAAGCAGCCACACAGGGATCTCTTCTCAGATCCCTGGCCACTTGTAGACTCATTCATCATTTGAATCAGGAGTGGCAGAGAGAAAAGAGAAGTGGAGAGAGACAGTCACATTTATTTCCAACTATTCCCAACTTCAGAAAACTCTTAATTAAACTTGTCTAAATTTCTTGCCCAGTGACCTGTTGACCATAAACTTATACTGGCCCAAATGGATCATGTGTTATCTTTGCATTAATAGAAAATACAAAAATTGCACTAAATTTGTAAATGAAAGTGATAGTACTTGTCTTGGTTTGGTACCCTCAACAGCAACTGAAGGGACTTGAGAATGAAAGCAGTTTTGGGCAGTAGGTGGTCCAAGGAAGCATGGTGAAGGAGTGGAGAAGCCAGACGGGGAGAAGGAAAAGCCAGTGAAGGGAGTTTATGGAGGGATAGCTCTGGGCAGCTGGGACCCAGTTCTGCTGGGGATCCTCTGAGAGGTGATGTGGAATATTCTTCCGAATTGACTCATCTAGGAAGCTGGATTGTGGAACTTGATCCTTTAGAACTTCTCTGACCTGAGTGCACGGGCCAAGTGAGCTCCTATGATCAATAAACTTCCCTAAGCAGAGGGATACTGTTTTTTATTCTTTTTAATTTTCTGAGTGGTAAATCTTTTACATGACTTAAAAGTTAAAACTAGCCCTGGCTGGGTGGTTCAGCTGGTTGGGGTATTGCACACCCAAAGGTTGTAAGTTCCTGGTCAGGGCACATACCTAGAGTGTGGGTTTGATCTCCAGGACGGGGTGCCTATGGGAGGCAACTCATCAATGTTTCATAATGGCGTTTCTCTCTCTCTCTCTCTCTCTCTCTCTCTCTCTCTCAAATCAATAAACATATCCTCAGGTAAGGATAAAAAAATTATATCTATCTATCCCTTAGTTTTGGACAATTAGGATTTTGCTTCTAACTTTAACAACAAATAACATGAATGTGTGATCTTTGCCCATGTAGCTTTTCCAAATATATCATTATGGACATTTTTATGATTCATAGAGGTTGTCATTTTGCTTTCCAAAATGGTATAATTGATACACAGCTGTCACAGAATTTAACATTTTTAATTTAAAAATATTAAAAGGTTATCCTACCTAATAATAGACAAATATGCAAATTGACCATACCTCCGACACACCCACAAGCCACGCCCACCATCCAATCAGAGTGAGCATGCAAATTAACCCAAACCAAGATGGCTACAGCCACAGAGAGCAAGGTTTCCTAGGTAACAGAGGAAGCCAAGCTTTCTGCCTGCCCTGGCCAGGCCTAAGCCTCCACTCAAGCTACAAAGTTTCAATTATAGAAGGTAAACAAATTCAAACAAATGGCGGCAGAATGGAGCTTGAGAGAGCAGGCCAGGGTTGCCGCCGGCAACAGGGGAAGCAAAGCTTTCTGCACACCCTGGCCGTGCCCACCCGCTTAAGACAACAAAGTTTCAATTATAACCCCAACACAAATGGCTGCGGGCCTCGGAGGGAGCCCCAGGCTTGGCCCCGCTCCAGGCTACAAAGTTTCAATTGTAGAAGGAAAATAAATTCCAGATACAACGGCCTCCACTTGGGTTGCCAGGGTGCGTGGCCGGCCTGCAAACTACCATAGGCCCCTCGCTCAGGCCGCCCCATGCCCCAAGGGAACCCCCACCTGATCCGGGACGCCCTTCAGGGCAAACCAGCTGGCCCCCACCCCTGTACCAGGCCTCTATCCTATCTAATAAAAGAGTAATATACAGATTGATCATCACTGCAACACACAATATAGCTGCCCCCATGTGGTCAAAGATCCTGCCCCCATGTGGACACAAGATGGCCACCACAAGATGGCCAGCAGGAGAGGGCAGTTGGGAGGCACCCGGCCTGCAAGAGAGGGCAGTTGAGAAGGACCAGGCCTGCAAGGGAGCGCAGTTGGAGGTGATCAACCCTGCAGGAGAGGGCAGTTAGGGGTGACCAGGCCGGCAGAGGAGGGAAGTTGGGGGCAAACAGGCTGGCAGCAGAGTGGTTAGGGGGTGATCAGGCTGGCAGGCAGAAGCAGTTAGGGGCAATCAGGAAGGCAGGCAGGCAAGCAGTTGGGAGCCAGCAGTCCTGGATTGTGAGAGAGATGTCCGACTGCCCGTTTAGGCCCGATCCCAGTGGGATCGGGCCTAAACGGGCAGTCGGACATCCGGTGGGATCGGGCCTAAACAGGCAGTCGGACATTCCTTGAGGGGTCCCATATTGGAGAGGGTACAGGCTGGGCTGAGGGACAACCCCCCTCCGTGCACGAATTTCGTGCACCGGGCCTCTAGTTACTTTAATAATAAAGGCTACTTTGCAATTTTTTATATTGTTAAAAAATTAAATATTTTTCGAAATGTTCATTCACTAATCATCATTCCTTTGTGACTTGCTTTTCATGTTGCTTTTTTCTTCAGTTTTTAATTGATTTATATGAACTTTCATATCAAGATATTGATCCTTCATCAATCATGCTTATTGCAATGCTTACCCAGTTTATTAAATTTTAATGCTTTTTGTATTTTGTCAGGCTGATATTTTAAACTTTAATTTGAAAAATTGTGACTCTTTGCTTTTATTATTTCACTAGTCATTTCTAAAGTTATCTTCATTCATAGGGTTAATGTATATTTATAATTTTAAATGAATATGCAATATTTATAAAAATATAAACCAATTCTAACTTGTCTAGTAATTGTCTTTCCTGGACTAATGTAGGTTTGCAGCAGTAAATTAGAAGGAAGAAGTGATGTTACAGGCATGGACTCTGACAGCTTTAAGAAGTGACATCTAATGAAAGGACAAGAGACTTTCTAAAATTATCACACAGAAATTGTCAAAATTATAGCATCCTAACACTATTGAAGGTAGAGTAAACAGACCTCAAAGTGCCCTAGACTGATGTCCATGAAGCAATTGTAGAGTTATGAAAATATTAAGTGATGTTTAGGATATCATGGGGAAAAAGCAAAGAAACATATGTTGCTTCTAAGACACTACTAACTCATATAATTAAAATAATAGTCATTAGAGGCATACAATTCATAACCAGAATTGGCTGTGAAGAACGACTTGTTCCCAGAGGTACCAATTAGATGACATTTTATAAAAATTATTTGTTGCCTATTTTATATGACTTCCTATATTCTGAATACCTTGGGAATAATGATCATGATTTATTTCTCAAATATTTATCCACTTTTAATAGGTACTGAATGCTACTGGGTGTCATTGTTCTAGATATTGATTTTTAACCCACCTTTTATCTTACTTGCCCAGAGGGAAACAAAGTCTCAGAGAGGTTATGCTCTGTGTCCAAGGTTGGTTTTGAACCCAGGACTATATGCTTTCCCCCCCCCCCCCCCCACACACACACACATAGCTAATCCTTTTCTCATGATACCTGGTACAGTGTCATCCTAGACTTGGTTCACTGCTTGCCAAGCAAATCAGAAAATTAAGTATTTGAAGTTATTAACTATTAATAAGAGGTTGGCAGTGAGTGACATGGTTTACAACTTTGTTGGAGAAACAGGACTTACACATGAAACAAGATCTCAATCAAATTATAATTTAAGGTCTGCCATTTAATGCCCTTTCTCAGAACAACTAGGTTAGCCAGTAACCTTTACAAAGTAGCATTAGATTTTTTTAGGATCTCTATATATTTTTTTTGCGTGGGGGTGGGGCGGGGAGAGATACAATTATTGTTACCTGAACTAGGATCGAAGGCACTGTATGTAGTCACATGTTAGATGGGCTCTCACCCTTTCCCACTGAATTCTCCACTGGGACTGGAAATCCCTTAGTCTTGTTGATTATAAAAGAGAAACAAAAGAAAGCTGTTTGTCTTCAAAGCCCTCCCTGTCTGTGTTTTGTTGTCAAATATCCTCCTACATCATTTTTTACATTCCATCTCCACAAGAAAAATGTTTTTGTGATGATGGTTTTTGCAAGTTGTTTTTCTATCCATTTAATTATCTTCCTCCTCCCCCTTCACCTTTGGTGAGGTATGACGTTGCATCCTCTGAGGATTTAAAAAACATGCTTACCTAGTAAGATGTAGCTGTTTGCATGCCCTTCCTTTATACTTGATGAATTATTGCTTCAAAAACATTTTTGGCCTTCTTTCTCACCATAAAGCAGCCAAGCAAGACAAATAGTGTGGTAAAAAGAGGTTTAATTTTCACTTTCAGTGTAGGAAAACATAAGATTTATGCAGTTTTGTCATGCAAAAGGTGAAAAGGTTGTCAGGGACTTTTCAAGTGACCCATAAATCTCAATGCCCAGATGAGGGAGAGATGCAGATAAGTCACTAGAGGCATTGACGGATTACTTAGATTACAATACCATTTTCTCAGGGAATATAGCAAATGCCGAAACTGAGCTATATTATTTTCTTTAATTTCATTTAATATAAGAGGCCCTTAAAAAAAAGAGTAAATATAGGTAATGTTTTCTCTGAGAATGTCAGTTATGACACACAGCCTTTAATAATGCAGTACCAAGAAAACAATGGGTACTCTATCAACAATAAATATTTGCAAATGTGTACAGAGATAAGGGGGGAGAAATTTCCTGTTTCTCCACTGTCTTCTAAGTTATTGTGCAATATCTCTTGACTTTTCTCTTACTTATAAGTTCTTGAACTCATCCAGGTCACCTTTCTGCAGCCATCCATGCCGTGCCCAATTCTTCCAGTGCTGATTCAGAGATATTCAGCTGAGTAGGTAAAATGCTTGGTGCAGGAAATCTCCAGGATGCAGACGTGAATTAACATTGACTAGACCTGGATGGGCAAATATGGGGAAAAGGGAGCAAGATTAATGATTTGACCACTGAAATTGGTGAGAATGTGTGGTGTACTTGGGAAACACACAGATAGATGGCAATTACTAGTACTCAATTAGAGAGTTCATTGGAGGAATGGGAAATAGATTAGAGGGGGATGTGAGGGCAAAAAATTTGACTAAGAAAAACTATGCCCAATTGTAGTATAGATACCATTTGGTATGCATCAGGGAAGAATCTAAATTTGGGGGTAGGGCAGTGATACAATCAGACCTTTGTTTCAGCAAAGTAACTCGTGGCAAGTCACAGGATGGATCGCAGGGAAAGGATCCCATTAGTGAACATATAACATGCCCACTTACTGGTAAATGGTCTTTTCCCAAGCGCTTTAACAATAGCCTCAATACATTGACTCTCAAAATGACATTCTGTTTCACTCATAAGCAGCAAAGAGATTATCCCATTTTCTTGGCTGACACTCTGCTTATCAATTCCCCACCCCAATACTAACCTATCAAGGTCTCTAATAGTGTTGAGATAAGGCATTGAAAGTTACATAGTGGCTGAGAGTGGGTATCAGGTGAATGGAGGGCAAGGTACTGCCAGATGATCTTTAGAACAACTTGAAATATTAATATAAACATTACATATGGTGCACCATTTCTTTATAACCTCCATCTAGACATACCCACACTCATGCACTACCACCCTCTAGTTCATATCCTTCTATCCTCATTCCCGTCAATACTGGCAGCTCTCCAACTGGAAACTTTGCAATTAGACACCTTACCATTCTTGTCACACATCATCCTCAGACTGTTTGTTCTTCTCTGACATTTCCAAACTCCCAATCTCCCAGTCACTACTATTCCCTCTTTCAACATCACTACCTACTGCTGATCCTAATGTACTATCTATTTAGTTCATTAAAACTGCCCTTGATGTTCATTTTAACTAATTTTCACCTGCTTGAAATACTATTAAGAGAATTAGCACACATTTTTCATAGTCTCACAAGAAATTTCACAGGAACTCTCTCACTGTGACCCATTTAGGAGGCCAATATAGTTATCATTTATTAGTGACAATCAAGGGCACTAACCAAAGGTAATGGGAAGCTGTTATGCTAGAAAGAAGTGGTTTACATCAGAATACCAGTGGAAAGCTAAAACTATCAAGCCATTAAGCTCTCATTCCTTAACTCATTGATATGTTTGATATCTGTTTTGTAGAGCTTTCTAAGAAGTTTAAAGGAAACAAATGATATGTATCTTAATGTATTATAGTGCCAGTTTTCAATTCAGATTGTGTTTGGATTCACACTTTGTGTGAACTGTTCTAACAAGTGTTCAGTTTAAAACCTTATGAATGCCCTAGCTGGTCTGGCTCAGTGGATAGAGTGTCAGCCTATGGACTAAAGGGTCCCAGGTTCGATTCCAGTCAAGGGCACACACCTTGGTTGCAGGCTCATCCCTAGACCAGGCTCTGGTCTGGGTGCAAGCAGGATGCAACCAATGAATGTGTTTCTCTCACATCGATGTATCTCTCTGGCTTTCCCTCTCTCTTCCATTCTCCCTAAAAATCAATGGGAAAATATCCTTGGTGAGGATTAACAAACAACAACAAAAAAACCAACAACACCATCTTCTGAGTAATGAGTAGAAAAATGCTAGGGTTTCTGTTTTAATAGTACCTGAGTATAGGCTAAGTCTATCTTTAAAAAATTAAGATATTTAATTGACCTTTGATTTATTAAAGACCATTGTAAAGATAAATATACTTTAAATGACATAAATAAAATAAAACCAATAAATTTAGTCCAACTCAATCATATATCTCAGAGGTTGTTTTTTTTTAATTTGTTTTTCAATTCAGGTGATGAAACATCAAAATAGCAAATACCTAGCTTGCTACAAATCATTATTTTCATAACACGCACCATAATATTATATAATTATATGTATTGGTGCTGGTATTAGTAGTAGTAATAGTAGTAATATCAGCAACAGCAGAAGTGAAGGTACTGGTATGGGTAGCATATAAGTAATGTGTTATTATTACTGCTTACAAAGATTATCTGTAAACATCACAACAACCTCACTAGGCAGATGATGCTATCCCAACTTTTCAGAAGTGGAGACTGCAGCTCAGAGAGCTTAAGTAATATACTTAAGATCTTATAATTCATACTTTGGAAGAGTCAGGATTTGAACTCAGATCATATGATAGTCTCTCACTTTGTTTTGGCTTGCCTTCTCCCCTGCTTATTCAAATAATTGGCTGCTTTTATATTTTTCTGCCTGATGTGTGTATATAAAATAGCTAGCTAGTCACATGACCACATGCCAGATTAGCCAGTCATTTGGCCCTTTGATGACTGACACACATCCAGGTGGCTCTGACAGGCTTTGACATGCTGGAATGGTATCTGATGTATTCAGATAATGTTAGCTATTCAGTACTGAGAACAAAGGTCCATACATAAATGGAGAGCACATTCTTTTCTCAGACAGTAAGGAAGGCCTCTACTATTTATAGATGCCGATGACATATCTAATACTTTCCCACGTGTCCTTTTATTTCACTGTTAACTGTAAGATGAAAATAATGTATGAAGTCACTAAAATTTTATTTAGAGGATAATTGAAGTACTTAATTGAGTATTGTACATGACCTGGGTTTTCCTAATTAAAAGAAAACCTTACAGTTATAGCTTGCAACCATAGAGGCCCAGAGCAGCTTCTCATTACCATCCATTGGTATGTCTAAGAGAATGTAAATTAGTTTTAGACACGACTTAATCAAAATATGATTAGGGTAGTAACTCTGGAGGAGATAAACATAGCATTTCTTAAACAAATATAAATGTTTATTATTTGTGCCATTCAAGGCCTCATTAGCATAAATGAGACTTTTCCTAATGATACTGAACTGTAGTTATGCCTTCCCTTTCCTTAATTCATAATGCAGGCATGGCCAGGACTTCTAGTTGAGTCACTAATTGCTCTGTCACTGTTGAAAGAGGGAATTGAACGTCTTCCCGGGTCATTTACACTATTGGGATTCAGGGATCTCTGTTTTCTCTGATCATGTGATATGCTGGGTGTTTGGCTTCTCAGTAAATACCCTTTGTGGGTTCATGGAGCTCATGTATGTGATGTTTCTCTCTTTATGATACAACATAGTAATAAAGGAAAGAATGAGAATAAAGGTTAGTATTTCCTAAGGCCCATTATCTTGGCCACTGTTATAATGGTGTTCATATTTGGAACTTATGTGAGGACTGCAGGTAAATGCTTCTGGCATAATTTGCCTTCTGAAGTGGTAACATTTTCAAACCAAGCCAAAATTTGTTATTTCCTATAAATCCAACTGAAGAGATTATACTTCCTGTAATTTTTAAGATTCCCAAATGGCTTTACAAACACAAGGTACAAAACAACTCAGCAACACTTTTCTCCATGCCTTAAGGGTAAGAGATAGGAAAATGTCATAATTACCAAAATTTTACTTGTACTAGTAACTAAAGATAATTGTGTAATTTTGGAACAATTGAAGGCATAAAGTTGAAAACGTTATTTTAGGAGTTTTCTAAAGGAGCACGTTAGATTTCTAAGTGGAATTATCACCCATAATATGTAAATAGAGTTAGCAACTAGGCTCAAATAGTTAACAAAGAAATA
This sequence comes from Cnephaeus nilssonii, assembly GCF_951640355.1. Taxonomy (NCBI): domain Eukaryota; kingdom Metazoa; phylum Chordata; class Mammalia; order Chiroptera; family Vespertilionidae; genus Cnephaeus; species Cnephaeus nilssonii. The sequence goes on along the minus strand of NC_137072.1, from coordinate 62,874,509 downwards.
CCTTATACATGAATTGGCAGGGAGAACAATTGTTTTTCTTCTCTGTGGGGAAAGTTTCTTGGTAAGACCTGAGATAAAGTATTGAAGGAATTTGATTCTATTGACTTTCTTACATCAGAGTTAAAATTTTATAGAAAACAGACATATCAATAGACATATTTCTTGTTGACCCTAAAACCTGTGCACTTGGCAAGATTACACTGCGATGGGGATTAACCTATAGAGGTTGGTCATTTTCTATAGAGGTGTTGTTGAGCAGCCCTATTCTGCCTATGGTTTACATTTATGTATCTAGCCAGTCTTTTGGAGATGGGATAATTTATCAGTTATTACTCACAAGCTCATTTTAAGATAACAGTATTCTCTACAGGTAGCATAATTTTGCAAATATGGTTTACCTATGTCAGAATTACTCAGAGAACTATGCTGCAGAATCCTGACTCGCCATTTTGTACCCTTGAATCAGAATCTTGGGATGGGGCTATATTTTTTTACCAAATTCTTGGGTGATCTTAAGATTTCAATATTTAATAACCATATTCTTGGCATTTTATTCTTTAATGTTGCTTCTACTGTTAGTCTGTGATTAGCAAACATTGAATACACAGTGCATAAGAGTTTAACCTCTTAATAAATAGGAATTTAATATAGTTAAGAAAGTTTCTACCACAGAACTGTAGAATTAATAACAATAGTGTAGCTATCACATATTGGACATCTGAACATAAAATGATGTCCCATAGCCACTCAAGATCTGTAATTCTCACTGCAGCCCTTTGTAGTGGATGGAATTATTCTCATTTTATATATGGAGATAGGTTGGAGAGGGTTCAGTAGCTTGGATAAGGCCACACTTAAGTAAGAGATCGAGTTAGGATTTAAATCCAAATATGGTTTAGTTCAAAGCCTGTATGGGATCACAATGGCAGATGCCCATTTGCAAGTTTATGGTGATGCATAGGGCCACCACTAGGTAATATAGCACATTTATGTAAAGTAGAAAAAGTCTCTTTGACCTTCAGAAATATGCAGCCCATGGTGCATGCTCAGGGCAGGAGGTAGAGTCACCTCTCCTCTCTTCATCAGGTGCCTCAGTACAGTGAGCTACCTGAATTACTATAGGTGGTAGCCGAGATGACACTTGTCCTGAGAAAATTTTAAGGCTCAATAATATAGACCTAATATCTTATAAGTACAAAAAAATGTTAGGCAACAGACTAAAATCCAGTAAGTGTGATAGGAATGAAGAGAGAGAGATAGCTTAAGAGATAGTTTATTGATTGCCCTATTCTATTGATTTATTTGTCTTTGGGGTTCTTGTGAAATGGAGTGGCTCTACATGCCTATTTTGTGATGGAGGATAACCTATGAGCTAGTGACCTTTTAGCTAGAGTCCAGAATAGCTTGATGTGGCTTCATATACATATATACTATGTCTACTATTTTATTAATATCCAAATTATATCTTTGATATCACACTACTGTAATGTTTATAAAATATTCAAGATCTATTTGAATTTTTTTTCTATGCTATATTTGTTAATAGTTTCACATGCCCATGTATTATCAGCATTTTAAAAATAAAGTAGCTCATGTTTATGGCTCATGCTATATATTGACATTCTTTTTACACCTTTGCTACCTCACCTTTTAGATATTTCACTATAGTTGATTCAAGCTTTTCTCACACTCTCCAATAGAACTCATGTCAGAAAACCAGGAGAGGTTTTAACCATCCCATTTTTTAAAAAGTCAGCTTAAAATGATTATGATGAATTTTCTAAAAAAAAAAAAAGTCATCAATTTTTTAGACAAAAAACATTGCTAACTCTTCAGAACATTCAGTTATTGAGCCAAGAATGTTGTATAAGCAAGTAATACTAGTTAATGAGCACCTACTGTGTGTCACGTTCTGTCCTATGTTCTTTGAATGTTTTTAGCTTATTAAATGTAACCACCACGGTCAGTCTTTTGGAGATTGCTTTCCAGGGGAATAGGTGATAGATATACGGTGGCTGCTTCAGTACAAACCTCTCACCATTTCCAGAAAAAGAACATCCCAGCAAACATTTTGCTGTTAATGCATTGGCCATGAACGTCACCTATACAATGAGTCACAGCCTGGAATTCCTAGAGAGTAGTGGGTGTTCCCTATGTTCCTATTTTCTTAGACAGTCAGCCTTTTATTTTGTGCTCATTCTTTATGTTAGAAAAATTGAATCAGGTTTCACATAGGGGCCTTTATACTCACCCAGGGTACCTGTTCTCAGAGATGTATGCTTTGAGTTCTTTTGTTCCATTTCCTTCCTTTGAAAGAGAAATTATGGATCCTCATGCATTCAGAGTTTGTTTTGATGAACTTGTATTGATGAATATTAACTTGACTGGACAGAGCATGAAATATGTTTTAAATGTTTTTGTGTTTTTTTTTTTTCCATAGCTCAATATAGCTTTCTGAGAATCAGATTGTGAGATAAAAAGTAGTTGCTTGGGAAAACCTTAATGATTTTAAGTGTTAGATATTAATGATATGGGGCTATCTTGAGGCCACTACTGAATATCACAGGTGTTCTTCCTGTATGAAGAGATGGGGAACTTGTAGGATCATTTTTTGTGATTATTACTGCTTACTAACTCACTTTGATGTACTCTCTTTCTTAGGATTCTATTGGAGATTGCTTTAGATAGCTTCTGAAATTCTGAAAGCAAATACTACTTTAATTGTTCCTATTGAACAGCTGATATCAGTAGTAAACTTACATGTCTTTTATACAGATATGCACAGGTGGGAAAATCTCCTTCTATCATCCTTAAAGATAAATAGTGCTCAGCTCATTTACATTATATATGTACTTAGAGAGCAGTCTATTATGTTGTGTTAACATTTTACCTTTAGGAGTATTAATGCATGATCTGTGCATTTGTTGTGTAATTTACTTCTTAGAAGTTCACACAGTAATTTTATTCTTAACATGTACTCACTGCTTTTTCTACTATGGGTCAACGATATCCTGAACATTTGATTTTCTTAAGAGATGTAGGATAGATCAATGAAATGGATATAGGCACTCTGAATTCAAGAGAAAGGTGTGATAGAAATATTGCTACATTATTGTAGGGAAAGCTGAAGTGGAAATAGTTTGAGGGGACATGACTGCCTCTTCTGAGGTTAGAATACAAAGTAATTTTTTGTTTCTTGCATTGAAGTGTACTCCAGCATATTTTCACTGTCCCTTCATAAACTTCACTTGTGATTTCTATTCAATTAGCAAACACATTTTGGCCATTCATTATATCAAAATCTGCACTAGGTAGACTATGGAGTATAGTTGACCCTTGAACAACGAGGAGCTTAGGGGCACAGACTTCTGCACAGTTATATATGTGTGTATAACTTGATTTCCAAAAATTAATATCCTACTGTCGATTGGAAGTCTTACAAATAACATAAACAATTAATTAACACATATTTTATATGTTACATATATTGTATGCTGTATTCTTGCAATAAATAAGCTAGAGAAAAGAAAATGTTATTAAGAAAATTATAATGAAGAAAAATACATTTGAATACTGTACTATACAGTATTTCTTGATACTGTAAGTTTACGTTGTCTGTTTACAAGGTGAATTGTCTGTCAGTACCTACATTTATATTGTCTTACACGATACAAACATTGTAGATGTTATATGCATTACTAACACTAGCTGTCAAATATAAAAAGATAATGTGAAAATGAAATTCATATTCATTTTCAGGTATAACAATTTGTGCATTAATAATGAGGAAGCAGCAGTACGATTACTTTATGTTAGCCTAGTAAAATCAATATGATTATGTAAGGAAATATAGTAAGGAAATATAGTAGTAAGGAAATATCCAAAAACTTTTTCAATATATTTATTTCTAACAACCCATGTATAAGTGGAGAACAGGGCTTATTTCCTATTTGGGAGAATAAGAAATGCAAATTAAAAGTTTTGAACCACAATATTTCCATGGGAGTGTTGTGGGAGTTGACATATGCAAGTTCATTTCCAACTTGAGGAAGCCACTCTTCTTCCTGAATGTCTTCCATTTCCAGTCTTATCCACTCAGAGACCTTTATTCTGCACATGGAAAATTTACCTGAGTGTGTTGAACTGTTTCATTCATCTTTTATACTTTAGTTCTCTTCTTGTCCAAGGGAGAACAACATACTGCTTTCTTTTGTACACTCATTCTTGTACTGTTTCCCAAGCATTACTTTGAAAACAGAAATATTCTCTCTCAAACCTGCCAAGTATTTTTTTCCATTTTTTTAAATGACTCCTGAAATTTCACCTCATGCACAGAATATTTTTATTTGATCAAAGAAGTAGATATGGATTTTCCTGCTGCTCAAAATTGACAACAGAAAACCAATTTCTTCTCCTGATTTTCTGAGACATCTATTCAATGAGTTTGTTTAGCACTTTTTATGTGTCAGTAAACAAATCTGGAATGAGTTTCTCAAATACTGATAAGGGAGACAGGTGTATGAACAATAGATTATAATATGATATAATCAATGATATATCAGTGTTTGCTTGAGGTGTGTTATGAACACAAAGAATAGAATGCCTAGCTCTGGAGGAGCTGAAGAATAGGACTGTGCCGGAAAGAAAGGAGAGAGAGAGTCACTAAAGGAAGGAACCAATCTATACAAAGACATAGAAGCCTAGGAAAAGGTGTAGATTTGGGTCGGATTGTGGCATACCGGAATTTCCTACCACAACAACTGAGTTTAAATAAGATAACACATGTAAAATGATTAATGCAGGTGAGAAAAAAAAATTGTTATTATTGCTAAAAATACTAGTGCTTGTTTTTAATCATAACCCAATAAGAAATCAGAAGTAATTGGAGATATTTAAGCAGAGAAATTAATGAGTAGATATGCTATAGGAAAATGGCTCTGGCATCACTTTGAAAATAGAAATATTTCTCTTTGAATAGAATGTGGATTGTAAGGAAAAAGATTGGGGGGTGGTAGATGATCAGTTGGCAATTATAATGATAATGTAGAAAGATATAATTATGTTCTAAAGACATGGGTGGGAGAATTAACCTCTCCATATATCAGTTTTCTCATAAATATTTGGATTATAGTAGCATCTAATTCATAGGATTTGCATGAGGATTAAATAAATGAGTTAATATTTTCAAAGCTATTATTATAGTGCCTTGTAAGTACTATGTGTTTGTTAAACAAAATTCACGCAGATGAATATTGCTTGTATGCCTTTTGCTTATGCATGAGTCCTAGATTGTTGTAATTGGACCTGACTTGTATCTATGTCAATTCTCTGAATAGGCACTAATAAAGAACTGCTCATTTCAGTTGATTATAATTATAATAATATTCACTTAATAGTTGTCTATTCAATACTATCAAATTAGACACAAGTCTTGCTCTTCTGAATCAAGTATGTAATAACACCTTGTTTGCTCTTCAGCTGGTTTCTTCAGTGATGTCAAAATCCTTCATGTGCATAAGATGTAGTTGTAATTGGAACACATAGGGGTGAACATATTTTAAAGGCATGTACACATAAATATAAAATGGTTTTATGGTTATCGTCAAGGATTCTATTAGAACTCAAATTTGTTCCCAAGAAGAGACGGAGAACTACAGTGTTCTAAATGCATCTACACTAATAAAAGAGAAACATGCAAATTAACTATCACTCTGCTACGCCAAGCCATGCCCACCAGCCAATCAGAGCAAGTATGCAAATTAACCCATCAAAGATGTCGGGTAAATTTGCTTACGCAGGCTGGGCGGGCAGTGCCATGGCGCACCCATGGGGTTCTGGGTCCATCGGGGGCTGGAGGAGGCCTGTCGGGAAGCGCCAGATGCGGCTGGCAAGGTACCAGTCCATTGGGGCCATGGGAGGCAGGGTGGGCAGCGCCAAATGCCACTCATGGGGTCCGGGTCCATTGCAGGCCCTGGGAGGTCAGCAGCCTGCCTAGCCACGTCTGCGGGGCCCTGGGAACATCGCTACCCTGGGGAGGAGTGGCCAGGCCTGCTTAGCCACTCCCGTGGGGCCCTGTGAACATCGCCACCCTGGGGAGGGGAGGCTGGCCTGCTTAGCCACCCCTGTGGGGCCCTGGGAACATAACAGCCCAGGGGAGGTGTGGCTGGGCCTGCTTAGCCGCTCCCATGGGGCCCCGTGAACATCGCAGGCATGGGGTTGCTGAGACCCAGACAGGTCCTCTGGCCACAGATTCACAGCTTTGCGAAGACTGACTCTACCAGGCCGCCCAGTGGCCATGTGGCTGGGCCACAGGGTGCCCGTTCAAGATGTGACACAGAGAGGAGGTGCGGGAGGAAATCCAGAGAATGGGATGTGGGGGTTCAAGACTCACTTCCTTTGGGCTTTGTCCTTCTTGGTCTTGGTTCTTTACTTTCGGGCCTGGAGCCCAAGCACTGCAGGAGAGAGAGATGGATGGAGGCTGAATGTGGAAGAAGAGGCACAAGGCCCGACTGCGGGGCTGCCTGAGGGGCGGCTCCAGGGCGAGTGGCACAGCTTTGGCAAAGCAGCTGGCCAGGAGGTGGGTGTTCCAAGGGGCACCGAGCAGCGCCTCACCTTCCCTCTATGCGGACACCCCACACAGATGCTGCCTTCACCAGCAGGCTCTGGACAACATCTGCAAATGCTACTGCAACCTCTAACATTCTGGGCAAAGAACTGACCCTGTGCCCCTCTGGGTACCAGGCTTGCTAGGAGTGTGCTGTCACCAATGCCATAGATCAAAGGCAAAAACCTGGTGAGGCGGGGTGCACCAGAGGGGGCTCGGGCTGGGGCAGGGGACCGGCAGGCAGGGATCTGCCTTGCCTGCAGAGAGAGAGGTTCTGCAGTGGCCCCAAGACGCTGGTGGGCACAGCCAGGGATTAAGGGGCATGGAAGGAAACCGGGGTGCAGACCCGCAGCCCTGAGGTGGGGGTTGAGGGGCGGTGCCACCTCAGTGGTGGGGTGCCGCACTGCAGGGTACTGGACTGACTGACGTGATTCAGAGAAGCTCTCAGTGCTAACCGTCCTCGCCCAGGCGGCCTTCGCACTTCAGAGGCAACTCCTGCTCCTGCTTTGGCCCAAAAGCAAGCCCGCGCTGCCCTGCCCAATGGCAGAGCATGCCTAGGCGGTGAGTGCGAAGCCTTCCACCTGCTCCGGAGAAGGGGAGGCAGTAAAGAATAGGGGGCAGGGGACCGGGGAGAGGAAAGAATGTGGAGGGTCTGCAATGAAGAGGTGCTTGAGAAAGAGGCTCGGAAGCCTGACGGGAAGGTTTGTTCTGTTTGCCCAGCGGCTGCCCCTTAGGAAGGGTGGAGAGCATGGCTCTGAGGGCTCCCTGTGCGCTGAGTCAGCTTCCACAGCCAACTGGAATTGGCCGCAGTTTTCTGGTCTGTAAAATGGATGAAGCGTGTCCCAGTGCCTTCACTGAGCTTTGATGGCCAATTGAGATACTATATAAAGAAAATGAGGGAAGAAGTGAGAAAGAAGAGGAAAGGCGAACAACACAAAAGAAAGACTGGAAGGAACCTATAAACCCATTGTCACTTAAATAAGGAAGATAGTCAATAGTGTTGTAATGATGGTATGATGACAGGTGGGTACTGGAAATATAAGGGAACACTTTGTAAAGTATATGATTGTCTAACCACTATTCTGTAACTAATATAAAACCTGAAACCAATACAAAATAATATTGAATGTAAAGAAGTGAAAATTGGAGTGAAATTTTTATAAATTTCAAAGTTTAAATAAAGGCTGTAAAGGAAGGAAGGGGGAGAATAAAAATTGTGTTTTTCATTTTACCACTTTATTGTCTTTTCAGTAGATGAAAAAGACAGTTGCTTTTATACTTTTCTAAGTCATTATCTCATTTTAATTTCAGGGCAACTTAAAGACAAGATAATTATTTCCTCCACTATTCAAAGAAAGGAAATCTTGGTGTCTGGTTCCAATGATTCAACCATCAAGCCCTTATTGTAAAGCAGGGTTAGTAAAATTTTCTGTGAAGGGTCATATCTATACTAATAAAAGCCTTGGGGGTGTTCAGGCCACCAGGGGAGTGTAGTTGGGGGCAATCAGGCTGGCAGAGGAGCAGTTAGGTGTCAATCAGGCCGGCAAGGGAGCAGTTAGGGGGCAATTAGGCAGGCAGGTGAGGAGTTAGGAGCCAGTGGTCCCGGATTGTGAGAGGGATGTTTAGGCCCGATCCCATGAATTTCGTGAACCAGGCCTCTAGTCATAAATAAAATTCCAGATTTTGGCAAGTGCATTGTGATACATATTTCAGTAGCATGCTACTTCTAAGTCTTATTAAATAAAGCACCTTTTTTTTATAATTGAATTTTGTTTAACTTTGGTGTATGAAAAGACTTGCTTGACTTGGTCTAATATTTAGACTTTAAGTGTAAAACTATTGCTGATTGAGAATAAAATACTGATGAAACCTGTCAGAGCACTTAAGTTCAATTGGCCTGAAATTCTTTAGATCACTCTTTCTTTGGATTTTCATCACCATTTAGACATCCTAAATTAGGATAATAATGAGAATTATTGAAAATTTTTTGTCAGATAATTCTTTGTTATGCTGTCTGATCTGTACATTGCAGGATGTTTAGCAGCATCGCTGGCTTCTACCCGCTAGATACTAGTAGAAACCCTTCCTCCTTTTGTGACAACCAAATGTATCTCTAGATATTGCCAAATACCTCCTGAGGAGTGTGGGTGGGGTAGGGTGGAAGAGGATTACTCCTAAATGAGAACAAATGTTATAAATGATGATTAACAAATACAAAAAGATGTAATTTTCCCGAGTCAGGCATCCAAAATATCAATTTGCTCAGGGCTCATCTGAACAATTTCAGTTATTTTATTAGCTGCCTTCAGGCAATAAGTTTATCTCTTCAGGGATAATATGGTAAAAGTATTTCTTCCAAATCATTTTACTGGCTTATTAATATTTTAGTTATTTCATGTAGAAGGTCTCTACCAAGCAAAACCCAATGTACCATCTGGTTGACTATGATGCTAATTTCTTCATTTCTGTATTAGCCATATGAACATTATACTTCTTTAAAAAATAATCTCTTTCTACTTTCCTCTGTTTCTTTTGGAAAATGGGTAATTTAAGCCTATTCATATTATATTTGCAATGCCAAAGACTAGAGTGGCATTCAGTCAATATTTGTTGAATATATGAAAGTATGAAACAGTGGGCCTCTCTCTCATGTGTATCTATCTTTTAATTTCTTTACAAAGGGAGTCTGCTTCTTAATTTTAAAAAATAATGAAGTGCTTATATGCCACAGTCTTTTCCCAGTTGCAAGGGTTCAGGAATCTGGAGAAGGGGCTGCACGTAAATGGATAAACTAGACAAGAAATATAAATTTTGAAGGCATAGGGGAAAGCCAGGCAGAAACTTAGTTCTGGTGACTAAGCTCTCCAAATCTCCAGACCCAATGCTTTTTATTCACACATTTTTCCCTTTAGCACAGCAAGTATACATATCAAAGGTAAAATTTGGTAAGCAGGAAAAGATTATCAGGTTAGGGGAATTGCCTTCGGCTGTTCCAGCAGTAGGTAATAACATGCAGATTTTCAGCCCTGCTGAAAATGTCCATTCAACCTTTTGAGGACTTCTCCCATTCATTATGACCTGCTGGACTTAGCCTCCAGCACTTATACTACTCCAGGTCTAGTTAACAAATAACATTTCCAAGGTACTTTTCATTTTTTTTAAAATGTAGGGGTCTTATGTGTCTAAAAATAGTAAAAAAAGCATTATATATGAAGCCAGTGAAATTATAACAAATGCATATTTCATTTTCTAAATGAATGAGAATCATGATAAGCAGTTCATCTTCACAGTGTGTATTATCAGATCTTCTATGTGGATATTTGGTCTAGACTATTTCACTGGGATATTTAACTTTAATAAGAATGTCTTATTAATGTCCAGAGGGCTTGTTACTTTAAAGTTTCCAAGAACACAGTGGATCAGAGAACTTTCTCCCTCCTGTACATTTTTAAACCCCTCATTTTGTAGGACAAAAGTACTTGGTACTTGACAATAAGCACCCAAATAACATTTTATTGAGAAAATATAAAACTGATATATTTAATACTGGCTTTACTAATTGTTCCCATTATAATATCTCAGTCCCCCAAATAGATTGTAAGCTCTCTATAATGAGAAATTGTCGGATCTTCTTTACCATTCTTTAGTATAAGTATAGGGTCAGAAATCTCTCAGGAAATGTAGATTTTCTGCCTGAATGTTATTATTTTATGTATTTAATTATGCAAGGATCACTAGGAAACTCATTCTAAAGACTGAGAGAGTAGTCACTTTGTAATTTTTGTCCAAAGAAATAATTGAGTAAATAAATATTTACTCAACTTTAGGTTTTTTATTTGCATAAGTGCAGGGATTACTTTCCATAAGCAGGGTGATATAGGTCTTAAAAATAGCTTTTATGCAGTTGGTAGTATTCTACAATTTCTAGAAACACAAATTATATGGAGCAGATAGTTGGTTTTCCTTTTTGTGTAAAATTCTGTCTTTCCTTTCTTAGAGTATATGTGCTAAGGATGTCAATGGGATGGACCTTGCATGCCAACTCTTTGACAAAATTCTGTAAGTCCAGCCCTGACCTAGAGGTTAAAAAGACATAGGGTCAAGAGTAGAAGATAAAATGAAGATGAAGATTTCTTTTCTTTAAATTTATCTTTATTGTTAAGAGTATTACAGATGTTCCTTCTTTTTCCCCCCATTGCCCCCCTCTACCTGGTTCCCATCCCACCCTAGGCCTTCACCATGCTATTGTTTGTGTCCATGGACAATGCATATATGCATATAAGTTCTTTGGTTAATCTCTTTCTGTCCCCCTACCCCCCTTCCATCTGAGATTCCTCAGTTTGTTCCATGTTTCTATGCCTCTGGTTCTATTTCATTTGTCAGTTTATTTTGTTGATTAGATTCCACATATAAGTGAAATCATGTGATGTTTGTCTTCCTCTAACTGGCTTATTTCCTTTAGCATAATACTCTCCAGGTCCCTACATGCTATCTGAAAGAGTAAAATATCCTTCTTTTTATAGCTGCATAGTATTCCATTGTATAAATATACCACAGCTTTTTTTATCCATTCATCTACTGATGGGAACATGGGCTGTTTCCCAATCTTAGTTATTGTAAATAATGCTGCTATAAACATAGCAGTGCATATATTCTGAAGGTAAAATGAAAATTTCAATGAAAGAAATGCACACCAAATTCTGGGAGATGACATTATTGTTGCCAAGACATATTGATGGTATTTTGTTCACTGCTCTGTCCCCAGTACTTACATCAGTGTCTGGAACATAGGAAACTCTTAATGAATGTTTGTTTAGTAAATGAATAAATGAGTGATATAGAATAACATGAGTTCTCTAAGCACAGGACTTTGACTGACATGGTATGTGTGTGGGAGGAATGAGGATTATATTCTTACTCACAAGTGACCTTCCAGGTCTAACCAATTTATAGCTTCTCCAAATCATTTTGATTTTAGGCTGATAATTGTGGGAAAACAGAAGCATCTCAATTACCTAATATTTTATTTCTTGCCTCAGAACTTATTTGAGTTTTATTAAATATTTAATACTAGAGGCCCGGTGCATGAAAATTCATGCACTGCAGGGGGGTTCCCTCAGCCTGGCCTTCCCCTCTTACAGTCCAGGAGCCCTCAGGGGTGGGAGGAGACCCAGTGATCAGGGGAAGGTGAGTCCCCATCACACCTCTGCTGCTGCCACTGTTGGCAGCGCAAGCCTGGGCCAGCCCTGGTTACCTGAGCCTCAGGTGGCCCTGGGCGGCTTAGCAGCCACCATCCAAGGCTTGCCTTCACCTTGGGCCAGCCCTGGATGGCTGGGCAGCCACCATCTGAGGCTTGCCTTCACCTCAGGCCAGTCCTGGCTGGCTGGGCAGCTGCCATCCGAGGCTTGCCTGTGTCTCATGCTGGCCCTGGGTGGCTGGGGGGCTGAGGGGATTGGGGGACTCCAGAGGCAGGTACACAGAGCAGCTAGGCCCACTTGGGGGCGGGCCTGGCCTTGCCATGTGCCTGCCGCCCCGGCAGGGCTGAGGGGACTGAGCGCCACCATTTTGTGACTGTGGGCGCCTCCATTTTTGGGGTGGTGGCAGTCAATTAGCATATTCCTTCTTTATTGGTTGTGGATGCTGTCAGCTATGCAATGGCATAAGGATCAATTAGTATATTCCCTCTTTATTAGATAGGATAGGTATTCCAACTATCTTTGTTTAAATACAGGTGTGGGCAAAAGTAGGTTAATAATAATAATAAATAATACAAAATTAATAAATAAACAAAAATACAAGAATAAACTCTGAACTTTACAACTGTAAACTACTTTTGTTCACCCCTGTATAAGCTAATAACTATGCTGAGTATATTACTTTGCTTTTTCATTAAATACTCATATTTGTGGTTCACAACAATCCTATAAAATGAGTTTTTATTTCCTCCATTTAATAAGTGAAGAAACAAAATTGGTTAAGCAGATTTGTACAGGATCACTTATACAATCTGGGACTTCATCCCTAGGCTTCTTATTTCAAGTCTATCCCCTCTCCACAGTGTGCTGTATGAGTGGCCAATCTCTGTGGTTCTTTTTATAATGAGCATCTGTTAACTATAGAGTCCTAAGGCTTGCTGGGCTCATTAGGATATAGTATCTATATAGTAAAACTGCAAAGCACAAATGTTTATTAAGCTACAGTAACAGCTCAGCCAAATAAAGTGGTAATGGAGATTAGGATACCATTGTTCTTAGGAGTCCATTATAATGTGAGGTGAACTGTGATCTAAAAATTTAGAATTATGTGGTAGGACGTTTCATAGTTTGTCTCTTTGTGAGTGATAGTGTTTCATCTAGGGTCCTTGTGGAAAAACAAAATTCACCTTTGATGGTTAAAATAAAGAGATTTTTGAGGAATTAATTTCTTATGAGGGCAGAATGATAGAATTATTCTATGGGAGAGAGGGCTGTGGGTGGCAAATGGGGAATGATTAACATAAATACTTATACTGAGGATAGTATAATTAATTTTTGAAACATTTTCTCTATCTGTATCTATAATCATATTTATCTATATGATTTTCTTCAGATAGAGATTAATGTTTCCCATTAATCAAAGAAACCTCCATATACACAATTGGAGGATAATATTAGTATTATAAAAACATCATTTTTTTATCTACAATTTGAGCCTGCAGAGTTTAGTCTGTCCATGAAAGACTATATAATATTTAATACCAAACATAATGTTTTGTGATCTTTGAAAGAAAAAAATTACAATCTGTGATTACACTATAAACGTTTGAACACTAGCATCTGATAACAGCTCTCCTAGTGGCTTTTTGTTTTCCATGAGCATTCTGCCATTTCCCGATCTTGCTCCATGAAGACAAACATCGTGGTGTGGCCATTCTTGTCCTGTCACGGCTAAGAAGCCTCAACATATCCTTAGTGTATAAAGCTATTTTTATATTGCCTACCATTCTCTGTCAGTGATGGAAAGCTTCTAAGTTCCTGAATTCTTTCTAGTCACTGATCAGTGGCAGCTCCTGATAGGCAAAAGCCAATTCTGTCAACAGAAAGCGCTGACTTGGGAGAGGAAACCTTTCTGTGGGTGACACCTGCAACAAAGTCACCTTCAAGGACATGGCTGAGTGTTTTCCTTTCTATATGTGAGATGCTATAAAACAGTCTGAGATAAAATATATAGTGAGGATGTTTAAGGGAGAGTTTTAAAAGTAGCTACTAGTTATATTTATGTGTGGGCCTATAGTATTAATTTTAAAGTCAAATGTTTCCTATTAATCAAAGAAACCTCCATGTAAAACCTCATCTTTTTTTTTTTTTTTAAATCTTCACCTGAGGATACATTTTCATTGATTTTTAGAGAGAGGAAGGGAGAAAGAGAGGGAAACATTGATGTTAGAGATAAACATTGATCAGTTGCTTCCCGTGAGTGCCCTGGCAGGGGATTGAACCCACAACCTAGGTATGTGCTCTGATAGGAAATTGAACTCACCACCCTTTGGTGTACAGGACAGTGCTCCAACCAACAGAACAATTAGGACAGGGCTAAACCTTTTTCTTAAGGGAGGAGACATTTTTATTCATTTGTTTCTCTTGTTTTTGTTATTCATAAAGATATTTTCCAGTTTCCAAGCTAGGTAAGCTAGGTAAGCGTTCTTCAGGGAAAATCATTTAACATTTTTCCTTTTTATTATTTTAACTTTTGGCTTACATTTATATGCTTCTGCCAGTTAAATTGCATTGTATTAATAGTTTATTTTAGTTTATATGCAATCAGGAATCAAAGTTTGAGTGAAAATATTCTCTAAAATGAATTTTTTTCTGTTCCACATCTTTGAGGATGTAGTTTTCAGCACTTACTAGTAAATAGTTTTATAGTCCAAAGCTTTTTGTATTACTCATATCATAGAGAAAGGGTATTTTCCCTCACAGAGAGGGTATGAAGGTACTATTTATATTATTTGAAATACATCTCTCAGCTTCTGTTTTAGCTGTCAAATACAAGAAAAAATATCAAGATGATGTCATTAGCAAATTGTGTGCTGTTGTAGATATGATTATTATGTGATCATAAATATTATTACACACATAAATCAGTGTACATTCAAATACAATAAAACCCCACTAAATATACTAGAATGCATTGTGAGAGTCACTAATTTAAAATGCTTAGTTTTAACTAAATAGCTTGTCTATGTTAAGTTGTTCTCTTCCACGGAGCCAGAAGGTGTACAGGAACATCAGAACTTTAGTTAAGATACTTTTTCCCAATACAGCACTGAGTTTGCTGAACATGTACATGACAGGTCAGTCCTTAGGGGATGAGAAATCTGCAAGTCATGGACAAGGGAATGAGTGAAGTGATCTGCTGCAGATAGAACTAATCCAGGGAAGTATGTGAAGCTAGAATGGAGGTCATAGCAGAGGATAGATATAGGGATATAGGTATAGGTATAAATATAGATATAGATATAGATATAGATATAGATATAGATATAGATATAGATGATATAGATATAGATATAGATATAGATATAGATATAGATATAGATATAGATATAGATATAGATATAGATGATATAGATATAGATATAGATATAGATATAGATATAGATATAGATATAGATATAGATGATATAGATATAGATATATATATAGATAGATATACTAGTAGATATAGATATAGATATAGATAACTAGATGTGGAAATGGAAAGCTTTGCCAGTCATAGAAGGTAAATTTAGGGTAACTTGAAAAAGATACCAAAGGAAGAAGAAAAGTATAGACGATTGACTACTTCATTAATTTAGGTGTTTTTTGGTTTTGTTTTTTAGGTTTTGATGCACCTTGTTTCATGCAAATCACATAATAATCAGCAAGTTTGGTTTTAAAAATAACTTTCTAAAGTTATGAATTATTAATAACTTAGGCTTTAAGGTATTAATAATTGGTTATTATTAATAACTTCCTTAAGTTTGCAGAATTAGGAAGTGGCTGGGCCGGAATTCTCATACAAGTCTGTCTGTGAGACCACTGAGGTCTTCCCTCCTGCCACCTCCTCTGGCAGCAGGGCTGTGGTTGGGGAGAATAAAAGGAACCGATGTGGTAACAGATTTGCCTGGTTACAGGCAGAGGGTAGTTGGCCTGTTGGCTGGGAGAGAAAGCAGCTGGAGAAAACAAAGGGATAGAAATATGTGAGGGTTAAAGAAGGTGACAATGAAAAATGAGTGAAAAGTCTTAAAGCCCAGAATGCTGAGTGGAAAAGGGTGTACTAGCTGGTCCTCATATATCCTAATGCTTAGCGATGGATACAATTATGTGTACAAAGCCTCCAGTTGCCAGTTTCAGACATATGTGACATTAGTGGAATCAGACCTTTTGACTCCTCTACTTTTCTAACCTAATTTAAATCACTAGTCGTGGCCTCAGGGCATTAGATGAAAGTGACTGAATAAAGGGACTCTGGTTGTTCTCCCTCCAGTTCAAAACACACCCAGCTGATATCTGCTGGGCTTCTGTTGGCCATGTTTTCAAGTCAAAGACAAGAACCTCCCTAAAGCTTTGCATTCATTAAGTGGATCTCAATGTCTCTCAAGAGAAGGAGTTGAAATGTGTGGAACACATACAGTCCAACTCACTCAAAATTGTTATTTCCTTGAGTTCATTGCAAATAAAATTATAAAATGCCTCAAATTTAAGTACTGATAGATTTTTGCATGTAATGTTTAGAGGAAAAATACATTATTTATATAGTTCCATTTATTTTTTATATATTTTAATAAATGGTAAATAAATTATATCATTTTTATTAAAGAGAAGACAGTAACCAAAAAAAATGCTAAAGTAAAAATTTATGGTATCCAAGTTATTCCTCACTGTTGCAAGTTAGACACAAAGTATTTTTTTCTACTTCTGTATGAAGAGTACACATTCAAGTTAATAAATAGAACACTACTAATTGAAATGTGGGAATCAGGTATGTGGTAAATACTTAAGAATGTAGAAGCTGGCAATTACCATGCTGTTGGTAGCACACAAATTGAATGATAGTCAGGAAGGGCTCAGAGGAGATTTAGATATGAGTCTCCTGATTACCTTAGTTGACAATCTAGTGATGATTATAACAAAGAACCCATAAAAACTCAGAAGAAGAGATGAGATTTGTTTGTGATGAATAGTCAGTTCAAAAAAAAAAATGTCACATCTGACTCACAGAGATCTTCCTATTGTCCATCAAATTCTTCATTACCTCTCTTCTCTCACCTACGCCTCAGCCCCCCAGAAAAGACTGATAGAGTTTACAGAAAGCTTCTATGATAGTTTGTTGTCTGTCTGTCTATGAATATGTCTCTCAGTCCTTTATACAGTTTAATATACCCATGGCTTTATTTCTCTATTTTCTTCACTACTGATTTTCTTGGTAGAGGAAACTTGCTATTCCTTAGTCACCAGCCTATTTTTTCCCCATTTCCATTTTAATTGTTTCTATCACTTGAAATGCTTTCTGCTTAACTCTTTAGTCACTTCCAATCACACTTGATGGCCCCTCTTCAGTTTCCCACCTATTAGTACTTAGTCTTGGTGCATCACTCACTCTTACAGTTTTTTCTCCTTGACTTCCTTTATCCCCTGTGCTAAAGGCCGAGTGTTCTGGTTCCTTAGCCATCTCTTCCATGCATTCTCCCATTGCTCAACTCATGAATATTGAGAAGAGGAAGGGATCTATTTTCAGGCTTCCCACTTGGTGATTACTTGTGTGTCATGATGTTAACTGTAGCATGTATGTCATAACTTTACATTTCTAGTATTCAACATTCACCTGTGTTTCATTCATTCAACAAATTTGACAGTGTTATTTATTGGCTGTCTCTTATGTGCCAGGCACTGTTTCCATTGAAGTAATACAAATATGACCTTTACTCCTATACACACAGAAAGGACATGGAAATTACTCTCAGAGAGCTTAAGGTGACTCTACTTGGGCAACTAGACATTACTAAAAGAACCACACAAATAAACATAACATTATATTTGTGGTGTCACAGAAGAGATATATATTGTGCTATAAATACTTAAAACTTTATCAGGGAGATTAGCAAATGCTTCCCTGAGGAAGTTAATGTTTTATTCTCCAGTTATTTGCACAAATCCTTGAAGATCATTGCATCACCTGTAAATTATTTTGTTTCCAGATGACCTATGCCTTGTTTGGGAGTGCAGTTGTTGTATCATGATAGCTGAGGTGTCCAGGAGTGTTACATTTAGATAGGTGGGATTTCACTATTTCCATCCCTACTATAGAATCCCTACACTAAATCCTTAGTATAGGACATGAGGATACATCAGAAAATATGCTACCATTATTTTGTTTAGTACCCTCAAATATGTACTATACAAGCCATACCTACCAAGCATAGATGGTGTATATGTTATTGATGAACATGTTTTCTCTAAACAATATAATTACATATTACTGAAAATATACTGGTATCATGATTATCTTGAATGGTCCTTCTTATTTTGTTTTCAAGTCTGTTTCAAATACCTTTTTATTACTAGGTCAAACTCTGATCAACATACCTACCTAATTACAATAGATTACTGTTTCAAAGATTTTACTTGTAAACAAAAGCAGGTATGGGAGCTTTTGATCAGAAAGAAAAATTAATGTTTAGATATCAAAAACTATAGCTATTTTGCTAAGTAAGTAATAGTGTCTATGACAACTATGACAAATAATATTTCTTTTAATGGTAGACTTTGGACAAATTTTGTGAACTTAATTAAGATGTTGAAAAATGAGGAATAGTCAGGAACAATTGCCTTTTGATAAATCTGTCCATGGTAAGTTATTATCCTATATAATAACGAATATGCAAATAGACCCTCATACCCTCGCATCACAAGATGGCCGCCCCCACATTGTCACAAGATTGCCACCCCCACGTCATCACAAGATGGCCGCCCCCATGTTGTCACAGATGGCCACCCCACGTCATCACAAGATGGTCTCCACAAGATGGCCACCCCCACGTCGTCATAAGATGGCCACCCCCATATGGTCACAAGATGGCCACCCCATGTCATCACAAGATGGCTGCCACAAGATGGCTGCCCCCACATTGTCACAAGATAGCTGGCAGGGGAGGGCAGTTGGGGGTGACCAAGCCTTCAGGGGAAGGCAATAGGGGGTGACCAGGACTGCAGGGGAGGGCACTTGGGGGGAAGGCCTCCAGGGGAGAGCAGTTGGGGGTGCTTGTGCTGGCAGGGGAGCAGTTAGGTGTCCATCAGGCTGGCAAGGGAGTGGTTAGGGGGCGATCAGGCTGGCATGCAGAGTGGTTAGGGGGCAATTAGGCAGGCAGGCAGGCTAGTGGTTAGGAGCCAGCAGTCCTGGATTGTGAGAGGGATGTCCGACTGCCGGTTTAGGCCCGATTCCACAGGGATCAGGCCTAAACCAGCAGTCGGACATCCCCCAAGAGGTCCCAGATTGGAGAGGGTGCAGGCTGGGCTGAAGGACCACCCCCCAACCCAGTGCACGAATTTTGTGCACCAGGCCTCTAGTTAATGTATAACTTGGCTGATGAAATTTGAAGGATAGTGCCTTTTTGTAACTTAGAAAATATACATGTGTGTGTACACACTCACTGAGGTGTGTGTGCATGGATATTTATAAGTTCTCACTAAAAAATATATCTTACGAACATTTTAGGTCATAGGTAATTTTACACAGTGCTTTATCAAAAATCAATATTTAAAACCACAAGAATTTACTGCATTCCTATTATGGGCAATATAGGAGGCCATGGCACTCCAAACACATTTTGTGAGAAAGAGTCTCATTATTTTTTTCCATTTTGCTCAAGGGAAATTAATTCAGAGAAGGAAAATTATCTTTTCTGACTAATATGCTGTTAGATACTCTGTATCTACTGTTGTTTAATAGCCTTTTTATCATTTACATTTCAATCATTTGATAGGCACATGTTGAGTATCCACTCCATCTTCAATTCTGAGCTATGCATGTGGCGATTATAAGACACAATTCTTGACCTTGAGAAGTTTTTCATCTGGTTGCTAAGGTAAAGATCAGGCCTAAGACACAAAGAGAAACACATCAACTACTAATGTAATGTCTCCTCTTTTGTATTCAACCATTCCTACTCCAAGAATATTTTATTTTTTCCTTCCTCTTTTGATTATTACCTCTCGTGTCCAGGGTAGAAAGTGTTTATTTTGAGCAATGGAAGGGAATATAGGACTTTGGTGTGAAAAAAATATGAGCAAAAACGTATTCAACTGTAAAACTCCATGTAGAGCCAAGATATTCCTATAGAGAAAAATGATGTTCTTCCACCTAAATTTTGAAAGTATTACTAGGGTAAACTGGGTTCTAATATTTAGGAAAAGTATTGTTTATTTGAGTTCTTAAGCACTTCTTGTGCCCATGTTTACCTGTGGCATCTACAGTTGCAGAAAACTTTCTTCAAGATTGTGATGAGCTCTTGGCATCACTAAGTATGCTTTGCAGGAAATACTACCTGGCCATTAGTAGCCAGCATATCACTGAGAGGAAAATATTTTAATTGTTGGACTTGTACCCCTAGAGATTTATTTACAATTTGGGAATTGAGAACTTTATAAATAGTCATTCAAATGTATTCAAAGAAAGCATAGGTTGTGGTGTGTACAAGTAACTTCACATTTCACTTGTACTTTGGTGTCAGGGTTTTCCCCCAGTGACTTCTGCTGAAGAGGTACTTCCTTAAAGGTGCAGATGTGTGTCCCAGGTCTGAAAGGTGGCTTGATTATTTAGGGAAGATGTACATCTGGGGAATAAATTTAGCAATTTAAGCAAAAAAAAAAAATCATCCCTGCTGACTTGGAAAACAGTAAATTTTGATTTACCCTGGTAACCATTAATAACTAAGGGGGAACCTCCCTTCCCCCAATAAAATTCTCATAGGTTTCCCCTTTCTAGGACTTTGAGGTATAAAGTGGCTAGGAAACAGTAGTAATGTAAACACTTAGATCTGAATTTTTCATCAGTTTTATTATTAGAACTCAAGGAAGAAAGTTGAAAATTACTGTGTCTTCAGTGCAAATAAACTTGTCTACAAAAGGCAATGAAAGGAACAATGTATTTTGAATACACTGTGTTCTATGCTGATTACTTCCATTTTACCATTTTGACTTTATATTTCACATAATCAGATAAAATTACCATTTTTGCAAGTCAAAATCTATCAAACATTAGAAATGTTGTGTATGGTTCAATCTAATCAAGGGGCTGTGGGACAGGTGATTATATTTATCATACATGATGGAACTTTTATGATTTGATATTTGAGGTCATAGCTACCATGACTTAAAGTCTTTCAAAAGTGTAATAGAAGTAAAAAAAAGTGTATGGACTCATTCTGTTATTGTAAATATTCAAATTTAATAAAAATGTTTTATATCAGTCATTAGATAGCTATTTTTATTAATTTACAACCTATAATCTAAATAAGTATACTTGTTGGGCAACTATAGCTTCGAAGCAAGTTTTAGGAATCTCTGGCCTTTCCTGCAAGCAGAGCTGCTGCACAGCCTCTGATGAGAAATGTGCAAGCGGCTCTGCCAGCTCACACTCCAATCTATATTCTCTCAGCAATCTTTCTGCAGGAAGTCCTGGCTCAGAGGACTTTGTTGGTAATAGGAGATCTAATTCTATACATTTTTGACTAAACATAATTCTTGAATCTTTGCCTTTTATAATATTTACTTTTTGAATAACATGGTCTTCCTTAGAGATTTGGGGCTCCTCTTTCTAATACTAAGAGGCTCCTCAAAAAAATAAAACATGGGTAATTTCATAACTTATTAAAATGATAAAGGAGCATATGTGAAATTCATAGCTGATTATGTAGTGACAATAAAGGAATTGTATTACTTGGTAATCGAGAAGCATACAGATAGTGGTCAAATATAGAATCTTGAACCAAACTGCTGGTTTGAATTCTGGCTGTACAATTTACTAACGGTGTGACCTTGCATAACTTACTTGACTGCCTTGGACCTTCTGCAAAATGAGAATGATTAAAATAGCATCTTTTCACAAGGTTATTGCAGAGATTATGTGAGTTAAAATGTCTAAAGCACTTATGACATTTCCTGGTGCATAATACGTAATTTATATGTTTGCTTTTGATGATGATGGTGATAGTGATGATGATGATAATGATTTTAGTTGTAGTAATTTCTAAGAAGAAAGAGGTAAGAATAAGTACTGCATGTTTGGGTTAAATTTAGTACACAGATTTGGATAATTCCTTCATGGGTGCTTGTTGGGGGGATAATAAACAATAATTTTGAAAGGTAAACTGGGTTATATTATGACACCTTGAAAATGAGGCTACATTTTAAAAATGATGTGCTATGTAGTTGTCAGTCATTTAAGGATCTGGACTATCCTATCTACTAAAAGAGTAATGTGCAAATTGACCGTACCTCCACCACACTCACAAGCCACGCCCACAAGCCACGCCCACAAGCCAATCAGGAGCGAATATGCAAATAAACCCAACCAAGATGCCTGCGGCCACAGAGAGCAGGAGGGAGGCTTAGGTTTCCCCGGCAATGGAGGAAGCCAAGATTTCTACCTGCCCTTGCCGGCCTAGACCTCCACTCAAGGCTACAAAGTTTCAATGATAGAAGATAGATAAATCCCAACAAAAATGGTAGCAGCCATGGAGATGAAGAGAGCAGGAGGCTAGGGTTGCCCCCGTCAATGGAGGAAGCCAAGCTTCTGCAGCCCTGGCCTCCACTCCAGGCTACAAAGTTTCAATTATAGAAGATAAATAAATCCCAACAGAAATGGCTGCCACCACGGAGCAAGCAGAAGGCTTGGCTCCGCTCCAGGCTACAAAGTTTCAATTGTAGAAGATAAATAAATCCCAGATAGCAGGGCCTCTGCTTGGGTCGCCAGGGGGCATGGCCAGCCTGCAAACCACCACAGGCCCCTCGCCCAGGCCACCCCATGCCCCAAGGGAACCCCCACCCTGATCCGGGACACCCTTCAGAGCAAACCAGCTGGCCCCCACCCATGCACCAGGCCTCTATCCTATCTAATAAAATAGTAATATGCAGATTGACCATCACTCCAACACACAAGATGGCTGCCCCCATGTGGTAAAAGATGGCTGCCCCCATGTGGACACGAGATGGCCAGCACAAGATGGCCAGCAGGGGAAGGCAGTTGGGAGGGACCAGGTCTGCAAGGGAGGGCAGTTTTGGGTGATCAGTTCAGTAGGGGAGGACAGTTGGGAGGGACCAGGCCTGCAGGGGAGGGCAGTTGGGGGGGGACCAGGCCTGCAGTGGAGGGCAGTTAGGGGCAAACAGGCTGGCAGGGGTGTAGTTAGGCATCAATCAGGCTGGCAGGGGAGTGGTTAGGGGGTGATCAAGCTGGCAGGCAGAAGCAGTTAGGGGCAATCAGGAAGGCAGGCAAGCAAGCAGATTGGAAAGGGTGCAGGCTGGGCTGAGGGACACCCCCCTCCCCGCTGCCCCATGCCCGAATTTTATGCCCTGGGCCTGTAGTATAAAATAATGAACAGTCTGGCAATAGCACTGAGAGAGGGGGCCTTAGAAGCATGACACTGTGGGTTAGAATGAAGTCATTATCTAGTTGTGAGGCAAAGGGGTGGTAGTGAGGATAGAACAAAGTTATGATGTAGGGAATGAAGAGGCTAGAAAAGAAGAATATTTTAGTTTTGGGAATAGAAAGAATGATATCATCAACTGTTGGTTCAGCTGGGAAAGAGAGAATGATGATTAAATCTGGATTAGTGTTTTGTAAATGACAAAAATACTGATTACAGTATTACAAGATCCTGAATGGCTTCTGAGTCTCAAAGCAAGCCTTAATTTTGTTGATTATAGTTTTGATGATAAATATGATTTTTTCTAATTAATTGGAAATTGGCCATCTGTTCATATTATAAAACACACCATTACTAGACTTCTTATTAACCTGAGTGTGACATTTCATAACCATGTTAGAAAGCAGAATTTTCCTACAATTCTTAAAATGTTTTATTTTTCTTTTCACTCTAAGATTGAAATTTAAGCTGTTCTAATACTTGAATTTTTACAAGACCCTTCATGTAATATCTCAATTTTATGTTTAAATCCTAAAGCAACTCTATGAAAAATAAGTACTGTTAAAGTATATTTTTCAGTTGCCTATTTATTTTTCCTTACACATTTTTTGTAACAGTGTTAAGCTATAATAAATATTTAAGTGCTTACTCTTGGTTCCATTATTACTTCATTCATTCCTTCATTGAGGGGCATGCTAGTAGTTATAAGGTAGTAGTCTATATCAGGTAATGGTATAAGTATGAGGCAGTATAGTTCAGTGGGTAAGAAAAGGAAAATAAAGAAAAACAACACTTTAGGATCCAGAGGAAAAAAAAATACCTGCTCAGATATTTGCTAGGTTTATGACTTGAGCAAGTCATCTTAGCCTGTGGATTCTGTATACATATGGAATTATATGGATTGTATGGACTTTATGAAATTCAGATTATGTATGTGGAATTTATGAGAAGCCCTGTGTATAAATGTTGCTGATTATTATGTTTTTTGCAAGATAATGTGTTAGACATGTTAAAATATGATGAATTCGAAATCTTCCTCTTATCGTAAGTCCCATCTTATATGTCTCTCGGTTAATTCTGTTGTCAGTTAAAAGCACCCTTTCATAACAGTTGTCCACCTTTATCTCTTACCCCCAATCTAGGCATGAAAGATGAGTTTGGGATTTGCATGAGTAATTCACAGCATCTGGGAGGCCTTAGTGAGCTAAACTGGTGGCTACAGATATTGGCACCTGGAGAGAGGGGAAATGTATTAGTTCTACTGTGATAAAATCCTTAGGAATTATAACTTCGTACTTTTCCAACTAAAATGACATAGTGCTGGATAGTTTCTTTTTTAAAAGGCAAAAAGGAATTTGTCACTTTCACTGCAAATGTTCTCTATGTAAAGGACCAACCACATGAGACTTCTTTTCCCCTGGGTTGAGAATACTGAGTGTGCTGCAGCCTGGCTGGCTTTATTTGCTGGCCTCTGCCAAAAACGGACAAGCAGCAGCTTCTGAGCTCTCTCACCTGACTGCTTTCAAGCTGCTGAAGGGGAAGGAGTAGCAAATTAATGTCGCTAATGTCTCACATAGAAGGGTCTGCCAAGTATTAGAATTTAAAGTAAAAACTCAGAACAGAACATGTGTGCATAAATATCAAAATAGGAATATACTAGGGGTAGATCTGGCAACTGAGGCTATAGTATATATGTAAATAGATTTATAATTCAGGATTACTTTGTTTCTCATGGAATTTTTCAATGCCTGGGCTATTCAATGCTAGAGTTTATTTTCATGTGATAGTTGAGAGACAGTGTAGAGCAATGGTTAAGAATACAGTCTCTGCAGCCACACTGCCTTGGTTTGAATGCATGGTTGTTTTTAAACAGCCACTTATTGGCAGTAGGACTATAGCTACCTTTCGATACTTTAGTTTTCCCATCTATAAACTGGATAATAATCATACTTCATAGAGTTTTTGTGACTAGTACATCTGTGTGTATATATATATATATATATATATATATATATATATATATATGCACATATCCACATATCCACATGTGTATATACATATATATTAGAATAGTGAGCATATAGTAAACACTACATATTATTTATTAAACAAGTAAAAATCATTTCTATCTAAAAGCATGGAGAAGGTTATATATAGATTTTCAATGGTAGTTAATGGCTTTTATAGTCTTTAAATTAAGGCATGACATTTTCAAAAAATAAAACTAAAATGGCATGGCAGTTCAATAACAAGGGCCAGGAATGGAACAAAACTTCTGCTCTATCACCATCCTTTTACCTTTAGCAGTCTTAAC
Organism: Cnephaeus nilssonii; assembly: GCF_951640355.1. Classification (NCBI taxonomy): domain Eukaryota; kingdom Metazoa; phylum Chordata; class Mammalia; order Chiroptera; family Vespertilionidae; genus Cnephaeus; species Cnephaeus nilssonii. Next base: position 62,848,928 of record NC_137072.1, on the reverse strand, counting down.
AGTAACAACTAGGAAATCTTCCTACTACTCATGTTACCTCTAGAAGTAAATGCTAAGAATTTCTAAGAATCACAACATTTTAGAATTAGCAGAAATCTTAGACATCAAATAGTTATTCAACCTCTTTATTTTGAGGGCTCACAATTCAAAGGCAAAAAAATAAATGACTCTCTCAAGGTCAGTTAACTATTCAATTCCAGAGCCACGTTTGCTAACTTCTAGTGTAGTACCCTTTCAATTACATTGGCATATTTGTAACCTACTGGTGGTGGTCCAGTGAACAGAACTTGCTTCTTCTTTGTGTCATCTTACAATAAGCCAGATGTGTTCTGTAACATTTTATTTTTAAATGCTTTCACATTTATAGAAAAGTTAAAAGAATAGCACTAGGGACTCTTAAACCCCCTTTACCTAGATTCATCAGTTGTTTACATTCTGTTCCATTTGCTTTATCATTCTAGCCATATACCTATCTGTTTGTCATGCTTTTTTCTGAATTGTTTAAAGTAGAGACATCTTGCCCCTTTATAAACATTGGAGTGTGTATTTCCTAACAACGAGTACACTGTCACATAACTGCAATTATCAATGATTAAAATGAGAAAATTTGACAGATACAATAATATTTTATATGCCACAGACTATATTTAAAATTTATTAATTTTTCCAATAATGCTCTATTTCTGTATTTTTCCCCCCTTGGCTCAGGATCCAAGCCAGGGTCAAGCATTGTGTTTGACTGTCATGTCTCTTTATTGTACTTTCATTATGAACAGTCCTTTACCTTCTTTAGTCTTTTTGACCTTGAGATTTTTGAAGAATACAGACCAGTTGTTTTGTTGGATGTTCCTCAGTTTGGGTTTGTGCAGTGTTTCCTCACGATTAGGTTCAGGTTATGCATTTTGGGCAGGACCACCACAGAAGTGAAAGATCGTGTGTCCTTCTTAGAACATCACATCAGGAGGCACATAATGCCAGTTCATTCCAGTATTGATGGTGTAAACTTGGATTGTGTTGTATCTGCCAGGTTTCTCCACAGTAAAGTTACTATTTTTACTCTTTCTAAATAGTATGTGGGGAGATATTTGGAAATTATGTAAATATGTTTTACTCACCAAAATTTTAGCACTAGTTTTTGCATCCATTTATAATTTTTAACTTTGTTATTGCTTCCATATATTTATTAGTTGACATTCTGAAAAGAAGAGCTTTCTTGTGTCTTCTATTAGTTTAATTGCTTGTTTATTTGTTTATTTATTATATAAATAGAACTGATGCAGTCTTATCTTTTATTCTATGGTTATTACCCATACTGTCATTATTTATTTAGATTCTCAAACTGTCCCATTTTGGCCAGTGAAAACCACTTCAAACTAGCTTCTGTAGCCTTTTAATATTTCCACATGATTATTGAGTATTTCCTGACTTTCTGGAACATATTATTCTAGGATTATCTGATACTTTTCCTGACCAACCCCTGGAATGAACCTTTCATCCAAGTAGTCATGCTTCCATTTCACAGTATATGGCACTCACAAGTCAATGTTTGGACAACAGGTGTATTTATTCAATGTTACTGGTGTGCCATTACTTCTAGGCCCTCTCAGTTAACAGCATTAGTAAATGTATATCTATATTTATTTCTATATCTATGTAGCTAACTGTTAAAAACCATGTAATCTTGGTCTAAAGGTATAATGTTGCAGTTAGGTAGGGTGAATAATTCTAGAGATTTAATGTACAGTCTGATCACTAGAGTTAATAATACTTTATGAATACTGGGAATTTGCTAAGAGTAGATTTCAGGTTCTCTCATCACACATAAAAATGGTAACTATACGATAAGGTTACATATAAATTAGCTTGACTGTAGTCATCACTTCATTATCTATACTAATAATAGAGGAATATGCAAATTGTCTGGGATGCCCTCACAGTAACAGTAACGACCAAACAGCAGGCTGCGTGGGGCAACAAGGCTGGCAGGGGGGTTAGTGAGGGATGACCAAATGACTGAACAGCAGGCTGCATGGGGCGACCGACCGGCAGGGGGGTTAGTGAGGGACAACCAAATGACTGAACAGCAGCCCGTGTGGGGTGACCAGGCTGGCAGGGGGGGGGGGCAGTAAGGGGCAACCAGGCTGGCAGGGAGGCAGTTGGGGGCAACCAGACTGGCAGGGAGGGGAGTTGGGGGTGGCCAGGCCAATGGGGGGGCAATTGGGGGTGACTAGGCCAGCAGGGGGGCAGTAAGGGGCAACCAGGCTTGCAGGGGGGGCAGTTGGGGGCGACCAGGCTGGCAGATAGAGGCAGTTAGTGGTGATCAGGCTGGCAGTTAGGGGCTATCAGGCAGGAAGGCATGTGAGCAGTTAGGAGCTAGCAGTCCCAGATTGTGAGAGGGGTGTCTGACTGCCGGTTTAGGCCCGATCCCCAAGACTGGGCCTAAACTGGCAGTTGGACATCCCCTGAGGGTTCCCAGATTGGAGGGTATAGGCTGGGCAGAGGGGACCCCCACTCCCCCATGCACAAATTTTGTGCACCAGTCCTCTAGTGTGTGTATAAAACAAATCATCATGTTATATGCCATAAGTTCATAATGATATATCTAATTCCAATCTCAAACCACAAGATTCATCCTTGTCTTCTCATTTTCATATTTGTAACTTCCTTTTCCAATAGTGAGAAACCTGGCTTCCCATTATGTTCAACATGTATATTTATTTGTTTGACTTGAAAGATACAGAAGATAATTTCAGTATTGTTAACTCATAACAATTAGTACAAAACAAGCCTATTAAATAGAATTCAATATTTTCCAAGGGTTTTTTAAGTTATTAAAACAACATAATTTTGTGCAGATCTGAAGTGTATAGTTCATTAGTTTAGACAAATGTCTACAAGTTGAGCAAATACATATATATGTTGAACATAATGGAAAGCCAGGTTTGTCACTATTGGAAAAGGAAGTTACAAGTATGGAAATGGGAAGACAAGAATGCGTCTTGTGATTTGTGATTGGAATTAGAGATATAGTTAATTAGTTTAGACAAATGTCTATACTCATGTAAGTCATGTCCTATCAAGATACTAGGCTTTCCCATAACCATAAAAAGTCCCTTGTGCCCTTTTACAGTCAATATCCACCCCCTGAAGAGTAGCCATTTTTCTGATTTCTACAACCAAAGACTGGTTTGGCCTATTCTAGAACTTCATGTGAATGGAATTATGAAATCTATATTCTTGTATCTGGCTTATTTTACTCATCATAATAACTATGGTGTTATGTGTATGTATAATTTGGTTCTTGTTATTGACTAAGGAGTATTCCACTGAATGATTTTCTTCTAGAAGTTTTAGCTTTTAAATTTGTTTATCTACTCACTATTGATGGGCACTGTTTGGGCTATTTCAAGTTGGGGCTAATATGGATAAAATTACTATGAACATTTTTGTACAAATATTTTGTGAACATATGAATTCCATTTCTCTTGTTTATACATCTATAGTTGGAATTGCTAAGTCAGAGGCAGACATATGTTCAACTTTACAAGATGTTGTCAAATCATTTATTAAAGTGGTTATACCATTTATGCTCTTACCAGCAAATGTATGAAAATTCTGGTTGCTCTATATTTTCACCAACATTTGGTGTTATCAGTCTGTTTTTAATTTTAACTATTCATATGTTTATGTTATTGCATCTCATTGGATCTTAATATACATTTCTCTGATGTATAAGGATGCTGGGACTTTTTCATGAGAACTGGTCATTTGTATATCTTCCTTTGTGAACTGTCTACATGAATTTTTTCTATATTCTAAATTCTTTCTTTTGTCTTTGTATTATTGAGTCATAGGAAGCATTTATATATTATGGATGTAATTCTTTTGGCAGATATATGTTTCGCAAATATTTTCTGACAGTGACTGTCTTGCCTGTTCATTTGTAATGATGCCTTTTGATGAACAGATTTCTATTTTTAATAAAGTCTAATTTATAAATTTTTATAGTTATTATTTTTTGTATCCTTTTTAAAAAATCACTTTATTCCCTGAAGTTGTGAATTTGTTTTCCTGTTTTCTTTTAGAAGTTTTAGCTTTTAAATTTAGGTTTAATATTTATCTTGAATTAATTTTTGTGTTCGATGCAAAGTAGGATAAGCTCTTTGTGTTGTAAGCCTAGAATTCTATTATTTTAAGGAAAAAATTTTCAGAAATAATTTTATGTGTTGTTTTTTGTATTAATCAAGATTCTTTAGAGTAGTAAGTAACTCAAACAAGATTAAGCAAGCAGGAATTTATTTGTTCACTTTGCTTGGAATAATAAGATATCTCGTAGGATCCAATGAAGGTACACACAGGCCAGGACTTCAGGAATTAGAACTGGGATGGATATTCCAGAGCTCTCTCCTTTCTTCTCTCACATCTGCTTGTCTCTGAAGAGCCTCATTTTGCAGACAGCTTTCCTCTGCTGGGCGGGGGAGATGGCTGCTTTCAGCCTCAGATGCTCATCCATCATGTGTCTCTAGCTGACCTAAGAAAGGACCCCACTTGGTACTGCTTCAGTCACATCTCCATGCCCTGGGCTGGTCACTGTTGCTAGGCAGCTCGGGACCTATGTGTGATCCACATTCTGGCAGTGGGGTAGTGTGACCAAGGGAAACAGCATGGCACAAAAGAGTGTTCCCCAAAGATAGGCTCTGGACATGCCAAATCATATGTCCCACCAAGCTTAATATTTTAAAAAATGTCTTTTTATGTATAGTATTTCTTTATCTTCCACTGAACTGCTGATTAAATATATTCAAGTGCATGAAAGCTAGGTTTCTGTTCAGTTTATCTAAAACTAAGTGTGTATTAATTAGATATTTTGAAGAACTATAATATGTTCATATTATATGAGAATAATGGCACCTCCTCAAAGATCAAAGTTTAATGCATCAAAGTGAATGATAATGGGAATGATGCTGAATAAAGGGGAATTGAAGTCAGATTTTTTTCACTTTGACATCTCCCCACTTACCTTAAATTCTAATGAAAGAATTGTATTGTCAATATTTCAATATACTTAGAGGGAAAAGTGATTTTCTAGAACTTATAAAAGAAGGCTGATGATGTACAACCCATAGGATTAATTGATAAAGAAGAGGTCCTTATTGGAAATCACTAAATACCTTACAGCTTGCATTTGAAGGAGAAAATCTGAGAGTTTGTTGTAGACGAATGACTATCTCAGTTACCTACTTGTAAAGTATGGTTGAATAAAAAGCTGGCTCCATAGACAGCCTTAAAATGATAATATAATCGACAACATATCTGATCTTCCTGCATTGGATTCATTAAAGGAATCTGACATTAAAAGTAGTATTTAAGGAAGACAGGGGTTGGTTGATGGGAGGGGAGAGATTAATGGGGAACTTATATACATATACACTGAGTGGCCAGATTATTATGATCTCTGAATGCATAATAATCTGACTCAGTGTGTGTGTGTGTGTGTGTGTGTGTGTGTGTGTATATATATATATATATATATATATATATATATATATATATCAGACAGAGGCCGAAAAACAGGACTACAGGTTTTATTAGAGAAGAAGGACCCTGCAGGGCTGTCTCGCAAGGGGAGAACAGCAACACGTGCAGAGGTGAACACGCCTTTTGAGGGGAGGAATGGGAAAGGATGGGGATGGGGCTTAGTGTACTCGGCACGTGCTGATTGGTGGCTTCATATAAGGCACATGATTAGGCACTTAGGTACTTAGGAATCAAGGGCTTAGGGTATTTGGCAGGTGCTGATTGGCGGTTCAATGTATAGTCCATATAAGGTGCCTGGTTAGGTACTCAGGAATGTCCAGGCCACAAGTATAGGTTACATCATACTCTGTCCACCCGTTGGGGGAAGGGAGGATCCATTATATATATATATATATATATATATATATATATATATATATATATATACACATACATACATATATGTATATGTATATATATATATATATATATATATATATATATATATATATATATATATATATATATTAGAGGCCCGGTGCATGAATTCGTGCATGGGTGGGGTCCGGCCAGCCTGGCAAGGGGGAGGGGACATGGGCAGTTGGCCAGCCTGCCTGCTGGTTGAACTCCTGCTCAAGAGGACAATTTGCATATTAGCCTTTTATTATATAGGATATACACTGAGTGGCCAGATTATTATGGGTTCAGAGATCATAATAATCTGGCCACTCAGTGTATGTATCGCCTATGGACACAGACATGATGAAAGCCTGGGAGGGGCCGATGTAGGGTGGAGGGGGTCAATGGGAAAACAAAAGGGGGGACATCTGTAATACTTTCAACAATAAAGATAACTTTTTAAACAAGTATTTCAGACAAGTTTTTAAAAATCTTTATTGTTGAGAACATTACAGATATCTCCCCTTTTCCCCCCCTTGCCCTCCAAGAGTGGTGAAGGCTTGGTTCCTGCCCTGCCCCAAGCCTTCACCACCCTATTGTCTGCGTTTTTATCTAAGATTAAAAATGTGACCATGAGGGGACAAAGATAGAGAAATTCTGTAAGTGACAGGCCAGGAGGTTATTTCTCTACTGTGAGCAGAGGACCCAGCTGATCGGGTTCTCCCCACCTCAGCCGGACTGTCTTTCTCAGCTTTCCACTTGTTCAGCTTTGCAAATCCCCCACCCCTTTTACACACTCCTCCCACTGTGTGCAAAAGCTCTTCTTCATTGCTGCCCTTGTTTCCCCATCCTGTGGGTATTATTATCCCATTACTCTTCAGATTTAGGTGTGGAAAACCTCTTTTCTTTGTTTCTTGAGACAGCTTTTCAAAACAAAATTTTGAACTATGAGTAAGAGGAGGGGAGGGACACAAAAAAGCTGAAAAATTAAGATGTTTATAAAATTGGGTTTCTGATGTTATTTTTAAGGGTCTAGTAATAGATTGGACTAATTAAAATAAAATAAGGGACATCCAACTCCTATTTTCTTTTCTCTGCTTCAGATCTGTTTTGTTTTTTTTTTTTGGTTTGTTTGTTTTGTGATGCAATGACTATTGCCCTCTTTGAGCTCTCAGCAAGTTATTAGTTCTTTCCTAAAAGAAGATGACTTTTGCGTTTGCTTTAGCAGCACATATACCCAAATTGGAACAATACAGAGAAGATTAGCATGGCCCCTATACAAGAATGACAGGCGAATTCATGAAGCAGTCCATATTTTTATGTAATGTAGAGCATGTGCCTATAGGTAATAATGCTGCATTGCATATTTAAAAGTAGCTAGGAAAGTGGATTTGATAGTTCTCATCACAAGAAAAAATCTGTAGCTGTGTATGGTGCCAAATGTTAACTGGACCCACTGTGATGATCATTTTGCAGTACAGCCATGCACACATAATGACATTTTAGTCAAGAATGGATATGATGGCCCTAGCTGGTTTGGCTCAGTGCATAAAGTGTCAGCCTGGGGACTGAAGGGTCCCAGGTTTGATTCTGGTCAAGGGCACATGCCCGGGTTGTGGACTTGGTACAGCCGATCGATGATTCTCTCTCATCATTGATGTTTCTATCTCTTTCTCTCTCTCCCCCTTCCTCTCTGAAATCAATAAAAATATATTTTTAAAAAAAAGGAATGGATCTGATGGATGGCGGTCCCATTTTATCTAATAAAAAGGGAATATGCTAATTGACCCTCACACTGTTGCAAAGATGGCGGTGCCCATAGCCAATAAGGAGGGAATATGCTAATTGACTGCCCCACCTTCAAAGATGGCGGTGCCCACAGGCACAAGATGGCGGCGCCCAGTCCCTTTAGCCCCGCCTGGGCAGCAGGTGTGTGGCAAGGCCGGGCCCGCCCCCAGGCAGGCCCAGCTACTCCACGTTCCTGCCTCTGGAGTCCCCCAGTCCCCTCAGCCCCACAGCTGCCCAGGGCCAACCTGAGGTGCAGGCAAGCCTTGGATGGTGGCTGCCCAGCTGCCCAGGGCCAGCCCAAGGCGCAGGTAACCAGGGCCGGCCGAGGCTTGCGCTACCAGCAATGGCAGCAGCAGAGGTGTGATGGGGCATTGCCTTCTCCTGATCGCCAGGTCACCTCTTGCCCCTGAGGGTTCCTGGACTGTGAGAGAGGGCAGGCTAAGCTGAGGGACCCCCCATCCAGTGCATGAATTTTCGTGCACCGGGCCTCTAGTAAGATTATAACAGAACTGAAAAACTACTATTACAGTGATGGCATCGCCACCTTAACATTATGGCACAATGCATTACACACGTGTTTGTGGTGATACTGATGAGACACATACTGTAATGCCAGTCATATAAAAGTACAGCACACACAATTATGTACGGTACATAATACTTGACAATGATAACAACTATGTTATCAGTTTCTGTATTTTCTATATTATACTTTTATCATTATTTTAGAGTGCACTCTTTCTACTAATTGCTGTAAAACAGTATGCTGTGTGATGCTGGCAGTAGCCTCATACATCTTATTTCCCATTTTTCTTGATTGCTTCATTTTTTTCTTGTGCTTGGTTTTATCTCGTGTAGTTTTGCACAGTAACATGCTGTGTAGGTTTGTAGCCTAGAAACAATAGGCTATATCATGAAGCCTAGGTGTGAACTAGGCTCTACCATCGAGGTTTGTGTAAGTGTACCCTATGATGTTCGTGCAAACACAAAATCCCCAATGATTCATTTCTCAGAGTGTATCCCTGTTGTTATTTGATGAATAACTGCATATACAAATGTAGAATCATTACAGTGTACTAATTCTACATATGTATGTGTAATGTTATGTAAATTTTAACTCAATTTAAGAAAGAAAGAAAAAGGAGATGATTTTCTCTTCTTTTCCCATTTCAAATGGCATTCTCTCTTAGGAAGTACATGAGTTTCCATTTTATTTTAGTTCTTGGTTTGTTTATAGAATTGAAGTAACAAACAGTCTCCCTCTCCTTTTCCTATGCAATTGATTGACGTGACTGTTTAGAGTTGTTGTATTGAGATGGCATCTGGGAGTGTATCTAGGTTCTGCAGGAAAAAGAACTGTGATTGATTAACGATGTCTGACACGAGCTTGCAATCAAAACACTGGGTGTTTTGATTTGATTTTTGTTTCTACTCAGGTTATCAGCATTGGGAATTCCAAAAGTTCTCTTTTTTACTCCTCCCTTTCATAGTGATGTGGAGGTGGGGAACCTACCTTAGTATATATTAAAATACTTTTCTCCTTATTGAATGAAAATCTCCTTAAGAGGGAGAAGATCCTCCTTACAAAGTATGAGGCATTTTACATACAACAAAAACAAAGTAAATGCATAAAAGAAGTTTTCTTTTAAATAATTAATCCCATTAAATCATTCTGATTTCTTACCAAATGAATATGACAATATTGAAGCTTAAAATATAAAATGTAAATTGGTATTCCTGATTCATCCCAACATATACATAATTTTCTATTTCCTGATGTTTTGGACAATATAATTTCAAATGAATCAAGCAACAGGGTATTTAGTTTTTCCTCAGGAAAATAACTGCACATTTACAAAAATTATTACTGTTCAAGTTCCCCCAGGTGCGCTCCTCTGGTGAATACTTTAAATGGCACTTTACTCAATTCCTCTATTCTCTTCACACTTAAACTCTTCAGTTTTAAGGAAAACAGTTTATTTTTAACTCAAATTATGAGTAGGGCTAGCATCACCAGTGAGACAGAAACTCAGTAGTTTCTGAAGTTCAATTTAGTTTTCATCTGCTACAAGCTGAAAGGATTAGGTTTAGGTGAGAGAATTTGGACTGAAGTGCTTGCATTGTTGTCTAATAATAAAATATTTAGGATTTTTGCACTGTACTTTGGGGAACTTTGAGGCCTCTGGGGTCAATTCTAGTAGGCCCCAAAGGCTGACTGATGCATTTTTACATGCATTCCTTCCTTCATTCATTCACAGTTATTCAACAAACCTTTGTGTATTCAGTATATCCTGGTTAGTTTGGGGGGTTCCAGGGAGCACTTATCGTCAATGAGTTACGGTGTAGAAAACTGTAAAGTAATAAGCATATGACCAGATGATAAAGATGATGTTCGTAATGATGATGTTCTCATGGAAGGGGATGTCTAGTTAGGGGATAGCAGTGGCACTAGAGAAGCTTTTGTATAGGAGCTGAAGAATAAATAAAAAAGCTGTGGTACATGTATACAATGGAATGTTACTCGCCCATAAAAAAGAATGAAATCTTACTATTTGCTACAGCAGGGCTAGACCTAGAGGATATTGTGCTGAGTGAAATAAGCTAGTCAGAGAAAGACAGATACCATATAATTTCACTTATATGTGGAATCTAAAGATCAGAATAAACAGACAACATTTAAACAGACTCATAGATACAGAGACCAGAGTGATGATAGCCAGAGGGGAGAGGGATTGGAGGACTTGGTAAAAAAGGTAAAGATTAAGAATTATAAATTCATAGTCACTAAATTGTCAGGGATGTAAAGTCCAACATAGGGAATATAGTCAACAATATTATAATAACTATGTATGGTGCCAGGTGGGTACTTGAAATATCAAATATTATAAAGTATATGATTGCCTACCTACTATGCTGTACATCTGAAATAATTACAAAATAATATTGAATGCAAAATGCAATTGAAAAGTAAAAATAAAAGAAATGAACCTTAAAAAAAAGTTAACCATGAAATCCTGGCAGTGAGAACAACCAACCATGTGAGGCAACCCAAGGTGCTTTAAGAAATACAATTGCATCCTGAAAACAGACTTAGGCCCCTGGAACTGGTTTTGCAGCTAAAACAATTTCCACCAGAGCCTCTGCAATATCAGACCTAGAGTGTTTATTCCCTGTAGGCACCACGGTTTGATTCATTCTTCAATTGGAGAGGCAAGTTGTCGAGAGTGAGGGACAGAAAGTGAACTGTGCTTCACCCATCAGTTTTCTTCAACAAGCTTGTAAGACTTAGTTCTTCTAATTTTCTCTTATACATCTCTTTCGTAGATATGCATTGCCTTCATCTATTCTGGCTGCCATAACAAATGGCATATGGACTGGGTGGCATAAATGACAGACACGTTTTTCCTTACAGTTCGGAGGCTGGAGGTCTAGATTGAGGGGCCAGCAGGTGAGGCTCTGGTGAGGCTCGTTCCTGGCCTGCAGGGAACCCCTTTCCCCTGAGTGCTCACACAGCCTTCCCTTGGCGCCTGCCGGAGGAAAGGGAGTGGGGCAGAGAGAGAGAAAGCCAGATCAAGCCTGAAATTATTTAAATACTTAGAATATTAAGTTCTAAATGAGGTAAATAATTGTAGTTATTGAAGAAATGTCCTGGAAAATAATAAAAATAAATCTATACACTCACGGGTTGTGTGACTGTAATATACCACGATCAGATTGTTCCATGAACATTGAGTGGCAAAGCTCTTTTATGTTCTTTACTTCATCAAAGGATGTGGGATCTGCAGGAATATACATACATGTCTGCCAGTGGCATGGAACTGAATTTTGGAAAAATAAGAAAAGAATCTCAACAAATGTTTTTGCCTTTTAAGAATTTTCTGCCTTAGGGAGAAAACACACACAGTGCATATATACTCACACCCACTCCACACACACATACCCACATGTATGCACGCACATGTACACACATATAAACATATGCATGCACACATGCACACATTATCTCATTCCTTCTTTATGTTTTGCTTTGTGAACCATTACCCGTAGAAAGGATATATGCTAGCATTGAGATGTACAGCACAATAAAATGTACAAACCTGCCTGACAAACCAGCATGCTAGCAACAGCTACAAGACAAAGTTGTTTTTTTAAAATAAGAAAGGTTAGAATTCAGATAAATATTGGCTTTTGTGAACAGTGCAATCACATTCATTTTACAAAGGAGTTAGGTTCTAATGTCAACAAAAGGCAACAATTGGATCTGAACAGAATTACACTTGAAAGTTACATACATCTCTCACAAATTGCAGTATTTTATCAAACCTGCCAGTTTGATTTTTGTTGTCTCCCAGAGCGATAGAACAGATCACTGTTCTTTCACTCAACAACTGGAGTAGTGTGTGTTGAAGGGCCTCGCCATGTGAAATCATGTGAACTCTGAAACTCCGGGGTCACGGTTGCACAGTGACACACCCCGCAGAGGCCCGGGGAACTGACACTGGCTGTAAGCACACGCCTCCCACCCACGGGACCATGTGTTCACTGAGTGCGGTGGAGGCCTTAATGGGGAAACTGCTTATGCTCTCAGTTCTCTCTCTCCCTTCTCTCTCCATCTAGCTCCCTCCTCCTTTTTTTCACTTTCAATTTTATTTTGTGTCCATCTCAGGTGTACAGCTTAGTGGTTAGACAGTCACATACTTTACATAGCGTTCCCTTCAATGTTTCCAGTACCGCAACTGGCACCATACATAATAGTTATCACAATATTATTGACTATATTCCCTATGCTGCACTTTACATCCCCGTGACTATTTGTAACTGCCAATTTGTACTTCTTAACCCCTTTACCTTTTCACCTAGTCCCCCAACCCTCTTCCTCTCTGGCAGCCACCAGTCCACTCTGTGTTTATGAGTCTATTTCAATTTTGTTTGTTTATTTTGTTCTTTAGATTCTACATATAAGTGAAATCATACGGTATTTGTCTTTCTCTGACTGATTCCCTAGCCCCCTCCTTCTTTGTCAGTCTCTTGTGTTTTTTAGACATGTGTAGTCCCACAGATGGATCCAAACACACTGCAACTCTATGGCATATGGCATTCTATTTTCATACATCTTTGATTACATGCATGTTTATATTTTCTCTGTTGAAGTCACAAATAGAAATACCTATGTGTGTGGCTGTTGGACTTTTAGAAACTCTGTTAGGAGCAGGAATTTCATCTCAGATTGCACCATGGAATACTGTTGTGTTCCTAGACCATCTGGATGCAAAAAAGAACCATACACATAGATGTACAAATCAGTTTCCACACCTGGAAAATAATTCAAAGTTATATACCCATCAAATGATGGTAATTTTCTAAGCCCTGATATGGTACAATAGCCATCATGAAGGCTCTGTTCTAAGATTGATATGAAGATACAACTTTTCAATTATATTTTGTTAGTTTAGAGTAAAAAATTATGTTATTGTTATATTGTCATTGTTAGGTTGATATGCTAAACACCTTAGTTGATAGTTCTATTCTGTAATCTCAGGCACCATCCAGCTGCCCCAACACAGTGAAAGTCCTTTCCTAGTGGAGATTCAGTTAGATTATTCTCTCAGAAGTTGAATGAGTACACTATACTTTTCTTCATGCTTAACCACTATTGACTGCATGCATTTCCTGCAAGGATAACACGTGTAAATGTTGAATGTTATATTTCTTCATAAAGGACTGTTTCAGGTTCATTTAAGTTTGAAGATTTTGACATTGTGTTTAAGAACAGTTTTGATGCTAAAGTCTCCTATGTCAGAGAAAAATAAATCAAGTTCTTAAAGTATACAATCTTCTTTAAGAAATTTAATGCAATGTAAAAACTCTCCAAAGTATGCTTGTATGAATTCTACTGTGGTTGTTACATAGCTTCATTCACCAAGTTTACATTGTTTACTGAACACCAAGTGAGCACTCTTAAAGGTACTGGGTAAACTGCAGTAAGAAAAAGCAAGTCCTTGGCCTCCTAAAGCTAATGATCTCCTGGAGGGATGATTAGCGATCAACAGCTAAAGAAATATCAGTTTAAAGAAGTGTCAGGAAGACAGAGGACAGAGTTCAGTGATAGAGAATAACACAAGGGTAAGTAACTCTCCGGGTGATTAGTGAAGCCTTGTTGGGAGGAGGTAGTTTCAGGCTGAAACTTAAAAAATGAGAAAGGGTCAGCCTTCAAAGAGCATGGGGCAGAGCAGTTTTGGCAGAGATCAGCAAGTATCAATAATCAAGGCATAAAGGACTTGGGTGTTTCCAGAATTGGTAGTAAGCTGGTATGGTTGCTTGCATCAGAGCTTTTAAGTGTGTGTGTGTGTGTGTGTGTGTGTGTGTGTGTGTGTGTGTGTGTGTTGGAATGGGGGGATTGAAGGTGAGATGAGGTTAGATCAATAAATAGGTGCTTCGCCCTAGCCAGTTTGGCTCAGTGGATAGAGTGTCAGCCTTCAGACTGAAGGGTCCCTGGTTTGATTCCGGTTGGGGGCACATGCCTGATTTATGGGTTTGATCCCCAGTGTGGGGCATGCAGGAGGTAGCTGGTCAATGATTCTCTCTCATCATTGATGTTTCTGTCTCTCTTTCTCCCTCTCCCTTCCTCTCTGAAATAAATAAATAAATAAATAAATAAATAAATAAATAAATAGGTGCCACATGATTCCTGATTTGTAAGCCATGGTAAGACTTCAGATTTTAAAAGAAGCATAATCAGATCCCACCAAATTTTAAGGGTAGAGAATCATTACCTGATTTAAATTTTTAAAAGCTCACTTTGGCTGCTTTGTGGAGAATAAAATATGTGTGAACATGTGCCCATGTCTTAGTGTTTGTGGTTTAAAATGGAAACTGTGAGACCAGTTGGAGGGCTATGAGAATCATTTAGTCAAAGATAATGATGGCTTGGGTCATAGGGTGGCAATGGAGATGGACCCAATGGGATGGATTTGAAAATATTTCTGAATTTACTGATGGATCTGATATTCATGATGAGGAGGAATCAGGACTCAAAAGATGATTTTTTTTTTCAACTGTGTGTATCATGGTGCCATTTCCTAAGATCAGGTTTGGGGCAGGGGCAGGTTTTGGAGGGAGGTCATGTTCACTTTTAGATATCTAGCACCAAACCTATTGCAATATTTATTAATTCATAAAACATTGATTGAGCTTCACCATATGCCAGACATGGTATGAAGTGCTGAGGATATCTAGTGTCCTTAAGCGTATGGAATTAGAGAGGTGGTAGATTTCAGTGTGCTGGAAGGCACAATAGTTAGAAATGATCAGGCCAGCATTGTCATTTTATAGGTGAAGGGTAGAATTTGAGCCATTTAACTTCTGAAGAAATATCAAGACTCCTCTATAAAAATCATAGTTATTTTAGTAAACCTTAGTTTTACTCATCCGAAATAGTTGTGGCATTATTTTCTCTTGGAGATATGATACGATTTGTTTTCATTTCTGTTTAATGAATTGTTACAATTAGTACTATTAAAATACTTGCTGATGCATTCTGAAGTTATGAAATTAGAGGCATCATAGCCAGGAGTTCAGTGGGTGATGCTGTCATTGGTTTCACCAGACTTGTAAACAACTTATGTAAGAAGGATTATAAACAATGTTCTAATGTGCACACATTTTTTTCTAAGGAATTAATGGTAGGTATAAACAAAAATGGGCAGTTGTATTTTTACATTATTGATGGTAGGTTTCTAATTACCTCGAAGGATTTTAGAGGGGATTTTTCAAACTTAATAGAAAACATGAATTATAAGAGGAAAGGGAAAAAAAAGAGATGGGCCAAAGGAAAGAGTCTGTTGTGCATGGATTCTAAGTGTGTGTGTGTGTGTGTGTGTGTGTGTGTGTGTGTGTGTTAGAATGTTTGTTTTAAGGAATGCCTTTATAAGTTCAACTTTATAAGTTAAGGTATTTGGTCAAATAATCAATAGGTGCTGATGAAATAACAACTTGTGTAGATTTGAACAATTTAAATAATTTAAATACCAGGAGACCAAAACGATTACTTAGAGTGGTCTAAATAAGCATACTTATTATCTAAATTATGTTAAGCATTTACTGTTCATTTAGAGTGAGCTTTACATGGCTCCTTATACTTGGTCAAGTAATGTAAAAGAGATGAGATGAAAGTTCCTGCCCTGAGGGCATAACAAACTCTGAAGCATTGGGCATGATCCAATCTGCACACACATGCACACACACGATGGAGGAATGCTTCCTGCAGTAAGGTGTTTCTGTCTTGGGAATGCCTTATGCAGCAAAGGAAGTTTCAAGATGTTTTACAGAGATGAATGCCTCTTAGTGAGAAAGATGTTTCAGTTTAAAAAGGAAAAAGTGAATATTGAATGAGACAGATGGTGGTCAAGTGGCCTACTTGAAGCTTAAAGGTGGTTTATAGAGATGGAGATGAAAGCAAGGATGGAGATAGCTTGGAATGCATGCCAATGGAAGAGGCAAAACTACTGAGAAGATGGTTGAGATGCTCACAACCTGATTAATTGGAGCCAAAGTTCTGCGGAGGCAACTGGGAGGGCAGGACTAAAGTCAGAAACGAAAGGCCCAATAATGAAAGGTTTGACCCGGAAACTTCAAAGAAGAAATTTAAGTAACTAAGGGCGGACAAGGGGAACTTCATGGAATTGATAATTAGGACTGTGTACATACAAATCAATGGAAAAAAATCAATGGTGAAAAGAAAGACTAGACAAAAAGTCAGCTTGTTTTCTGGAATCGAGCAGAAAAGTAGGAGCTTTGTGCCTGGATACGCCAGAATAGGAATATTCTGTTTTATTACTTAGTCTGAATCTTTATATGCTCATCAAAGATACAAGGGTAAGGGTGGACTTTTCATGAAAATATGCAATATTAGTAAGAATTTGCAGAAAGCCTTTGGGGCAGGAAAATATCTTTTATTCTTAGCCACTTGTCCCTGGTTCTCCCAGAAAGCCACCTCCCCATTTTACTGTGGCAGTTTAGCTTCTCCCCTGTTGATTAAGACTTTTCTCTACAATAAACTCATTTCCTTGCTATGTATAGTGTGTACAGTCCTATACTCCTTCACACATAAACTTGCAACATTATTCATCATGCAATTGACTTAGTCCTGGTATTTGAAGGAAACTCAACTGGCTGAGCTGGGGTCTTTATTTTTCTTAATTTTATTTTTTTCTCCCTAAACTTTTTCAGCTGCACTAATTCCTGACCATCCAAAGAAACTCTAAACAGGATACACTCTGGGGGAAAGGGGCCAGATACATCTTGAGAAATTTTCACATATGTAAAACAAATGTCTTCCATTGTGGTTTTTAAAATAGTCCCTTTAAACTTTAACATGTGTCAGGCTAGTGTTTGCTCAGATAATCAGACCTGCGCAAATGGGCCCCAATCAGTACACACCAGACAAGAGGCCCATTATCATGAGAGTTATGGTTTTTGTTGGTTGTTTTAGTTTTTTAAAAAATTGCTTCTTAACCCATTACCTACATAACTTTCCTATCTTCAGTTCTACTTAGTAAAAAAAGGGATGTTATTGCCCGGCTGACTAGCTCACTTAGGGAAGACACAAGGAACTCTCTCCAAGTTTTCCCCAGGCACAATGTTGTCAGGTCTGTGGTTTGCTTCTAGAAACTTGGCAAGTGAGTTGATATACATTTTTCACTCCTCATCCTGTTTGTCTTTTTTTTGTTTTTTTTAGGGATAGGAGTGATTTTCAAGAGTGAATATATCAAGCACCTTATTATTTCTTTTGTTTGTTTGCTAAATAGGAAAGTCCATCAGCTTGATAATGGAGGAGAACAATGACTCCGCTGAGAACCCCCAACAAGGCCAAGGGCGGAATAATGCAGTCAAGTGTGGGTGGCTGAGGAAGCAAGGAGGCTTTGTCAAGACTTGGCATACCCGCTGGTTTGTGCTCAAGGGAGATCAGCTATATTATTTCAAAGATGAAGATGAAACCAAGCCCTTGGTAAGTAAGGAAATAAAAAGCACTGTGGGTCCAATCACTTTAAGAAGTAAAGGGGTTTGCTTGAAACTGATGGTCTCCTCAGTTCACTGGCATCTTTCATACTTTTTCTCATTGTTTACCTTGGTTTAAGATGATGAACTTGCAAATTGAGGCCAAGAAGCAAATTATATTTGTCTAATAATAATTTTGATTTCTACGAAGTTGGAACATTATGTCTGAGTCTCTCAAGCAAACTAATTTCATGAGAAAATGTTAATGGACATCTGCTAGAACATACATATTGTAGCCAAACATCTTTCCTTTTCTCAAAAATAAGTTGGAAGCGAAGGAAGACTGTGAATGCACCTTTCAGTAATTTCTGCGACACCTTTAGTATTAATTCTCTGGGGTGTTTCCCTCCACTTTAACTCATATGAAATATGGATGTGGAGCTAAAGTGAACAATGCTGATACATCCAACCAGCATACACAATATACTCTGGGAAGAGTTTCTATGTTTCTTTGTGGTTCCTAAGTATTCTTTTACTTGCTTACTTACTTAGTCATTTTCTCAGCCACAAATCTCTAGGCTACAATGAGAGAGAAGAAAAATCTCTTTCTCACCCTGTAGCTACAAGGATTTTGTTTAGCTCTGATCATTGCTTATCAGTTGATGAAAGGAGCTATGAACTGAGGCATTGCATCACCTATGTGTTTTTCCTTCCTTTACATCTATAAGATATATGAATAAGAGAAGAAACATTTTAGATTAGTTTATATAAGTATCCCTAACAGTATGTTCTTGTGGCTAGTTCCCTTGTGTTAAAGTTCAATAACTTAAGAAGTAATTTGGATCAGCGCTCTGCTTTAGTATTTTGAATTCCTCAGACATTATAATTTCACAGTTTTTATTAATCTAATTGAATTAGATAAAAATAGTAATGCCAATACATACTCCAAACCTCAGTCATTATTTGAAAATACTATGATTTTTTTTAGCATTTACCAGAGCCAGGCATTAGACTAAGAATTATTTATATTGTTTTATGAAATGCTTAAAATAATTCTATGAGGTAGGATTATCTTCATGTATGCATTCGGAGACCAAGGTTTAGGTACAATGCAGATTACCCAAAGTTAGACAGTTTTGCCTTTAAATAAGTCTAAGTTCCTGTGGCCTCAGCCAAAGACCTCATAAATAATTAGTGAGAATATTCCATATTGGGATCATGACAGTTATAGCGCATTTCTATACCTGTTATTGCATTCATCATAGCAAACCAGTAGAGAATCTGAGATTATCATTACAGATGAAGAAATAGAGATAGCAAGTGAGATAACCAAGATCTGCAGAGATAGAAGCAAAGCAGTAGTCTTTTGTTTCTCATCTCATACTCAAGTGTTCTTTTCTCATTGCACCATGTTTTATACTATGTAATAGTCATATAAATATATTATCTTGAACATATAATCATTTTGCTAAACTGAGAAAAAGGGATCAGGTTAATGTGAAAAATCATGGAACATGGGGGATCCAATATGGGGTCTTTGATATGGAAGAACACATTGAAATAAATAGGAGGAGTATGAGTAAGATTCAATATTTCATCCCGTGGACTCTTCAGGTGAACTGGATTGTTAACCAGAGTGGGTATGAATTAAATGACTAATTAGGTCTGATCCTGGACCTAAACAAAGGATTAGGGGAGCGAACAGAGAATGCAGGAGCTGAATGAGTGGCGAACTGAAAGCAGACCTAACAAAAGTTCTCTTTGGTGAGCTTCATGTACCTTCTAGTACTGAAGGTAGGATACAATGGATCAAGCCTGAGTTCAATGTTTCTAAAGTGTGAGGACTTGCAGGTTTCAGAGAATATGTAAATGAACCCCCCCCCTTTAAGGAACTCTGCCCCAAGCTGTTCAAAGAGGGTATCATCTTATTGCTTTGGCTATGCTTCTCTATGTAATTTCTCAGGTCTGTCTCGTCACAGACAATATTCCATGCAGTGTCCTTAACTTTCATAAACATTTGAAAATATAAATGAGAAAATTCAAAAACTTCTGATTAATGCAAAAGAAAACTGGCCTTAAAATGAAAATTACTTTTTATAATATGTCTAAGGTAAGTTGTTTTTTCATATTAGTATGCCACTACTATTTGTAGACTTATAATAACTGAAATGTACAAAATAGAATTGTATTGACAAGAAAGTACTAATTCTTATACAAACCAAACATAGCCTACCATCATTCCTCAAAACGTTTTCTTAAGTAACGAACAAAAAAGAGTTTCTCCCTTCTGGTGCACAGCAGGGTGAAACACTAAACACCTAGAATTGCAATGGAGAAATTGGAGTTGCTTTATTGCTGGGTGAGAATGGGAAGTTATTGCTCAAAACCTGAACTCCTGAAGGCTTACAATCAGAGGGTTTTAAGCAGTTACAGAGAACAGGAATCGCTGGTGGGGCAAGTTTCAATTGGAAGATTTTGGAACTTGACCATTTATGGTGAGGCGCTTTAGCACTGGATCTTCCTGGATCCTTTGCTTCTGAGGGTTCCAGTGTTCAAGGTCCAGTCAAGTCCCAATCCTTGGGTCTGACGGGAGGGGTCAAGACTTTGCCTTGGGGCAGCTGTGGGACAGGGGTGGCACATTCGCAGTGCTGTCTCTGTAAAATGCCTCAAGAACTGTCTTGATCACCAAGCTGCTTAAAGCAAGCAGAACCAGTGGTCAATGTGATTTGTGTGCTGTTTCATTAATTTTTCTTTCTATATACTATTTATTAAAGATTTGCTACTAAAGCAGTAAAATTTTGGGATAAATAGCTTATACACATGGGATAAATAGTATATATATATATATATATATATATATATATATATATATACTGTATATTTGATCACATTTCACAGCAGTACAAGCATTGTGAATTTTAACATTGTACTTTTAAATTTTAATCTTTCACATTGATGTTTAAACACGTGCAAACAGAATCAGATTAAAAGCCAGCAATTTCTATATCAGAGGGCACTTAGTTTAAATAACCATATACTTGCCTATGCATAGACTAATTCCTTCCTTTAAAGTAGATTCTGTAAGTGCTAACACATATTTTTGGATTAGTTGGTGAGTGAGTCAGTAAAAGTCTATAGCCATGTGAGGGGAGGCCAGAACCAGGCACTGTGAGTAGTGTTGACTATTCTCAGCTTCATAAATCAAAATCACAACTCTGTATTTACAACAAGAATGTTTAAATCACATTAAATAAATTCCATAGTGATAATTATAGAATAACTTTTAAAGAATTGATCATCTCAATGCCGAACAATTGAACACTTTGAAAAATGTTTACATTGGGAAATAAGTAGTTGTCATAAAAGCCCTCATTTTATAGACAGTGTATGTATGCGTTAGTGTGTGTATGTGTGTGTGTGTGTGTGTGTGTGTGTGTGTGTTTGTGTGTATATATGTGTGTATTGACCAAAGGGTAGTAATGAATGGCAGATGAGGAACTAGAAATATAATAGAACTTTCTCTAATATAATAGAACTTTAATTGAGTTCCTCAACAACTCAATAAAGAGAGGAAATTCTATCATTAAGCTTGTTATTAAAATCTACCCAGCTGTTGAGGAAAACATGTAGGGTGGGGCAAAAAGTTTATAGTGTTCATATGGAAAATAATACAATAATTAATAACTAAGAATACAAGAATAAACTCTGTATCTCATGTACTCACAACTGTAAACGTAGTTTTACCTCACCCTGTATAAGCAAAATTATAATTGGACCGGCTACCATGTAAGTACTGAGGGCTCTGAAAACACAGGTATAATTAGTGCCAGGTATAATTAGGAGTGAGTGGTGGGTGACTCTGTCGTAAGGGGTTGGGAAAGGCTGCACAAAGCAAGAGTGACCCTTACCTGGGTTGGTGGGCATTTTCCAGGTACATGAATTTGGAAAAGAATTCAGAATAGAGGAAAGACATGGAGTTGTAAAGGTAACATCTGGGGTAGTTCCATATTGAGAAGGAAGTGAAAGGACAAGAAATGGGGTTAGAGAGATAGGTGGAGCCACAACACAGTGGGATGCATGTGTTGCACAAAGAGAACGGATTCTCTGGTAGGCAAAGCAAAGTTATTTTCATAACACCTGTGCTATTCTTCAAGCTACAAAACTGCACAAATTTGTTAGAAAGAAATAATGGCAGCTGTTTCCAGTTGTATTAGTCTGCAAGGCTGCCATAACAAAATACCATAGACTGAGGGGCTTGATTAACGGAAATTTATTCTCTCACAGTTGTGGAGGCTGGAAGTCCAAGATCAAGGTGCTTCCAGAGTTGGTTTCTGGTGAGGCCTCTCTTGGCTTGCAGACAATCTCCTTCCCTCTGTGTCCTTGCATGGCCTTTTCTCTGAGCATGGGAGAGTAAGATAGCTCTGATATCTCTTCTGCTTATAAGGACAGAAATATTAGTAGATTGGCCTCACCATTAATGTCTCATTTAACTTAATTATCTCCTTAGAGGCCCATCTCCAAACACAGCCACTTAAAGGTATTTTGACTTCAACATGTGATTTGAGGTAGGAGGGCACAATTCAGTCCATAACACTTAATATGTTGTAAAACTATGCTGATGAATATAATTTTTCACTTAGGTTTTCCTTCTACCTATAGCATCAACTTTTATGTTTACTAGAACCTAATGTATCTGTTTTACTGCATTATATACTTAATTACTTGTTCTTTTTCAAATTGTACCTTGGTCTCCAAATATTCCATAACTTGCACAAGTGTGAGAACCCAGAAAGCCTCACGGCCACTTTTCTTGTACGTTCTTTTTGAGCAAAAGTCAAAAGTGATTCTAGGTACTCCTCTCTCAGGAGAGAGTGCCTGATTTGTAAACAAGACTTTCCAGACCTTAGCCAGGGTGCCCCCAAATGGAACTATTTTATATTTAAGATAAACCAAGCTAAAATGTTTAGTATTTTATAATTTTAAAAATAGAAAACACTTCAGTTCTTCAGGGCCAAAACTCTTCCCAGAAACCACTTTCTACAGTGTTTACACTTACATAGATACAAATTTTATTCATAACTGATTTTAAAAATAAAGTTGATTTTGGTTGTTTATGAAAAACAAAATACAGAAAAATGATGTACCGTATGCAGCCAATTTTTGAACATACGTTAATACATTCATAATGTCTGTCACTCATAGGCCACCACCATAAGAATTTACACTACTGTATTTTTCCAGCGTTTAGGTAACATTTTATTTTGTTTTTTAATCTCTAAAATAAAGTCATATTTGTATTTGAAAAAAACAAGTTAAAAATTATACTATAGAGAAGAATCTATTTTAAAAAGATCTCCCACCCTGGCCAGTGTGGCTCAGTTGGTTGAGCAGCCTCCCATGCACCAAAATATTGACCGATTCTCGGGTTGCAGACTCAATCCCTAGTAGGGGGCATACAGCCCATCCATGTTTCTCACATTGTTTCTCTCTCTAAAACCAATAAAAACATTTAAATAAAGATCTCCTATCACCTACACATCCTTTGGGTTTTTGAATAGCTATTTAAACAGCTTTAAAAACAGATATAAACTGGGTTTGTGACAATAGCTGTTTGGCTATTTTTTGAATAATTATGATAAATGACTGTGGCCTTATTTATAGACACTATAACATGTGGGAATCAACTGAGTCAGAGATAAAGTATGTTTATTACAGTTATCCTTAATAAGTGTAGGTATTGTTAAACAAATCCAATGATAAATATCTAGTGCCTTTTTGGAACCATCTGCTTTACTTCTATCATGACACGTATTGTTACTTAAATAATAGCTAAGTATCAAATTAGTGAATGTCTCTGACATACCCTTGGTACTAGAATTTGACGCTGGAAAGCATTGATTTTTAGAAGCCAGTCTGAGACTCCTAATAAAATGACTAAAATCCAAATAGGCACCAACCCAATTAATCTAGTCTAGACTTTCTACAATAGATATTGATCCAATTGTGTGGGGAGGCTTTTTCTGGACATGATGAAGATGACACTGTTATCTCACAATGGATTTTTTTAACTTAGAGAACAAAGTGATTTTGAGTGAATT
Organism: Cnephaeus nilssonii; assembly: GCF_951640355.1. Lineage (NCBI taxonomy): Eukaryota > Metazoa > Chordata > Mammalia > Chiroptera > Vespertilionidae > Cnephaeus > Cnephaeus nilssonii. The sequence goes on along the minus strand of NC_137072.1, from coordinate 62,825,130 downwards.
TTAACCGGAGGGCTGACCTCTAAATGTGCATGAATTGATTAATGATTTAAGAATAAGCTCTAATTTTATATATTTAATGAAACTGGTGAGTTAATGAAATCTAAAATTCTCTAAGGCAATTGCTATTCTCTTTTAAAATATATGAGCCAGAAGAAGCCAAAACCCTGTTTATGTGATTAAAATAACACTAGAAACCTTAAAACCTGGATTTTATCTTCAAATCTAAAACTGAATTTCTATGTATCATTTAAGTTTCTTGTACTTTAAAGGGCATACAAGATGGTATTCTGCATCATCATTCTTAGTTCTTTCCTGAATATGATTATATCAAGAGATAGTATTATTGACATAAAATATTATTTTATTCTGTTAGTAGTTGGATAATTTTTTATTGCTTGCATAAGTTATTTAGGCATGGAATTTATTTATTTTGGAGTGGTCAAAACTTGGGCTTTTGAGTCTAATTGTTTGTGTTGAATCTTAATTTACCACTTAATAATTCTGATGCATTGGGCACTGAATAAGCCGATTTAAGCTTTAATTTACTAAACTTTACAATGAGATAATAATAATACATACCTTGGGATATCATTAAGAGTATTAAATAAAATAATTTATGCAAAGGATCTTAGAAAGCAGTAGCACATAATAAGCATTAAATAAATATTAGCGATCTTATACTATTAGTATGACAAAAATAGAATTTATTTCTTAAAGTATTCAAATATTCATCCACTTGTGTGTATTTTTTTATTCATCATATATTTATAAATTTCTAATGTGCATACCAATGCTATAAAGATTTAAAAAGAAGAAGCTTATTTCTTTCTCAAGTGAAAGTCTGAAGTGATTCTAGGTTAAGTGAAGGGAGTCAGCCTTAAATGATTGTTTAGAAACTTAGACTGCCAGTGATTTTGCAATTTTAAGTTTTGGCTTCCACGTTCACCATGGGGTCATTTCCTTCCCAGATTTAGAAGAGGGGATATAAAAGGAAGTTTTGCATAGAGAGTTTAGATGGACAGGTACGGTGATAGCTCTTATCACTTCTGTGCACATTCCGTTGGATAGAACTGAGTCACATGATCATACCTAACGGCATAGGAGGTTGGACATGTAGCCTTGCTTCATCCTGGGAGCAGAGGAGAACATGGGTATTGAAAAAGAGTTAGCAGTCTCTGCCTCAGGTGACCAAATCATTCCAAACATCCATGAAGATGGTGTTAAATTCCAAAGGATGTTATAGATAATTGCAGTTACTGTATAATGCAATGAATATTTTAATAAGGAAAATAGAAGGAACCACTGGAGGCCATCGTAGGGACACTTATAACTACTTTAAGGTTCAGGGAGACCTTTTCAAATATATATATATATTTAACCTGAGAATTGGAGGAGGATATAGCTTTATCACAAGCTTTTGGCAGGGATGGGGTATGTGGCAGACTAAAAGGTGTAGGCCATGGTCCTTCAGTAGATTTTTGGGGAATTGACAGTGGTCAAGTATTTCAGTACTCAAGAATAAGACAAGCAGTGATGAGAGATGAATTTGGAGAAGTAAGCACAGAAAGTATGAGTCCAGTATTAAGGATTGTATATTTTATCTTGACATTTTACATTTCCCCTGCATTTCTGTGCCCTTTTCCTTGATTTATCGCTAACCACTTAATATAGGGATCATTCTGTGTATCGTTCATTGCGAAGGAATTCACAATGCCCACCTATCCAAAAAGACCTCCTCTGACAGTCCTGCAATTCTGTCTGTCGTTCCTATTTAGTACTGCCTCTTTTGTCTTATGACATAATCTCTGGAAAGATGATTAAAAAGCAACTGTGCTACCGATAAATGCTTCTAGCACCTCTTATTACCTAAGCAAGAACTGTGGGAATGCCGGCCAAGTCACTTTTGACTGTAGGAGGAAGAACCGAGAAGCTCTGTGGCTGCTGGAGAGGGCACCGGTGGTGAAGAGCAGCAGAGGATGTCTTTCTTGGACAAAGGCAGACATTGATGGGAGGGGCATGGTGGCCAGAGGGACCGCAGTGTGAGAGAAATAGCATAGTCATACTTTTCTCCAGAACTGTTGATCCAGAATGGGCATTTCCTTGGGAAGCAGTTGAGCTCAGTTGTTTTATATACAAATTCAGGAGTAAGACTGTCTGGGCTCAGTCTAGACTCGTAGAGGAATACCACTCAGGTTTCCACCAGGATGTGTCCTTTACTACTCACACAGAGCTCTCATTTCTGACACTTCTGGTCACCAAATTTAGGGTTGGGGTTCCTCCACACCAAGAAATTCTCTAAGACTTCAGGTGCCAATTGTGAGGAGTAGGTCCTCAGGTTACTCACAACTTCTGTCTAGCTTGACTACAAATGGGAAGTTCCCATAAGTCACACCTTCTTGGGTTTGATTAACTTGCTAAAGCAGCTTGCAAAACTGAGGGAAACATTTAAGAACATTTACCAGTTTATTAAAGGATATAATAAAAGACACAGATGAACAGCCATGGAAGCTTCATCATGCAGGCCTAATCAATTATTAACTTTATTTCAAGCTCCAGTCTCCTCTTTGGTGGATAGAGGGATGGGCTGAAAATTCTAAACTTCCAATCATGGCTTGGTATTTCTGACCATAGCCCCATGCAGAAGCCATCTAGAAACCTATCCAGAGTAGCTTTATTAGAATAAGAGACATTTCTATCAGCCATGAAATTACAAGGATTCCTGTCAGGAACCAAGGTCAGAGCCCAAATATTATTTAAAAAAGATGCTGCTAATACTCTTATCACTTAGGGAATTACAAGGGTTTTAGGAACTCTGTGCCAGGAACCAGGGGCAAAGGCCGATATATCTACTTTCTATTACCTCACAACTCCATCACTAGTTATAGGCCTTGGTTAGTTACTAGTTACTTACTTGGTAAAGTACTTCTCTGAAAGATGTAAATAATAATAATACCCATTTCACAGAGTAATTGTTAGCAAACATGAAATGATGTTTTCAGAATACTTACACAGTACCTATCCACATATTCAACACTCACTAAATATTAACTATTGTTGTTACTGTCATTATCATCACCAGCATTTTTACCATCTTTGACCATAAGGATACCCTGACACATCAGTTTAGAAGTCAGGATCTGTAATATACACCTTGTTACTTGAATAATGAAGGAAATAACAGATGATCAGTTCATGTAAGTAATGCTAACCTCAGAGCAGAGGAGAACTTGTTTTCACTTGTGAACTATGCTGCCAAAACACTGAACTCATGGAAAGAGTATTAAAAAAACAATGCTCACCTTTGTAGTATGTCTTATTTTTTTGCTTAAATTACATTTTGGGCTCCTTCAAAGCTTATTAAAATGATTATGATGACAGCCAAAGAGACTTGAAGGATTCCCTTTGCAAAACTGGACCTCCCAGAGAGAGGCAGCCCTGGTTTTCTTGCCTCATGCACAGCATGTACCCAAGTAAGCACATGTATCTGTTCAATACCAATTTGCATAAAGAACTACTGGAGCAGAGTACCTTGAGTTCTGCTTCTAACATTTACTCATATTGACTGAAGACTTTTGTATTTGTGATGCAGTTCAATATACAGAACCAAATAATCTATAGATGGACTTTCCCTATCTTATTAGAATAACAGACATATTTCAATTATCCCAAGTAGTGGAGAAGAAAAATTTTGGGGAGGAAAAGAATGAGTGAAAATGCAATTTGAACATTTACATTTTTAGTGTTTAGAGTAATGTATTTTAAAAAGTTGCTTTAAAAAAATCTTTTTTGTTGAAAGTATTATTGCACATGTCCCCCTTATTTTCTACATTGACCCCTTCTAGCCTCCCGCAGGTCTTCACTACACTATTGTCTGTTTCCATGGGTTATGCATATATGTTTATTGGTTTATTTGGTTTATCCCCCCGTAACCTATGAATATTTGAATAGTGCTACGTATTCTTTTAGGTTTCTTTTGGGCACTTTATCTTCTGTCTTTTCTTCTTTAGCTTTATCCTTTCCAAATCCAGCTGCTCTCTATTTTCTCTAGCACTAGCACTATTACCATATGTTCATTCATTCAATGGCAATTTATCAATTGTAAACTACATACATTGTAATTTAGAAAACACTTGATCACATTTTATGTTAAAGGATTAAATCCCAGATGCAGGAGTTATTATTCCCACTTTCTGGAATTTGGCTCCTTTCCCTTAGCATAATGTCTTCAAGGTTCAGCCATGTTGTAGCATGTATTCATACTTCCTTTCTTTATATGGTGGAATAATATTCCATCGTATCAACAATCCACATTTTGTTTATCCATTCCTCAGTTGACATACATTTGAGTTGTTTCTACTTTTGCAGTATTATAAATAATACTTTGAACATTCACAAACAAGTTTTTGTGTGGACCTTTATCCCCTGCTTTAGCTCTCAGAATGGGCAGTACACTTGCTGGAATCTCATCACCTGGAGACCTACCTTCCCTGGTTAAATGTGAGCTCCTGGAAATTCATTCCTGGTTGCCATGACAAATGTGGTATTGCAGCCTCCTCCACATGGCCACAGAATTTTATCTGCCCTGCGTCTTTCTCCAGTTCTCTCATCCATTACTCAGGGACAGGTGCAGAGCAGCCCAAGCAATGACAAACAGAGGAGTGAGCTTCCAGACTGCCCAGCTGCTAGTGATTCTCCTGGTGTTTCTTTTCCCTTGACCTGAGAGAGTCAGGGCTTCCCGAAGACATCTTTTCACAGATGGGAAGCAGAAGACAGGTGTGGTGCTGGCCACAGTGGTGGTATCTGGTTGGATTGGATTCTATTCTTCTTAGAACAGCAAGGCACTTAGCGTATCTTTATTTCTGTTTTCTTGTTGCAGAAATCATTCTGGGACAATAGGATAATTCTTACTCAGCACCTTATTATAAAAACTTATACTTTTACATTTTTTTCAACTACAACTCCCAGTCAAATGTACATCCATTTTTCTCCCAGATAAATGGGACTAACATTCTCTCATTAACAACTAGAGGCTTGGTGCATGAAATTTGTGCACGGGTAGGGTCCCTAGGCCTGGCTGGTGATCAGGGCCAAGGCCTCCCTTCCCCAGCTTCCAGCTGGGGCCTCCCTTCCCTGGCTGCCAGCTGCCTGCCGGGGCCTTCCTTCATTCTGTGCCACCTCCTGGTGGTCAGCACACATCATAGCAAGCAATAGGACTCCTTGGCTCTGGGTTGAACTCCCACGGAGACACTTTGCATATTAGCCATATATGCAATTGTCAAAGAAATTGTCAAAGTCCTTCAAATTGTCTAGAAATTGTCAAAGTCCTTCATGTGTCTGATTTCCTATGATTATTAACTTGAAACATATTCTGTTCCATTTTTGAGCCAAGTACCTTGACAGATACATAAATATGATGCTTAATATTGTAAAATTCTAAAGCACTAAAGATATAGATTCTAACTTGTGATAATATTTTCTTCTAATTCATTGATCCTGTTTGTGTCACAGTCATTAGAAGAGATTAATAGAATCAGTTTCATTTATTAGCAGAACCCTCAGTTCATCTTTGTGAATCTGGATTTCTATGTAAAAATATTTTTCTAGGTATGGGATCACAAATGCTTACGTGATACATCATCCCTCACTAAAATTAAAAAAAAATGTTTAGATAGATAGATGCACAACTTTTACTTGATTTACCAATGGTCAATCTTAAGAAACTGTAATATGGATGACTAGAATAAAGAACCGAATCTGTAGCTATCAGTTCAGTGTCCTAGTTGTGGGTTAAATATACTATAGTCCTGGCCTAGCTTGCAGTATGCACAGGTTATTTAAATAAACCAACAGTAATCCTAACTTAATTGTGTTACTTAACATTCATTTATAATCTCCTCCAAGGAAGCCAGGAAACATCAGCAGTTAAGATGCTAATACATTTTCAAATAGCTTTGTGGTGCAGATTCCTTTATCAATTTTGAATCTTTTTTTAGTGTTGTTGTTTTTTAATGTGTAAATTTTGCTCAATATTTTAAAGGACATTTCCACATTTTGTTAATTTTTGTTTTTTATAACAGACATGGTAGTACATGAGCCAAAGGCTCTCCTGGGTTATGACTTTATTCTTCCATTAATGAGGTACATCACCTTGCATTAGTAACTTCTCCTGTGCTTCCCCTATCAAATAAAGAGATGACATCAATGGTTTTACATTGCTTCTCGATCCCAAGGTTCTAGAAGTTTTGCTTAGCCACACAAACACTCCTGCCTTCTAAAGTGTAAAGTCTCATGATTCTTCCAGTGAGCTAATACTTTTATTTCCTAACACATTTCATTTGCCTGTAAAATATGCAATGTAATATCCATAGATTATTTTAGAAATGGGCAATTTATTTTTAGAGTATCCTGAGGGAAAATGAGCAGCAACTCCATTTTCAAACTACACAAAGATTTCATAAATGTTCTCAGTGGTTTATGTTAGTCTGCATTTTGAATATTTAGGCAAAAATCTTTGGTGAAGGCAGTTTTAGTCATTATCACAGGCAGTGACATAATTGCTTATCTAAAATACTCAGTTTTCAAAACATCCTCTTTAAAGTCTCATAGTTTCACATGCAATTATAATAAAAAGGCAGTGTTTATTGGAAATGTTTCTCTTTCTGACTTTTAAAAAATGATTGAGAATATTCTAAAGATACAACTGAGTTTGCTCACTCCGAAGTCCTTTCCTTCCAAAATTATGAGATACAAAATATAGGGAGCATGTTTGGTTTTTTAAAAACAAACTTGTCATTCATCAGACTGTTGTTTACTGCTTGAAATTCTATCAATGAATTCATTTTTCTTTTTAAAAAAATATATTTTATTGATTTTTTTACAGAGAGGAAGGGAAAGGGATAGAGAGTTAGAAACATCGGATGAGAGAGAAACATTGATCAGCTGCCTCCTGCACACTCCCTACTGGGTATGTGCCCGCAACCAAGGTACATGTCCTTGACCGGAATTGAACCTGGGACCCTTGAGTCTGCAGGCTGACACTCTATCCACTGAGCCAAACTGGTTAGGGCTCAATGAGTTCATTTTTCAAAGCAAAGACTGCGGACATTCTTTGTATCATTATTCAAAACCTTTACAATTGGGTCAATTTAAATATAGAGCATTAATTTTCCAATTCTTATAACACATTTTAATATGGGGGATAAATAAACCCTCAAAATACTTATGTATGCCAGGTAATAGCCTGGGTTGAAAATTGTATCATATTTTAATAGATATATTTGAACCACATAATTGGTTTTGATCATAGGAATAATCATTTTTAGAAGCAATATTTTTTGTCTTTTCAAATTTACGTGTCTCTGAGCAGCAACTTCAACAGAAATTGCATTTTTGTTTCTGACCTTTTTCCCTCTTACATTCTAGATTGCGAAACAGGAGTTGTGCAATGCTGTCTATCCCTGAGGACTTTTATTATGTGGATTTCACACAGTTATTACTTTTCTAACTTTCTGTTTTGATGCCTGAGATTTTCAGATTTTCTCTTGTAAAATATATTAGCAGTCTTCTGAAATCTTGGGAGCTTAATAAGAGAATAAGCTTTCTTATTTTTGAGTATAATTAACTCAAGCTATTCTTCAATTTTTTTATTAGGGTGGCAATTAAAAATAGTTTCAACTAATAAAAATTGAAGATGAAAGGGAGTAGATGTTTATTACTAACTGTTATGTTATGCTCTGTGCTGAGTACTCTACTGACATTATTTTCTTATTAATTCTAATTCTCACAGCAGTACTATGTGTAGTTTTTTGTTTTTTGTTTTTTTATAGATGCAGAGACTACATTTTGGAAGGGTTAAAAAATATATGCACCAAGGCTAACAATTGACAAAACTAGGAACAATAGCGATTGAAATAATATAAGTCCAGGAAGGGGGGAAAAATGTTCTGAGGAGGTGGGCAAACCATAGTCAAGAGGTTTTTGAGTTTTTATAATTATCAAATAAGAGAGCACAAAAGAAGACATGGACACTTACTTTAATAAATAGGAATATAGTTTTCATAGAGAAGAACCCTATACTTTTTTTAAAAAAGAAAATGTGTTTTTATTGATTTGAGAAAGAGAGGAAGGGAAAGGGATAGAAACTTCAGTGAGAGAGAAACATGGATCAGCTGCCTCCCACATACCCACTATTGGGAATCTAGTCTGCAACCTGGGCATGTGCTCTGACCAGGAATCGAACTGGTGACGTCTTGGTTCATGGGTGGACACTCAACCACTGAGTTATCACGCCGGCCAAGCAAAACCCTATACTTTTTAAATAAAGATGACAATTTAGTGGCATCCACAGAGTTCTAGGAATTATGTTAATAACTCATAATTTTTAGCGAGAAGTTCTAGGAGAGGAGTGTTGGCCTTCTGTGGATAATAATTGGCTGATTTGGCGGTATGTTCAAAGAGTATGTATCTATGATCGGCTGCAGATCCTGCTAAAATACATCTACCTACACCTAATACTCAGTTTTTGCAGCCATTCATGAAAGGAACCTCTGTTAGCTCTGTAGGCATTTGCAGGTGGTCCCCGGTTGTATTTGTTTCACATTACACCACTCTGATCCATCAGCGCCATCTAATATAAACCTGGGCTTTATCTCTGGCTGTCTTTACAAAATCATACAGTGAAGAGGATTCATGGACAAAGCAGATGTGATGCATTCCGTTTCTGACACAAGACAAAAGTGATGCATAGCAGTGGCTGATGAGTGTCTGCTCAATTACTACAATACCTAAAATAGAAATGGAAAATAAGGACATGTACTGGGGATGGTCTTCTTGGCCATGTGACAGGGAACTGAGGAGGGCATGTACTGGTCTATGAAACCCACCTCTCCCTCATTTTTGTGGATTCTCTGGAAACAAATCTGAAATGAATCTTTGGTGGCTGAAAGGAGCCCGAAAGGATCCAGGGGAAAGGTGCTCTTTTAAACTGCATGTCCATTTTAGGGTTGTGGCTTTAGAAGACAAAAAGTCCACGGGGCTTAAACACCTGACGAGATGGTGTTGGAAAATAGATTTGGGCATTTCTAGCAAGAAATAGTAAACTCTGTTTTACATACTTACAACTGCAAATCTACTTTTGCCCTACCCTGTATTTAAAATTGTTTTCCTTTGGAAGTACCTCTATCTGACAAATAGTGACCTAAGGAAGCAACATGTGAATGGGTGAAGTAAATACAGTTGGATTGATCCCTCAGACTTGATAGAATAGGACTCTTGGCCTCCTTTCCCTTCCCTTCCATCCTTCTGTATTAATTCATGAATAGATGTATGCATGATGATATATGCCAGGTGTAGTGCTTGTTATAAAACAAGCCTTGTGAAGCTCAGCTATGATGAGGGAGACAGTGAAATGCTGTGTGAAGGAAATGAATAGATACCTAGAGAGACAACACTGATACATGGTAGTTGTGGTGGTGGTAGTGGGTGCTGAACAATGACAAAGACCTAGTCATGCGAAGAGAAGAGGGAAAACAGGCCTGTGTGCTAGTAGCTTTGTTAGCAAGGGGTTTCTGGTCATCACTACCTTTATCTTGGAAATGGTTTCAGCCCAACCAACAGGCAGGACTGCTTTTCTCCATCAGCCAGTCACTTAATGCTATGTGTGCACATGATTGGATTCTCCATTAAGCCCCCTGTTGCTTTTGAATCCTAGATTGGTGATTTCCCGCTTGCTAAATTCCTTGTGCTGTCCTTTAATGTAACAGCTTCTGTTTGTTTATTTGCTTAAGAGAAAATAAAAGTATGTATCACATCACTCTGCTCTTCCACAATTCCCTTCTATATTCTCTGACCAGCTTGGGGGATAAGAGTGGAAATTAGTGGCTTCCTCCTGTGAATTCCTGTAGAATCCAGTGAACATCTGTTTGATAGCACATCCTGTCTTACAGTGAGTCCTTGAGTCCAAATACCTTCTCACGTAGCACACTATCTGGCACACAGTGTGTACTTAATTCACGTCTATTGACTGAAGAAATCATAAACTCATATTCGACATGACCATTTGATTCTTCAAAGTGTACAGTTATCAAAAGAATTACGCAGGAGTACACATTTTTCAGAATGATGACTCTCCACGTTTACAACAGATTAGTAATGGGAGTTCAAATAAACTAAATCTTCATTTAATTTCCAAAGTTTTAAAACTTTAACCTTATGCTCAGCTGGTATGGCTCAATGGTTGAGCATCGAACTATGAACATGGAGGTCACGGTTCGATTCCTGGTCAGGGCACATGCCCAGGTTGCAGGCTTGATCCCCAGTCGGGGGCATGCAGGAGGCAGCCAATCAATGATTCTCTCTCATCATTGATGTTTCTATCTCTCTCTCCCTCTCCCTTCCTCTCTCTGAAATCACTAAAATTATATTAAAAAGAAACAAACAAAACTTTAGCCTTATATGTTATTGTCAATGCGAGGTTTGTAACATCCTTAGGAAGGACTATTAACACTGTGATTATGAAAGTTTCTGTACCTTGAATTCTTAACTTCTCCTTCTGACACATAGAATTTCTAATTTAATGTTAACTGATTTAAAGTGGAGAAGCATGAGAAGCTGTCTCCTCTCTAAAGGTCACCAAGTGATATTCTTAGACATAAATCACCTGCAAGGTGAAGCTTGCAAGGGAGACGACTTTGTAAAAGAAATTGCATTGGGCCTCAGAGGCATTGGCATATGATGGACAGAGATTCTGTCAACTCACCACCTCCTTTTAGCTCTGCAGAGTGAAGCTTCTGTGGGCATTTGCATGGATGTGAATTATTTTTGATAACAAATAAAATTGGCGGCTAGCAGGAATCAGGGGACCTGGATTTTAGTCTTAACTCTGTTACTTAAAACCTGAACAATTAATGACTCTAGAGCCTCATTTTCTCATCTTAAAAAAGAAATAGGTTGCATTGGAAAACATCAAATATTTCTTCTAGTTTGAATTTTGAAAACTGTTGAAATATACCTTTTATTAATATTCTATGAATTCTATTAACTTTTTAATGGAAAAAAAAGCCAGAGGATATCATTGTAGCACTGGTAAACTTGACTGAGGGAAGGACTTTTTATTTTTTTAATTTAATATTTGAACAAGTTCTTTTTATCATGTAATCATGATAATTGCCAGTTTGGGGGCATGTCTGAAAACTAACTAGGTAATGAATCTGGTTCCTGTTAACAACATCTGCACCTCTGGCTAATCCATTAGCCAAAGATGTATAAAGCTTTCATTTCCTTTGGTTCATAATATCAAGTTATCCTTGCCTTTGATCCTCTCTTTTGAGCTTAATAATTTGTCTTTAGATAGAGCTAGAGACATATTGGGTTGGTTAGAGTGGAGGCTGGGTGTGCTTCAGGGGAAGCCAACTCAACAACAAGTTTTTTGGTTAATTTGCCACAGAGGCACTTTATCCTTCACAGCAACAGTACAGGACACTGTGTGAATTTTGGGATGAAATTTTGTATTTTGTGGGTTTTTTTTTAAATACTTTTTCTTTGAGGTTTCAGTTTTGAGACAGCAATTAGCAAAAAAAACTTTGATACACATATGCAGCACATATTAATTCTATATGTTAAAGAATGCTTTCAAAGTAGACTCAGGAGTTGGAAAAAATAAAATATGGACTTTTATTTGACAAATGTTTCCTTCCAGTTATAAGCTTGGAAGTTAGATCTGGTTATTTTTCAAAGACATTGCAGCAAATTTTCATACTACGCCCCATTTTTGTGCCAATTACTGTAATGCATATTTTGCATGTTAATTTGGATTATTCCCTTTTTAAGCAGAGAGGGAGACTTCCCTCTTAAGGCAGTGCTTAATGTATGACCACAAGACAGTGAATTGTTAGTTCAAAGATACTAATGTTTAGAAAATGACTATCTAATGTAAATGAGATTTAATTTTGTTTTGAATGGAAAAACTTCTTCCAACCCTCTTCTCCTCTCTCTCTTCTTCCAGCTCTCTCTCTCCCCCTTCCTTCCTTCTTTACTTCTTTTTAAAATTAAAATGAACATTCATGGAGTATCGTCCATCTATCTACCATGCTTATCCTTCAGGAGACCTTCTTTAGAGTAGACCTAATTTTACTGCTAGAAGCCCACTACAACTCTTATCAAAATTATTAATGCATTTTAAGTAGACCTTAATATATGTTTATTTAAATTTAATATAACTACCCTCACTATTTTCAACCAGTTTGCCACAATTCTTAGAAATGTGTATGGGGGGAAAAGTTAAAGAGTAATCAAATATAAATGAACACAATTGGTCTTAGTTTTTACATCTGCAAAATTAAAAGAATTGACAGAGGTAATTTTATAAAACTCCATGCAGCCCCACTCAGCTGTAGGATCTGGATTTTCAAATGATTTGCTAGCACGGTTGGGGGATTGGTAATCACACTTCTACCAATTATCATCTTTAATGTTCATCAAAACACACACATCTCCACGGCATTCATTTTGGAATTAGCAAGCGAATCTGGAAAACCAGAATGGCAAAGAATAATACTGGAGTGCAAAACTTTGGGGTCCACATGCTCACCTGTCATAATTAGTTATGAGACATGCCATGCCATTAGTTAAAATAGTAAAACTTCAGGAAAATTTACTTTTTATAAATTTCAGTACATTCAAGATTATCTCTGAGTTACTCACTTGCACTCTGACATTTCTTCACTGGAAGAAAGAGGGAAGGACTTGCAGCTATGGCCACTATGTAAAAGGATTGTTTTGAGCATTAAATGAACTGCTTGGTATGAAATACCTGGAATGTAGAAAACATTAAGTAAATGTTAATTAGTAGTATTACCATACCACATCCAACTAGCATCACCACCTACAACAACACAACAAACTTACGTTATTATTAGCTTTACTGTCAATTAGATGTATCAAGGCAGAAACAAAAAACAAGTTTGAAAACCTTTTACCAGACATACAACCTAACCTATGATCTTAGGCTAGGTTATGCAAATGTGGTCCCACCTGTCCTTTCCTTCCCATGGCAGACTTGCCTACTCCATCTAAGCACTCCTTCCATTAGCCTGATAAATATCTTTGAAATCTTTCTTAATCTAACATTCCAGAACAGCCACAGTCAGAGTGCCTTGGCTAGGTGGCTCAGTTGGCTGGAATATCATCCTGTACATAAAAAGGTTGTGAGTTTGATTTCCAGTCAGGGTTGTGGATTCAGTCAGGGCATCCACGGGAGGCTACCAGTTGATGTTTCTCACATTAATGTTCCTCTCACCTTCCCCACCCCCCATTTCTCCCTCCTTCCCTCCCTTCCTTTCTCTCTAAAAAAAAAAATATTAATGAAAGCATATCCTCATGTGAGGATTTTAAAAGAAAATTGTTTAGAGTTTGAATGAGAGATGATATTTATCTGCCAGCTTAGACTTAGATTTAGTAGACATCGATTTGACCTTTTAATCGATATATAAGGAAAGGAATCTTATTTTTTTTATTTCAGAGTACTTGCTAAAACAATGTCCATCTCTTCTGAGTACAAGAATGAAAACATTAAGAGTCATCAGAAAGTAATAGTGGCCCATTCTCTCTAAAGTATGTGGTTTGAACAAATAATGTACCTCCTGTATTGAATAAACCTTGCAGAACTTGGAAACGTTTCTCCTATCAAACAACTGGTGTATATTGAACTACTAACCCAAACACAGCAAAAGAATAATCTCTTCCTCAGGTTGATAGAGTATATCAGGCAATGGGAAGCTGCTTTCCACTCAGACACCCAATATAAGAAGATCCCACTAGAAATGAGTATTTCTTGGCTACAGTGGGTAGGGTGTTTATTTTGTGCCCAGTTCATATTGCACCTAAAAAGTGATAACATAAAGCACTTAAGTATACACAAATCAGGTAGTAGCTATAGTTAACTGGTAGGCATGGGGCAAAGTGGCAAAGTTTCTTTAAAGAGTCAAGCCAAGATCTCCTAGGTTGAGATTAATCTATAATAATAAAAGCATAATATGCTAATTAGACTTGACAGCCGAATGACCTTCTGGATGTCTTTCTGGAAGTCCTTCCAGACAAAGCCAGAGGCAGAGGCAGTTAGGGTCGATCAGGCAGGCAGGCAAGCAGTTAGGGGCAATCAGGCATGCAGGCAGAGGGGTTAGGGGCGATCAGGCAGGTAGGCGAGTGGTTAGCGGCGGTGAGTCAGGCAGGCAGGTCAGTGGTTAGGAGCCAGTAGTCCCAGATTGGGAGAGGGATGTCTGACTGCTGGTTTAGGCCCAATTCCTGCATGGAGGGTGAAGGCTTGGCTGAGGGAACCCCCCCATGCATGAATTTCGTGCACCGGACCTCTAGTTGTTTTATATTTTACTGAAGTTCAGTGTGTAGCATTTGCTCAGAAATGCAAATAACTGCTGAATTAGAAAATCAGTATCTTCTTTTCCTCTGTGGTTTATGTAAAAAGACTTTGGGGAGCATAATGGAAAGTTTCTGTTGAATAACTGGGTTTGGCAGAGAAATACAATAAAGGAGAATGGACTAATGGGTCTAAATAGCCACACTAGTATGAAACCACTGGTAATTCAATGAAGACACTGCTGAGATATTTTACAGAAAGATCAAAGACACTATTTTTCATCACATTTTTTAAAATTCTGTAAATATGCCTGTGTACATACTAGTAATTTTACATATATATATATATATATATATATATATATATATATATATATAATAGAGAAATATGATAATTAACCAGGACACCATAACTGGTTGACTGGAAGGAGGAGGTTGAGCACTCAGCGTCGGGGGTGGGGCAGCAGGGGCTTCTGTGTGCCTGCGCTGGGGGAGGGCCTGATCAGCAGCAGCTGCAGCTGCTTCAAGGGCCAGAGAGTGAGCCAGGGCCGAACCGGTGACTCGAGGGTGGGCGGTGTCGCACAATTTTGAATCGCACGCTGGGTTCCTAGTATGTATATAAATGGAATCTTCCTCATCCAGCCATCACCATACTCCCATCTCTTCTTAGCAAGGTCCTCCATGTTTACTTTCCAATGCTAGGAAGCATGTTTGTGACTTTTGAAGTATGACATTTTTTTGATACTCCTCTCTCCTTTTTCTTTTCATCTTCTCCCCAGTGAACAATGTCCTATGTCAACAAGCTAGTGCATATTCGTTCATATTTTTCTATATTCACACACATATATGAATAATCATACCTACCAGTACTCCTAGTATCCATGAATATAGGGATGTATGTTCCTTATCAAATAATGTATCATATCATTCCTACTTTTCTCCATCCTGCTGTTCTCATTAACAATACCTGGGTAAATCCCTCCAAGTAAACTACCATAACCTGGATTCAGTATTTTTGTTGGTTTTATAGTATTTACCACTGCAATAATAAACATCTATGTATGTGAAAATTTAATATCATTTTGCACATGAAAACTTAGTTTTTCTACCTTTAGAGTATCACCATTGGTGACCTTATAAAGCTTTTTGGTGTAGACAGAATGAAACATTGCAAGTATAAACCACATAATTCCAGAATGTGCTTTAATTTTCTTTGAAGAAAATTGTGATGCATGTTTATGAGTTCAGTTTTACTCAAGGATGCTAAGGCCTACATGCCTTGCAGTCTTTTGTGCTTTTGGGAATGGAGCCAGAATTGTGACAGCATTGAAGGTCAAGCATTAAGTAGAGAGTGGGAAGCCAAAAAGATTAGGATTCAAGGTCCTCAGCCTTAAAATGTAGCTATTTAGAAACAACGGATGAGTGGGCATTTCCCAGTCTCTGCTTTGTCTTCCCGAAAAAATATTGTGTCCCACTGATGGTTAGATG
Source organism: Cnephaeus nilssonii (assembly GCF_951640355.1). Taxonomy (NCBI): domain Eukaryota; kingdom Metazoa; phylum Chordata; class Mammalia; order Chiroptera; family Vespertilionidae; genus Cnephaeus; species Cnephaeus nilssonii. The sequence goes on along the minus strand of NC_137072.1, from coordinate 62,809,275 downwards.
AGTACTGGATGAGGTAAGAGAAGAGAAGAAAGATAGAGACTTTTCACAGTTTCAAAGAATTCTTTTCTGCTTTAGCTTGGATTCCTGTGGCTGTAAGTGAGACAGTTAAACTCCTGCATGCATTTTCATCCCCATAATCTTACTTGTCCTTCCGTTTTAAGACCAGGTTTTCTACAATAGAAAATGGCAAACCCAAGGGGCTGAAATCTGGAATATTCTTCTGAAATACAAATGGAATAAAATTTATACATAAAACAGTTTAACACAGTTTCTAGCAGGCCAACACTCTATCCAATGAGCCAAACTGGCTAGGTCTTCATGGAATCTCTTTGAAAATATAAACTTTATGTTCCGTTTGGGAGTAAATATTTTTTCTGTATATACACTGATGTATAGGAGGCATTAAATAAATGTTTTCTTAATGAGAATATTATATATGTAAAGAAGTAGATTATTATAGCTGTTATAAATACCTTGGTAGTTTCCATCTGGAATGGTTTTTCAATCCTATATAATAAAGAGGTAATATGCAAATTGACTGTCATGCCCTCATAAGATGGCAGCACCCACAGCAGGGGCGGGGCCAGCTGCTCCGCGTGCCTGCTGCCGGAGTCCCCTCAGCCTCGCCAGGTGCCTCGGATCTTCCTGCAACCTCCACTGACTGAGGCTCAGGCAAGCAGGGCCAGCTGAGGTGCAGGCCTCAAATGGCAGCTGCCCAGCTGCCCAGCTGCCCAGGGCTGGCCCAAGGTGCAGGCAAGCCTCAGATGGCAGCTGCCCAGCCGCCTAGGGCTGAGGCACAGGTAAGCCTAGGATGTTGGCTGCCCAGTCGCCCAGGGCCGGCCCGAGGCTCAGGTAACCAGGACCGGCTGAGACTTATGCTGCCCGCAGTGGCAGCATCAGAGGTGTGATGGGGCATCACCTTCCCCTGATCGCTGGGTTGCCGCCTGCCCCTGAGGGCTCCCAGACTGTGAGAGGGGGCAGGCCAGTCTGAGGAATGCCCCCCCTCCAGTGCATGAATTTTCATGCACCAGGCCTCTAGTAGATTGATAATTATAGTAACTTGATAAATGAAATTTAACTTTCAGAATATTCTACAAATTAAATCTACCACATTTTGGATGTAACGTGAAATAAAGCAAATTTCCTAATTAAAAGATCACTAAAGATATCTAAGGACTTGTGAATTCATAATTATGGCAGATGATGGTATTGTGACAACTGAGATGACACTTGAGAAATTATCAAATGTACCTTTCATCCTTCATTTTAACTTGGAGAATGATTTCAAGCTATCCCAAGGGATGAATATGTTAAAATTTACGATATCACAAAAATCCTTATTATGCAGCCACCTTATAATGCAAAAAAGTAGAAATGTCATGACTTTTCAAAAGATGAATTTTATTTCAATTCATCTTTTTATTTTTGAAAATTCATTTGTTTTATTTTATAAATGAGTTAAAATTTTAGCTATATACCGTCCAATGAATGAATGAATATAAGGTCTTAAGCTACCAAAAGAGTTTGAAGTCATTAGGTTCAACTATGGAGGCATTCTCACACTCTACAGTTACTAGTATATATCCCATTCTAACTATTCATTTCATACGTAGAAATATCAGACTTATGGTGGCTGATTTTAATTCCTCCTAAACTCCTCCATTATTTTCTATGTAAGGAAATTGTGGCTCAGAAGGATAAATATCTTGTCCCAAAGTGTTTAGTGGCATTCTGTGTGTGTGTGTGTGTGTGTGTGTGTGTGTGTGTGTGTGTGTTTACTTCCTGGCCAAACTGTAATTTGATGTTTCTCAGTAGCTCATCAAGATAATAATGTATGGAAACTACTTTTGATTTTTGGTGCTTGAAATGATTATTTGAAAAAAATAAGATGAATAGGATCAATCAGCAGGTTGAACTTAGTGTTGGATTTTTATAGTAATTAATGGTGACCTATAATAATAATCCCATTTGATTATATAAGCATAGATTTATAGAAACTTGGATATTCAAGTTTGAAGACATTTTAGTAAGAATTTTTCATACTAGTTACAAAATTTCCCAAGGCAAACAATTGCAAACAAAAAAAACTATCTCACTCAGGCTATTTAATAAAAATATAATGCAGGTCACAAATTCAAGCCACATGAGGAATTTAAAATTTTTTATAAAGAATTTTTTTCTTTATTGATTAAGGTATTACATATGTGTCCTTATCCCCTTATTTTCCCTCCTACCCCCCAGCTCATGCCCTCACCCCCCTAGTGTCTGTGTCCATTGGTTAGGCTTATATGCATGCATACAAGTCCTTTGTTGATCTCTTCCCCTTCCCCACACCCTCCCTTGCCTTCACTCTGAGGTTTGATGGTCTGATCAATGCTTCTCATCTCTGGGTCTGTTTTTGTTCATCAGTTTATGTTGTTCATGATATTCCACAAATGAGTGAGATAATGTGATATTTATCTTTCTCTGACTGACTTTTTTCACTTAGCATAATGCTCTCCAGGTCCATCCATGCTGTTGCGAATGGTAGGAGTTCCTTCCTTTTTTACAGCAGTATAGTATTCCATTGTATAAATGTACCACAGTTTTCTAATCCACTCATCTGCTGATGGGCACTTAGGCTGTTTCCAAATATTAGCTATTGTAAATTGTGCTGCTATGAACATAGAGGTGCATATATCCTTTCTAATTGGTGTTTCTATTTTCTTAGGATATATTCTTAGAAGTGGGATTACTGGGTCAAATGGAAGTTCCATTTTTAATTTTTTGAGGAAATGCCATACTGTTCTCCACAGTGACTGCACCAGTCTGCATTCCCACCAGCAGTGCAGGAGGGTTCCTTTTTCTCCACATCTCTCCAGCACTTGTCGTTTGTTGATTTGTTGATGATAGCCATTCTGACAAGTGTGAGATGGTACCTTGTTGTTGTTTTGATTTGCATCTCTCGGTGATTAGTGACTGTGAGCATGTTTTCATATGTCTCTAGGTCTTTTGTATGTCCGCTTTCTAAAAGTGTCTCTTTAGGTCCTTTGCCCATTTTTTGATTGGGTTGTTTATCTTCCTTTTGTTAAGTTGTATGAGTTCCTTATAAATGTTGGATATTTAACCCTTATCAGAGATAACAGTGGCAAATATGTTTTCCCATGCTTTTCTGTTGTTTTGTTGACGTTTTTGTTTGTTTGTTTGTTTGTTTTGCTGTGCAGAAGCTTTTTATTTTGATGTAGTCCCATTTGTTTATTTTCTCCTTAGTTTCCATTGCCCTAGGAGCTGTATCAGTGAAAATATTGTTTCGGCATATGTCTGAGATTTTGCTGTGGATTCCTCTCAGATTTTTATGGTTTCCCATCTTAGGTTTAAGTCCTTTATCCATTTTGAGTTTATTTTTGTGTATGGTGTAAGTTGGTGGTCTAGTTTCATTTTTTTGCATGTATCTGTCTAATTTTCCCAATACCATTTATTGAAGAGACTGTCTTGACTCTATTGTATGTTCATGCCTCCTTTGTCAAATATTAATTGAGCATAGTGGTTTGGGTCAATTTCTGGGTTCTCTGTTCTGTTTCACTGGCCTATATGTCTGTTCTTGTGCCAGTACCAGGCAGTTTTGAGGACAGTGGCTTTGTAATATAGCTTGATATCTGGTATTGAGATCCCTCCAACTTTGTTCTTCTTTCTCAGGATTGCTGCAGCTATTTGGGGTCTATTTTTATTCCATATGAATTTTTGGAGAGTCCGTTCTAGGTCTGTGAAATATGCCATTGGTATTTTAATGCGGAGTGCATTGAATCTAGTAGCCTAATTTAAAAGAATAAAATAAACAGGCAAAATCAATTTTACTGTTCTATTTTACTTAATCCAGTGCGTCTAAAAAACTTAAAATTCTAACATGTAATGAATATAAAAATCATTGAGATATTTTACATTTTCTTCTTTGTTCCATCTTTAAAATCTATGTGTATCTTACACGCAAAGCACTTCAACTAGCTGCATTTCAAATTTTCAGTAGCCGCGTGTGGCTGGTGGTTACCATATAGTACAATCCAGGTTTAATGGTCTGTCCTGCTGCTAGCAGTGAGAGAAAGGAGGAGTTAAAGAGAGGAAGTGATAGCTATCTTACTCAGGAGACATGTTTAGGATAGGGTGCTATTTTAAGTATTAAAACATATGAAGACAAACATTTTATTTCACAAATGAGGGTATTGGGACCTAGTGGTGTTGAGCACCCTGCCTGAGAGCCTGGATGGCTAGAGTGATGGAGCTGGAAACAGAGCTCAGCTCCTCTTGGACTTTGAGTCCTTTTTCCTCTGTCCTGTGTGTCTTCTCTGGGAAAAGAAATCAGCAAACTATGTCAGAAAATTAACCTGGTTCTTCACAGGTTCATAGAGTCCTCTTTACTTTACAGGGAAATCCTTCGTTATTGAATGGAAAACTTTCATTGGATTTGTTTACTCAGGTGACCCCTCTTAATAGATGTTATATGAAGAACCACACTTTGGTGACATTGATGTAATAACATTGCACCTCATGATTTTATTGAAAGAAAACATTTTCCCCTAAGAGACACATGTGAATTGCTCTAAATGGATGTATAGTTTTGTGTTATATGTATCACAATTTCTACATGTAAAATTCAAGTATAACTCTACTATTTCTAGTTACTATTATATAGTACTAGAGGCCCGGTGCACAAATTCGTACATGGGTGGGTTCCCTCTGGGTGGCCTGCGGGGATCGGGCTGAAACCCGATCTAGTACACTACCTGCATCTCCTACCTGCTGCTCCCACTCATCCTGGCCCCACTGAGCCTGCCTCAGGCTCGCGCCCAATCAGTCCAATCGGGAGAGGCTCGCGCTGCTGCAGCAGCACTCCCAACTGTGAGCCCTGAGTCTGGCGCCCTCCCGAGTGGAGTGGCCTGTGGCATTGGGCCAAACCAACTCTCCGACATCCCCTGAGGGGTCCTGGATTGCGAGAGGATGCAGGCCAGGCTGAGGGACCCCACTGGTGCAGGATCGGGGCCAAGGAGGGACCGCAGGAAGGCTCCAGAGCGAGTCTGGCCCCGATCCTGCACCAGTGGGGTCCCTCAGCCTTGGGGCAATCAGGGCCGGCTGGCCAGGGAGGGATGTGGGAGGTTGGCCAGCCAGGGAGGGATGCAGGAGGACTCCAGGGCATGTCCTGCCCATCTCGCTCAGTCCCGATTAACTGGATCCCAGCAGCAAGCTAACCTACTGGTCTGAGAGTCTGCCCCCTGGTGGCCAGTGCACGTCACAGCAAGGGTTGAGCGGCCTTAGCATATCATTAGCATATTATTCTTTGATTCGTTGAACAGTCCACCAGTCACTGGATGACCAGACACTTAGCATATTAGGCTTTTATTATATAGGATGCCCTTAATACATTCTGTAAGTATGTAATGGTAGATGTTTTGCAAATTGTGCTCTGCAAAGGGAACACCATTTTTTTAAATGAATTCATTAAATTAATATACATTTCACCCTCATGGTATACCCAACAACCTGTTATGTTAGATGCTGAAACTAAAATTGAGGATTAGGTGGCAGGGTTTCTGCCTCATGGAGCTAGCATCTTATTTGAGAACACTGATGATTAATATATAGTTATAAACTGTGTTAAGTGTTGTAGTGAGGAAAAAGAAACCAGTGTACTGAAATAAAGAATTAGGAGATGGGGTTGCAGATTTAAGGTTCAGATGGTAAAAGGAAACAGCAGGTGCAGAGGCCATGGGGTGGAAAAGAGGTTGGGTGTTGGTTATAGTCACAGAAAGGAAATAACTGTGACTGATGCAGAGCACTTCAGCAACAGGGGCAGAAGCTTCTGGAGCTATAGGCAGGAATGAAGTAATCTAGGCTCTTGTTAATCACATTAAGGATATTCATTTTCCTATTGTCTAACAGGAAAATGTATTGAAGAGTTTTAAGGAGGGAAGTGATATGATCCAATTTATGTTAAACATTTTACTGTGGTTACTATGTGGAGAATGGGTTTCAGAAAAGCAAGAAATAGGAAGGCCACTGCGTAACTCTGGGTGAGGAGAGAGGAGATGGGGCCTGTATCTATCACAGGGAAAGATCTAGAAGGCACAGCACATTCAAATTTGACATAGAATAATCTTTGCATTGAAGTGCCTTAGAGAAAGCACTTATCTTTCTTGGGAAGGCAAAACCCCATGTGTGAAGTATATTCATAGTTCAGGCATTTCTGTGCTGAGCTACTCACTTGAAGAACTTGTATTGTTTCTCCTTGGTAATGTGATTTCAATCAATATGCTTTTCATGCAAGGCGCACATAATATACTATACTTATTCAACTCTGTTAGCAACTCCCACGAAAATATTTTTTTTAACATTCCTGGGGCAATGTATTCAAATTATGTGAGCCTTGAAAAGTCTTTTTGGTTTTGCTTTCTGGTGATCATTTATAAAAGGATTTAAGGGGTGGATACTCAAATCAGCCTTTCTTCCTCAGCAAGATTATTGGTAAGTGGTGAATAAGATTTGAATAGGGTGGCTTTTATAGCACAAAAGAATGTATTTATTTCACCCAAACACTGCAGTGATATTATGACATTGGGAGCATATTTTATTCATTTTAATTAATTCTTCTCAACATTCTGTAAGAGCCCCTTCTGTTTCTATCCTTTATGCCATTCATTACAGTCAGTATTTTTTAATTTATTATTTTGTTTTCTTTTTCTTAACTAAAATATAAATTTTGTGAAAGCAAAATTGTATTCGGTTTAAGGTTGTATCCCTAGGGACTCATAGAGTTCTTGGCACATAATAGGTGCTCGAAAAATATTTGTTAGATAAATGGGTGACTAAATGTACACTTGGAAACAAACTTTGATATTCCTCCTATGTCAAAACTCATTCACTATATTACTATTTGCCCAGTGTTACAGGAAGCAACCTCTTCTATTTGAATCACCCTCCGCCCCCTTTAACCCGCTTTATATTAAAGCAGGGTTTTTCAACTTCAGTATTGGCATTCGAGGCTGGACAATTCTTTGCTGTGTGTGCATGGCAGGGTGTTTGGCAGCATCCTTGGCCTCTACCCACCAGATACCAGTAAAACTCCCTCCCCAGGTTGTGACAAACAAAAATTCCTCCAGACATTGGCAAGTGCCTTCAGTTGAGAACTCTTGAAGAATTATTTTCACGATACACATATTAACAATGTTGAAAATACCTAGGTTCTGAGGCAGTTAATACTGAATTTTGTTCATTTTCGGTGGAATTTTGGCATGATTCCTGGACCATATGAAAAGAATATGTTTAGTTTTGTAATAAACTGCAAAACTGTCTTCTGACATGACTACCATTGCATTCCCAGCAGCAGTGTATGAGAGCTCCACAGTGTAGCCAGCATTTGGTGCAGTCAGTGTTGGCTATCCTAAGAGGTGTGTAGTGGTATCTCATTGTTGCTTTAAGTTGCATTTCTCTGGTAACTTATGCTATGGAGCATCATTTGACAGGCTCATTTTCTATCTGTATGTCTTTGGTGAGGTGTTTGTTAAGATCTTTGGCCCATTTTAAAATCAGATTACAGTTGAATATCAAGAGTCCTTTGTATATTTTGGATAACTTCTTTATCAATGTGTCTATTGAAAGTATTTTCTCCCTGTTTGTGGCTTTTTATCTCATTTTCTTTACATTATCTTTCACAGAGCAGAAGTTTTTTAATTTCAATGAAGTTCAGCTTATCAATTACTTCTTTCATGGATTGTGTCTTTGGTATTGTATCTAAAAAGGTATGATGATACCCAAGATCATCTAGGTTCCCTCCTATGCTGTATTCTAGACATTTTATAATTTTTTTGTTTTACATTAGGGTCTGTGATCCATTTGAAGTTAATTTTTGTGAAGGGTGTAATGTCTGTGTCTAGTAACTTTTTTTTTTTGCATGTGGATGTCCAGTTGTTCCAGCACCATTTTTTTGAAGAGACTATCCTTGCTGTATTGTGTTTTCTTTGCTCCCCTGTCAAAGATTAATTGTCTATGTTCCTGGAGGTCTATTTCTGCACTCTCCCTTTTGTTCCATTGATTTCTTTGTCAATGCTTTTGCCAAAAGCACACTGTCTTGATTACCATAGCTTTATAGTCAGTCTTGAAGTCAGGTAGTCTCCATCTTCTGACTTTATTGTTCTCTTTTAGTATCGTGTTGTGTTGGCTTTTCTGGGTCTTTGTACTCTCGTATAAACTTGATTTGTAGATATCCAAAAAATGACTTGCTGGGATTTTGATTGAGATCATATTGAATGTACAAATTGAGTTGGGGAGCATGGCTTTTCTAAGTAAGGATAAGGGAAGATAGCCAGAATCTTTTTGTGTAATAGGGCTTTTAGTGAGATGTTTACATTACTATTTCCAGATAAAACTCTGCATTAAACATGAAAAAGGAAGTGGCATTTGAAGGGGAAAATATGTCATATCTCACATAATTTCCAAGGCAAAATGTGATCATCAAAGCAAATGACCAGATAGATAGCTTATGAGGCTTGTTTTTTCTAAAGAAACATAAAAGTTTAAGGAAACATTTGAGTGGCATTAGAGAGAGAACGACTTCAAAGCTTATAGCACTATTAATCATTCTTCCACCAACTATTTTGTTTTACAACTTTTACTAGTAAAGAAAGAAATCATAATTCTATTTTGTAAGAATGTCTGGATGCTTTCAAACACAGAGTTAAGTTACACAAATATGCTACTGGCATTCAATAGACTAATTATCATACAAAAATCAGTAGTGTTGCTACCGCATCCTCCCTGCTCACCACAATACCATTTTTTAACTCATGTAGTTCACATATTAGTCTACATTAAAATTATTTTACAATATGATTTTAAGTTAAGGTATTATAAGTGAAAGCAAATGGCACAATAATGCACAAATAAATCCAAAATTATATAATTTATTGTCTTATACTAAATCCTCAGTGGTATTTTTAATTCAGCTGCTTTGGGGAATCACACCGTAGCCTCTCTTTTGTTGCCATAGAAAGTTCTGATTATCTTTCTCTTGAAGTTCCTTGATAAAAAGGACTTCCATTGTATGTTCCAAATATTAGATTTTAGAGAGAAATCTTTCAGTAAGTATTTTGTCATGAAATTGAGAAAAGTATCTTTGATGAATCATTGTCACCGCATTGCATCAAGCTGACCTGTTTAAATGTTTAATATGGTAGGGATTATTTTCTATTTCGAGCTCATAAAAACCTACTTTCAGCCACATTTATGGGCAAGGTGCTGCTTTTCCAAACGCACCAGCCCATTCATTTAGTTATACCTCATGGCACTGTAAGGAAGTAAACTGCTTAATCATTGTAAACAAGCTAAAATTTTTCATTTTCAGAAGAAACTAAAGTTAAATTTTTATTTAATTAACATGGCCCTTTGTCCTCTATTAACTTGGGGGATAAGAAAACGCACATAATAAATTGTCTTTGATAATGCCATTTATTTGAAGGCTGAAAATGTAAGAACATATTGGAGGTGGTTGACTACCTTCCAAATGCATCTGTGTAGGGACTGTTCTGTTTTTCAAAGTCAGGTAGTTAGTTAGGTTATTAGGGATGATGGGCTAGTCTCTCTGAATCAATTAGGTATCCATATAATTTTTGTCTTCAAAATTGAAGCTTCCATTAGGAAACATTATTATTTTTAAGTTGATATCTGGTAATACACTGAGCAAACAGAGACTCTCATTCGCCTTTCCTAGTAATTTTAGGACTGCTAAAAAGATGGTGCACATCTTTGCAAATCCTGGTAAGGCAGTTCAGTACCTGTCCCATCTATTGGGCAGAATGAAGTCTGTAGAACAAGATGTTGTCTTAGACTACTAAAGCAGATGATGTCAAAATTGGATTGGAAATGGAAACTTCCTGTTTTCCAGTAACAGGCTTAGATGACTCATTAGGCTTGAATGAGATTCTTTGAATGGGGGTGACTACAATGCTGTTCTCCTCTGCATGTCCACGTGAAAAGCTTATGCTTACAAGAAAACAATGGGCATATCTTTTGAAAAAATATATAGATGAGACAAATCACTGAAGAATTACCCATGGTCACTAAATCTATGAAAAATCCATTTATCAAAATTAAATAAGCTTCAAATGATATGATTGGAATTAATCTTTATAGTCAGTAATAGGGGACTTGGAAAGCTAAATTCTTTTGTATGCTGGAACACTAAGCAGCCATTAAAATGTTCTTATAGATGAGCAACTAATAGGAAGGAGAAAATGTTCATGATATTACTAGTTTAATAGATATGGATGCCATCCCACTTAACAATTGTTATTGTATTTAGATATATGACTATAGCTATTCATACATGCACACAAAGAACCAAAGCTGACTGTATTCATGCTAGTATTAACAGTATTTGTTTGTGTGTATTAGAATATGGGTAATTTTTATTTTATTCTTTTTAATAACTAGATTTTTCATGTTTTCTGAAACAAACACATTTTTGTCATAAAAAAGTTATAAAGGATGAGAGATTATTTTTTGCCTATCAAGTTGGAAAATATATATTTTTAATAATAAAATATTGGTAAAACTTTAGGGAACTATATTGTTAAAGAGAGTTTAAGGTAATATAATCTTCCCAGATAGATATAAAGTCCACAGTGTACCTCAGAAGTGTTCAGCCAGCAATTTCAAAATAGGGGTTTTATTCTAAGAAAATAATCAGAGAATTTTACAAACATTTACTTATAATACACTTTCATTGTACTTACTACATGTTAAACACCTCATGAAATATCTTCACCCTTTAGGGCATCAGGCCTCAAAGGGGCATTTAGGATTTCTATAGAAAGAGCATAAGATATAGATTTCTAAGACAAAAGTCTGAGTCTAAAGTTTTCCACCAATTAGCTTTATAACTTGAGCAAGTCTAAGTCTTCTGAGTCCTTATATTCATTCATTTATTCATTCAACAAATATTGACTAAATTTGACAGGAACTATTCTAAGCCTCAAGGATAAACCAGCAAACAAAACAAAGTTACTCTTCTCATTCTAGTAGAGTGAAACTGACACTATATCCTATATAATAAAGATGTAATATGCAAATGGTCATTACAGCGTGAAGCGTAATGACCGACCAAGTAATGACCAGGATCACGGATCAGCAGGAGGGTGGAGCAGTGAGCTACAAGCAGGCAGCAGAGAGCTACAGGAGGGGGAAGGGCAGCAAGCTATGAGGGGGAGGCGGGGGGAGGGGCGGAGGGCGGGGGGAGCTACAGGAGGGTGGGGCAGCGGGCAGAGAGCTACTGGAGGGTGTGCAGGGATACTAGTAAATACACAAATACATAACATGCCAGATGGAGTGAAACACTTTGATGAAAACTTAAACCAGCAAGGAAATAGGAGTGGCTAGAAGGCAAAGTGGAAGATGGTTGCTGTTTTATAAAGAGTTGCCAAAGAAAGACCGATGTGGTGACAGTTGAGGAAGTCTTGAAGGAAATGAGAGACTGTAATAGTAAACGCCTTACTTCCTTCACTGGGTTGTTAGAATTGTGTGATAGGGTTTTGCAAATGTAGAATGGTATCTTCTCTGTAGTTCTGTGAAGCTCTTTTTGTCTTTTCTAAGACAGGGCCTGAGTTTAGCTCCCTCTACCTAAGAGCATTCTCCCTTTGGAGATGGAGTAGACATTGAAAATAAATGGAACGAGAATAATAGAACTTCTCTCAGAGCCAGAATGGTCAGGCCATTTCCATTCTGCCTAAGTGAACCTAATGAAATACTAGTACACATGATAACATTCCCTCTAGGCAGCTGTGCCCTTGGCATCAGTGAGTGCCCCTTTAGGTCCCTTTTATTTTAACCATAAATATATTCCCCCAAAAAAGTAAGAATTGGCCCCAAACAAAAATCCACACAACCTAAAAGTTCACTGGTATCAGGTCATCAAATATCACTAAAAAAGGTCACCTACCAATTGCCTCTGTACCCCTTGCCTAATATCTTTAGTAAATTCAGTTCATTTTAATCTCGCCTAGATATTTATCTGTGAATTTGTCTCTCTTCAGCCATCCTGATATGAATATTCAATCATAAGAAAGGAAAAGGAAAGTTTCTGAAAACGGTTGCATATTAATTTCAATACTTTCTCATTCAGCCCAGGTGCTGGAGCCCTGGCCACACTTGCCAAGTTTCTCAGGGTTTCGTTCTTGGGCCGTGTGATTTCCCTCAGGTGTTGATGGGGCTCAAGTGAGAGGGAATATGAGAGCACGAGGCCTAGTGCTGGCTGTAGACCAGCTCCAAGCTCGGGCTTGGTGTTTATGCAGGTGTGCCTCCTCTTCCTGTCTGTGGATCTTCAGTTATAAAAAGGAAGCTATAAAATGTGTCAGGAATAAGAGAAAGCCAAGAATGAAATGAAAATTTCTGAATTATTTAAAGATGTCTTCTATCTATGACCTTTTTTTGTTTGTTTGTTTGTCTTTCACAGATTGTATTACATGTTTATAATGAACTAGAGGCTCTGTGCATGAAATTTGTGCATGGGTAGGGTCCCTAGGCCTGGCCAGTGATGAGGGCTGATCTGCAGGGCTACCAGTGGGGCAATCAGGGGGCCCCCGCTGGCACCCGCCTTGGCTGGCCTGGGGCCTGCAGGCTGGGGGCAGCTCCTGCATTGAGCATCTGCCCCCTGATTGTCAGTGCACGTCATAGTGATCAGTTGTTTTGCCATTCGGTCAATTTGCATATTAGGTTTTCATTATATAGGACAAGCAGAAAGGGTCTGTTCTAGTGTTTGCTCAAGAAATATGACTTGATTTTAAGTAGAAAGGAAAGAAGAGAGGACGAAGGAAAGGAGACACAAAACAAAGGAGGGAGGGAAGAGGGCTGTTGTAATATGTAGCACTTAAGAAAATAAATGTTAATATGGAACTTTTTAAAGAATGCTAATTACTTAATGCCCCCCTATTTTTGTCAATAGAGGCAACAGAGTTAAGTGCTACAGTCAGTGCAAGTAGCCAAACAGTTTATAATATGTTGATCACTCTCCTTTATTCCCTGCACTGATGTCACATATATAGTGAGACCTTTTGCATTTATTGTTTACATATAAACATGTACCCAGTAGTATGCATCTGTGTAGCCACATGCTTAATACAATATCTGGCTGACAGTGCTCAATTAATATTTTTGAGATTAATTTATTATTGTAATCAAACCTATGGATTTTCTTTAAAAAGGCAGGCAACACAATATTTGAGATTAATTCATTATTGTAATCAAACCTGTGGATTTTCTTTAGAAAGATGTGCAGCACAGTGTGAAGGGATGAATTCTGGAGTCAAATTGCCTTGTTTGAACCTTGGCTCCTCCACCCATTACCTGTGACCTTCAACCTGTTACTTGACCTTTCTGTGGTTCCAATTTCCCATCTGTAAACTGAGAAAAATATTGCCTACAGCAAAGGATTATAGTGATAAATAAATTATGTATAAAAATACTTAGAAAAGTGATTAGCATACAGTAAGTACTAGAATAATGGTGACTGTTATTTAATTAGGAATTGAATAAGTCACATTCTAAAATGAGAACCCTATGCAATGATCTATTTCATTAAATGTAGACTGAATAATATTAATAGTATGTATAAGGTGCTGCTATAAACTGAATTTTTTCTTCATTGGGGAATTGGTGAACACCATTAGCCAGTGGGAACAGTGACATTATTTCTGTTCTACTCAGAACATTTTGCTTTGTCTTAGTCCAATTGATCCTTCTCTGCATGCCCCACCCTCTTCTGGAATAGCACTGTTACTTCGTTTTGGGGCCGAGTTTTTGTCACTGCTTCTGCAAATGCTCCAAATTCTTTGTCAGTCCAATATTAGGCAATTTCTAAGGCAACTTTGTTCTCTTTTAACATGTCCTGGAAATGCATGCTCTTACTTAAAAAACAAAAAACACAACTAACCTGGGAATGCTTTCATTTCTTTCAAACTTGAGTAGTTTTTGCTTTTGTGTCTTCTCTGTTGTTTCCTTTACAATAGTGCGGAAGAAAAACCAATGCATTCCCTTTGTAGAGTAGAATGAAGTTTTTGATTGGGTTATGAACTAAAAAGAGATCCTTCATTGCTTAGCACTATGGCACTTTCAGCTTAAATATCATCAAACTGTACTTTATCTGCAATAGCTTATCTAATTTTTAGCCTCTTCATAATGCATATTTTTAGGCTACATAGTGATGGGGCATGGGGAAATTTCGTGAGTATTGCTTATCTCTGTGAGCACCCTGGGGGCATAGATAAAATCTGAATCAATTTATTATCATTCATGTCTAGCAGAGTGTTTGCATTGGTGTGTTGAATTGAAGGGGTAACATAGGATGCTATGTCCTTGGGAACACCTATGGGTTACCCAGCCAGAATAATACATTTTAATGGATTTGGCTCAATATCAACAGAAGTAGATCAGATGCTAAGGGTGAAGATGAATTTAAGAATATCAGAACTCAATCTCTCAAATTGGTTTCTAGCTCCTTAGGAAAAAGTGGTATACTTGTAGTAATTCTTACTGCTATGGTGAGCAGGTGTTCTCAGTTTCAAAGGTCTTGTGTATGTTAGTAGCTCCCATGGTTTCCATTCACAATTACTGTCTGTTTCACTCTCTTTAGGACCCTGTACTACTGTGCTTTATATATGGTGGCTCTTATTATTTTCTCCTGGAAAATAGACTACATAATGCTTGAAAGCATTAACTTGGAAGTCAGTTAGGTCTGGATTTGTAAAGGTTCTTGGTGTACTGTTCTATGAATATGAGAGAAACTGAGAAAGACTGCCTTTGCCATCAGTTATTCATCTAAAAATTATGATAATACTAGAGCAGAGGATGCTCATTATTAAAGAAAATTTGACATAGAAAAGGGTCAATTGATTTAAAAGAAGAACCTCATCTATAATAATAAAAGCGTAATATGCTAATTACACCAGACAGCCAAACAACCTTCCGGACAAAGCCAGGTCTGCGAGGGCTGAGTCCCTTGCACAAATCTCATGCATCAGGCCTCTAGTTTTATAATAATAAACAAGTTTATTTAGGACTTTCTCTTGAAATAAAGTTATGTAAATGAGCATATTTTGTCTAATATGAAACATTTCATATTTGTAACTATGTGCTACTGCTGTTTTTAGAGCTGAGAAGAATATTTGAATGGGAATTAATCTTTCAGGTCAGTGTGTAAGTGAATATTTTGTATTATCAAAGTCTTTGCTGCCTGATGTGACCTTGTAGGCATAGGGACTTGGACAATAAATTTTCAAATTAAAAAAACTTGCCTGAAGTTATTATGTGGATTAACTAATATGCACAGGACACATTTTCCGTAATGTTGGATAAATGAGAGCCATTATGTAATAGTAAGCATGCATCTCCACTGGATCCCAAGACACTTACCTACCTGAGAAAAATGATGGCTTTAAAAAGTGTCTGCATTTTTAAGGCTTTAGAAATTGCATTTAGCTCTTCTGATTTAAAAAAAAAATGTTTAGTTTATGGAAAAATTTGAATTTATTCATCAGCACTACAAAAGTCAGTAATTCATTACATGAGCTGTTTATTGGTAGTACCATTCCTACTCTCTCTCCCTCCTTCCGTGGCCTGATTTCTTCCTCTCTCAATGTTCTCTCCCAAGGAAAACAGTTCAGGCACATGAGTCTCGGAAATGCAGAGTACGATTGAAAATTGAGATTATTCATGAGTCAGTGGTAAAAGTCTGATGAAAGTATGCACTGCCTACTTGTTGAAACTAGATGGGTTATGCAGGAAAAATGTGAGCACAACAACTTGCTTGTTTTCTAACTCTCCTGGCTTCATGTGGCAGACACATTCTTTCTTCATTCAGGTATTTAATTATAATCCCCTACTGGACCTGTGCTTTCCTCCAGGTTTTGTTATAGTTACCAGTAGGTATGTGGTACCTGATTGCATGTACTGGCAAGAGACCCTTAAAAAATAACTGGTAAAATAATTAGGGTTATAGTTCTTTGGTGTTGGTAGCTAGTCAGTCAAATATATGGCTAAATTGAGTTCTCTTCCATTACATTCACACACAGTGTGCAAGGAACAATATGCTAATTTCTAGACCCTTGTCTCAAATTGTGAAAATTCTATTTTAAGACCAATGTACAGCAAGATGATCCAAGAGGCAAAGTGCATAATTTAATATTTTAATATTAACTTAATTATGAATGACTAGTATGAAGCTACATACTAAAAGACATGCTCTTTACTTCTTTTCCACTTAATATTATTTTTAGTTTTAATCATGTAAACCAACTTAAAAGTTAACTACCCATATTTAACAGAATTAACCTTTCTCTATATTTTCTTCAGATTGCATTTTTGTAAAGGAATAAAATGTTACAAACACAGTGAAGCTCTATCCTCTCCTTTCCACATTTGAGTTAACTATTCCTGAAGTTGGTGTATTTAATATTCAGGCATGATTTTTTATATATTTATATATATGTGTGTACCCATACACAAATAAGTGTATGTTTTAAAAGTTTAATAAATTTCATCATGATCTATAACTCCTTTCAGAGTTTGCTTTTATCACTCAGTATTATGTTTTAAAATTTTATCAATGTTAATACATTTAAAATTTAGTTCACTGATTTTCAGTGCTTTATAATATTACATTACATAAAACCAGGTTATGAGATATTAAATTTTAATATTTTTTAGAGCATGAGAGAGGAAGGGGGGGAGAGATAGAGAGAGACACACACACACATAGAGAAAAACATCCATTTGTTGCTTCACTTATTTATGCATTCATTGGTTGACTCTTGTATGTGCTCTGACTGGAGATCGAACCCACAACCTTGGCATATTGGGAATGGCGCTCTAACCAACTGAGCTACCCAGCCAGGGCCAAGAGATCTTAAATTATTGAATGCCTCCAAGTTTCGGGCATCATGATAGATATTTGATTTTTGTCAGAGGTTAAACCTTAATTTGATGGTATTTTACTGATTGATGAGGCTAGAATAGGAAAAAAATTAGGTTTTTGCCCAGCAAAACCTACCATTTCTGAGCTTACTGAATGTCCTCTTAATCTGTTTGCAAACCAATAGTTCATTGCCAAGTTTGTCTATTTCCTGGAGCACTTTGGTAACTACTCCTACCAGAAGCCTGCTCATTCTTCTAATATTCAAGCTGGACATCTGCTTCCCTAAGTTCACAAATTTGTTAGGCATATTTTCTATCTCCAAGTTATCACAGGCAACATTTTTAAACAAATATTTTACCTAGCCTCCTATAGTAGTTTATTGTCATTCACCACCTGATCTGAAAACCAGTGCTACATATATTGGGGTTTTGGCATAACAGTACTTTAATTCTAGGTACCCATTTCTATATACTGATCTTTTGCCAAAGTATTGCATAACAATCCATCACAATAGTCAGTGTCTTATACCAATCATCAATCATTCTTGCATTCACATTGGATTTTCACAGCTAGAGACTGGCTGCTCTAGTCTGGATTTGGCTAGGCTGGATTGCAAACTGCAGGTTGAATCCAGTTCTGTTACACATGCCTTTTTTTTTTTTCTTCCTTAGACCATGGACTCATTGGGACTTGACCTTTTCTTGGTAATCACAGAAGCCCCAAAGAAATCAGTCAGTAACACAAGCACCATCTGTTTACATCATGTCTGCTATCATCCCATTGGTTAAAGCCTAAGGTCAAGAGGCAGGAAAGGGTACCTAAAGTCTCATGGCAAATGATGTACAGGGGGAGGAGTAAAGAATGAAGACAAATAATGTGATAGCCCACAAGAAGAAAGAATATTTTAATTGATTGCCTCCTGTGTGCCTGATACTGCAATAGGTGCTTTACATACACACACATAATTCTCCGGCCTCCATCATGAGCTATGTATCATTATCTCAATGTTTCAAACAAGAAAGCTAAGACTTAGAAGAGGTAACTAATTTGCTTAGGAAGTAGAAAAGTCAGGAATTGTATCCATATCTTTAGGTTTCCAGAATTATGCTCTTTCTAATAAAAACCTTACAACTTCAATTATTTCCCAAAACTTTAATGTAAAAAATTAGATATAGTCATAGAACATTAATACTACTAATAATAGTGCTAATAAATAGTAGTACTAATTAGTATGTGTAATATGTATCCTTTAGAGACAGGTTATCCTCACTGCTTTTCTTGTGAGAAACAGATAAACATAATTATCCATTTGGGACCAAAGAAAATGAAGACAGGAAAGGCAAATGGACCAAGCTTAGAGTCAGAATAAGAAATCTGAATTTGCATTTTCTTTTTTAATGTTTTTCAAGCATGTGGCTGTCCCTCTTCATTAAAATGTCAGTGGCAAAATATATAATATTATTATATTGATGAAACTGGTGTGCATTGGTAAAGAACTCTGCCTTCTCTGTTCACAAAGGAATCTTCAGGAAGAAAACAGAAAAAAAATCTTAGGTCCCCAAATTTCTTCTTTGATAGTAATAAAGTGATTAGTGATATGTTATAAACAAGAAAGCACAAAGCATGCTTATGGAACTAGAGCAGCACGTGTTTATAGACAACTCACCAGAGGTGTCTGATTAGATTAGCAAAGTATGTATACCATGTTGGCTGCATATTGGCATATTTGTTCTGGTGGGGGAGGTCATCCTATCTAATAAAAGGGTAATATGCAAATTAACTATCACTCCATCACAAAGATGGCAGTGCCCATAGCCACAAGATGGCGGCACCCAGTCCTCTCAGCCCCGCTGGAGTCCCCCAGTCCTGGGGGGGCAGCTGCTGAGAGCGGGCAGCATGAGCAGCCTGGCGGAATGCTTGCTACGTCGCCGCACCCGGCTTGGGCTGGCCCCCCAGAGCCGGAACAGACACAGACAGGGACAGGGGGATTGGCCTGCCGCCTCCGTGGCCAAGCACAGGCCTGGAGAGGAGACGGTGGGCCTGCCTCCTGAAGAATAAACGTGGGTCCCTCCCGCCTCCCGTGGAAGCAGCGCAGCTCCCGGTGGGAGTAGCCAATGGGCTACTAGTTTAAAATAAAATATGCAGAGGTCGTTGAGGTTGATTTTCTGTGCTGCAGAACTCATGAACAGTGTGAATCTGATGTAATCTATCCGACTGCCAAATAGATACCTGTATACCTCTAACCTTCCTTGAAAGAGGAGATTCAGACTCAGGTGCCTAAACTGTACTGGCCTTTAGGATTAGCTTCTGTGATAACCACTGAATATACAAAATGTCAGAATCAGTACTGAAATTGTTATGACTTCTGAGAAAATGGTAGAGTCATTGGAAATAAGAACTGTTGGAAATTTAAAAAAAAGTTTTACTGTGTATTTTGATAACTACATATTTCTTTCTCAATTAAGTATTTTCTTTAATGAGGAACCATTAACCTTTTGCACTTGGATGTCAAGTGTGACTCGATACAGTTAGCATCGGTAGCAGGAATCGAGAAAAAGCAAGTGAGTGCAAAGGGTTAAAGTGGAATAATCACAGAAACTTAACTCTAATTTTAGAGAAAAATAAGGGATATTTCTTTGTATATCCTTAAACAGAAAAGAGAAAACAAATAATGAGAAAATTCAATGCAAGCTACCTTATAACTATCTGTGAAACATGGAAGTAGAGAAAATGAAACTGAAGAGAAGACTAAAATCTGTCTTGGAGAAATGGATAATGTAGGAAGAGATTAAGAAAAAAGTCTACTTTGGTGTTTAGTTCATCATTTCATTTTGCAAAAGCAGACATGTGTTATTTCCTGAGATGTGAAGCATCTGAACACACTTCATTTTGTCTCTAAAAAAGGGACAAACAACCTTATATAAGAAGGCAAGTAACTATTTGCAAGCTGCCATGGAGGACCTTTCAGGATAAATAATGTTCCAAAGTCTAACCTTCTATATCCATAATCGCTAAACCATGACTCAATGTTAGCCAGCTTTATTCTGATCAACCGTAGAAGGTTGCACTGTATTCCTTTCAGAATAGCCCTAATTTCCTCAGGACCATCTATCCTGGGCCATCCAGGAGCCAGAATGCATGTACACTGATTCTGAGCCTAGGCACCAACCACAGAGCATATTATACACATTTGGTCAATTGCTCTCCATTATATAATGCCCCAGGATAAACTTTCCATGCCTTTAAAGCACTTAAATGTCACATTAACTCCTTTTGATAACATCAGATGTTAGGAGATTCATCATCCCATATAACCCTGTTATTATTTAAAAATGCTCATAGATCCTATGATTAAACTAGGCCATAAAGAGTAACATAGATACTTATTGATAAATGGTTGTTCTTCCCATTGCAGCATTGTTTTTTTGAAATGTAATTTGAAATGATCACATGCCTATATCTAGAAACACTATAAGAAGACCTGTGAAAACCAACTTGTCACTGTATTTATTGTCAGGATGTTGTTTATCACATTACTGTTCCATTCTCAAAAACACTCCACAGAAGAAACTTCTCTTCAGTTTCATTAAAGAAAATAGAGTGTAATTTTTCTTTACATGACTATCAATTTGTATTTGCTTTACAGACACTATCCATTTTCTAAAACATTTGCCCCTTGATTCAGGGTTAGTGCACAGGTTTTAGGCCATGCAATGTATAGCATATACTAACCTCCTTTGTATTTCATTTTGTTTTCCTTTCCTCATTTTCTTCCATCTCAGCCATCTTACCTTTATTTATTTTACTTTCCTAATCTTTAAAACAAATCTTACATTAAACTCTCCTTAAAACAAAGAAAGGTAAAAATTAATTTTATCACTGATTACTAGAAGAAATCATAATCACTGATATTGATTTTCTTGATATTCAGTAATTTAATATGCTGCCCACCTGACCAGAAGTAAATGAAGCTCACCAGGGCACCATTGTGCAAGGCTTGCTCCTTGTCTGGTCTGCACATTGTGGGTGCCAGAAACTTCTCCCCAGTTCTCAGTTAACTCAAGACGTGTATCATAGCTCATAGCCATCTTTAAAATTGCTAGATGCTATTTTTGATAACATAAACATTGAGAATACACAAACCCATGATGTAGAATAAATTATGTTATAATTACGAAACTTCAAGCGAATATAAACTTGTCGAGAGCAGACCAGTGATTACACAGCTTCTAGTATTGATTGCCAATTAACAGTTAATGTGCGAATCCTGCTCATAAGGAATTCGTGAAAATCAGTCAGTTGAAAGGACCCATTTTATTAGTCAACAAGTATTTTTAATTTGTGTAAACATATAAAACTATGTGGTCATTGAGAGTATTGTTTATATTATTTATATTGGAAACATAATTATTAGAGTATCTATTTCAAGACAATGTCTTTTACTGATTTGGGGAAAAATCTAGTTTGTGTCTTTGTGTTTCTCTAATGCTGGAAGGGTGGGTGTTTGAATTATGTGCTCAGAGCAGATCAGACTCATAGGACCCTCAGAGTTCGAGTAACCACAAACAGCTACCTTTAAAGGAATAGACACTTTTATGTTTTTTCCGCATCTTTGAATTCTTCTTATTGTCTACCATGAAAGACATATTTAAAATAATTGATTTGAAGTTAGCGTAGCAACAGCTTTCCTCACATTTCCAAGTAATGTTGTGATCCGAATGGCTGTGGGCAGTTATGTAAAGCCCAGTGTATGTGTCGCAAAGCATTTGTGGGTTCTAGCTTTACTGAAATTGTTAGTTTTCGTAATATTTGAAAAAATTAATCTTAACAGTTTGTGATGGTGCCTTATTATAACTCTCTTATTTATAATTTTTTAGATATTTCTCATGTTTGAGGCCACTTGATATCATTGGCTCTAGTTCTCTTGTTGGCCATGACTTTTTGTAAATGATAAGGCCTAGAAAGATACATGTTATAGAAGGTATTAAGTTTTTTGTTTTTTTTTTGTATTTCTGTCATTTAGTCTCAGTTTTGCAAAGGCTCTCTCCTTTGCCTGTTTGTATTTTTGCTTTCTTTAGAAATAAATTCTTTTTCTGTAAATCTCAAATTATAAAAAGCAAACATGTGCATTTATTTACATACCAATGAGTTATAGGAAAGCATAAAAATTTTTCATGTATCTACATATCTATGTTAAATATATCAATTTTAAATGTAATATAGCTACTTGTTAAGTCTATTCTGTATATAGGGACATCTAGATATATTTAACTTTTTAAAGCAAAATTTTAAATGTTCAAAAGAGCATACAGTGAAATATTTCCTCAGCCAACTAGTTTTCCTCTCAGAGACAACCCCTGTTAGTACTTATGTATCCTTCTGGAGCTAGTCAGTGTATACACAGGCATACATGTGTGTTTTTCCTCTTTTTTATAAAAATGCAGCAAACTATAGATTTTATTCTTTACCTTGTTTTTATTTCCCATAAAAATATGTCTGATTTTGTGTATATCTATCTATTAGGTATCTATCTATCTATCTATCTGCATACAAGGGCCTTCATCATTTCTATAGCTGCTATATAACATTTTATTATATAGATGTACCCTAATTTAGTTAATCAGCCCTGTCTTGATAAGTATTTGATTATTTGCAATATTCTGCTATTACAAATTATACTTTTGCACATGTAAAATGTATTACTAAGATAAATTTCTAAAAATGGAAAGTAATTTTTAATATGATAGATTTTTGCAAATTGTCACCTGTAGGAGTTTCATCAATTTTTTTACACTACCATTAGCCATATATTATTATAAATGAGATTAAACTGTTTTTGCATGTTTGCACATTTAATTCTCTTTTTAAAATATTCATTTTTATTTGATTTCTAGGAACTTTTACTACATTAAGAAAATGAGCCTTTGTCTATGATACCTATTGCTAATATATTTTCTAATTTGTTGTTTTTCTTTGACAGTTTATTCTATCACACACATACATGTGTATGGTGAGTGTGTATATGTGTGTGTGGTGTGTGTGTACTATCTCTCTATGTATATATAAAAGAGATACACAGATATTGGTGGTGTTTCTAGAGTTGAAATTTTCATTTTTTCCCCCTCTCTTATTGTGGATTCTGAGTTTTGTATCATATCTGGGGAGGTATTTCACATTCTGAAATTATTAAAAGATGTTTTTCATGGTTTCTTCTAGTACTTTTATGTTTTCTTTTTCCACTTTAACATCATTGATCCATCTGGTATAAGATGTAAGGCTAATTACTTCTGCATGTTGCTTTTTCTGTATAAAGTACATAATAAGCTTGTCTAATTGGGGGAAAATATCCCAAGAAGTTAAATTTCTGCATTGACTTAGTAAAAACTGACATCTTTAGCCTTTTCCTGTGGGAGCCACCGAGTTGAGAGGAGTGTGGCCTTCTCGCCACACCATGACGTATGCTCATCCATTGACATCGGTGTACACAGAGCCTGCTGTGTTCAAGACTCCCATTTGACCAGATATTGTGAACTTTGTTCATACCAACTTGCGCCAAATAAATAGACAGCCCTATCCGGTCAGTGAAGTGGCAGGTCATCAAACCAATGCTGAGTCTTGGGGTACTGGCAGAGCTATGGCTCAAATTCCCAGAGTTTATGGTGGTGAGATTCATCATTATGGCCAGGGTGGTTTGGGATGTGTGTTGTGGGGGCCACATGTTTGCACCAACCAAAACCTGGCACCATTGGCACCACAGAGTGAACACAACACAGAAGCAATACACATCTGCTCTGCCCCGGCTGTCTCAGCCCTACCAGCACTAGTCATGTCTAAAGGTCATCATATTGAGGAAGTTCCTGGACATCCTTTGGTGGTTGAAGATAAAGTTGAAGGCTACAAGAAAACCAAGGAGGCTCTTATGCTTCTTAAGAAACTTAAGGCCTGGAATGATATCAAAAAGGTCTCTGCCCCTCCGTGAATGAGAGCTGGCAAGGGCAACATGAGAAACCATTGTATCCAGTGCAGGGGACTTTGCATCATCTATAAGGAAGACAATGGTATCATCAAAGCCTTCAGAAACATCCCTGGAATTACTCTACTTAATGTTAAGCAAACTGAACATTTTGAAACTTGCTCCTGGTGGCATGTGGACATGTTTCTGAGTTTGGACTGAAAGTGCTTCCAGCAAGTTAGAGGATTTGTATGGCACCTGGAGTAAAGCTGCCGCCCTCAAGAGTAACTACCACCTTCCCATGCATAAGATGCTCAACACAGACCTGAGCAGAATCTTGAAAAGCCCAGAGACTCAACGAGCCCACCAAGCACCACACAAGTAGGTTCATCACAGAGTCCTGAAGAAGAACTGGAAAATCTGAAAATCGTGTTGAAGCTAAGCCCCTATAAACCCCGGCCCATGCACCGGAACCCCATTCTTCTTCGGGCCAAGAACCACAGCTTGGGCTGGATAAAGCAGCAGCAGCGCTAGAAGCCAAAGCAGATGAGAAGGGGTTCCAGGCAAGAAGCCTGTGGTAGGGACGAAAGGAAAGAAGGCTGTTGGCCTCATGAAGCAGAAGCCTTTGGTGGGAAAAGAGGCTGCAGCTACCAAGAAACCAGCAGCTGAGAAGCCTGCAGAAAGGAAACCCACCTCAGAAGAGAAGAAACCTGTGGCATAAACTTAAATGTGCTTATTCCATAAAGGTCAAATCACTTTGGACAGCTAATTTTGATTAAAAAATCGAATCAAAGGCAGTAAGGAACATGAAAAAGAATTTGACTTTTTAAAATAATTTAAATATTTTAATCAATATATATGTCCCAATTCTTCTCCAAGCAATGTTTTATTCAAATAGATCTTCCAAATTCAGGTTAAATTTAATGTAGCTACTTCTTATTTTTGTTTCAATTTTATGGAGAAGGTTCTTTTTTTTTTAACCATTACTGGTGATTATATATATAAAATGGATTATCATATATGTATGGATATTATTGATTCTTTTAATTAATTTTGTATCCAGTTGCCTTCATATATTTTTTTCTCATTTTTCACAAACATTCAGTTGATTCCCTTGAACATTATAGGTAAGCAATCATATTTGCTCATAAGTTTACCTTCCCAAAGTAGTCAGCATTAGTTGGCTTCTGAAATAAACAGTAAATCTCAGTGACTTAACTAAATAAAGTTTTATTTTACTACATGCACAAATACAGTATGATAGGGTCAGACAGCTCTACTCAAGGAGTAATTCAGGAATATAAGCTTCTTCTATTTTCTATTTCCATCATCTTAGGGCATGGGTTTTTAATTTTTATTTTTTATTTCTTTTTACTGTACAGGGCTAGACAGTTAATATTTTAAGCTTTGCTGACCATGCGATCTCTATCACAACTTCTCAATAATTGTTGTAGCTTGAAAACAACCACAGACAATACGTAAATGAAAAAGCATGGCTGTGCAATAAAACCTAATTAACAACAGGTGGGGGCCAAATCTGGCTCATGAGCCATAGTTTGCCAACTCCCATTCTCAGGCCTCAGAATGCTACACTGGTTTTTCTGTATCCAGCAGGCAGATGTGGGAAGAAAGAATCAAGATGACATGGAATGTTTTTATTAGACAGACTTGGAATTAGTACACCTCACTTCTGCTCATGTTCTGCTTTGTAGAACTCAATTATATGACCTTACCTATTGGGAAATTTAGCTTATATATGTACACAAGAAAAGTAAGAAAAATAGATATGGTGATCATCCAGCTGTTTCTACTATATTTTGCTTGACAACCTTTAGAAGAATAATTTATTTTGTATAATTACATTGGCTACCATCACTAGAAATGTGAACCAAAGTGGTGATAATGAAGGGGCTTTTATTGTCTCTGATTTTAATGACCTGCTACAATTTGCATTAATCTTGATAACTAGGTTTAAGTGTAAAATATATATTTATCATTTTATGGAAGAATTTATATTCTTTGTATCTGTATTCTACAACCAAATTTGTATTCCTACTATTTATAAAAGGATCTGTTTTGGTACAATCTGTGAGCTAAGAATAGTTTTTATGTTTTTAAAAGATAGTAAAAATAAGCAAAGTGTGTGCAACAGAACCTGTATGTCACCCACAAGTCTTAAAATATTTGCCATCTGATTTTTTAGAGAAAACGTTTGTTGACTCTTGCTCTAGAACAGTACTATTCAAAGTGTAATGTAGAGACCAGTAGAATTAACAACACCTAGAATTTCAACACTGTTAACATTTCGGGCAGGATAATTCTATGTTGTAGGGACTGTTCTATGTGTGGTATGGTGTGTAGAAGCATCTCTGGCCTCTACCTACCAAATGGCCTCTACCTACCAAATGCCATTAGTACCCTCCCACACCGTCGCCACAACAAAAAAATAATTGCCAAACATTGACAAGTGGCCTCTGCTGGACAGAAGCTCCACCTGTTGAGAACCACTGATACAGAAACTTGGTCGGAATACAAATTCAGGGCCTTGTCCCAGACATACTGGGTCAGAATCTCTGGGATTGGGGTCAGCCATCTGTGTTTTAACAAGCTTTCCAAATGATTCTTATATACACTAAAGTTAGTGAACCACTTTGGAACCATCTTTAGAATGACTTGTATAACCATGAGGTACTATTGTCATGGTAGCATTCTGACAGCCTTCTTTATATTTTCTATGTAAATGAGTGGTTAAAATTTTCTATTGTTTCTTATGACATTTGACAAATTATATTATCTAGAATATTTATCGCATTATCCAGATTTTAAAATGCATTTTCATAAAGTTAAGCTAAGTAATTTCTCATGAATCTTTCCCCCCCCTTCATTTAGCTAATGGTTTATTTTATTGCTATTTCCAATAATGATTTCAACCAATTTTATCTGATAGTTTTTTAGTGTTTTGCTAGTTCATTTATTTCAACTTGTATTTTTATTAATTCCTCAATTTTGCTTTTCCTGGGTTTTGGTGCTATGCTTTTTCAAAGATTTTTATATGTAGTTGTTATAACATAAATATTTAAAGTAGAATTATTCTTCAAGGCTCTACCAGGTATCTCCCATGAGTTTTGCTAGGCAATTATTTTAATACTGATATTTATCTACATATTCTAAAATTTTAGTTTTGATTTCATCTTTCACTTGTGTTTTTTGAAAAGAAAGGTGATTTGTTTTACATTTCTAGTTTCTTAGCTCTTTCTCCTCATTTTCTTGTTTAATGGTTATTGGAAAATACTTTATATACAAATTATATTCTTTTGGAACATATTGAGGTTTTTGCGCAGTTGATACATTTTTTTTTAAATTTTTTTTTTAGGAAATCTCTTGGGTTCAACATATAATTGGGTCTCACTTTGTTTTCCTATTTGTTAGTTTCTTTCATATGTAATAGTTGAGATTAACCCATTAACAATATGTTTTTATGGTTGATGTAATTATTTCATGTTCTTTTACATTATGCTTTCAGTTTGTATAGGATTATTTAATGTATTTTGCTTTTTGGATCGGTCTTTGCTTTGCATGTGTTTCTTTTGGTAATAAAAAAATTTTACATTTACTCAAGAAAATACCTTTAACCTAGTAATTTCTGTGAAATTCTTAATTCTCTATATTTTACACAAATAGCTATTTACTCTAGAAGGGACAATGATTATTTTACCATGTTTCTCCTTCTCCTCACCCAATTTAGTTAACAGTGTTATATTTCTTAGTGTGTACTTATATGTTGCTAAATAAACTAAAACTTATCCAACTGATTGATTTTAAGGTATATAGTTTTTTAACTAGCTATAAGAGAAAAGTAACTTTACATTTAAAAACATTTTCCAATCTCTTTTTCTTAACTTGCCTATTTTTCTCAACTATTACATTGTCAGGATTTATAACATTTATAAAAAGTTCTATAACCCTGTCTTCCCATATGTTTTCGTTAAATAGAGTCAATGTTTATTTTAATCACTTTAATGTAATTTTCCCATTTTTTTTCCTGTTGGAAAAATTATTACCCAAGTCACATTGTCAAGATGAGCTCATAGCAATATTCCTTGGTTTTGCTTGTTCAAAAATATGGGTGTTAATTTTTGGATGATTGTTTTTGTGGAGCTTGTCATCATTTTCTTCTGCTATTTTTTTATGTTGGATATTGTAGTAGAGAAAACTGAGATCAGACTGATATTTAGCCACATAGAAATTATTCAGATGTGCTGCCTGCCAACCCAAAGAATTTTTCTTGATTTTACAAAACAGTAATGTAATTAGGATACATTTCACTATGAAATGATCCTGATATATGGTATGTCATTTGTATCCATAAATTCAATTCCTTCTCTATTTTTGGAAAATTTCTTTATAATTGATATTTTAATATTTTGTGTATTCCTTTGTCTGATTTTCATATATATATCATTTCATAAAAACCATTGCACTCTCTTTAAAAAATTTTTTCTTTTATCTTCCAATACTCCCATGCTTTGCGATGTAGTGTCTAATTTTGTCTTAATTTCTCTGTTGTTTTTATTATTTTCTTCCCTTCCTTTCCTGAACTTTATCAGCTCATTATCTATTTTTGTTTTCTCACCATCTGTTCTCTGGTCTCTTATATAGCCATGTGCCCATATAAAACTTAGCTTATATTACTATTTATAAGAATGAAAAAATACATATTGGGAGACAATTAGCAGTTTTACCTTTAAGACTGGCCTCTGTAGAGAAAATTTTTCTTGTCCTAAGCCAGTGGTCGGCAAACTCATTAGTCAACAGAGCCAAATATCAACAGTACAACGATTGAAATTTCTGTTGAGAGCCAAATTTTTAAAACTTCAACTTCTAACGCCACTTCTTCAACATAGACTCACCCAGGCCGTGGTATTTTGTGGAAGAGCCACACTCAAGGGGCCAAAGAGCCGCATTAGGCTTGCGAGCCGCAGTTTGCCGACTGTAGTCCTAAGCTGAGTGTCGCATAACTGGGGGACTGGGAACATGTGTTACCTGAAGAACTACCATCTTTTATTGGGACAGGAGGCATGTTCTTGTGTCTCTGAGGTGCAAGGCCTCAGAGTTTCATCTCACTGGATTTTATATAATGAGAGAACCCAAGGTATATTACACAAGTTGTTAAAGGACATACAAAATGAAAACATTCCTGTGGTCTTACTGTGTTTTTAAGCTTTTATCACATATATACACAATAGGAATTTAGGGTTCATAGGTATGCAGCCCAGCTGCCAAGTCTGCATTAATTAATAGCAAATTAATGTCTAATAGCAATGTCCAATAAAATACTTGCCTCTCCCAGCTCCATTTAGTTTTGCAACTGCAATTACCTTGCGCTGTATATTTCTTCACAGCACGAAGGTGTCATTTGGAGGTTTATAAATGTTTTAGAATATCAGGAAATAAAATTAGATTTTGTTTTCTCTGATGAGATAACAGATGTTCTAAGATGCTAATTATTCTGGGAACAGTATCATTTACTTGGGATATATTAAACTCATTAAAAATTCTCCCTTTTGGTTTTGCTCCAATGGATAGCATTTTCCCCCCTTTTATATGTGTGTTTGGCTCAAGGAAAAATAATAATGAGCACACTGTTGTCTAGTACCTACTGTTTTCAGTTTCTAGTAAAATTTGGCCATTAAAATGCTTAGTGTACATCTACATACAGTGTTACCGCTCTGCCCATATGGAAATCTTGGCACTCCTCTTATTAACAGTTTATCTGACTGGCTGTCTGTGTTTTCCTTTGCTTTTCTCACTGTCGGGCATTTCTTTGGCTGCCTCTCTGAGTCTCTTTTTCTCTTGATGTGTAACTTTTTGGTTATCTATTGATCTAATGATAAATTACACACATAAGGAAGGTATTTTGGACAAATTAGTATGGGGTCTAGTCTTTCCTTAATAAGTATTTACTCGGCATCTTCTATTAGTACAGAACTGTGCTACCATGTGTTTAAATTGGGCAATTTCTTATAACTCAAGGCATCTGCACAGTTCTAAATTTTTAATGCAATTGCTCCTTGAACTGACCTCTATTTATTTTGCCTTATATGAAATACATGATTTCTTGCCCAAAAGTTCCTCTAGTAGAGTGATATTTACAACCTTTGGCTTCTTACCTGTTTACCTTATTTTACTTCTCACTCACCAAGATCTAGGAAGGTAGAATGTAATTTTAGCTTAAAATCATATTTTTATTCCCTTTTAATTAACAATTATAAATCAACAGTTCAAAAAATACTTTTAGAATAGGTGTAATTTTTATGTATTTCCTAAAATATTTTTGGGGACCTTTCCTTCTTTCTAAAGTCAAGTTCTAAGTTTCATTATATTTAACTGGCAACCAGATGCTTCTGGTTCTGGCCCTTACAAATCAACTTGATTTTATTTTATTATTTTTTATAGATAGGTCTTTAATTTTTTCCTCAGTTGCATACTACAGAAACATTCATCCTTCTGAAGATATAGATTACTATTTTATGATTTCTTGGGTTTAAGTGACTTGCCATTATACTTCAATGTAATTGTGCAACTGATATTTTGCATGTAGTAATTAGCAGTCTAACTAAGAAATGAAAAAAATTCACAAGTGGTTTGGTTCCCTTCCAGTCAGTGAGCTTTGTATATTGATGTACTTAATATGAAATGGAGAGATAAAATGATATCTTGTCTAAATATTAACAGTTTTGTTTTAAAAATTTATGATCTCTATGCCAAATATTCTGTAGTTACTCAGATTAATAAATTTTTCTGCCTCTAATTACCACTAATATTGCTTAATTTAACTTATTTTCTAATTTATGCCTGGAGGTTATTAAGGTCATAATAGTCAAATAAAAGCTCAGTTTTCTCTTGTTTTTCAGGAACCTTAGCATCTTCAAATATGTCCAAAGATTCATGACTATTCTCAGGAGATGTCTAGAGTGTGTTCAATGAGGTATTTCTTTGACTTCAAATAGATACTGTCAATTTCTTCCTCTCTTGCATTTCTCTTTGCATCATCTCCCACATTTAATTCTGCTCACAAAAGGCACTGCTATTCATATTTGTCATATCACTACTGACAATCCAGTAGTGTTGAACTTGACCTGTGTTCCTAAGATATTCCTATCCTCAATGAAACTACCACTAATGTAAAATCTTTCAAGTTTCACTCTTTTTATTTTTTGTCTTACATCTCAGGGTTGTGTGCATGGGCCAAAAAGACCTTTTCAGTGACAGACCCTGAGATACTCAGAATTATTCCTACCTTTTGACTCATCTACCTCCTTGAAAAATATATTATCTTCTCCTATGATTCAAATAAATATAAACCATACACTTAAAACCTAATCAAACATCCCTGAATCCTTAGATGAATACACCTTCAGATCAGGTGGAGAATAGTTGGAAAACAGTATAATATTTCAAAGCAACCTATGATTATCAGCTATTTATTTCTGCTCACTAGATCATTATATGATTATTTTTATAAGGCTTTTTTATAGTGAGTACATGAATTTTTTGTTATTATTGTTACTCCTCATCCAAGAATATTTTTTCCATTGATTTTTAGAAAATTGAAAGGGAGGGAAGGAAGTGGAGACAGAGAGAGAGAGAGAAAGAGAGAGAGAGAGAGAGAGAGAGAGAGAGAGATTGGTTGCCTCCCACCCACAGGTACAGGCCCTCGACTGGGAATCTAACCTGTGATCCTTTGGTGAACTGGTTGATGCTCTAACCACTGAGCTCACCACCCAGGGTGAACTATATTTTAACTGCCAGTTTCTCTTTCCATTTCTAGTTGAAACTTTTGTTGGGGAAAATGGAAAGCCATGAAGACGTTACCTACTATGAAAGCATGGTGTCAAATCACAATTAAACATTTCCCAATATTCAACTATAACTTATTCATATCAATTCTCTATCAGTTTTTTTTTTATCAAATAATTTCCCAATCCCACTCAATGGTTCTTAACTGTAGGAAGATGATTTTGCTAGTTTAAAAAGTAAAATTTCTCATCCTGGCTGGGTGGCTCAGTTGACTGGAGCGTTGTCCAGTACACCAAAGGTTGCAGGTTCAATTCCAGGTCTGGACATATGCTTAGGTTGCAGGTTCAACCTCCAGTCCAGTCAATGTTTCTCTCTGACATCAATATCTTTTTATCTCTCCCCCCTTCCTCTCTCTCTAAAAATCAATAAAAATGTATCCTCAGGTGAAAATTAAAAAAAAAAAAGCATACTTTCTCTGCAGGCTGCATAGACTGCCCTCTTTTCACTAATGTGTCTGCCACCATTGCCTACCGTTTCTTTTCATCTTTCTTTCTGTGCTTAAGGAAGTAACTTGGAGGACCTAGCTAACACATTCATCCCCATTCAACAACTATTTGGTGATGTAGTTTGTTAATGAAGTTTTTCAGAGGTGTCACTATTTCTTTAGCTTTACACTTCTCTTCTTTGTTGTACCATACCAGAATTCTAAGACTAAAGTTCATTCTCATTGCTTCCTTACTTACATTCCATTTTTTCCTATTTCACTGAGAACTGCCTTCACATTCTATTGAATTCCTCTTTTCTTTTAAATAGATCCCATGGGTTTTGTGTGGGTTTTTTTAAACTTATTTTTCTTGCTCTTCATGCACCAGTTGATATAGTTTTCCATTATTCCTTCCTTGGCTTCTATCATATTGTACTTTCCTTGTGGGTCATCTATCTTTCCTATCTCTTTTATTCCCTTTCCCACTTTTAGTATTTTTCATAGCACAGACCTTGACCTTCACTATTCTTCTCTTTAAATGCTTTCTTATAGTGAATTAATAATATAAACTTCATTCCCAAGATAACATTTCTAGTCTCAGTCTTATATGGATGTTCTCATTACACAGGCCTTTGACACTTGACTTTTCTACCATTATTCTGAATTCAAAGTGCCAACCCAAACTCATCATATATCTTCCAGCTCTAAAAAAAAACCTTAGATATTTAACATCTTTGTACTTCAGTTTTTCATCTATAAAAGGGAAATATTAATAGTAGGTTTTATAGGCTTGTTGTGAATATATGTATCTATTCATTCATATATGTATGTTCACATATGTATATCCATTCATACATTCAATACTAGCCATTATCATTATCCCTTGACACAAAATTCCAATTAATTTAGGCTGTTCTTATTACCATCCACTGAACATACAGTGGAAAGACTCAGTTTTATTCCTCTGTTGAAACTCTTTCCACAGTCCTGAATTGTCAATCCAACCAAATTATCCTTGTGACCATTATAAGTTTGAATCTCTCCATGAAGTCTTTCCTGACAAATCCAAGGCTAATGAATTTCTCCCTTTTCTTTTAATGTAATTTTTACACTAATCATATACATTAATTTGATGTGTATCTTCCTCTTAACCAAACTGTAAGTGACTAGTGACATAAATTCATACTTCTCCTGTCTTGCTCTCAGTGTTTTGCTATCTATGAACATGGTAAGCACTTCTTAAATAAATTTTTGAGAGAAGGAAAGATTAAAATCTTTAAAAGCCCCCAAAGTGTCACAATTATGGACACACAGTAATTTTCCACATAGTTAAATGTGTCAGCAATATTGAATGTGAAGCCCAGTGTAACTGAAAAAATGTACAAGTTACATTAATTGAATGCATGAGTTTCGTAGATAATCCGTGTTACCTAGAAGTCAATGTATTTTTTTTGTTTGTTTGTTTGGTATTAAGGGTTTAATTGTGAATCAATGCATACTCATGAGGTATCTGATACTGGGATGAGTTCCCTGGATCATCTCCCTGGGTAGTATAACCATAATCAAAGATAGTTCAGATCCACTAACAAAGAAGCTAATCTCAGCCAAGGTTAGAGCCAGGGTGAGAGTCCAAAGATCTTTTATATCAACTTTATAATCTCCAAAACCTCAAATTTTGGCAACAAATATGGGGTGGGTGTCACCAAGAGTAGAAGTTTTAGGTTGATACACAACATTCATTAGGTTTCACTAGTTTTTTCTTTTTAAAACATACATTTGCCTTCTAAGGATTCCTCAAAATAGATTCTAATATCTATATATGTATTGTCAATAGCCACAAATGGTAACCACTAACCACATATGGCTATTGAGGATTGAAATGTGGCTAATCTGAATTGAGATGTGCTTTAAGTGTAAAAAAAAAAAAAAAAACCAACAACACTTGATTTCAAAACTTTATATGGAAAAAAAGAAGGTAAAATATCTCAATAATTTCAACATATCAGCATGTTGAATGTTTTGGCTTTGTTGCATTAAGTAAAATGTATAATTAATATTCATTTCACTTGTTTCTTTTTTACTTTTAATGATGTAGCTACTAGAAAATGCTAAATCAAAAAGTTGGCTCACATTATATTTCTATTGGAGACTGCTGATCTAGATCAAAGATATATTTGAGGTTTTCTTTCAAATAGGAACACGTATTAACATAGCAGATGACTATTAAGACCTAGGTCTGTGGTTTACATTCCTATGAGGGTTTATCCAAAATCTACACTCCCTTTGCCTCATCTCCTGAACAGAAGCTTCTTCTATTCCACACATCATCTCAGTCACACCACACTGTTGTCCTAGTCCATATCCTTAGTAATCAGTACCATGGCAGGCCAGGAATGTGGCATAGCTTTGTAATAACTTATCTCATCTCCACCCCTTCTTACTAATCATGATGGCCTTCTGTATGTTCATAACTCCAGCTTCACCTTGATTTATGAAGAACTGCAGTAGTTATTTAGCTAGAGAAATAATTTTGTGCTAGTCTTCTGGTACTTTATGTATTTTAAATATAAATACCACATTTAAGGATACTTACTAGACTTGTACATGTAATATGATACAACTTCTTCTGAGTAAGGTTCTGCTTGACTTAGTAGTTTTAGATCAGCTGTTCTAATGAATTTAGAGAAGAGCCTGTTGCAATTTAATATTCTTTCTTAACACCTTTTGGCACCACTTGAAAAAGTAAAGGGATACATTTTTCAACTGACATGTGGCTTCTTCAAAACCCTCCAGTAGTTATGGGAAGAGAAATTCTATAAATGATAGCAGCTTATTTTAAACCCAAAGACGCTCCATAACAATGAATTTAACAATATAGGACTCTGTGTTCTTTCTCCTTTCTCTTCCCCTCTAGCATTAACATTTAATTTCATGAATGTGTGTTTGTGTGTTTGTGTGCATGTGTATATTTGTGTGCTCCCACAATGTGTGGGTCACCTTGTCAATCCAGATCAGTGAACACAAAGAGTCTCCATAGTTTTTATTTATTTATTCATTCATTCATTTAAATATGTTTTTATTGATTCCAGAGTGGAAGGGAGAAGGAGAGAGAGATAGAAATATCAATGATGAGAGAGAATCATTGACCGGCTGCCTCCTGCATGTCCCCTACTGGGGATCGAGCCCCCAACCATGTGCCCTTCACCAGAACCTGGGACCCTTCAGTCCGTAGGCCAACACTCTCTCCACTGAGCCAAACCAGCTAGGGCTAGTCTCCAGAGTTTTAAAAAATATTAAATTACAATTTTCATTTTATTACAAGAGTATATTATCATAAGCAGATAGGGTATATCCTCTGAATAATTTTAATTTTAATAATTTTAGATAGTTGCTTCTAATATGTACCAAATGAAATGGCAATCTGTTTTATGATTCCATACCAGAAATTTCTATTTTTGTTGATTATTTCTCAACTTGTCCTAGCATCACCCAGAAGATGGGAATGTAGCACATGGAAATGAGAATCAGACATGACTCTCTTATCTTTAATCACAGTCTTGGAGAAAACCTACTTCTCACTCTGCAGCTTTAGGACAGATTGACTGGGGATAACTCAGTACTATTCTCTATTTCAGTAAATTCTATAATCTCAATACATTTTAAGAGCCTATGTTTATATGGCTGGTGTTATCTTGAGTATTTCATTGGAAGAAGCAAATCATCCCGACGGTATTGAAGTTAATGCACCTAATCTCAATATCAGGCAAAAGCAGGAAGGAGAATAGAATTCTTTATATTTTGTCCAGTGTTCAATAAACCTAAATAGCTAATGAACTCTCAAAGTTGGCTCTAAGATATTTACATAGTTTAATATGTTACCAAACAGAAAGAGTTGATCCACCTGGCACTAGCAGAGACAAACACTGAAGACTAAGAATTACAGCAGAGAAAGATGGGCTAATTTATTTTGAATGGCACCACTCAGGAGAAGGGAAGCTAATGTTCAAAAGCCCAAACTACCTATCCAGTGTTCAGGAAGTTTTTAAGGGTTTAGGGGGAACAGGTATGTGGAAATGCTAGTGAGGCAAGATTTAGTTGGAGGACCTGGGAGCTTGGCCATTTAGGGTAAAGGGCATCAGCACAGATCTTCCTGGATAATGAACTCTTTGCTTCTTAAAGAGTTTTGGAATTCAAGTTCCCATTATGTCCACTCCTTTGGTTTTCTGTATGTTGGGAAAATGCTCCAGAGAATGACAGTTGTATACATTTAGAATAAAAGGAGGAGAAGTAAAGGTTACATGAAATCCATTGCTGGCAGATTAAGGGGACAGGAGAAAGCAAAATG
This sequence comes from Cnephaeus nilssonii, assembly GCF_951640355.1. Classification (NCBI taxonomy): domain Eukaryota; kingdom Metazoa; phylum Chordata; class Mammalia; order Chiroptera; family Vespertilionidae; genus Cnephaeus; species Cnephaeus nilssonii. The sequence continues at coordinate 62,772,767 of NC_137072.1, read as the reverse complement.
GGGAAATCTCTGTGGTTGGATAAAGAGTAAAACAGAGACAAATACTTCTTTTACATTGGTGGGTACAGGATCGTTAACAATGAACATTTACAGCACATAGAGATGGTATGCTGGGAATGAGATAACAATGAGGCGTTCTGTGGTCTCTTGGTCTGGTGTGGTGGTTGTGCCCTAAAGGGTCTGGAAAAGATTACTCTGACATTTCAAAGGTATATTATCTTAGATGCAAAAAGACAGTAGACAGGCTCACTTAAGGTAAAGATTGACCTTGGTCAAGGAAGCTACAGGCTTAGGACGTCACTACCCGCCATGGCCTGCTTTCAGTTAGGAATTTTTATGTTACGACCATCCTATGTGGTTACTTTCAATCTCTGAGTTTGTAGGGCCTGCCATGCCTGCCTCCCTTGCCTTTGTCAGGTTTAGTATGTGGCCCTCTTTTTGTCCACACTAAGAAAATTACTAGGAAGGGAAGCAATTCCTATGTATTAAGCGTGTCTTTTTATTTTATGTATTCCGCCATGTTGACATCCGAGACCTTGCTGATCCTGGAGGGACAGCCCCTCCTTGGATTAGCTAATATCTCAAATTAGCACAGGACTTGCCCCAGAGCACCCCTTTCAATCCAAACAAACTAATCCAGATCCCACACCCAACCACCTCCAGTATTAGACTCTTCTACTCCAGGACCACTATCCCCTTGTCCTAATCACCCCAGAGCCAGGCACCACACAACCACTAACAGCCTTTATAACCCCCGGGGCCACTGAAATTATCCAGTCTAGCTAATCCCAAACTTGCTTATCTTGCCTCCCCGATTCCTTTCCACAGAAGATGAGAGTTCAGTCTGAGGGTTTCCCAGGTAAACAGAGTATGTGAGGAGCACCTATTAGCAAATGGCTACTAGACTTTTATTATTTATAAATAATAAATGGAGAGTCCATCTCAACAGACTAATTTGCCATTGGGGTTCACATCAAATGAATCTTCCTTCTCAGGGTGTACAACTTCTGTACAGTTGAATACTGTACAAGCTAAATCAGGACTGCAGCATCCAAGCAAATAGGAAAGTCATTGCTAACAGAAGAAACTGAATAACTTCCTAGTTTACCTTCCATGCTCTTGGGGAATCTTCCTTTCTTTTTGTAGGTAAATACAAAAGAGGAGCCATGTTAGCTTTATGCTCTGCGTGAGTTTTCTAGGGCTTCTGTAACGAAGTGTGTGGCTTAAAAAACAGAAATGCATTTCCTCACAATTCTGAAGCCTAGATCCAAGATCAAGGTGTCAACAGAGCTGGTTCCTTCCGAGGTTTGTGAGAGGGAATCTGTTCCCTGGCTTGTGGATGGCCATCTTCTCCCTGTGTCTTCACATGGTCTTCCCTCTGTATATGTCTTTGTCCAAATGTTCTCTTCTTATAAAGACAGCCATCATATTGAATTGGGGCCCACCCAATGACTTTGTTTAAACCTAATAACCTCTAGGAAGATCCTATCTCAAACTGTAGTCCTGTTCTAAAATACTGGTGCTTAGGACTTATTCATGAATCTGTGGAGTTTATTTTTTGGGGGGTGAGGGGGGAGTGGAGGACAAAATTCAGCCCATAACATATTACATATCTGATTGTTGAGCTAAAAGTAAGAAGTGAATCTGAGTTTTTATTTATCATTTTTAAAATAATTTGTCTTAATTTTGAAAGTATTAAAAATATCTCCCTCTTCCCCCCATTAACCTCCTTCACCCTGCTCTACTCCCAGGCCTTCACTGCACTATTGTTTGTGTTTATGGGTTATGAATATATGCATATAAGTTATTTTGTTAATCTCTTTTTGATTTCTAGTACATCCCATACTGCATTGCAATAGAGTTTTAAAGAAAATCAATATTTTAGCAAATTAACTGGTAAATGCCAATTTGTTTTCTTCCTTTTTTTGAGAGAGAGGTTATTGTCATTAAGCAAAATGATAGTGCACATTGTCTTTGAGAGTAAATAAAGGGTGTTTTGTTTGTTTGTTTGTTTGTTTTTTGCACATTGACACACTTGTTTAAAGTCCAACTCAAATCCTATTTATTTAATTAACCACCCAGTCCTCAAAGAATGCACCTTCCTCTAAATGGCTATAATAGTTTTAGTTTTAATCAGATTTTTGTTTCTCCAACTATATAGTTAAGTTTCATTAAAGATAAAACTGTTGAACATTCAAATATTTTTATTCATCCATTCAATGGTAAAAAATTCCTGAACATTTGATATTGATCAGAAACTGTTTATCAAGCCTGAAGAATATCAAGATAAATAAAGTATGACTTCTTTCTCCATAAGCCCAAAAACTAATGAGGAGACATATACATGAAATTAATAATGAGAATAATTAGAATAAAATAATATTAGAATCCAGCTTTTCTTGCGTCTACCTGTTGCCATTCCATTAATGGTCAAAGTGAGGCTAAGTCCAATGGTCAATTTTCATTCCCCCTCTTACTAGAACTATGAGCAGAATTTGACACAATTGATAAATTTCACTTGGCATTCAGGTCACACAATCTCTTGGTTTTCCTCTATCTCATTTCTGTCTCCTTTGCCAATTCTCTTTTTAATTTTTACTCAACCACTTTGCTACATAATATTGCAAGTGAGTGTTCAGTACTCTTCTATTCTCTATTTACTTTCTCTTTTTATTGGGGTCCAGAAGCATGGTTTTAATTCCATATATATTTCAATGGCTCCCAAATATGAATTTCCAATCCATTCCTTTCTCCTGGACTTCTAGACTCATTTATTCATCTGCTTCCAACAATCTACTCAATGACTAATGGATATATTAAACTTAACATGCCTAAAATTGAACTACTGCTCTTACCCCTAAACCAACTTCAACCATAGCCTTCCTCACTTTTGTTAGTGGAAGTCCCATCCTTCATAGTTATTCAGTTAAATAAAATTGGAGTAATGTTTGGATATTCTCAGTCTCTCATATCTCATATATCTCACATCCAAGACATTAAAAAATTGTAGGCTCCACCTTAAAAATATATTTAAAACTTTACCACTTTTACAACTCTGCTGTTACTGCCCTGGTCTGAACCACTATAATTTCTTACCTAAATTACTCCAAAACCCCACTTGCTCATCCCTGTTTCTGTTCTTATCTCACTACAGTCTATTTTTAACAAAGCAGACAGAGCGATTCTTTTAAAACTTAATGTCAGACCATGTCAATCCTTTGCTAGGAATCTTGCAATGTTCCCTGTGGTACTTAAACAGAAGCCAGGGTCTTCGCAGTGGCCTTCAAGATCCTTCATCATCTGATCCGTATGTATTTCTCTGACAGTGTTTTCCACTTTTCTCTCCCTTGATCCCTCTACAGCCTGGGATCAGAACTCCAGTCATAATCATACTTGTGGGCTTTGTAGTGGCTCTTCCCTCCTTCTCCATGGTTAACTCTCTTTCCTTCATTATGTTTTTATTCAAATGTCACTTTACCAAAGAGCTCATCTGTATCACACTAGTGATATTCTGAATCCTCTCACCCCCTTTTTCCATGGGAGACTGGAAAGGCTAATTTTCTTTGACTTTCCCTAAACTACCAACTCTGGAACTGAGAGCTTTCTTTGTTTGTTTTATGTTTCTTGAATATTAAAGTGATTTTGTTTTTAATTGCAAACTGTCTTCTCCCCACACTTATCAAATTCTACTTTTCTTTTTCTTTTTGGTTAATTCTCACCCAAGGATATTTTTTCATTAATTTTTAGAGAGAGTGGAAGGAAGAGGGAGAGACAGAGAGAGAGAAACGTAGATATGAGAGAGATATATCAGTTGGTTGCCTCCCGCACTCACCCCTACCAGGCCAGCCAGGGATCGAGCCTACAACCAAGGTATGTGCCCTTGACTAGAATGGAACCCGTTACTCTTTAGTCCATGGGCTGATGCTCAATCCACTGAGCCAAACCAACTAGGGGTTTTTCTTTCTTTTTTTGTTCACACTATTTATGAACTTAAAATATAATATAAAATTTACTTTTATCATGTTTATTGTTTATTGTTTATTTCCCACACAGGAGCACAAGTTGATGAGAGCAGACATCTTTGTTTCATTCTCTAGTAGAGTTTCTGGTTAACAGTAGGCTTTTAATAAATATTTGTTGAAGGGATGGACAAGTTAATGAATTAGTCAATGTGAATTCAAACGTTATTTTAAATTGTCACTGACAATTGTGAGTTTGAGTCTCCCAAATAAGTCCAGGAAGATGAGATTGAAGGCTGCTTTAATTATCTTTAATTATAATATTATTAAGTATCAGATTGGAGGTTAATCTCAGTCAAAGATGGTAACTATTTGACTTCACTCCTGGTGAAGTCCTTGAGGAGAAACGTATCTATTATTAAATACAATAGTATCTATTGGTTGAGAGCAAGGACCCTGGAGCCATCATTCCCGGTCTAAAACAGCTCAATGTCTTCCTAGTTATCTGAATGGCAAATGACTTAAACTTTGCTGTCTCAGTTTCCTTCTCTATAAAATGGTGAAACTAGTACTTACCTGATTGGTAGTTGTAAAGACTAAATGAGTAAAGAGCTTAGAACAGGGCTTGGCACATGGCAACCACTTGATAATCATCAGATATTGATGTAATTATTATTTTGGGGAGGTAATTTTATTTAATGAAGAGAAATATTAGGTTTAAGACTGAGATCTGAGTCTGACTATATCACTGACTAGTTGCAAGGGGTTAAGTAATTTAATTATTCTACCTGTGAAATTGGATTTAATTATTATAATTATCATTTTATGAAGTGTATTTACTTTGCATAGTACTCTACTTAATTATTGAGGTATATTTGTGAAAACAAATATGACCAAATCATAGCAAAGTAGCAAATTGAGCAAAATTATACAAAATTCTTTCACTTTTCTTTTTCGTGACCTTCACTTGAGTTTGTCACTTAACACAATGTCCTGAGACATTCAGCTGTGGTGACCCATCCCCAGAGTCATTGTGGTACAGTAATAAGGGTGTAAGCTTGAGAGTCAAACAACCTGAGTTGAGTTGAAGTCCTAACCCTACCTTTCCCAAGTGTAAGTTATTAAAACACTCGTCATTCTATTATTTTCACATATAAAATTAATAGAATATTATACCTGCCTCAAAGAATGAAATACAAGAATGGATATAAAAATGATCTTCAATCATAAAAATTACATAAAAGTTGACGATGAGGGTGCTGCCCACTGTGACAGGGTTGTGGTGGTACAATGGCAATGCACCGAATACGCAGATGCCAAGTGTCTTGATCTTTGCTCATATGTCATCTTAGTGACAAATTGCCATCCTCTCCCTGAAACCAACTCTATCCATTTCTGCTTTATTTTTGTCCATGGAACTTATCACCATCTGTTATACATTTTACTTATTTATCCCCAACTAGAATGTAAGCTCTGTGAGGGAAGGGATTTTCTTCTACTTTGTTCACTGCTATATCACTACTGCCTGGGAAAGTGACTGTCATTATTTGAATATTTTTTGACTGAAGAAGTGCATAAATGACTCTAGGTACGTCTGTCTATGTAGTCAGCTCAATATCCTTTATGCTGACTTGTTCATACCCAACCTAGGCAATATGTATGCATTTACAAATTATCTCCAGCAACAAAACCTTAACCTAGTTATTTTAAAGGTACAAACTCCTGCCCCCATGCCACATTGGAGGAGCAGTAGGTAAAGTTTTGTCAGTTGTGTCTTACAGAGGTCTTGCCAAGAAAAGTCCTGAGATGAGATAACTTTCTCTCTGCTACGCTGTCATCTTACTGTGAAGTGCATATTATTCTTAGATATACAATTTTACTTATAGATATGAGTTTAATATAGTTTGCACTGAGTTTGGGGTGTATTTGTACATCAGTTAGTTAAAACCAGTTGAGGAAGAAATGAAAAGATTTACACATAAAAAGAATGGCAGTGAGTGTTCTTTGCAAACACAGGAATATTTATGTATTATACATTGGGATTTTTCAAATAGATACACTAGATTCACTTCACAGATCACCAATGACAGAACAGACAACTTTGAAGAGAAAAGATGTAATATTGCCATTTATTACCATATATCCTAAAACCAAATGCGTTAGGCAAGTGAGAACTGTTATTTGTGTCCTGAGATTTTAATGGGAAGATTTTCCATCAGGATATAGCTAGTGATTTATGAACAGAAAATTTAAAAAGTGTGTCTCAGCTTGTGAATTTCCTGCCGGTTTGATATATTTTAATTATTTATAAAAAATTAGCTTTATTTTTCTTTCTGGAAATTGTCACCCTTGCCTCCTGGAACTTAATTATTGTATCCTTGGGGAGCTTCTCAATACCTGCCACTCAATTTCCCTACATATTTGTATTTTAACAGTACAAGCAGTTAAAAAGTGTCCTGAAAGAGAAAATATTAAAATTTGGCATTTAAAAACATTGCCAATTAGAAATTAACTTTCCTAAAAGGAGTTTACAACTGTGTCACATATGTCCATTCAGAACTCTGGATTTTGAAAAAGATATTTATACTAGAGGCCCAATGCACAAATTCGTGCACAGGTAGGGTCCGGCTGGCCAGCCCTGATCATCAGATCAGGCCAGGTTGGTGAGAGGGGCCACAGGTGGTTGGCCAGCCACGCCCCCTGGTCAAACTCCCAGTCGAAATCCCGGTTGAGGGGACAGTTTGCATATTAGCCTTTTATTATATAGGTTCTATTTCTGAAAGTAAAATGCTAAAAATGGCTGCAAATGAACTAGGTGATTATTGGCAGATATAATGAAAAGGACTTTCTTTGTTATGTACTTTAATTCCACACATTTACTAAATGTCTACATTTTATAAGAACAATCCACTCCCTAGTCCAGAATGGCTTCAGTTCAGTAGCCAGTTTCCCAAATCTTGACTGTCTCATTAGCAAGTCTAATTAGCATATTAACTAGGTATTGTGTTTTAAACACACTATCATATTTAAAATTCACAATAGTCCTGTGAGATATGTATGACCATTTTAGCATTGAGGAAACAGTTTCAATGTGTTTAATTTTTATACAAAATTCTGACAGTTATAAATTGCACAAGAACCCCAAACCAGGTATTTATATTCTAAGTCTAGGGATTATTTTACTACACCCAGCCCCCTTCCTTAATGACTTGGTATTTTCTCTGGCATTTAATGTCTATAAAGTTTTCTTTCACTAAGACTTGCTGATGGATTTATTTGGATCCAAGGCATGAGGGCCACAGGGGAATCAGGAAAACTCTTAGATTTTCCCCAATATTTTTCTTTTCTGTATTCACCGAAATGGAAAAGTCATGTGTTTATGATTCAGCTTACTTTTTAAAAATTATAAAAATAATACTTAAATATTAAAATGTAATTTTTAAAATGTATCATAATTACTAGGGTTTCATTTTTCAATACTCTTTTCTAGCCTTATCCAAATGTGTGGTTTTTATAACGGTGAATATAGTATATATGTAGTTGAATTTTTTGTTTTCACTTATTAATAGGTCATATAAGTGGCCTTACATTATTTTGCATCTTTATATAATTTAATAACTTTGATGACTTCATATCTTTAATAAATTAGCCATTTTCATTATTAGCTATTTCATTAAGATTAATGAAAAGGATCATTGAGTAAACCAGATTTGGTTTTTAAAAGGATGGTTTTGATCTTCCAAAATTAGACACAATATTAAGATGGACTTGGAGTTATGAAAATTGTTAAAAAATTCTGATAGTGAATAAGTTAATGTCTTTCTCAGAAAACTTTTTTCTTTGCACATCTTATAGACTTGAAATTTTAAAATGCTGATGAAACTGATCTATTGTTTTTCTTCTTTTCTTCAATTTCAACAAGTATTTTTTAGTGTTACAGCAAAACATGTCTTTATGATGCATGCTATATTACAATGAAGAAAATAATGACCAGTGTTCGTATTAGAGATTTTAAGTGTTCTACATTTATATGTTATTCAATAATGAGATAAAGAGGGATTAAATGATTTTGACTTTTTAACTTTATAATACTTTTAGTGAAATGTCACAAACAAAAGTGAGAGTGATAGTACTCTACATAAGAAAATAGTTACTGATTAGAAATAGTTGTAATATCTTATTGTCCTACAATATTATTTTATTGACTCAGCCTATGAAATAGGATATAATTCAGAATATTAAATTCTATTTATTGAAGAAACCAATAAGAAGTTAATCTTCATTAGAATGTAAATTGTGGTTTTCAAGGTCATTAATATTATCATTCCCATTTTATGTGCCTAAAATTTATTAAGGCAAACACTTTTTTAAAGCATAGCAAAAATTCTCATGTCTGCAGAAGTATCTAATGACAATGAAAGTGAAGAAGGATAAATTTAAGTTTTATAAAGGAAAAACTTCCTGAGACATTCTGGCCCCAGTTCTTATAGACATGAGTGATAATGCTCCTTTTCTCCAAGTAATAATGTAAAACAAGTGAACAGGAAGATGCACCACTGTTTGAGGGATGCAGAAACTATAGATTTTTGGAAGGCCAAGTAGTGGTGGTGTGTTTGGTGTGCTTCCACTACAAAGGATAATTGTTGCATAAACAACTGGTTTGTTTTGATTGCTTGGGTAAAGCGGGAACTTTGAAAGAACCCATATATTTATGTGATAATTTTTACCAAGGATTTTTGTGAGTTTTTTTGTATGTTGTTTATTTTAGAGTTCAACATAAGTTTCATCCTTGTTTTTTTTTATTTTTTTAGTGCTGATTTTGTTTGAATTTTTATTTTGTCTCAAGATTCTAAACACTCTTGAAACACATGATAAATATATGATAGTAAAATATTTCTCCCATAAATGATATTCATAATGAACTTGTGACTTGAAACAAGGCTAAATTATGTTCAAAAGGCAAGGGAGAATCTGATAAAATTTCCAAATGAAAATATTAAGATACAATGCAATATTACTATGTTTAATTATGTGACCTTTGATTATATAGAACTGGATAAAACAAGAACACATCACTGTTGTAGATAGAGAAGTTATGTTTTATGAGTATGAATAATTATAAAGTCAGTGGATAATTTTATACTAATTATGTTAATTTTACAAACAGATCTAGAGAAGTCCCTTTATGTAATATGTGGTAGAAAAAGTTAGTAAAAGCTGAACATTATGAAAGTCTTGAGTAGATGTAAGCATGCTAGATTTGAGCTGTCCAATACTGTCACCACTAGACATATGTGATTATTTACACATAAATTGCTTGAATGTAAACATAATTTGTTAAAATAAACATAATTTATTACTTAATAAATTATATAAAATTAAGAATTCAGTTTTCCAATTTCACTGTCGACATTTCATAGCTTAATAGTCACATATGCCTAGTGGTTACAAAATGGACAGCACAGGTTCCAAAATATTTCCATCATAACAGAATATTCTATTGGACACTGCTCCTCTAGATACAACTTAGACATGTTCTCTCATCTGTTATTTTACTATTAATAATAAGTATAATTATAATACAAATGAAGCTAACATTTTTGTACAAGAGTATGCATCAAACATACATATTTTAACATATATGCATGGATTTAACATTTATGGATGCTTAAAAAAGTCCTACATTGTAGGTCTCATTACTCTACACATGAGGAAACCATGGCCATGATGAAAAAATTAGTAGGTAGAGATGGGATTCAAATCCAGGCCTCTCTCATGCATTACACCATGATATTTCTTATATTTAAACTTTAATTATAAATGGATTCATGAATAAAAATAAATATTTTAATTTACATTTTGCAAATAGAAAATCTGAAGCTACTTATGTAAGTGATGGAAACCTATATCTTACTGAATGGGGAGCAGGAGGGTTGGGGGCATTTGGCTACAGATTCTTATCCTAGCCATGGACACTTTAAAAATGTATAGAATTGAGAAGGAAATCTTCCAGTTGTGACATCGTAGATAGACCTTGAGGGTATCAGGCTGAGTGAAATAAATCAGACGGAGAAAGACAAATACTGTATGATTTCACTTATGGTGGAATCTAAACCAAAGCAATGAATAAACAAAACAAGAAAAAAACTCATAGATGGAGCACAGACTAGTGGTTACCAAAGAGGAAGAGTGAGAGGAAAGGGCAAAAGAGGTGCAGGGTAATAATTGTATGGTGATGGATGGAAACTAGAGATGAACACTATGTAGTGTATACAAATATTGACTTATAATATTGTACACCTGAAACATATATAATCGTATATAACAATTTAACCACAATTAAAAAAATATGAGGATACAGCACAAGGAAAAAATTGATATGTAGTCAGATTAATGACAATGGATATGATATATTATGATGTACATGTATACATGTACATATGTGTACATTGTATATTGCCTTAGAATTAATAACTGAAGACTAGAGTGTACACGTTTTGAATATAAGTAAAAGTTGCATACATTGTAATTCATAACAAAATTAAATTTAATATATACAAATCAGCTATAATTTTATAAGGTAGTCTGTTTCTAATCTTTTTTTTCTCTCTTTTACTGGCACAAAAGCGTTTAACTCAATTAAAGTGTTTATTCTTAAAATATTTCTTACTTTTTGGATATTTTTTATTAATAACATATAACTTTTTGGCAGCTTTTTTTTTAGGCCCATTGAGCGTATGAACATTCTTTGCTGCAACACAGTATTCATACTAGATTACTCACAGTCAGATTGCAAGAGCTAACTGTGCTCAGGGGCGTAGGGTGATAAATGCCCTTACAATTAGGTAACTGTTTTCCGTAAATCCTGTTGTATCTGATGGACATTTTATTAAGTTTCTTATACAATCATATTGTTTAAGTATTGTTGTTGAGTAATGTCCTTTAGGGACTTGCTACTGCAAAGTAACTTTTATATGAAATGAACTGAATAAGGAATTTTAATTCATATTCATTTTAATAATTTAGTCTAATAACTGCCAGAGGAAATTCTTTATGCATAACTCTCCATCACAGAAAGTGAAGCTTTAAAATGGAAGTTTGGTTAGACCATGCCTTTAGAGAATCAATGTGCTGTATACTTGAAAAAGATGTTTGAAACTTTTTATCAAAATAAAATGAAGCAGTTTCATTCAGTAGCTGATGCCAAATCTTTTATTGAGCTGCTTCTCAATAGAATAAATATGCTGTCTCCTGTACTGCTGGATAAATTCAAGTTGCAAATCTCAGTTTAGAATTTGCCTACAGCTATTGCAGCCTGTGGACACTTATGATCCCATAGGCTGGGGTCAAAACATATTCTGTGAATCATTTACTTATATAAGAGAAGGTGGAAACCATAAACCAAAAATTACTTGATTTTCTTTAGAGGCAATTCAGAGATGTATTCAAAAATACTGCTTGTTATAAAATGAGAGCAAGAAACAATTTGTGCAACCACTGAATTTGAAATTATAATGAAGAAATTTAAATAACATTTTAAGAAAATGAGAATTTTTTATTTTGCCTGAAATGTTTTGCCATAAAAATACTTCAATGCATAAAATTACAGAAAGACGGACCATATTTTAGTCAATTAGTTTAGCTCATGTGAATTATTTAATAAGCTTATTATTAAGTAATTGGCTTTTTAATAAATGCAAGCATGATAATCATGGCCTATGTCCACACTTAACCATACTCGTCATATGAGTTTCACACTCCAGTGGCCTAGCTTACAGTTCTAGTGTTTAAGAAACCTTGCTCCTTTCAATAGTTCACTGGGACTTATTTTTGGCAAAAGTATAGATTGGTAAAAAAGTTTGCAGCAACTCAAATAAAATGTTGCAAAATTGGGTCAACATTAAAAAGGACATAAATAATACAAATCTAACATTTCAGTAGTGTTTTGGAAGAGTTTTCTATTGAATAAAACAAGGAAATCATTTTTGTCTTGTCTTTATTTTAGTCTCTGTTTTTAGACATGAATAGAGCTGGATTTTTGTTTTTTCATTTACCTTTTAAATTTTTTCTGGGCTTTGACTGAATTTTTTCATCTTTCAAGCCTCAATTTATGAAAGTATACAATGGGGAGAATTTCTATTCAGGGCAATCTATATATATAAAAGCCTAAGCAACTGTTACGACCGAATGACCCAAACAACCAGAATGACTGGACTGACCAGTCAACCCATCGCTATGATGCACACTGACCACCAGGGGGCAGACGCTCAACGCAGAAGCTGCCCCCTGATGGTCAGTGTGCTCCCACAGAGGAAGCACCACTCAGCCAGAAGCCAAGCTCACAGCTGCGAGGGTGGGAGCCTCTCACAACTCTGCTGCAGTGCTACCAAGTGGCGGCCACAGGCATAGTGGGCCGGGATAAGCGCGAGCTGCGCAACGCCCAGCTCCGGCTTGGCCTCCTCCCTAGCTGCTTGCCACTTGGCGCACTGCTACATCTCTTGAGGGATGTCCGACTGCTGGTTTAGGTCCGATCCCCACAGGAACTGGCAGTCGGACATCCCCGAGGGGTTCTGGATTGCGAGAGGGTGCAAGCCAGGTTGAGGAGCGCCCCCCCCCCCCCCCCCCCCGCCATGCACAAATCCGTGCACTGGGCCTCTCGTATTTTAATAAAGTGCCATCAAGCACACTGAAACCTTTTGATGTGTTCTCAGTGGTCTACCTTTCCTTTTTCTTCCTTTCAAGTTCCATAGATTTAAGAAGAATTTCTCCAAGGAAAGGAGAAACACCTCCTCTCTCTGTTAAACCTTCCTTCTCAGAACCTGTGTGCTGAAATTAACAGTGAATCTTTAATATATAGCTATTAGTGAAACTTTTAATAGTTTTTTGCAGAAATCTGGCATAGAAAGTGGTCAAAACACAATAATCTTTAGAACACTTTTTGTTAGCCTGGCTGCCCAAGGAGATAGGGCATTAGGCAAATTAATGACTTTATCCCCAGGGCACTTTCATAGAGGAATAATATTCTCATTTGATTGGCAAAGTACAACTACTTCAGGGGTAGATGATAACTACAAAATAAAAATACTACAAAATAACACAGCTCCAGTTATTCTTCACTTATAATTGCATTCTTGCTGTTCAGTTTGTCAAGATTTTCTTTTGTCACTGACAAAAAAAGGAGGAACAAACTCTTTCCTCTCTGCTGCTCTTATGTAAAGTGTCTATAGAAACTCCTATATAAAGTGTCTATAGAAAACATTTTCAATAATTAAATTAGCTCAAGTCATTACTGTTGGGACTCTTGGATCTACTACCCCACCCCCACCCTTTGTTATCTTGGCAAGCAAAGCAAAATTATTAAATGTAAAGGTTTACTGGCAAGATGAAATCTCAGTTCTTATCTTCTTGAAGGAAAGATTTCAATCAAGAGTCAAAATGCCTCAAAGGAACCAAGAATGAATTGGCCACAGCAAAACCACACTTAGGACAGTGAAACAAGGAAGGGCATAGAAGAAGCAACAGGAGAGCCTAGACTGGGCTGCTTGGGCTCCCTGAGAAGTCAAAGAAAAGGGGGCCTTGGAGACAGGTTCAAGGGGTTAGCCAGGAATGAACTGCCACTGCCCATTGCTCCCCTAGTTGCAAGTCTCCTGGGGTCCCTAAGAGTTTAGGGCATATGTGCCTTGGGGGGAAGGAGAGGGTGAAGGGAATGGCAAGGGCATGCTCCCCTGGAGGAGAGCTTGTGCTGGGTCCTTTATGTTGAGGGCGCTTATCTCTCTTTTTCTGGTGGGAATCTTAGGGGAGATCTCAGGGGAGGGTCTCAATAGAATATTCCTCAGCTTTCCAGGTGTGCTTTTTCAGGGTCATAATCTCCACTGATTGGTTGGTGCTAGGGCAGGGGATCCTGAGGCAGCCACAGCATCACTTGTCTGGTATTGCTGCTTTTCTGGGCCTGGAGCTGAAATACAACTGAGACCTAGATATTATCTTTAGAGAGGAAAGGTCAGGGGGGTCTAAACCGCATGACTAGCCATATGAAAGGTCAGGAGGTCCAAACCACATGACCAGCGATATTCTAGTGTAGGGAAGGTTACCCTGCGGGGGAGATTCTTGTTTTTCCAATTTTGTCCCTTGCTAGTACCCAGGGCTTTCCACCCTGGTGACCTTCTGTACCTGGCCCATCATCCTTGTTCTGCTCACGTCTGCCTAACTGCCTGTAACAAAGGAACATACAGCTGGTCTTTCTTTAAAATGTATTACCTGAGACTCTAAGGCTAAGTTCAGCACTTATAGTGTTCTTTCCATAGAAACCAATTAAGAGAGCTTTTTGGAAGTTTTTTAACCATTTGCTAGAAAATTGCCCTAGTAAAAATTGCTATTATCAACTTGTTGTTTGTGGTACAAAGTAGAAACATTTGTACAAATATTATTTGAACCCCAAGTTACTATAGTAGAAGGCCACTCTGCATGGAGAAGTATTTGATTATGTGAGACGTAATTTGGTTCAGCACCATAACACTAGACTCATTTTCCCAGAACCATCTTCACTGTTATATTAGCATGTTCTCACACAGCTGAGTAATAAATATAGGCCATGGGGAATCTTTGAAGCCATTTTTTCTGTGTGGTTGGCCAAGTCATAGATCTCCTTTTAACAGGCTCTCTGAGTACGGTGCTGGCAAGCACACGTGGGAAAGACAGTCTCACCCGACCAGTGAGGTAAGCGGAGAAATTCAAGCCCTCCAGCCTCTCATATATGACACTCCCAAAAGGAAATTAAGAGTAAAACTAATTAAACATAAATATATTCCCTCATAAACAAACTACATGAAAAATTAAACTATTCTTAAGTGTTTTCAACATTCAAGTAATTGAAGATTTTTCCTCTTTATTTACTTTGATTTAGAAAAAGAATTAACAAGAAAAGAATGGTCCCAAGGTAGATAAGTATCAATCACATAGCTATCAGCTCAGGTCACCCAAGACAAAAATGAGAAAAAGCTTCTTGGAAGAAATTAAAGTTGGATTTTCTCAAATTGTAAGATGCATCATTTGGCAACATCAAGCATTATACTTTGCACATAGTTGAGGTTTACAATTTGATATAGGTTGAATGAAGTAATGAAAAAATTTGTGGTTCCAGATTGTGTTAAATATTAAGTTTCAATGTTAACTAAATGGTTTTTGCTAAAGATTTGCATAGTTTTAACTGACAAGCGTAATAAAATCTGAAAAACAATTTTTGGACTTCTGTGAGGGCAGTAATTCATATTATCACCTTGCTTGTCAAATTCAGGAACATAATAAAAGTTGTTCCTAATACCTCAAAGTAGTTTCAAAAATTTGAACACACACTGATCACAAACACAATTTTTACATTATAATTCTCCAAATTGAATAAGCAAATGTAAATAAATGATTTTGAAAATTCCAAACGCTCTCCTTGATAGTCTTCAGTAGTAACCCTGCAGAGGCCATTCATTCAATATATTTTGATTGGCAGCTTCTCAATAATGGGCCAGTAACTGTTGTCCACAAGAACTTAGTGAAAATGGTAGAAAGTGCTGTCATTATGGAACATAAAACCTAGTGGGAAGAACCAGAAAATAAACAAAATAACTAAGTGTGTTGACACAGTAATATGAAAAGTACTTTGGAGAAAAATAAACAAGGGAAGGGATAAAGAATGGGGGCAGAGGGACACATCATTTTTAAATCCAGTTGTCAGGGATGACCTAACTCCTGGGTAATTTGAGCAAAGACTTGGAATGAGCCTGACAGGCAGAGGAAATAGCAGGTATGAGGGCCCTGAGGCAGAATCATGCCTGAAGCGCCCCAGAAAGAGTAAGGAGGTCAGTGTTATTGGAGTGGAATGAGATGACATCAGAAAAGCCTTTTTAAGAACTTTGGCTTTTACTCATTGTGAGACTGACATCCATTGGAAGATGTTGTATGGAGAAGTTTATGACATTTTAGTAGTATCTGACTGTTTGGTGTTTTGGGCCCCCAGGACTATTTGACAATGTTTGGAGATATATTGAGTTGTCACAGCTGGGGAGGGTGCTATATGTGTCTAGTTGACAGAGGCCAGAGGTGCTGCTAAACATCTTATGAGGCGTAGGACAACTCTCGCTAACAAAGAATTATTCAGGCCCTAACTGGTTTGGCTCAGTGGCTAGAGCATCAGCCTGTGAACTGAAGGGTCCCAGATTCGATTCCAGTCAAGGGCACATACCTGAGTTGTAGGCTTGATCCCAAGTAAGGGATGTGCAGGAGGCAGCCAATCAATGGATCTCTCTCATCATTGATATTTCTGTCTCTCCCTCTCTCTTCCTCTCTGAAATATATATATATATATATATATATACATATATATATATATATATATATATATATATATATATATATTTAAAAGAATTATACCCTCCCCCCCAAAAAAAAAGAATTATTCAGCTCCAAATATCAACAATACTGCTGAAGCTGGAAAACTCTGGTCTGAATGGCTAGGGGATGGAGTTGCCTGGAACAGAATGAAGAGGCTACTAGTGGAGTAGTTTAAGGAAGTGAAATTAGGAATGCTGTCTCTTTGGGTGTTTATTAGATTTTTAGGAGACCAATTAAAAATATTAAAATGTCATAAGATAAAAATGAGATTAAAGTTTATCTTTTAAAAAGTTATTTTTAAATGGTGCCTTTAGAAATTAAATTTCTGTAGAATAGAAAGAGTGTCTCAAACTATTACTGTCTTCAAAGGGCTTTACATAGGTTTCAGTATTTCAAATATACATTAAAAATCATTAATGTAGTGGCCATATTAATTTTCTCTCTGCCAGTTCTATCATACTATTTAAAATGATATAATTCTAGTCTTAGAAATTTTTGTCTCATCATTCAGATAAAAAAATTTCATAGCTAAAGTATGACAATTATAATTAATATGTTTCCTAGTACATTTTTCTCCCCTTGCTCAGTCTGATTTTTATGAAGAGAAAATTTTCATGCTAGAAAAATGGGAAAATAAAAGATTATCTTAGGGATCTTTCCCTTGGACATTCTTTTCTTGCTTAGGATCTGGAGCTACTGCCACACTCTTCTCCAAGCAACATTTCTGGTAGTTTGGAAGATATTCTTTTCATGCTACCCCTAAATATATTTGGTTTATTTTTACCAATTAGGCCTTCAAAATAGTTTTCTTTTTTCTTTAAGTCCAGAATGCTTGCAGCTGAACAGCGGCTATAAGGGCAGTGTGACCTGTTGCTAGGGAAAGTTGACTTTGTTACTTCTCTCCCAAGCTAGGTGGGTAAGGTGGAAAAAATGGAATGTGCTTATGCTATGATTTTAGTCTTTTGACTTTGCAGTTGAGTGCCTGAAATTGAATTTTTTAATTAACTTCTAAGTTGTGACTGTCCCTGTCATTCTCTCCTTACGTGCATCCCTTTCTCTGGGGGAAGCTCACCAAAAAGTAAACACCTTAGACCTGCTCACCAGTCATGAAGCAAGAAAAATATAGTTGCCAGTGACTAAATTAATTATCACACTTTAGTTAACATTGCTCAATATTTCCAATTTTTGTGTTATGTCCAAAATGTCAATTTGTCTCTTGAAATACTTTGTTAAAGTAGCTTTAGAATACATCTTCCATGCGATTAGAACAAAAGAGCCAAGATAAATAATTCACAGCTACTGATGTCAATAGTCCAGATGCCAGGACTGCAAGTAGTGAAATGGTGAGACTCATCAAAGGGAGAGGAGTTGGCTGAATTAAGTTCAAAGAAAATCTGTACACGGGGCTTCTTTAGAAAGCTATTGGTGAGACATAATTGTCTGTTATTTTTAGAGTTTCAATTTCTGGTCCATTTGGTATTTTGAGAGTTTCGGTTCATGTTCACTTTTATTAAGACTTCAGAAATAGAAACAGTATTAGACGAATGCTATGATGCAGGTGGCTTCTATTTTCTTATGTCTTACGAAGATATCTATTTTCAGACATTTGATCAGAAACATTACAAGGATGATTGATGTGTGTTGCAAATCTAGAATAGTCATTGGAAATGTGCAAGGATTTCACTGTAAACATGTTTTATAACAAAATTAATGTGTAGGTGCATCTTCCTGGAATTGAAGGTAATCCTATCTAATAAAAGACTAATATGCAAATTGACTGTCACTCCAAGTCACAAGATGGCTGCCCCCATGTGGTCAAAGATGGCTGCCCCCATGTGGAAACAAGATGGCCACCACAAGATGGCTGGCAGGGGAGGGCAGTTGTGGGCAGTTGGGGGTGACCAGGCTGGTGGAGGAGAGCAGGTCGGGGGGACCAGGCCTACAGGGGAGGGCCATTGGGGGGAACCAGGACTGCAGGGGAGGGCAGTTAGGGGGTATTAGGCCTGCAGGGGAGGGCAGTTGTCGGCGATCAGGCAAGCAGGGAGGGCAGTTGTGGGCGATCAGGCAAGCAGGGGGGGCAGTTGTGGGTGATCAGGCAAGCAGGGAGGGCAGTTAGGGGTGACTGGGCCGGCAGAGGAGGGCAGTTGGGAGAGACCAGGTCTGCAGAAGAGGGAAGTTGTGGGTGATCAGGCCAGCAGGGAGGGAATTTAGGGGTGACCAGGCCAGCAGAGGACCCGACCAGACTGGCAGGGGAGGGAAGTTAGGGGTGACCAGGCCAGCAGGGGAGGGCAGTTAAGGGCAATCGGGCTGGCCGGGGAGCAGTTAGGCATCGATCAGGGTGGCAGTGGAGTGGTTAGAGCAGTGGTTCTCAACCTTTTTAATGCTGCAACCCTTTAATACAGTTCCTCATGTTGTGGTGACCCCCAACCATAAAATTATTTTCTTTGCTACTTCATAACTGTAATTTTACTACTGTTATGAATCATAATGTAAGTATCTGTGTTTTCCGATGGTCTTAGGCGACCCTGCTAGCAGTTCTCAACCTGTGGGTTGTGACCCCCAGATTGAGAACCGCTGCTGAAGAGCCTAAGACCATCGGAAAACACAGATATTTACATTAAGATTCATAACAGCAGTAAAATTACAGTTATGAAGTAGCAACGAAAATAATTTTATGGTTGGGGGTCACCACAACATGAGGAGCTGTATTAAAGGGTTGTAGCATTAAAAAGGTTGAGAACCACTGGGTTAGAGGGTTATCAGGCTGGCAGGCAGAAGCAGTTAGGGGTAATCAAGCAGAAGCAGGTGAGTGGTTGGGAGCCAGCAGTCCTGGATTGTGAGAGGGATGTCCAACGGTGGGATCGGGCTTAAACGGGTGCTCTGACATCCCTCAAGGGGTCCCAGATTGGAGAGGGTGCAGGATGGGCTGAGGGACACCCTCCCCCCCATGCATGAATTTTGTGCACCGGGCCTCTAGTGAATAGATAATGTCAGAAATACAAAATACAGATTGCGACTAGTTAATAATCAGAAAAGAAGGAAAATAGTCCAGTTTCTAAAATTGAATAATTGGGGAATGAATCTTCTAGAGCAAGCATGTCAAACTAGCAGCCCGCAGGCCACCTGTGACCCACAACAAATATTTTTGCAGCCCAGCCAATATAATGGTATGGAATAAAATTTCGTAACTTAATTTTTACACTATCCTGTTATACATAATTATTAATGAACTACAACATTCACTAATGACTGATGACTATAATCATGTTGCATTAATTTCCCTTACACACCTTTATGTGCAGGCACACCATTTCTCTCCACTAATACCAGCAGCGAATATTTTAGCAGCCAATTGCCACGTCATTAGTCTTGGACTGACTTGTTTGGTGTGCATGACAGAAAATATTTCGCTTTTGGAGAACAAGAAAAATAGGTTTATTTGCATTATGCTTATTTGTGCAGTTATTCAGTGTCTGGTAAGTTAATGTTCAAGAAAAAAATTATTTTTTATTAAAATGTTTTATTATTTTATGTCAATGATTACGCATTTATTTCAGCACTTTGTATTCAGCTTGTCTCTATCGAAATAAACCTACGTTTCTATGAAAATTGAAGCTTTTGTTCTTTTGTGGCCCACATAAACTTAAACCTTGTTTATTTGGCCCATGTTAGCCTTTGACTTTGACATGCTTGTTCTAGAGAATAGGGAAGGGGCAGGGCAACCCAATTACTGGACTCTTTTTCTCTGGCTGTCAAAAGGAAATAGCCCATAGATTTTAATCTATTACAGCTTGCTTATCAAGTTCTTCTTTATTTTATTACTCTAGTCTAATTTTCAGCAACTACGAAGTATGTAAAAATGTGACTTAATTGATCAAATATACAGGTTCTGCCTAACTTTGCCATTTATTTTCTGTTCTTTCCCTAAAATCCATAAATTATCTTTCTGAACTCTGTCTGTATCAGTAAGGTCAATATTTGTGTTTTTCTGTATCCAATATCCTAAAAAATCAAAGGTTACCCATAAAGATAAATAAAAACTTACCAGAAAGACAGAAAAGAGTTCCTTTTTAAAAAATATATTTTTATTTATTTCAGAGAGGAAGGGAGAGGGAGAGAGAGACGGAAACATCAATGATGAGAGAGAACCATTGATCGGCTGCCTCCTGTAGGCCCCACACTGGCAATGAAGCTGGCAACGTGGGCATGTGCCCCAAACAGGAATTGAACCGCCACCTTCTGTTTCATAGGTTGATGCTCAACCACTGCACTACACTTGCCGGGCAGAAAAGAGGTTCTTAAATTACCTGTTGGCTTTCTGATTCTCATGAGGTTTACAATTGTTTAACTACTATTTTTTTCTCTCATCTGTGTTCAGAAACAAAGAAGAAATACACTTAAAACTAAAGAGTTTGGTAATACCAAAAAATCATAATTAGTAAGGATAAATCAATAAATAAGTTTCCATAAATGGGTGAGTAATATAAATCCTAACAATTTTTTAAATATGGAAAAGTTACACATCTCAAGTTTTATTTAAACACTGGTTGGGATGCTCTTGAAATACCCTATAGTTTGGTGGCATTTCTTGACACTCTGATAGGAAAAAGAAACAAGAGTCAGAGCATAATAAATTTCATATTAAAGAACATTTGACCCATTTCTCCTCAGGGTTTCAGTTGGTTTACCCTAATCTTTTGTTTATAGACTTTTACTAGACTTGTAATTTTTTCCCTCTGCCATCAGATCAAAGACCATTAAAACAAAACAAAACAGTGTACAGTTTTACTTTATTTATTCATTTACTCATTCATGGATGCATTTACGCACTCATCTCTTCCACAACTAGTAACTGAAAACTTACTATGTGCAGGTACTGAGCCAGCTACAGAGGCAACTAAGAAAATAAAACAGGAGTTGGTGGCACAAATGAAAGAGAACAGGAAGTTATAGACAATTATGGTGCATTTTCAAAGTGTTATATAAATACAAGCAAGTACAGTTAGTGTAGTAACATACAGAAGGGGCTAATGTCATCTTCCTAGAAGAAATACCCTCTAGTCTGGGATCAAAAGGTTGGTGGGAGTTAGCTAGAAAGAGAAAAGAAGTGACAGTCCTTGCAAAGAGCCTGGGATTATGAACCTCTTGCCTTGTGTGAGTTTGAGAGGGGAAGCTTCAGGAAATAAGGTGATGGGTGTAGAAAGTGGTTCTTCATGATGAGCCCTGTCTTACAATCCAGGTTAAAGAGTTAGAACTTAATCCAGAGAACAATGGAGGGTCATGGAAGGGTTTTAAGCTGGAAGCTAAAGTGTTGGATATGCACTTTAGAAGGATTACACTGGCTCTACCTTTGCAGAAAAGAAGGGAGGGGAAAGACCAGAGTAAAGGTAGTCAATTATGAAGCTGGTGAAGTGTTCAAGGAGAGAGATGTTGGTTGTCTAAACCAAGTTCAATGCTGAAAGTGTACAGATTTAGAGGCTATGTTAAGTGGTAGCATTTCTAACATTGCCATTTGTATTGTGCCTTTCTTATGATTCTCTTAGATGCATTTCTTCCTGAAGTGATAGGATTTGCTTGGAATGTTTGGTGGTCACAGCTTCTGGCTCAGTGGCCATGCTTCCTATTCATGATTGGGTGTACAAAATTCAAGAACGTTGAGGCTTCAAATTCCATTTGTTATACTAACACCCAGAGGAAAATTGTCTCAAAATTCAGTCTTCATTTCCAAGGCAATATATTTAGAGAAACAACATGATTTGTTTGTTTTTGTTTTAATTGAAAAAGTCTGACCCTAATATGACTATGCTATAAGACTGATTTAGGTCTCAGGACCATATTGTCAACATATTGTGACAACACATGCAGTTAAAAATTCTTAGCAGGACCATATTGTCAACATATTGTGACAACACATGCAGTTAAAATTATTTGGAGAATGGGGGGGTGGGGGGGATAAAAACAAGTAAATAGGACCATCCTAATTTCTCTGGGGCAGTCACACTTTATATTTTGTTAGACATATGAGAAGAGAAAGTTGAGAAGAGAAGTACAGAGACAGTGTTTGATAGGAGAGAGTGCTGTAAAAAAGGAAATGAGGATCAATAAAAATGTATATATTTAGGTATCATATATGCAAGTATTATTACCCAGTTAAAATCTGTATGTACTATACTTGACATACATTGTTAGCATTGCAAGTTGACTATGCATGGTGTGAGAAGTTGTGAAATCCTAGTAAGTGCTGTTAGCCAATTCAGATAAAACCACACCCCCAAAAATGCCAATACTGGCATAATATCTGGATAAAAAGATAGATTGCTTTGGCCTTGCACTTTCAAACATAGAACACAGTTTCTATGTGATAAATGAAATTTCAATCTAATCATATATTTTAGTGGACTGCACCCTCCATAGAAGATAGCGATAGAAAAATGTTTTAATGCATCTACTTCTGCACATAGGGATATTATAAGAAAAAACTATAATCAAATGGGTAGATCTTCTCAGTAATTCAGGAAAAGTAAATCCAGGATGTTGGCAAGCTAGGATCACCAGTTATATAGGAAATTATGTCAATGCCTTTTATTGGAGCTTTAATATAGATCCCAAGATCACAGACCCTTGGAAAGGGGCCAGAAAAAGTAAAGGGAGGAGAAGAGGGATGTGAGGCTGGAGAAAGTAATTTTCATCTCGGTTAACATGGGGTGGCTGCAAATCTGACTCTATCCCAAGACAATTTCTTCTACTTTAATATTATGTAACTCAGCCACTATTTTATCCAATAAAATACTAAGCTTGTTTGGCTGCATGAAGAAGATGAGCATGGACCACAGTGCCTGGTGGTTCCATCAGAGAGAAAAGATTGGGAAGTGGGGATAAGTCTATGAGGTGGCCATGTAAGTGCCCTTCCAATCTTCAGAGGAGGATGGGGTGATTTTATTTGGCATTTACTTGTTATAAGTTGTTAGAATTGCAACTCGCCAACAGTGTTTGGAATTCTGAAATCTTAATAAGTGCTATGTTAGCCAATTTAAATAAAACCACGCCTAAATTACCAACATTGCAGAGGAGAAAGCACTAGGGAATATTAAATTAATACCTGCTCAGTCTCCTACATCATTATGTTTTGAACCCAATCAACTCAGGAGATGAGAACTTGAACTCACTTGTTTATCTCCTCCACTCCATGTCTTGTAGGAATGGTGTTAGCAAAGCAGAAACTAGGGAGAGGATGTAATTTTAGGTCACCAGTTCCTAGTGATCTAATCCCCATTGTTTCTTTCAAACCCACTTGCCTTGCTTCTTGCCATGTCCTAACTCAGGACTTCATTTGTTCTTCATTGACAGTTTGTATTGCCTCTTAAACTATGCCTTGCCTAGATTCTCTTTTATAACTTGCAAAAATCCCTTCACATGCTCCACAACTCTCAAGCTGATCAAAGCTTTCCCATCCTTCACTGGTTCCTAGGAGCCTAAAGCAGTTCTAAAACAATGACATGTAACAGGATCTGTGGAATTTTAAGAAAATATAGGGGAAAGGCATTACCCAAGACCTACGACATTGAAATCTCTTGGTTTAGGGCCAAGGTGGATGCTTAGAGAAGGATTTCAAGGTCATTCAAATGGGCATCCCCAGTTAAGAACAACTGTCCTACAACATAAAATCTATTTTTGTATGACATATAGAGCCCTTCAGTATTTATTTCCTGCCTCAGACATTCTCAGATTATGTCATACATTTTTGCTTCCTCAGTACTGAACTCCTTTTAGTTTGAACACATTTTCCTTTATTCCTCAGTGCCTTTGCACTAGATGTTACTTCTGACTAGACAGACCTTTTTTTTAATCATCCACCTGGAAAAAGCCTACATGTATTTCTAGCTTAGCTTTCTCAAGCTTTTCTGCCTTTCTCAGCAAGAATTATAAGGTCTGTTTTGTGTATTCTCTGTGTGTCTTGTCCATAGATCCGTTATGCATATTATCATACTAGAGGCCTGGTGCACAAATTTGTGCATGGGTGAGGTCCCTCAGAGTGGCCTGCAGAGATGGGGCCCCAGTTTGTGCCCCTAGCCTCGCAGCCCCAGAGCCTTGCCTGGCACCCCGCCTTGGCCTGGCACCATCACCTCACCTGCTTCACCATCCTGCCATGGTCCGGCTCTCGTCAGGTCCCATGGGGGCCTGAAGTGCCTCCACTGCCTCCTGCTGCCAGCACTGCATCGCCAACACCTATTATGTTCCGTGCTGCCCCCTGGTGGTCAGCGCACATCATAGTGAGTAGTGGAACTCCTGGTCTCCCAGTCAAACTCCCAGTAGAACGACCTCCCGAGGAGACAATTTGCATATTAGGCTTTTATTATATAGGATTGTTGTTTTTGTTTGCATTTTTCCTTCTAAGAAATAAAACATGATATTTAAATTTCTATTTTCCAATAATTTGGGTCTAAGCATACAGTGAAATAAATGTTTGTCAAATGAAAGTATGAGTAGACTAATGAATGTGTGAATGAATAGAAGTGAACTTCTTTTTCTTCTGGAGCCTCCAAAACCACTTTTTATATGCCCCAGTACATTTATGTGATTGAAAGCAGAGCTTTCTGTAGAACTTCTCTTATGCTGAATTCTAAGGCTGGGAAATTATAGTTGAAGAGTAGGATTGCCTATATAAATGAATACCTGCTGATGCGTCTACTAAAAAGAGAATGTGCTGCAAATATACCACTGACCAAATGCAGGAAAATCTTTAAGGACATGCCTGGGAAACCTCAAAAGACCTAGGGTCTAAATGAAGTGCTTTTTCCCCATTTAAGGAACAGAGTTACCAACTTTCAACATATTCTGTCCTTTTGTGACCTGAGCTTTTTAGCAAAACTTTAACCAATATAAAGATGAATGAGTTTAATATAAACACAGTACAGTTTTCCATTCCTAACGAGGAAACAGGCCCAGAAAGCTTTTTGCACATCAGTAGCTGTTCTGCTGCTATTCGGATGTGTTTTAATGTTTATCAATGAAGAAACCCTGTAGATTGAATTTCTCTGAAGAATCCTTAGCCTGTGCACAGAGGAAAAGCACTAGGAGAAAATCTGTGTACAGTTGGAATGAACTAGGAAGAGAAGATGTTTAATTGAGCCATGTTGTGACAAGATGGGCCCTTTCATTTACAAATCTCCTTTCTTTGTGAATTTTTATTTAACTTGTGCTTTCTTTTAGTCCAGCTTTCCTTTAGGAGTATGTGATTGGTTTCTCAACTGACTGGGACTTCATAACTCTGTTCCAGGATGTAATAGATGTCACAATGGACTCGCCAAATGGGCGTGACTGTACTGAGTGTCCTTTGCCCACCTATCCCATTGGTCTTGGAGAGACTGGTCTTGGCAGTGAGTTAAGGTGGATCTTTCCCATTGCCGGCTTGATTATTGCTCAGTATCAGCAGATAAGACTTGGCTCTCCAGTCAGCTGACCCATCTGTTGTAGCAGCAAAGTTTGGTGCCAAACAGAAAAAGAGAGGCAGACTCCTGGTTGTAGCTGAGTTCTGGTGGTTCAGGAAGAAGCGGGCTCTGTGGCTATCTTCATGGCAAGGAAACATGTTCCACTGATTATCAATCGGGATGAGGTTTGGGGGGAAATCTTTATTGAAGAACATTTGGGAAGTGGAAATGAAAAATGGTGAATTCTGTTATTCAGAGTCTGGCTGTTCCTTTTTGTGTAATTAAATATCTCCCCTGTGGAGGGCTTATTTTCTTCATGTCTGCTAGTTTCATGTTCGGCAACCATAATGGTGTAATAGCATGCTCTCTTCACTAATATACGTCATTCTTTCTCTAAGGGCACTGGATTTTTTATAGACCTTTAGTTCAGTTCTCCTTTCTAGGATTAGCGGGGTGTGAGTTTCATTGTACAAAGATAACCAGTGGCTTTGGCCTGGTTTTGACAGAATAAGCTGGAGAAGAGGTTTTCCCTTAATACTATAAAGATGAATTTAGAAAGGGAATGTGTTCACTCTGGAGCAGCTGTGTTGCCTTTGCCCTCCCTTTTGCTCAAACTGTACCTCCATTCAGTGGACTGGGTTTGCAGAGTCCCATATCTGCACCCACAGCTTTTCATCCCCTTCATGATCCCCTTCCTTGAGGCATTCCTCTTTACCTCTCTGCAGGTTTCTCTTAAAGGATGAACACAGTTAATTATGTAACTCTTAAAATCTGGTACTGTTTCATATTTATTTTACAGCTGAATTTTAGTTACTTTTTATGATTTTTTTTTATCCCGATTGATTCATGGTATGCTAAATGAAAGTCCTTTCAAAACTTTCTTTTTCCTCTGATTCTCAGCTAGTGTTTCTTTCTCTGGCCCTTCCTTTATGCCTTTTGTTCTAGTCTTAAGAATTCAGTTTTCAGAATGAGAAAGAAAGAGGAAGAAAGAAAGAAAGAAAGAAAGAAAGAAAGAAAGAAAGAAAGAAAGAAAGAAAGAAAGAAAGAAAGAAAGAAAGAAAGAAAGAAAGGAAGGAAGGAAGAAAGAAAGAAAGAAAGAAAGAAAGAAAGAAAGAAAGAAAGAAAGAAAGAAAGAAAGAAAGAAAGAAAGAAAGGTCTACAACTCAGACAGGGAGAGCTGAAGAAGCACATAGGGTGCATTTTAGTGCAACCCTCTCACTTTATCAGAGGGGACTCTAAGCTTGAGAGGCTGACTTGACTTAAGGCACTCTGAGAGTTGATGGCTAAATGTGAGCTAGTGCATGTCACCTAAAGTCAGAGACTTTCCCCTGTAACTGCAGAGGCCATATTTTTGGAACCAACAAATCTGGTACTCTGGTCTGGCAATGCACTAAAAAAAACCCAGCAACATGAATTTACATATATTAAAAAAAGACTGACAAAGTTTTACAAAATCACATTTTCTTGCCTAGCTCATATTGAATGGAAATGATGACATAACAATAAATCTGCGTTGACTGAAAATCTGGGATAATTTATTGCTGCGGTTAATGCACATATTCTCATGATGTCTTATCCTGACGTAGGCTCCAAGCTCACTCAAGTTCATGGCATCTGGACAAAACCCCGGACTATTGAGCAGGGCAGTGATTCTCCAGCTCCCGCATTCATCAGAGCACCTGGAGAGCTGGTTCAGTAGGTCTGGGGTAGGGCTCCATAATTTGCATTTCTAACACTCTTCCCAGATGCTCTTGGTGCTGTGGGACCAGTGATCACATTTTAAGAACTACTGCTCTAGCAGAAGTAGCAGGTTTTCTTTCTCTTGCTAAAGCAGGCAAATTCAACATGTCTTGCTGATATTAAACTCAGATAATTTATCTTCTATTTTCTAAGGTGTACTCATCTTTTTTTTTTTTTTTTGTAATTTCAAAGAGAGGAAGGGAAAGGGAGAGAGGGATAGAAACATCAAAGATGAGAGAAAATCGTTGATCGACTGTCTCCTGCACACCCCACAATGGGGATGGAGCCCACAACATGAGCATGTACCCTGACTGGGAATTGAACCCTGACCACCTGGTTCATGAGTCAGTGCTCAACCACTGAGTCACACCAGCCGGACAAGTGTACTCATCTTTTTAAGAACATTTTATAAATTATATTATTTTATATTTTATCCCAGAATAATACAAAATCTCTTTGACTGATATATGGTGGTAACAATAATATTATATCTTCCTTTATATTTTACTAAATAAATACATATATAATTTATCTAAGTCAACCTCCCTTTAAGGTTTCCATAGCAAATGTCATTTTGCACATTTTATTGATGTAAATGCTGAGCCTTGTCTAAGGCCACAAGTGACATAATTGCACAGTTAGTAAGTGCACAGATGGAAAGTATTAGAACTCAGTTTTTCTGACTCCAAGTCCTATGTCCTTTTGAGAGCCTAGTAGTGAAAATCAATGACCTCAGGGCACCTTTCATTGTCATATAGAATGTGTCAGTCTGCATAATATTGGCTATGCAGGATATATGAGGATTAGCCCCGTAAACATTGATCTAAATATTAACATTCCAAGACTTTTAAAACCATCTTGAATTGACCTGAAGGATCTGCCTTGAGGTAGGCTTTTTGCTACTTTTTGTCTGATAATTTGTAATAGGTGATGGGGACAAAAGCAAAGCCCGAAATAACCACAAATGAATGTACCACTATCCAATTAAAGTTGTACAGAACTATTTGCAGGTGCTAAAAGGGCAGCCGTAATAATTTGTAATCAGAGTTAGGCTGAAAAATCTTCATAAAGGTTATTCTTGAGCACTGTTTTGAGAAAAGATACTTAATGTTGTCTATGATAGAGAAGGAGAGGGCACTTCTGATAAGGAAAGTGAGTAAAGATCAGTAAGCCTTCTTCCTTTGGCAGGAGTGAAAACTAAAGGCTGCATGTAGCACAAAGATGAGGGCAAATAAATAAGTGAGAAGCCAGTTGAAAAACCAAGATGCCTGTGACCCTGAGATCCTTGGCTAAGAAAGTAGGTGGGTATAACCAGGGTTTTGTTAATGGAAGTCAGGAAAGTACCCAAGTAAGAACTACCTTCCCTTTCTATTCTGCTTTGAATGTTTTCCATAGGAAAGTGTGCTTACAGAGGGTTCAGCATGTATCCTGCAGTTGTGAGACTAGAAAGTAGCTGGTAGAATGTTGTGTTGATTAATGTGTGTGATACTCCAGACATGGCACTGAGCAAAAGAATCTGGAAAGTTCTGTGGGAGACTGGACTGTGGGAGATCCACATCTGGAAACCCTTCTTGCAGAAAATGTCTTGTATTTAAAGTTGATGAGACTCACCTTGCCCAAATGGCAGAAGTTTCAGTAGAAACTTCCAGCTCCTAGAAAGGTGATGACAGTGGGCCTGTGGAGTCATTGCAATTATTCAAGGACTCGCTAGTGACTCTGAGTGTGTGCTTTGCTTCACTTGACATTATGTGGAGCTTCACTTGGCTCGTGGCACACCTCAGTTGATGAAGCAGAACTTCCGTGTTCAAACATGCCTCTGATGTTTACATGCTTTCCTCTCACCCACTGTCATCACGGAGGATGGGTAGAGCCCATGCTATTCACACACAGTTATGTTTGCTTTGAAATGCACATCCCGTTCCCACCCTGAACCTCAGCAACAGCAACGGGGTGATGTCCTGCCTACAGTCCCCATTTTGTGGTACTGTCCCCCACAGTTAGGTCAGAGCTGCCTTGAAGACTCTGAAATTAAAATGGAGAAGTAATGAAAAGAGTTTCCTGTTACAAATAATGGATGATGATTATAAAATGGATGGTAAGTTTCATTGCATCATTTGATTGATATGGCAGTTATCATAGCAGCCTCAAATAGAATGCTCTTGTGAACAAGATAATTTATCTCACTGAGTCTGTTTCTGCATAAATATTTTACAATGAAAGGCATAATAAATCTGTCCGTGGCGTGCACACAGTGAGCTGCCAAAGCTGCCACCTGTTTAAGGTTTTAATGAACTGTTCTGCATTCAACAAAAAGCCATATCAAATTAATGCTGACATTTTGCTTTGCTGCTGCCTTCCAGGAACTCGAAGAGACCATTTTGCAAAATTCTCTACACAGGGCAGTACTGATCTTTACATTAGAATTCAGCAACAACTGTTAAGCAAGCTCCCCCTGAGTTTATATTGACATCTGCTGCTTGATTGGGGCTGAGGGTTAGGGATTGGGGGCAGAGCTAATAGGGTTGGGTGAGTGGAGAGTCAGAACTCCAGTGAAGTGGAAAAGGAATGTTGGACAAGGAGTCGAGAATCCTAAACCTGTGTCTTGGTTCTCCAACTGTGAGCTGGTGGCCTCTGGCTCCTGGGGATCCGTTGTTGGAATGTGCAGTGCCCTTCCTCTATGCAGGGCTATGAGTAAGACAGGGTCCAGCTGGCATGTGTGTGTGTGTGTGTGTGTGTGTGTGTGTGTGTGTGTGTGGTGGCTCAGTGCTTATTCATCTTCTGGAAATCTTGCTGCGGCGAACAGAGCAATGTCAGCTCATTCCCTAAACACACTGTCCTCTAACTCTGTCGGAAGAAAAAAATGTTTTGAAGTACAATAGCATGTTACGGGAAGGACTCCCACGTTCCTATTCCAATGTCATTAAAAGACACAAGTCCCAGCAAGATTTGTAAAGTGGCAGCACATGAGAGGAGCAAGCTTTGCCTCCTCAAGGCCAGAATGGAGGCTTCTGCCACACAGAGTGGAATGACTTTTCCCGGCCTTGCAGGGCGCTCACATTGGGGGAAATGGTGATTTTGTGCGGGCTTTTTACTATAACAGCTTTGCTCCCAAGCAGAATGGGCATCCGCTGAAATAAGAAGCTTTGAAGAGATAAAGGTCATTACCAAAAGACACACGTGCACCAGTCATCGCTTTTCCTTCTGCTGTGGTCTTCTCTCTTCATCCTCCTCACAACATCTTAATGCGCCTTTAATCCTCCATATCTGCGTTAGCACGTTTATACGGAGATTTAGCTTGTACTCCTGACCTTGGCAGACAGTCCACACTTTATATGCACATTAGGGAGGTGAAGGGATTCACGTTTGCCACTCAGCCTAGCTGAGCACACAGCCTGTATGTCCCTGCTGTTCCTTCGAGTGACAGCAGGGAACAATGGGCTTAATTAGTCTGTTTCACATTCAGAATCTATTTCCCAGCTAGCCTTTGGACCTGGCAGGCTGCTAATGATGTATCCATTTTTGCTGCTGCTGCTGCTGCTGCTGTTGATGGGGAAGTGAGTTTTTAACTGTGAACTGTTGTGAGTCCTCTGATAACAGTTCAATGGTAAAATCCCTTTGATCTTTTCATTTCTTTTAATGGTTTTCCCTCAAAAGGAATAAAGGCCAGGTTTGCTAGCGGACAGGTGATGCCATGGGTACACATTGTCTGTTTAAGGCAGGGATACACATTTTATCAAATGTCAGGGAAACAAATGTGTGCCAACTGTGTGTTGATATTATGTATAATTTTTCAATTTTGTAGATTGTGTTTTACTAAATTATTTTTAAAAGGCAATTTTAATGTGAAAAGCCATATCAAAGCTCAACATAATTAGCAAGAAATCTGGTTCCAGTTCCAAAACTTGTTTTTATTTATAACACTTTCAAAAAGAATTTAAGAGGCGTACAATAAAAGGCACAAATAAAACATCAAAACAAGATCCAAATAATAAAGGGGTTGGAGAAATATAATTAATACCAGAAAGCTTTGCCCTATTCAGACTATAATTCTAGAACTCAGGGTTGTAAATAATTAACTGTAAAGTTAGGCAGTATCTACTTCTCAGAGTACAAAACTTAGTGTAAAATAAAAAGTAACTATATTTTATATAATGTCTATCCCTCTAAATTTCAAATTCCTATCCTGACTAATACATAAAATATGATTCACACAATTCTTAGCCATTTTCAGATTTACAATCAGATGAGACAGGATTTTCCTTTTCCTTCCTTGTCTCTAGCATGTTCTAGGGAGTTCATGGTACTAGAGCACTGGAGAGGTATCCAGACCCTTTTGGTATCCACTCTACTGGAAATCATTCCTTCAGAGAAATTACCTCTGCATACTTGTGTCTGTTAAGATAATGTCCTGGGTCTTACTACTGCCTGGCCTTCAGTCCACGAATTTTCTGTCTTACTCAAAATACCAAACCTGTTCTCTCAGCTAACTCCCATGCCCTCATTTGACACATAATAATTTTACTGCTCCTGCATGTTCCCTGAAATCCCATATTCTACAGATACTGCACCATGCTGGGATGAGGTGAGAAGTCCTAACACTTGCTTTCTAGAAAAACTCACCTTGAGCCTAAGCTTGAGGCTATCAGGACACAAGTCTCACCTGTATATCTCTCTTGTTTCTCCTTCAGTACTTCTCTCATTATAGGTCCAAGTCTATATTTCTTTTTAATCTTGCTAAAAGTGAAAATAGGCTGGCATAAAAACAGACATATAGGTCAATGGAACAGAATAGAAAGTCCAGAAATAAACCCATGCCTTTATAGTCAATTAATATTTGACAAAGGAGACAGAAAACATACAATGGGGTAAAGATAGTCTATTCAATAAATGGTGCTGCGAAAATTAGACAGATAATGTGCAAAAAATAAAACCAGATCACCTTCTTACACTATATACAAGAATAAACCCAAAGAGATCCAAGACTAAAAAGTTAGACTTGAAACCATAAAAATCTTAGAAGAAAACACAGGCAATAAAATCTTGGACATTTCTCATAGCAGTATTTTTTCTGATATAGCTCCTTGGGCAAGGGAAACAAAAGAAAAAAATAACAAAA
Source organism: Cnephaeus nilssonii (assembly GCF_951640355.1). Taxonomy (NCBI): domain Eukaryota; kingdom Metazoa; phylum Chordata; class Mammalia; order Chiroptera; family Vespertilionidae; genus Cnephaeus; species Cnephaeus nilssonii. The sequence continues at coordinate 62,740,143 of NC_137072.1, read as the reverse complement.
TGGGACTACATCAAACTAAAATGTTTTTGCACAGCAAAGAAAACCATCAACAAAATGAAAAGAGAACCCACTGAATAGAAGAACATATTCACCAATGATATGTCTGATAAGAGGTTAATATCCAAAATTTATAAAGAACTCATATAACTCAACACACACACAAAAAAAACAAACAAACACCCAAACAATCCAATTTAGAAATAGGCTAAGGACCTGAATAGATACTTCTCTAAAGAGGACATACAGATGGCCAATGAACTTATGAAAAAATGCTCAATTTCACTAATGATCAGAGAGATGCAAATTAAAACGACAATGAAATATCACCTCACACCTGTCAGAATGGCTATCATCCATATATCAACAAACCACAAGTATTGGGGAGGATGTGGAGAAAAGGGAACCCTCATGCACTGTTGGTGGGAATGCAGATTGGTGCAGCTGCTGTGGAAGGCAGGATGGAATTACCTCAAAAAGTTAAAAATGGAACTGCCTTATGACCCAGCAATTCCACTTCTGAAGAAACCAGAAACACTAATTTGAAAAAATATCTGCACCCCTATGTTCATTGTAGCATTTTTTTACAAGATTTGGAGCAACCCAAGTGTCCATCAGTAGAGGAGAAGATAAAAAAGCTGTGGGACATTTAGAATACTATGTTCTTTTATTTAGTACTACTACAATTGAATACTACTCAGCCATAAAAAAGAAGGATATCTTACCCTTTGCTACAGTATGGAGGGACCTGGAGAGCATTATGCTAAGTGAAATAAGGTAGTCAGAGAAAGACAAGTACCATATGATTTCACTCATATGTGGAATCTAATGAACAACATAAACTAACAAAATCGAAACAGATTTAGAGATACAGAGATGCAAATTAAAACTACAAGGAGATATCAGACTGACAGATATCAGAGGAGATGGAGATTTTGTGAGGCTGGGTGAAAAATGTGAAAGGATTAAGCAAAAAAAAAAAAAAAAAAGCAAAACAAAACAATACTTCATAGACACAGACAACAGTATGGTGATTACCAGAGGAAAAGAAGGGTGGGAAAGGTAAAAAAGGGTTAAGGGGGATAAATGGTTATGGAAGGAAACTTGACCTGAGGTGGTGAACACACAATACACAGATGATCTATTAAAGAATTGTACACCTGAAACCTATATAATTTTATTAACCAATGTCACCTCAATAAACTCAATATAAAAAAGAACAAGAACAATTTTTCTGAACAAAAATCAGCAACCAGAAGGCATTTGTTAACCTTTAAACCTAAGTCCTCACAAATGGACAGCATCTCAGCAGAGCTGCTGGGGATGCTATAAGGCTCACCTTCTTCTCACCCAGGATGACTTCATCTCCTGCCTCTGCTCCTGGGTTGCCTGGAACAAGGACTGATCCCATTTCCATGCTGGGCCTGAGGCTGGTCCAGGGCCGCCTCTGTAGACCTTGGCCGCTGCCCTCAGCTGGAATGATGAGGACTGGAGCCTTTCCATCACAGATTTCAACCCTTTTTTAAGACTTCAGTTACTCTTCTCAAAATAAGCAGAGCGGCACGACTAACGGTACCTGCCTTTAGGAGATTTCCTTGGCAGCAGCTAACTGCAGAGAAGTGGCTATTTATCCTCATTAGAGTTACAGCCTACACATCAGCCGTGAGAGGGAGAGTCCACACCTGGGCAATCCAGGCCTGCAGGTGCTGTTTCCAAGTCACAGGCTTCTGAATGCTGACCCAAGGGCAAATGTACTCATTTCCAGCAGAACTAATTGGGAAGCTTTTCAAAGTCTAGATTTCTAGGCTCAGCTCTGGAGATTCCGATTCATTAGGTCAGATGTGACCCCCAGGAAGCCACCTGCATGCTGTAAGAGCTCCTTGGCAATTCGAACATACAAACTGAGTTTAGGAACAGTTAGAAAGACTTTCGAGGCATATATTATCTTAAAATATAATTGACTTTTTTTAAGTGAAAGTATATTTTTATTATGAAACTAGAGGCCCAGCACCCAAAATTGCCCGAGACCCAGACCTGCTGTGCCGGCGGGACCCCAGACCTGCACTGCACGAGCCACGGGCCCCGCCTCCGCAGCGCCAGCCCCGCGTCGCCACGTGAGCTTCAAGTCCCGGCCCGTGAGAGGTGCTCCATGCACCTCCTGGTGACCGGTTGTTTGGTCATTCCACCCTTACGGCGTCACGACCACAGGCCTTTTATGATATAGATGTTACATTATCATGTTAACACTTCAAAAAAAAAATCTAGAGAAACATAAATAAGAAACTATCTCAAAAAATTTCTTACTCAGAGGCAATTACTGTAAAGATTTTGAAGAACATTTTCTCAAACAATGTGACATGCAAATATATGTAATTGTAAATAAATGTCAGTTTTCTTAGATAACAAAGTGGAAATAGGACATAGATAAGAGGAAATATAGTTGTTCTGCCTCATTGGACTTCCTGTTGGATTCTTGTCTGAAGCTTTAGAACTTTGCTACTCACTTGAAGTTTGTCCTCTCTGATTTGACTCCCCTCTGAGGAGTTTAAATGGTCCTTCCAGTGGTTCACGTGTGGCATGGTCATGAGCCAATGAGGACGCTCAGGAGAAGTGCATTACCGACACCTATATCATCCGGCAGTTATCTCAATACCGTGAATCTGGTGGACAGAAGCAGTACCTCTGTTTTAAAGTACCATTGGCAAGAAACTACTGGCATCCCATTGTTTCCCTTTCTGTTCTTGAACACCTCTTTTATTTTTCACTTTTTAATTTTTTTCAATTATATGTATTAGTTTCAGATAGCGTAGTGGATAGACAATCATGTACTTTACAAAGTATTCCCCTTGATATTTCCAGAACCCAACTGGCACCATACATGGTTATTACAATATTATTGACTATATTCCCTATGCTGTATTTTACATCCCCGCGACTCTTTTTAACTACCAACCTATATTTCTCAATCCCTTCACCTTTCCATCCAGTCCCCCAACCCCCCTCCCTTCTGGCAACCACCAGTCTGTCCTATGTACCTATGAGTCTGTTTTGTCTGAAAAACTCCTATATTTTTTTAAAAAATCTTTTATTGTTGAAATATATCCTCTGATGGCTTCTCCTTTTTTCTGTCATGCCTATCCATGGTGCAACATCTAATTATTGAAACTGAACAGTAAGAAAGTTTATTAAAAAAACAAACAACCCTGCCTACCACCCAATGCATAATCAATCTTTTATTGAATGCCATACTGTCAAAGAAAACTGCAGATTTGAAAGACATTACTGAATTGAAACCAGTTAATACTGAGAGTCAAAACATACCAAAGAAGTTTCATGTATCTTCTCTCATTCAAATTTTGGTGCTACTACACTGTGAGCTTGTGGGCATAGGGGTTATGGCTTCTTCACCCCAGTGCATTATGCACTCAGGCAGTATTTGAAATTTGTGAGATAAATGTTATTATTACATGTTTAGAGTAGATTTAGATTAGAGGGGTTAAATGAATAGCCGAGAGTCACATGGATAGTAAGGGACAGAGGTGAAATAAAAATAAATTGAAGTATTCTGAAGCCAGGCGCACATGTATGGATACATTTCCATTGTTCCTCATTTTTATGGATGGCTGTAACACTGCATATATCATGAATTAGGGTGTGTATTTTCAGTATCCCAAGTTTCCCAAAGCTTAACGATACCGTTTAACAAGAATGAAAAAAATCTCAGTGATGAGCCTCTCTATTTATATTGTCCTGATGATTTCCTAAAGATAAAGTGACAGATACTATAGGAAAGACTCTTAAAACACATCTTGTTCAAAGGATTGTTCTGGCCCCCAGAAGTATATCTTGTATGAATACATTGGAGCTTTTATTTGAGTTACCATAAAATTTTCTTTAAGCTCAACAGCCTTCAAACATGTAGAAAAACTTCTAGTATCATTTTAAGACTTGAAACCAACATGATGTCCTAACTCTTCCCAAATCTTGCTTTATGAGAATGTTTTTTTCCTAATTTTTATGAGATTAACAAGAATGCCTGTGTTGTGCTATAAGAAGCCAATCAGCCCAGCTGACTCCAGCATGAGCAACTTGACAATCCCATGACTCAAGTCTAATTTGAGGTCCCCAATGAACAGAGATTTATGGTTTTGTTTCAGATGCCAGTAATTTTTCTCCTTGCTCCTTCCTCCAAGAAGCACCACAAACCTAACCACATAATGAACAGCATTTGATATAATTAAACATGATGTAAGTTCAAGAAAGCCTTTGCTAATTCACATAACATTCAGCTCCCCACTTCCCTCCCAGGTTCCGTCCTGTTTGAGAACTTAGAGCCAGTTGTGGATGGTTAGAAGAAGATAACAGCTGCATTGAGCTCTCTGAATATATCTGGAAATCACAAGATTACCCGAGAGAGTGGTTCAGTTTTTCTGGGAAAGAGTCCAAAATTTTATATGTATGAATCTTAAACATACTGATTCAGAAAAAAATCAAATCTATCTATTCAGATCCATACATGAAGTAACAGGTGACAGTCTTTACATGATCTTCATGGAAGAAATTGAACTCTCCAGTTGGGAAGAAGTGATACTAACAAGTGATATTAACAGTGAGCCTTGTTAATATATGTCTATTATTCACACCCTTATTTTCATCTTAATGGTAATTTTAATTCAATAATAAAATGCTTTCTTATAAAAGGGTAGAGGGAAACTAAAATTGTAGCTAAGGTTTATTGGGCATTTACTATGTGTTGGGTGCTATTTTAGATGATTTGATGAAGTACATATATTTTAATCTTTAAAAAAAAATCCACACCCAGAATGTAGGTGCTATTATTATCCTAAATTTATAGATGGGGAAAGTGGTACAAAGTTAAGAGACTTGGCCAAGGTCAGGAACTAGTCTAGAGTAGAATTCACATCAGTCTGACTGAAGTTGGGACTCTTAACTACCATGTCGCATTCTGCTCTAAAAGAGCATCTATTTCAGGAAATATTCATGAAGTTGAGTTGGACAATGTTCTCTAAGTACCAGTACTAGTGGCCCACTGCCACTACATTAGAAGAAAAATAGACAGAAATGTAAATTAGCCTCAGATGCCAGTAGACAAGAATTCCTGAATACTTACATTGTGTGACCTTACAATTATCCCAACAGAGTGCTCTCATTTGAAAATAATATGATAATTTACAATATTACCAGAAAGCCTCAGTATTTTACTTGAAAGAGAATAGCAAGTCATTTGGGTTGTCTCAGACTTGTGCATTTTTACAACGGAGCGGCAATGCGGCTTTACCCTGTGAACCCTGTAGAATACACTGAGGGAACCCAAAGGCAGCCATCCTGCTCTTCCAGCTGCTGCGGTCTTCTCAGATTTCTTACATGGCCACAGTGTAAACCAAACTGCATTGTTTGGGGAGCCAGCAAGAAGAAAGATACTAGAGATGCTATGGGAATGCAGAATCATCTGTTCAGCCTCCAGAAGCAGAATTTAATAAGTGGCTTTTAAGGTATGCGAAAGTTCAGGGTTGGAGTTAAATAATCAAGAGAAAAATAATCCCACCACTTCTGTGGTTCATTGAACCTTGCTTGCATAACACACTTTACCTCTTCTTAATGGACCTTCAGAAACAGGTACTATGAAAACTATATTCATGATCTTAACAGTATTGCATTTGGGGCAAAAGAGACAGGGTAGAGGGAACTTTCTTTGAAGGAGTAGTATTGCTCCTGTCTATCACCAATGTAGACAGTGCATCTCATGCTTATCTAACACATTAAGTACTTTTAAAGATACATAATATACAGGGTGGGCCAAACTTAGGTTTATAGTTTGAATATATGAACACAGTTTATTCTTGTATTATTATTTATTAATTACTAGAGGCCCGGTGCATGAAATTAGTGCACGAGGGTGTGTGTCACTCAGCCCAGCCTACACCCTCTTCAATCTGGGACCCCTTGAGGGATGTCCGACTGCCTGTTTAGGCCAGATCCCTGTAGAATCGGGCCTAAACCAGCAGTCGGACATCCCTCTCACAATCCAGGACTGCTGGCTCCCAACTGCTTGCCTGCCTGCCTTCCTGATTGGCCCTAACCGCTTCTGCCTGCCAGCCTGATCACCCCCTAAATACTCCCCTGCCAGCCTGATTGTTGCCTAACTGCTCCCCTGCCAGCCTGATTGCACCTAACTGCCCTCCCCTGCAGGCCTGGTCACCCCTAACTGCCCTCCCCTACAGGCCTGGTCCCCCCCAGCTGCCCTCCCCTGCAGGCCTGGTCCCCCCCCAACTTCCCTCCCCTGCAGGCCTGGGTCCCCCCCAACTGCCCTCCTCAGCTGGCCTGATCACCCCCAACTTCTCCCCCTGCCAGCCTGGTTGCCCCGCACAGTCTGCTGTTAAGTTGTTTGGTCATCCCTCACTAACCCCCTGCTGGCCTGGTCATAGGCAGCCATCTTGTGAGGTCATGAGGGTTAATTTGAATATTACCTCTTTATTATATAGATAAGTTTGTTTGTGGCTTATTCTGTACTTCTTACTGTCAAAAGTAAAGTAACAGAATGTTTTCATTGCTGCATTTGTCCATCTTCACATAAAAAATTAAATAATCCTGATACCAGATTTTGCTAGATCTCTGCCACCCTCAAAAAACCGTGGCCCATATTCTCTTTGGCCACAGGATATGTACAATAAAGACCAGGTTTGTCTTCACCTAAGATATTTGTCCATAACAGGGGCAGGAGGAGGTTATAGCTACTTCTTGGCTCATTTATCCACTTGGAAGAGGTTGAAAGCGATACTTACCTTAGCATAACCAGAATGCCCCATTGTCCCATAGATAGTAAAAATCACATTCTTGTCTGAGGTATGTCTTTATGAACTGACAACCTGAAGCTAAGTAAATCACACATAAGTCATTTGATGGGCTAGAACAGCAGCAAGTCAAATAAATTAGAGATAAATGTTTTCAAATTTACTACTACTAGTTAATAATCATTAGAGTAAAATCCTTAATTTCATCTTAATCTGTTTTATTTGAAAGGGAGAAAGTTAGTTGGTATAATATATTTGCTAATCCCTACCTCCTATCTCTAACACAAATAGTATACAAAAGCAAATAAGTTCCATAGGAGAAATATACTGATAAAGCAGAACTTGAATTTATTTTTGTGAAGGAAAACATAATGATAAAGTTACAAATAGTTTAAAGTAATCAGAGGAAGGACAGTTTTGTTTCCATCTATGTTTAGTCATACACAGATAAAACATTATGTAGCATTTTGTAGACAGACTAGCTTTTTCGGTTATTAGAATGATTGTAATTTTTAGAGTATACAAATTACTTTGGAGTACTGGGTCTCATTTAGAGGCCAACAGGTTTTTGTTTTTATTGAAAACGAGTCCTAAAATGCCTTGTGCTTTTTCTTTTTTTTTTTTAATTCCTAAGAGAGAATATGTATTGAATATATTTATTTCTTCCTGGTTCATCATCAGTTTTTATTAGAGTCTAAATTCAGATTGGTAACTTAAATAATTGTAATAAAATGTATTTATACAATACATTTACCATCAGAATGAGAAAAGGGTAAATGTCTATTTAAGAAATATCAACCCTGCCCTAGCTGGTTTGGCTCAGTGGATAGAGCATCAGCCTGCAGACTGAAGGATCCTGGTTTGGATTCCGGTCAAGGGCACATACCTGGGTTGCGGGCTTGATCTCCAGAAGGGGGCGTGCAGGAGGCAGCCAATCAATGACTCTCTCTCATCATTGATGTTTCTATCTCTCTCTTCCTCTCCCTTCCACTCTGAAATCAATAAAAATATATTACAAAAAAAAAAGAAATATCAACCCTATTTACAACCCAGGAAGCATAACCAGAATGCCTAATTGTACCATAGATAGAAAAAAATCACAACCTTTGATTTTGAGTTAAACCTTATTGTTTCCTTCCCTTTGCTAACACATTGTATTTCCACTTTTAATGCCTGTAATGGTTTTGTGTTATTTTCAGTTGAGTGTCCTTTTATAGGGTTTTAAATTTTGCATTAAATGACAATTCCGTTTGCTGGAAAGGACTCATTGACATTACATGTGCAAGCACTTTATTTCTCAAGCAAATTCTTTCAGTTTAACTCATAACTGGATTGTGCTCATTGTGACTAAAAGTTCCCATGAAATCATTCTCATGCTAAGGTGAGGCTGTTCTTGCAGTTGGTCAAAAAGGGGAGGTGCCAGAGGACCTGGTTGACTTATAGAAAAGGACACCATGAAGAAATGATGAGATAAATGGAATTTTTATCAAGTTTTGGATAAATTGCCCTGCCAATGGAAAAAGCAGCAGTGGGAGGGATGTGTAATGGCAGAAGATTTCCTAATAGGCTGCATTTGGATGTAGTTTGGATATAGTTGAGGATGACAATAACAGTGAAGGCTGAATGTGCTACAATTGGGAGCATAAGAAAAATCCTTTTGAGTTATAGATATTTGGAAGATAAATCAAGATGAGCTAGAGAAGACAGGGTCTTATAGTTTTACTAGAGGCCCGGTGCACAACATTCGTGCACTGCGGGGCGGTCCCTCAGCATGGCCTACACCCTCTCGCAGTCCTGGACCCCTCGGCAGATGTCCGACTGCCGGCTTAGGCCCGCTCCCAGGGAGCGGGCCTAAGCCGGCAGTCGGACATCCCTGGAGGGGTCCTTAGCGCTACCGCGAAGGCGGGAGAGGCTCCTGCCACTGCTGCTGTGCTCATCAGCCATGAGCCTGACTTCTGGCTGAGCGGCACTCCCACTGTGGGAGCACACTGACTACCAGGGGGAAGCTCCTGCATTGAGTGTCTGCCCCCTGGTGGTCAGTGAGCATCATAGCGACTGGTTGTTCTGCCATTTGGTCAATTTGCATATTACCCTTTTATTATATAGGATGTTGTTTTACAACTTAGTTAATAAACTGGCATACATTTATGCTTTCTGAAGTCTCTCCTTAGGACACTAAATTTATCAGACCAGACCCCTGCCTTCATAACTTAATTACCCCTCAAAGACTCACATGTCCAACTACCTTCCCATTGGGGTTAGGATTTCAATATATGAATTATGAATTTGGGGGTGACACAAGTGTTCAGTCCATAACAAACAGGTTTTTTGGTTGTCTATTCTTATTCCCCATCCCATCCATTCCTTGCTTTCTCTCTTTCTAGCTGATTGTTTGGAGAAAGACTTGAATCAGAGACAAGGGCAGGATATGGGTACTTCCTTATTAATCCTCTTGTTAGATATGCAGAAGGGAACCAGACTGACAAGTTTTTATTTAAATTTTTACTTTTCTAAGAGGCATATCCTGACTACCCTATTAATACTGTAAACTAACACCCTCCCTACCTCCCAGTAACTCCTGACTCACTTAACTGACTGTATTTTTCTTTTCACCATAGTCATTATTATCTTTTAAGATAATAAATACTACATAATGTATTTCTTTTATGTATTATTTGTTGCCTTTATCCAGTCATCAAGTATAAGATTCCCAAGGTCAGGATCTTTATTTTGCTCACTAATATAAAGTACCTGCATGGTACCTGTCCTATAGTAGGCACTCCCTCTATATTATTGAATGAGCATGTGCACAACTAGATAAAAAGGATATACATCAATTGAGCATTAACAATTATTCAAAAACCCTATGTTGTAAAACTAAATTAAGATTTCAAAACAATGATTTTTACTTTCCTGAACTGATTATATAGTATGGGTAATTAGAAGCAGGCTAATTGTGGTTATATTTTGCAGACCAAGTCAACAGAAGTTGTCCTTGCACTGGATGTGAGTGTAAAAGAGGGAAGTCTCAAGGGTAATTTTAGGAATTGAGGCTGAACAACTTGAAGGACCAAATTGCCCTCAACTGAGATAGGAAAGATTACAAGACCTGCTTTGCAGATGGTGGTGGTCGTGGCAGGAGGGGTGGTGGTGGGGGTAGGATGAGGAGCTCAGTCCTGGTCATGTTGTTTTAAAATATCAATTAGTCAGACATCCAGGTGGAGATAAGTAAGTACTTGAATACATTGCTTCTGTTCTTAATAATTAAGTAATTTTATGTTGATTCCATTTTTTATAACTTCTATTATTGTGAGTTTGATGCAAAATAAACTATGCATGTGTGCTAATTTTAAGATACCATTGAGGCAAAAAATGGAAAATTTTGGCATGTGCCCTGTTTGAGAATTTCCCTTTTGTAGTCTATCAGTAGGCAAAAGAAAAATAAACCACTTCTTTCTGATAATTATAAACAGTTGTATTATTTTTTGATGCAGATATACTTTGCAATATTTATTCCTATAGAGCTTTTTTTATTGGAAAATAATTGTGTAGACCTTGAAAAAGAATAAATATTCCATTGTAAGAAAAAAATGTGAAAAACTTTGGGATATTTTATTAGTCTGTCAGTATAATTACAGGAATTTTAAAGAAAATTTTTATAGAAAGTAGAGCTAAGACTAACCACTTCTGCTATCTCTGTTTCCATCAGCTACTTACATTTCTTCTTAAATATGAACACATTAGACTTAATACCTCATTTATCTTCATGAACTCATCATCTGTTGTATTTATTGCCTGAGAACCACTAGCTACTTTTTTTTAAAAGACAACTCAAATTTATTTCCTCCCAGTTCTAGATGCTGGAAGTTTGAAATAAGGTATTGGCACCAGTTACTTTTGGTTTTTATTTTTGTTGTTTGCATATTTTTAAAAAGCTGTGTATTATGCATGGATGCATCTTTCTGAAAAATGCATAACATCTATAAATCAAGAATTTGAAACAGCTGTGATAAAAGGAAAAGTCTGTCCTTATATCTCATATTCTATCTGGTCAGATCTTCCTTGATTGCAATTTTTTTTTAAGATTGAGAATTTCTTGTGTGGTTCTGACAGATGTTTAGCAACCATGAAAACTCTCACATTAGCACAAACTATAGGGTTTGTGACATCAAGATCCATAGACATGTACATGCCTGTACATATGCATACGTGTACTTGCATGTTTGTATAATAAAACGAGAGCTCCATATGACTGAAAACATGTGGTAGGTGGATTTAATAAAATTCTTTTTTGAAAGCTGATCATCCAAACCATCTGCAGTGTGGTCATATCACACTTCCTTCATGTCTCGTCTGAGAGGAAAAAATAACCAGAGATTTGGACCCAGTTCCTCAGCCTAAAGAAGGCTGTTCAAAAGTCCCATCAGTCGCATTGTGCATATTTCTCCTTCTGAAGGGTATTTCATCTACACTCCACTCTGTTTCATCCAAATTCAGTCTGTGAATATGCACATCTCTCTTTTCCTCTCTGTTTGGTTATAACATGCATGTGTATGAAATATAAGTACCCAAATGTAATAAAACTCCTCTCTTTATGACTATTACACATGAGTATATAGATAAAATGAAGGGAGAGGAGGAACTTAAAAAGGGAAGTATATACTCTTTTATGTTTTGGTAAAGAGGCAGAATAAAGAGAGAAGTGAAACAAGTTTTTAAAAAACATCTACTCTTCTATTTTGGTAACAGAAACAGATGTACTTTATATTTACATGTGCAGTTTTCATAAAATTAGAATAATATATGCATTAAAATGATCATTTCAAGTTACTTCCTAGCATCATAGTAAATAGATGTCAATTTAGTCATTGATTTTCACATGTTTTATGAAATATACTTCTTAAATATATTTTAGCTGAAATACTTCAATATCCTTTACTATATTCATGTTTCTATAGATTTTAAATTATTATAAGAAAAGATAAAAAAATTTTTTCAATTTAGTATTTTTTTTACCTAAATCATCAATAAGTTCTTCAGTATAATGAAAAAAAATCAGATATATAAATGTTTATATTTCTTTGTTTGTTTTGGGGGTTTATGAGTCTTTTTTCCCCTTTTTTAAACACTTATTTTTATTGATTTCAGAGAGGAAGGGAGAGGGAGAGAGAGATAGAAACATCAATGATGAGAGAGAATCATTGACCAACTGTCTCCTGCGCACCCCTTACTGGGGATGGAGCCCACAAACTGGGTATGTGCCCTAACTGGGAATCGAACTGTGACCTCCCTGACCTCCTGGGTTCGTAAGTAAACATTTAAGCACTGAGCTGGCCAGATAAGGGTTTGTGAGTCTTGATGTATTATAATTGAGATAGTTCTTAGAGTACATGACTAGACAGTCAAAATTAAGTTCAGATTTAATTTACAGCAACATTTGTACTCAGTTTTGAACATTTAACCTCAGCTTTCATTATTGTGAAAATGTAGATTATGCTTACTTTGATGTGACGTAGGTTTCTATATTTGTGAGTTGAAATTCTAGTATCTACAAACTAACATCCGCCCAGCTTCATTACCAGCCTGTGAGTAAGCATAAACACAAATTTAACTTGTTACAAATGACCCTTAAAGGCCACTCTTTGAGTCTAATAAGTGCAGGATATGTTCATGAAGACTCTCCTTGGCTCTGTGTAAGGTCAGTAGTGCATGCAATAAAGTGTAGGTCAGGGGCTGTCAGTGAGATCATCAGAGACACGTGTAAAAGGAAAGGTTACATGTGGGAAAGAAAAGAGAAGAGAAGCCTGCATATGGACAGGATAAAGGAGAAAAATGAATAAAAATAAACTAAAGACCCAACCAATATTATGCCTGAGACAATTGGGTCATTGTTGACAAAAATGAAGCTGGGGAGGAAATTTTATCTTTTGTTTATATTAAAAACAGATCCTATCAAGGCAGGATAGGAAAGAGGAAAATTCAAGTGATAGTTGCCTGGTCACCCAAAAGCCATAGTTCAATAATAAGGTCAATCGTGTGTTTTTCAAATTCGATTTATTTACTCATGCCACAAATATTTTTGAGTACCTACCATCTGATGACATTATTTTCTCTGCATGAAGTGTGATAGATATTATGCAAAATGCATAATGCTCATAACTCCTGTCTTGGAGCATATTACTTAGATGAGAATAAAGAGTAAAAGAGTAATTGAGCATTCCTGTTAGAAAAACTTCACAAAACTATTTTCAAAGGGTGTGGGGTAGATCATTCTGACTAGAGAGATGTGTACAGAGGCTACCACAGACAATGTGTTCAGGGACAGTGGGCGATGGCATAGGAACCTCAAGTCTGGGCTAGGAATGAGGTTGACTGATCTGGCGGCAGTGAGCTCTCCAAGCCCCAGAACATCAGTGACACTGCACTTTTATTTTTGTTAATAGTGTAAATCAGACCATTTTATTTTATTTTAAAATTCTTTATTGTTTAAAGTATTACATATAGTATTATGTATGTCTCCTTTTCCCTCATTGACCTCTCCCCAGCCACCCCCACCCCCAGCGCAAGCCCTCACCCCGCTAGTGTCTGTGTCCGTTGGTTATGCTTATACGCATGCATACAAGTCCTTTGGTTGATCTCTTACCCCTCTTTTTAAAAAGTCAGGTTTATTGAGTTATTATTTCCATACAATTATGTAATCACCACTGTAGTTAAGGTTTGGGATAGTTACATTACCCCACAAAAATTCCCATGTCCCTTCATAATCTTTTCCTCCCCACCCTCAGCCCCTGGTAATGATGTTGTTTCTGTCAGGGCATGCAGGCTGCAACCAATTGATGTGTCTCTCTTGCATCTCTGTTTCTCTCTCTCTTTCTCCACCCTCCTTCCCTTCCATTCTCTCTCAAAATCATTGGAAAAAAATATCCTCAGGTGAGGATTAACTAAAAAAAAAAGCAAATAAAGGGGGGGGGGGTTAATGGGGGCATGGTAAAGATGTCTAGAGCCATAGAGTATTATTAACCAATGGTTGTGGAGGGGGTTGAGGGGGCAGAGGATCTCTGGAGTCAGATTTCGGCTTGGTATAAAGTAGAACTTGGAAAGGACCAGAGCTTACCATCATGGAATGAACTTTTTCAAGATAATGCCTTTTCACTGGAGTGTTCAACAGATGATGGAGGAAGATGCAGCTTTCAGGATCCTGTGCCTGCCCCTCCTATTTCTCTGTTCCCCCCCCCCCCCCCCCGCCCGCCTTCTTTCTGGCTCCCTCTCCTCTATAGGTCTCTAGATATAGGCATGCCCTGGAGATCTTCCCTGAACTCCCTACCTCACCAGTCCTCACATTCTCCCTAGATTACTTTAATTAATTGTGTGCCTTCAAATATAATTTAAACTTTGATGACTCTCAAAACTAAATCTCTTGGATCTATGTCTGGAACTTGAGACTTATATATCAAACTTTTTACTTGTCAGTTTCCTATGTCTAATGAGTGTTTCAAACTGAATATGGCTGAACTCTTAATTTCCCCCCAAATCCTGTTTTTCCCCTTCTCTATCTTTCCTATCATTAGACCATGCAGTGTTCTAATGCTCAAACAAAATTCTAGGCATTAGATTTGTTTCCCTTCTTTCCTTAAGCCTCACATCTAAGACATTACCAACTCTACCTCCAAAACATAATCCAAATAAAACCACTGCATCTTAATGGCTGCCCATCTTCTCTATCTGAACTAGCCTGGACTCCTGTTTCTACTCTTGCCCTTCAACAATCCATTTTCAATTCAATAACCTGTGTGTTCTTTGCAATATAAAATTCAGATGATACCATGCTCAAACTCATCCAATGGCTCTTCATTGCACTTAGAATAAACATCCAAACACAACCTTAGCTTATGAAGGGGGCCTGATCACCCCTGCCTTCCTCTTAGAGATAAACCACTCTTCATTTTTGTGTGGATAGACTCTCCTTAGCATTTAGATCTCAACTAAAATGACACCAGCTCAGAGAATAATCATTCCAAAGTAGCTACCCAGGCACTTTCAAACATACACCCTATTTTAATTAACTATAGTACACAGCACATTGCATGAGTAATTCCCTTACGTTTTTTTTTTAATTTATTTATATATGAATGGATATATTTATTTCTTCCTTCATTAAAATGTAACCTTCGTGAGAACAGGAACATTGTCCACTTTCTATGCTGCTTTATCTCCAGCACTCAAAACATTGTCTGACCTAGAGAAATGCAATAAAAATTTATGTGGCATTCTGATTTTATCATTGTCATGATATCTGGCCTTGCTGGATGCTTGTGTTCTGTTATAGTGCCTTCTTTAATATAGGAAAGCAAGGCATGTTAAAACAGCTATTAAAAAAAAAAAAGAAATAATTTTAATTTTATAATTTTAGATGGGGGAAAACATGCTAATTTTAACTATTCCAAATTAAACTAAATATTAATTGCCTTACCACATTCATTGTTTCTGATTAATCTGACAGGAGCAGCATGGAAATGAATATTTGGAATTGAAGCACATTGCTTCTTAATCATAGGAGCCAAGTCAGTATTTTGAAGGTAGATGAAAAAAATCAATGGCATTTGAATGGGTTAGGGCAGGAGCCAGGAACAAACAAATTGCGTGAGAGCAACTATAAAATCAATGGAACTTACAAGATGAAAAATATTAGAGCATTGAATCCAAAACTTTAGTCACTGATATTTCTCCTGAGATTATTTTCTTAAGCAAGAAAACTAGCTCCTTGCCAAGAAAGGTCAAAATTAAATTAAAAACCTTCTCTCTCTCAGCTCCCAAGTAGGTGCCTTAATACATCTAGAATAATATATAGTCCACTAGCTATGTCTTTAACACTGTGAGTGAATTAAAACCACTTTTAATACAAAAGGGTGTTGTTGTTGTTTTTAATTTAAAAAGTAGTATTCTTTCCTGGCCAGAGTGTTGTCCCAGTATGTCAAGTTTGCAGGTTCAATCCCTGGTCAGGGCACATACAAGAAGCAACCAATGAATGCATAAATAAATGGAACAACAAATCTCTCTCTCTCTCTCTCTCTCTCTCTCTCTCTCTCTCTCTCTCTCTCTTTCACTTTCTCTCTCCCTTCCTATCTCTCTAAAAATTAATAAAATAAAAATTTTTAAAGTAATATTCTTGCACTATAGAAATTATGGAGGAAATGTATAAAGAATTTTTAAAAATTCAACTATATAGAGAAAAGTACTAACATTTTTGTGAAATTTTCTTATTTGAATACTATATTCATTTTTAATTTAATTTGTGAATACATAAAACATTCATAAAATTTCAAAATCAAAACTGTAGTAAATTTTCACAAGAAAAGTCTCACTTTCCATCCATTCTTATTCTGCTGCCCTCATATTCCTGATAGGTAACTACTTTGATTAGATTCGTGTGTATTCTTCCTGTGATTTTTTTATGTGAGTCAAGGCAAATGCAAATATATTTTATAGTATCATTTCTTTCTTATGTAAAATATAGCATATGAATGTGTATATCTAAACTAAACTATCCTTTCTCTTTATAATATATCCTCCTATAGAGATCATATATAGGAAACATGTATAATGAAGTATTATGCAGCTATAAAAAGATAAGCTATATCTACTAAAATATTTTTATATATTAAAGTTCATTCCTATTTTTCTTGGTATTCCTCTACTTCTTTGACTTACAGGCTGGGCTGAGGGACTCTCCCCTCATCCCTCCCTTCACCCCTAGGCATGAATGTCATGCACCAGACCACTAGTATAATATAAAACCCCTGATATGATGGTGATTGATTTTTAGTGATGGACACCTGACTTGTCCCAAATCTTGCCTTTCAAACAATGCTGTTTTAATGAAAATAAACTTAGAAATAAACCATTTCTTATATGTGTGGGTGTGATAAATATTGCCAAAGTACCTGCTATAAGAATTTAGCTTTGGATGCTGAACACACAATACAGTGTACAGATGGTGTATTATAGAACTGTACACTTGAAACCTTTATAATTGTATTAATCAATGTCATTCCAATACATTCAATAAAAATATTTAAAAATAATTACTTTGCCCTTTTACTACCGATGTATGAGAGTTCTGTTTTCTTACCAACAGAATATGTTGTCAAATTTACAGAATTTTGCAAGAGCATGTTTTCTTTCCACAAATAAATATCACATTGCATTTGCAATTTCAGCAACAAATTTTAAGAATTACAACAAACATAATTGATTGTAAGTCAAAGAAGTAGAGGAATACCAAGAGAAATAGGTGAACCATAAGGCAAAGGAGAGATTTTTTTTAAAGAAGCTCAGCATGTCCAAAACAGCTGTGCAATTAAGTCTTAAGTTTTCTTCTTTTTGCTAATGACTTTTTTCTCCCAGTTACTTTCTAATTTTAAAGTTCAACTGTATGGAAAATTATCAAAATAACTATAAAATAATTTTACTAGGTTGTAAGAAAATTTTCAAGGTCATTTTATTCAGTATCCCACATTATTTTGATACTATAGATTTAACTATTGTACAGTTTCTTCCAAGGTTAAACTTAGGTCCTTTTCACTTTCAGTTTTTAAAAACACGAAGGGCTTACTAGCTAATTAGGATAAAGGGTTAAATGGGGCTATTCTAATTATCATCAATTTTCTGTTCCATTGATAATGGCTAATTATACCCTTCTCCTTAAGGTCCAGGCTTTTTCCTAACAAATATTATTATATAGCTACTAGAGGTCTGGTGCACGAAATTCATGCAAGAGTTGGCCTTTCTTCTTCTGGCTGCCAGTACTGGCTTCCCTCTGGCATCCGGGACCCAGGTTTCCCTCTGGGCACCAGTGGGCACCTGGAACTCGGGCTTTTCTCTGGACCCAGCTTCGTCCAGAAGGACATCCGGAATGACATCCAGTCTAATTAGCATATTATCCTTTTATTATTACAGATGACTTTTTCCTCTTCGTGTCTTATAACAAGACATATGCAAAAACTTTTCTTGTTTTCTCTCCTACTGCCATAGATTTCACTTTGAATCTTTGGCATTTACCATTCCCTGAGCAGCTGACCTTTCATTTTCTAGTTGAGAAATAATAAATGTTATCAAATGGCATGTATTATTGGATACCAAATACAAGGTCAAGGGCCCAGTAATTGATTGAGAAAGATTATCAAGTAAGCTCAGTTCTCTCCAAATAAGGACTCCTAACTCTGCCCCAGGTCTTCAGTCCAGGATGAGAATGTGACACTGATTGGGTTCATTTCTCCTATTGAGAGTTGAGGATCGGGTGAGGAGGGATTTTCTTTGGCTACAACCTATTTGAGTGCCTTGAACAATGTGGATTCTTCCCAAAAATCATTGGCTAAGTAAACTTTAGACCCACTCACCAGCACTTGAGAATGAGCAGTGAACTCCTTTTAAAACCTCAGCTGTTTACAGGCTCCTCCCAAGGGGTCACTGAAGGGTTTGTTTCAAAATATGTTGTATTTGTATTAGTTTTCTTTGACTGCTGTAACCAATTACCACAAACTTGGTGGTTTAAAAACAGCAGACATTTACTCTTCTTAAAATTTTATTTTTATTATTGAAGTATTATAGATGTTCCTTTTTCCCCCTATTGACCCTTTCAAACCCCTACCTACTCCCCCTTCCCCCCCCCCCCCCAGCCCTTCACGGAACTATTGTCTGTGTCCATGGGTAATGCATATCCTACCTAATAATAGACAAATATGCAAATTGACCATACCTCCGACACACCCACAAGCCATGCCCACAAGCCACACCCACCATCCAATCAGAGCGAGCATGCAAATTAACCCAAACCAAGATGGCTACAGCCACAGAGAGCAAGGTTTCCTAGGTAACAGAGGAAGCCAAGCTTTCCGCCTGCCCTTGCCAGGCCTAAGCCTCCACTCAAGCTACAAAGTTTCAATTATAACCCCAACAGAAATGGCTGCCGGCCTCGGAGGGAGCCCCAGGCTTGGCTCCGCTCCAGGCTATAAAGTTTCAATTGTAGAAGGAAAATAAATTCCAGATACCAGGGCCTCCGCTTGGGTTGCCAGGGGGCGTGGCCCACCTGCAAACCACCACAGGCCCCTCACTCAGGCCACCTCACACCCCAAGGGAACCCCCACCTGATCTGGGACACCCTTCAGGGCAAACCAGCTGGCCCCCACCCCTGTACCAGGCCTCTATCCTATCTAATAAAAGAGTAATATGCAGATTGATCATCACTGCAACACACAATATAGCTGCCCCCATGTGGTCAAAGATCCTGCCCCCATGTGGACAGAAGATGACCACCACAAGATGGCCAGCAGGAGAGGGCAGTTGGGAGGCACCCAGCCTGCAAGGGAGGGCAGTTGAGAAGGACCAGGCCTGCAAGGGAGGGCAGTTGGAGGTGATCAACCCTGCAGGAGAGGGCAGTTAGGGGTGACCAGGCCGGCAGAGGCGGGAAGTTGGGGGCAAACAGGCTGGCAGCAGAGTTGTTAGGGGGTGATCAGGCTGGCAGGCAGAGGCAGTTAGGGGCAATCAGGAAGGCAGGCAGGCAAGCAGTTGGGAGCCAGCAGTCCTGGATTGTGAGAGGGATGTCCGACTGCCCGTTTAGGCCCGATCCCACCAGGATCGGGCCTAAACGGGCAGTCGGACATCCCTTGAGGGGTCCCATATTGGAGAGGGTACAGGCTGGGCTGAGGGACAACCCCCCTCCGTGCACAAATTTCGTGCACCGGGCCTCTAGTAAGCATATAAGGTCTTTGGTTCTCTTCCTGCCACCCCCACTTTCCTCTGAGATTCCTCAGTCTTCATCTTTGAAATTAATTCTCAGTTCTGTATGTTGGAAGTTCAAAATCAAGGTGTAGGTAGGCCCAGACTCCCTTCAGAGGCTCTAGAAGGGAACTACTTTGGCTTCTGGTAACTGCCAGCATTTCCTGGCCTGAGACTGTGTCATTCCAACTTTTGCCTCCATTTCCATTTTGCTCTCTCCTCTGTGTGTGCATCAAGTCTCCTCGTCTCTCTGTCATAAAGGCTCTTGTGATTAGATTTAAGGTCTACCCAGATAATCCAGGATAACTCTGTCAGAATTCTTAATTTAATCATGTCTGCAGAGACCTTTTTTCTAGCAACATTTTTGTAGCAACATTTGAGTTTTCCCCCCAATTGCAATCTTTCAAAATGGCATGGGACACCTTAAGAAAGGAAATAAGAGATGGTCTGAGCAAGTTCAGAATGCCTTTGGTATGAGAGATTCATATGTTAGATAAGCCTGAGAAAGGTAATTTCTAAGGTCTCTACAAATTTTGAGAGTGTTATTATACAATTTTGGTTTTAGAATAATAATTCCTTCCTTTCCCATATATCCAATCTGTTTTTCCCCCCACAACCAAGGAATTTGCCCATTTTCCAAGGAATCAAAAACATGTAGTCAAATAGAAGTGACTTAAATGTAGCTAGAATGGTGGTGGTTATGTTCCCAGGGAAACTGTTACGCAGAAGGACTCTGGGAGGAATCTTGTGTACTTCTGTTCTGTCGAGAGGGAGAGTTCACAAGGGGTATGGGATCCTTGTGTATGAAAATAAAGGGTTAAAAACTTTTAAATAATTTCATCCAAATACTGTAAATATTTTTATCTATCACAATTAGTGGCATCCTGTTAGCTTCTTAGGATCTGAACATATGTAATATTATGCAAATATTGTTTTAAAATTAAAACGAACCTAGAATGACAAATGCTTCTCAAGTGCTAAGTCTGCAATTTATAATAAAATATAAAAAACACAGCAAAATGAGACATCTCTATAGAGAGTTTATTTCTATTTATTCAGAAATAACTTCAAGCTATTATGTCTGTCATTGTTAATTTAAATAACAGTTGAACAATATTACGTGTATTACTTGCTCTTATGTGTTTTATTAGCTGAGGAAAAATAGTACATTGCAAAGTTTTCACATGATACGAATATCATGCTGTTTTCTCTAAAAGACAACTTATAACAATGCTTAGGTTAGTATTCCCCAAACAGTTTTCACATCAGAATTACTTCAGTAAATTAAAAAATTATACCAATTTGCAAGTTTCCCCTCTCTTGTCTTTCTGGCAGCATCCCAGGTATGAGAGTAAATAATTTCAGAGGGCAAGAAGAAACTTGGTAACTATAAAACTTCAAACTCTTTTCAATAGCAGTCATTGATTAGAAATCTTATATAATAAAAGGGTAATATGCAAATAGACTGAACAGCAGAACAACCAATCAAAGCATAATATGCTAATGATCTGACACTAACTAGAGTTTCTTTTCTAGTAGCAATTTTAGCTGGAAACAAAATACAGCGTGGTTCCGAATTCTGTTTCTTTTGCCAACTCTTAGCTGTCAAACTATAAAATAATATTTTAAATATAGTATTCCATTTTCAAACTTTAAAGATTCTTTATAAAAAGGAATAGTCCCCAGAAAGGACAAAAAATAAGTATGATTTCATTCTGAATATGCTGATTAATTCTTGGCATTTAATTATTGACATATGTATTGAACTCTTATCATAAAGTTTACATTTCTTTTTATTCCTGAGTTTCTTCATTCTGATCATTTGTAGTGAGGCATATTAAATATCATGGGGTAATCTGCTCTTTCTTAGAAAACTCAGCGTACTTGTGCCCTGGCTATTTGTCACTCATGATCCCAGCAAGAAGTTGATGTCTCCACCTCAAAAGTAGTAATTGTAGGGTTTGTGACAAAGTGTTGCAAAGGTTAATAGAAACTAACAGATAGTGAAAAACATCCTGGAGCTAAAAACAGGGAGGAACCCATTACCACTCTTAGCTCTACAGGAACCTAAGGATATGTGGACTAAGGCAGCTGCCCAGGTAACGAGGGCCAAACTGCTGCCTCACATGGAGAAGACAAGTCAATAATTATCTTATCTTCTGACCTCCTGCTATGGCCTGTCAAACCCAACCTGCAGCCTGTGTTTTTTTTTGTTTTTGTTTTTGTTTTTGTTTTTTTTTTTTTTTGTGTGTGTGTGTGTGTGTGTGTTTGGCAATTTATAGAGAGTTGTCTCCTGAGGTACAGAATAGAGTGATGAGTGGAGGGAAGTTCTGGTGGCCTGGGAGGGGGTGGGGTGTGGAGGACAATTGTTTATTTAGGAGAGTGGCTTGAATTTACTTTATAAAACACATGTACAGTTTAATATTCTAAGCAGAGCCAGAAGGCATAGTATTAAACAGGAGACATATACACACACATATTCACATACCTGCATGCATAAATGAATATTGTATCTACCTGGAAGGTTAGATGCTATGTTCTAAAACTAAGTTAAACCACAAATTTAATTACTTCACAAGATTATTTAATTAAGTAAAATAAACTTGTAATTGAAAAAACTGATCTTATCACTTTTTATAGAAATCATATAGATTTCAAACCTGTCTATAAAAGAAGTCTTAATTATGCTGAATATTTGCAATGTATTCAGTAATTTAAAAAAAAAGTATTGAAAAATACCAAGAAGCCATGGAAAGTAGGTGCTTCAAAAAAGAATGATTAATAGTGCTGAAAGCTCCTGTGAGGTCAAGTTCACTGAAGATTTAAAATTGTCAAGCATGAACCTTGTGAGAATCATGTAATTGGAATTATAGGTGCACAAACTAGAGTATAGTGGATACATATAAGAATACTAGAGGCTCGGTTCATGAAATTCATGCACTCAGGGGCAGGGGTCCCTCAGCCCGGACTGCACCCTCTCGCAGTCTGGGAGCCCTCAGGGGATGTCTGACTGATGGCTTAGGCCCGCCCCCCATAAGACATCCTTAAAGCTGCTGAGGAGGTGGGAGAGGCTCCCACCACTGCTGCTGTGCTAGCCAGCCATGAGCCTCGCTTCTGGCTGAGCGGCTCTCCCCCTGTGGGAGCACACTGACCACCAGGGGACAGCTCCTGCATTGAGCATCTGCCCCCTGGTGGTCAGTGCGTGTCATAGCGACTGGTCGTTCTGCTGTTCCGTCGATTTGCATATTAGCCTTTTATTATATAGGATAATGTGTTATTATGGGCAAGGCCTCTAATTCAATTTTTTTCACGTAGTTAAAGAGAGGGGCAGAATTTTCACTTGAGCCTGAAGCTAAAATTGTCCTTAGCTCAAAAATCTGCATACCACTGAGACACATCTTGGTGAGGCTTATTCTGAACCCCCACACTGTTCTATTATGTGTATAAGTATTGGGAACCATCTTATCTCTTTAGTGAAAGGAACCTTTTGTTATGTTACAATGACTAACTTTATCTCATGAGTTGTGTTTTGGCTTCAAGCCTGTATCCAGTATTCATGCAGCAACTTCAGCTCTTCTGTTCAGTATTTACCTGGCATATATTTTATTTTATTTTCTCTAAATCTTTCTAGATTTTTATGTATTAGATAGGAATAGCCCATGGACACAGACAATAGTCTGGTAAAGGCCTGGAAGGGGCAGGTTCAGGGAAGGGGAGAGCAATGGGGAGGAAAAAAAAGTAAAACAAAGGGACATCTGTAATACTTTCAACAATAAAGACACATTTTAAATAAAGGCAGATATCTTAGTTGAAAAGAGTTTTATGTGAAATAATATGAGTAATTGCTCTACACTGTACTTTATATTCTCAACTCCTCTCAAAGAGATATTAATTGACCCTATGTTCACTTAATGTTATTTGAACCTATGTTCATTGACTGCAGGACTGACTTCCGCCACGCTGACCCAGGGCTGAGATCAGACCCTGCTTTTCTCTCCCAGCCTCTGTCTGGGACTGATCACAGCCCCCTCAGCAGTCAGTGCTGAGTCGCCTCAGCTGAGGTGGCCGCAGTGCTGCAGTCAGTGCTGGGTCGCCATGGCAGTGCTTGGTTGTGAAAACCAAGGCAGAGACAATAAATAACTTAGTCAATGTTACCATAGCTTTCTCTTAATTATCCTTTCTCTTTTCTGTTAAAGTTCTCTCTCTTTAGTGGATCATTCTCATGGTTTTGAGACATGTTTAAAAGTTTATCCTATTAAATAATTTAGACTCCAGCTCCCCCTCCAGCTATTATCTTTTAATCCCCTTGCCTAGCATAGTTATCTACACTGAATCTATCCTAATATATAAAAACCCTGGATAAACTTTTAAACATGTCTCAGAACCCTGAGCATGATCTGCTAAAGAGAGAGAACTTTAACAGAAAGAGAAAGGATAATTAAGAGAAAGCTATGGTAACATTGACTAAGTTATTTATTGTCTCTGCCTTGGTTTTCACAAGTATAGATGGGGAAAATATACCTACCTCATAAGATTATTCTAACAATTAAATAATATGTTGATAGAATGTTTAGTAAAAAGTTTGGCATACAGAATGCATTTTATACATTGGTGCTTAAAATGGATCCAGCACCTAACACGATCTCATACATACTAGATGGTCAACAAATATTTGTTAAATGTTGAATGAATATGATTCTATTACATGATTTTTGATTAGATGGGAATATAAATGAGTCTGATGCATGATACACTGGTTATAGATGCACCTTGAATATTCACTGATGATGATTATGATGATGACAATATTTAATATTTGCCACCTGATGATGTTGATGTTTTGGGCATTTGTGTTCACAGGGTGCTATTTTTCTGCCTGGAAATAAAGTCCTGGAACATCCCTGCAATGAAGAGAGTCCAGGGAAATTCCTTTTTGAAGTAATTCCAGGTAAGATAGTTTTCTGATTTGATTGCATTATTGCTGTTCTATATTGGTAAAGGTGAAAACAAGTCAGGCAGGCTTTATTCATGGCTGAGCACATTAATTTGAGGAGGCAAGTATCAAATTTGGTTCGTATTTACAGAGATAATGATTCCAGGCATCTCCACTTGATACAAATGAACGTTAACCCACACACACACAAACGCATGGCCACATGATTATTGGATGGATATCCATCTGTCCACAGACTCCAGAGTGACCAGAAGTCATGACACAACATCACTAAGACACTATTGGAGACAAGTTGACTTTACAGTGCTCTTGCAATATGAAAATTATGGTAAGGTATTACAGGTAGAATGCATTGTCAGCTGATGTACTGCCATAATTTCCTCATAAAATGACATTGTAAAGAAGCCTTTGCTATAAAAAGAAAAGAAAAAAACCTCCTTCAACAACTGACAAAATGTTGCAGTTCTGTACCTCAACTTTGTTCCCAACCAACCACTTCCATATGTTTGGCTTGTAAAGTTGAGGATGCCTCTGCCAAGTTATCAGATCCTGCCGTTAAATTTCTTCAACATCTGTTCATTTTTTTTTCTAGTCATCTTCATTCATCCCTCTCAGAGTACCTGGTTTTCACTTAGACCTTTAACTCACCCAGCAACAATTTCTCCAAGGCCATTGTCTGCTTTTTGGATGAGATTTTTAGCCTTCCCTTAATCCTTAATATAAGAAAAAAAGAGGGATGTCCTTTTTATAGCATTGACGCTGACTGACCCAGTTGATGTGCTATTGACATTGATTTAATCATAGCTAGGGTGAGTTTTAATTTATTTGGGTGACTAATATGTAATGAATATCAATAAAGCTGGCACAGAGGCAGTCAACAAAATATTTCCCCCAGATTTATAAATGTTGGGAATCTAAAATGTGAAAGCATATTTTTTCCCTCAATGAAAACAGCTGTAGCATTGAGTTCATCTGGCTCACAGTGGAATCCATGACTAAATGTTAATTAATGCAGCTGAAGTGCAGAAAGGTTAGTCAGATGCATTGTGTTATTTGTTTCCCTCCAAGGAGAACATATTGCAAGAAACCTGAATCTTGTTTGCCCTATTAAGAGCTTTTTTTATACTTACTTCTTAGTGGAATACTCTGTATGGAATCAAATTCCAGATGTTGCAAAGTCTTTGAAGTATCAGTAGAGGAAATTTCTTTCCCTATTTATCCTCAAACATTAGGGCCCGTTGGCTTTTAAATGAGCATGGTATTAAACTGACAGCTTTGGCTCTTTACCTCCAATAATTCTAAAGGTCTACTACTGTGTAGAGATTTCATCTTTCTGTTGTTCTGATGTAATATAAATGGATATTGTCAAGAATTCTAGAGACAGCTGTGTCTTCGAGCTCAGGAAGTCATGAAACCTCCCTTCCAAGATTGCTGTTCTAGGGCATGTGTTGCACATGCAGTGCATATGAAATAATGGCTTTTGATGAGCAAAGCTTAAGAAGCTCAAGACTCTATGATGTGGAATCTGAAGGTTGTTCTTTCAAAACAAGTGAGCCCAGAGCTCATTTGAAAAGATGCTTCCTGAATCATTAGTCCAATATGTGTAGCTTCTAAATTAGGATTTATAATTCTGAAGTGACAAGAGAATTGTGCCAAATGCTTCTTTGAAAAGGGATTTGGAAAATCACTATGGCCACAATGAGAATTCAGTGTCTGTGCCATTAATCTTAGTCATTAGGGGTTTATTGGTGTGTCCCTGACATCAGGATGGCATTTCAGGCAAATGCTTCTGTATTTGTATGAAAATATGGGGATTTGTATCACATGATTTTTATCAATTTTTGCAAAATCAGGATTACTCAGGAATAGAGTGACATGATTTCTTTTTGCAAATGGGAATGACACAATAATATTTTCTAAGGTTTCCAATTGTGAAATAGTTTGACATGGGGAGCCTGCAAAGTGCAATAATGTTTTATTTTATCAGAAAGGATAGGAGACAGGAAAGATGGTGAAAATGTGATCAGTGCCTTATACAGAATCCTCTTCATACTGAAGGCATATCGTCATAACACATACTTATTCTACATTGCTTTCTCTGTGAAATTCTCTTGATTACCAATTCTAAAAACCCATATTGACGATGATGCTTACAGAACCAGCACTACTCTGTTTTTATGGACATGCACCTTAAGCCCAACTACCCAAGGAATAGCCATTAATAGGATACCTTAATCCCACCTGCCTATAATGGTATCTAAAAAACTGGCAATAGCCTCCAGGAAGCCCTTTGACAAATATTATATTACTATGTACATACACATTTGTGTGTGTGTGTGTGTGTGTGTACACAGGCAGGGTGGGGCAAATGTAGGTTTACAGTTGTTCATATGGAAAAAAATGCAGGTTATGATTATTACAATAGATTTGTTTTTAAAATATATTTTATTGATTACAGAGAGGAAAGGAGAGAGAGAGAGAGATAGAAACATCAATGATGAGAGAGAATCATTGATTGGTTGCCTCCTGCACACTGAGGGTTGAGCCCACAACCTGGGC
This sequence comes from Cnephaeus nilssonii, assembly GCF_951640355.1. Lineage (NCBI taxonomy): Eukaryota > Metazoa > Chordata > Mammalia > Chiroptera > Vespertilionidae > Cnephaeus > Cnephaeus nilssonii. The sequence continues at coordinate 62,713,047 of NC_137072.1, read as the reverse complement.
ATGTGCCCTGACTGGTAACTGAACTGTGACCTCCTGGTTCATAGGTCAACACTCAACCTCTGAGCCATGCAGATCAGACTACAGTAACTTTATTAACACTGTGTTTCACATACTCACAACTGTAAACCTACTTTTGCCCCACCCTATATATAGAGGGAGAAAGAGAGTTTATGACATATGTGTATATATCTTTATAGTTCCCAGATCTTTGTTTTGTTTTTGCTTTAATCTAAAATACCTTATGATATTAAGTCTTAATCATGTGCAAATAAGAAAAGCAAGATTTTTCAATAGAATTGGGCATCTTACTACAATTCTATGAGGCAGGCTATATTATTTATTACTTTGGGTAGTATATTTCTGTACAGGCTTTAAGCTTTTGTAAAAACCTACCTGAAAAAAATCTACCATAATTTAGGATTAATTTTTTATAGATTTGCTGTCTCATAAAATGAATTATCTCGGAATAATGCCATGATTTAAAGCCGTTCACTTCAATTTTTTTTTTCCATTTCTCTACTTGTTATTCAAAAAGGAGGTGTTAGCCAAATTGGCGTATTTGAATACTTCGCTGTCTGACATGCCAGATTTTAGACTGGATTACATTTTATGGCCAAGTGCTAAGCTTTTGGGAAATGTGGTTGAGAAAAGAATGTTGGCAGACCTTTTAATGTATAGTGCTCAAAGAAAGAGCTTTGCTTCTCTCAAAATGTGTACTGTGGAAGTTTTTCTTGTGATGTTTACAAAAATTAACAGAGTAATTAATGGAATGATGATGCCTTAACATTCTCAGAAGAATAGTCTGTCACACGGAGAAAAGGCAACAGTGGTTCAAAGACAGAGACCGGAAGAGAGAGACAAGAGAGTATGTGCTCCATGGAGTCAGGAACAACACCTTTCTTTCTCATTACTTCATCCCTAACACCTAGTACAGCATAATGCAAGGTGCTGAAAAAGGTTGAAGTGTATGTATCTACCAGGTTTATGGAGGAATCTCAATCACATAAATGTTGTTGTTGTTGTTGTTGTTGTTTTTGTTGTTATTTGTTGTTGATTGGCTACCACTACTCCAACTCGGTGATGTTGATCTCTTACTTCCTGCTGTGTAGGATCTTTCCATCCCCTGATGCAGCTAAGACCTCTGTGACAATCGTGGCTGAAGTGGTGGGCAGCTTCTCACATTCCTTTTCCCACTTCTCTGCCTTCCTCTCTGGTAATGAGAGAGAAAGATGGAAGAAGGTAATCTTCCTACCCAAAAGCTTCTGCAGTGATAGCTCCTTTGTACTGCCTGCTTAGTACATGTCTCCCCAAATGCTGACTCTCTCACGGAGCGCAGTTGGGGATTTTTCACCATCCCTAGAACTGGAAATGCACCTCACATGGTAGGATGCTCTACCTTGGGCATGATCTTGTTGGATGGGACGCCAACAAAGGGGCTCAAAGGCCAGCTGCTTTCCTGGTGCTTATTCAGCTACCAGGAAGCCCATGTACCTGCCAAGTAAGAGTAGTGCAGGCTGTTTTGCTGCCGCTGCCTCACTCCACCCGCCACCTTGCCCCTGTCTCCATGGAGTGTGAGCTTCAGACCCAGTGGGTTCAGTGTCTTGCCAACCTTCACGCAAGTCTTCAGCTTGGAGAAGTAGTGGGCGACCATTCCAGCACACTTCAAAATTTATGAGCAACTCTCTCATGATTTTCTGATTTGTTCTGATGGTTGAGAGAAATTCTTTTCCTCCTTGTCAAAAAAAATAGTGTTTCTCTTGAAAATGTTGTCTCCAAGCAGCACTTTCTCTTTTCTAGTCTTTCTCTTGTAGTAGTCAGGGGCAGGAAAATGGGGTTTGGATTTCTTTGAGATGCCTTCTCTCTATAAACCCTGTAGGGAAGTGGCTTGGCACAACTTCTGCTGTTCTTTACAAGTTGGAATGTTAGTTTTTAGCACTTTTTTATTCATATTTAGATCTTTCTAATTCCAGGGTAATGGAAAGACATTTTTTAAAAATCTATAGCTATCTAAAATCTTAGTCTGGATTCTGGGGAAACACATTCTGATGGAGAGTTATGATCAAATGTTTATTGGGGAGTGCTCTCTGAAGGTACTTCATCTGTGAGGAAGTGAGGAAAACAGGATGGTCAGATGGAGAAGCTGTCCCCTGACATCATTGCAACTGAAGTCTCAGCTGATGGTATGGTGAGCCCTGGAGCTGGGTTGCCCCTCAGAGTTGTTCTAAAGTGAGGGACCAGACCTGTTTCCTGGCATCAGCTTCCTTAGTCATTGATTGGAAAGAGGGGAGACAAATAAACTAGGATGAATAGTATCCTGTTGCAGTGGAGAACAGTTCCATGAGGGCCTCTGTGAGCCACCAGCAGTCAATATCCCAGCCTCTGGGATTTAGAGCATCAAATATCCATTATAGCATCTACAGCTTATCTGTATCGCAGGCAAGTCCTGGCTCTTTGCATGAATCACTTTATTTAATCTTTACTATAATTCTTGGAGGCAGCCTATTGTATTATTTCCATTCCCAAATAAAGAAACTGAGGAAGAGAGAAGTAATTTGATCAAGGTAAAACAGCTAACACAGCTAGTGAATGTATACCTGCGCACATGTGTGTGTGTGTGTGTGTGTGTGTGTGTGTGTGTGTGATCATGCATCACTGATTTACCTTTCCCAAGGTAAAGTTCCCAGAAATTAAACTAATGTTTATATATATATATATATATATATATATATATATATATATATATATATATATAAAATCTGACTTCAAAATACGAGGTATTAGAATTTTGAGCATAGTTTGTGAAATATGAATATGTGAATATTTTTGTTATTATTAGCTGAAATGGATATACTTGGATTTCTTCTTAACTCCTCCATCAAAAATGAGAGTTTCAGCACTTGAAGTGAGAATAGGCATTTTCATTTGTTTGCAGTTATTTGTATGTTTATGCCTATCATTAAAATAGGCACTGGTTAAAGATGCCTACTCATAGTGCTTTTGAATGTATGTTCTAAAGCCAAACTATACTGTCATGAAAAAGCCGGGAGAGAAATACACTTGTCCACAGTGTCCTTACTTACATGTAAATAACTATGCCAAGGGAAGAATCTACACCTGTAATTTTTCCCTACAGAAAACTGGTACACTGGGGTTCGCTTCTCTTCATTACAGAACTCACATTGCAGAAACCGTCTCAGCTTCTTCACCAACTTGCTCCACACACTGGCCAAGTTATCACTATCTAGCCAGCAGCAGACTCACCTGTTGGCAATCAGTCCACAGACCTGCATAGATATTATCCAAGCAGAGACCCATTATGAGTTTCAAAAGCAATTACCAATATTGCAATCTCTCAAGACCCCACTGGCCCCAGTGCCCCAAATCAGTAAGAACTAGAACATGGAGGTTTTCTCATCTTCTTCCTTCTCACAAGGAAAGAAAAGAAGAAAACACAAGAAAATAGGATGAGGGGTAAAATGTTGGCTATAGAAACAAAGAAAAAATATTTTTTGAAGGGTAACCTGAAGTGATTTTCATCTGCCTGGAAATGAAATTAAGTCCTTCAAAAAAAGTGAAGGTGTCATTTTCCCCACCATTACCCATGACTACACTAATAATTTTCAATAACTTCAGATAATTGCATATTACTTCTGTAAATTTCGCTAACATTTTTTTCATTGTAATTATTTTCCAGAAGAATTTTTAGGAGCTAAATGAAAAGTTAGAGAACGTGGATGTCTTTATCTGTCTATCTATCTTCATATTTCTCTCATTATCTCTATTTCCTATGCATCTATTTATTTATCTATATACACACGTGTCTAATATGACAATTTTTTTTCTATTATTCACAATTCCATGCTATATTATTAATCAGTTTTTACTTTTACCTCTCAGATTCAGTTTTCTCCTGGTCCTATGATTATAATTCTACAGACCTATTTCATGCATTTATAAAAGAACTCCCTAGATAGAACATTTTATGTGTCTGGAGACTGTAAAAATTTTAATTTCCCAAAACTTGAACTGATTTAGATGGTCAGTGCAGCTGTGCTATATAATAGGCCAATATTTGAGTTTTTGAGATACTGATGTTACAAACAGCAATTAAAATTTATCATCCATGTCTGTATTTGCAACTTCTTCTAGGATAAACAAATAAAGTCATTGGATATATTAATTTTCTGTCACTTAAAAATGTAAGTCAGGCCTTGGGTGGTGTTTCTCAGTGGTTAGAAATTAACCCACACATCAAAAGGTTGTGGTTTTGATTCCCAGTAAAGAGCATGTCCCTGAGTTGCAAATTCAATTTCCAGCCCCAATCTGGGTGTGCACCATGTTTCTCTCTCTCCACTCCCCACCTCTCTCCCTCTCTCCCTCCCTCCCTCCCTCCCTCCCTCCCTCTCATCCATCCTATATAATAAAGAGGTAATATGCAAATTGACCATCACTCCAACACACAAGATAGCCACCCCCATGTGGACACAAGATGGCCCGCAGGGGAGGACAGTTGTGGGCGATCAAGTCAGCAGGGGAGGGCAGTTAGGGGTGACCAGGCCTGCAGGGGAGGGCAGTTGGGATCAACCAGGCCTGCATGGGAGGGCAGTTAGGGGTGACTAGGCTGTCAGGGGAGGGCAGTTAGGGGCAACCAGGCCTGCAGGGGAGGGCAGTTGGGAGCAACCAGGCCTGCAGGGGAGGGCAATTGGGAGGGACAAGGCCTGCAGGGGAGGGCAGTTGGGGGGGACCAGGCCTGCAGGGGAGGGCAGTTGGGGATGACCAGGCTGGCAGGGGAGGGCAGTTAGGGGCAATCGGGCTGGCAGAGGAGGGAAGTTAGGGGCGACCAGGCCAGCAGGGGAGGGCATTTGGGGGTGACCAGGCCACCAGGGGAGGACAGTTAGGGGCAACCAGGCCTGCAGGGGAGGACAGTTAGGGGTGACCAGGCCAGCAGGGGAGGGCAGTTAGTGGTGAACAGGCAGGTAGGGGAGGGCAGTTAGGGGCAATCGGGCCTGCAGGGGAGGGCAGTTGGGGGCAACCAGGTCTGCAGGGGATGACAGTTAGGGGTGACCAGGCCGGCAGGGGAGAGCAGTTAGGGGTGACCAGACTGACAGGGGAGGGCAGTTAGGGGCAATCATGCCATCAGGGGAGCAGTTAGGCATCTATCAGGTTGGCAGGGGAGTGGTTAGGGGATGATCAGGCTGGCAGGCAGAAGCAGTTAGGGGAAATCAGGCAGGCAGGCAGGCGAGCAGTTGGGAGCCAGCAGTCCTGGATTGTGAGAGGGGTCCCAGATTGGAGAGAGAGTGCAGGCTGGGCTGAGGGACACCCGCACCCCGTGCACGAATTTCGTGCACCGGGCCTCTAGTTTTCTATAAAAATCAATGGGAAAAAGATCAGTGGGTGAGGATTAACAACAACAACAACAACAACAACAAAAATGAAAACCAGTATTTGGTGTGTCTATTTTAAATGAAAATGTGGGGATATTATAAGTGTTTTAGCATCAACATCATCTTCTTGATCATTAGTTAAATATGCTGCTGGAACATTTACTTTTAGAACGCTCTCTTTATCTCATCTTTCTCTTTGTGTTAGTACAGTAAGTTAAAATCATGCAATTGTATTTGTTATCCAAAGGCAACAATATTTTTTATCTGCCTAAGTCTGTAGACTGCCTTGAAGCTTGTGTTTTTTAAAAGTTTCTTTTTCTTTCTTGCTTAATTTGTGCAAATTATTTAGAGAATGTGAGTAGGAGTTGTTTATGGCATGAAAACATAATTCTATATACACAAGTAGTTCTGAACATGAGTTAAATAAATGCATTGAAATCAGCATGCTTTAGCTACTATGTATTCTTTCATATAAAAAATGTATTTGGGATTTTTTTGCTTCTGTGTTCCCTTGCTAGTTAAAATGCCTTAAAACATACATTTAAAAGAGGCTATTCAAATGGTTAAAGGACTTTTAAAATGTTTGTATTCTCTTGAAATTCTGGCTAATACTTCGTCAACCAGAAGGCATTTGGGGCATTTATAAACCAGTTGTAAGTGTGATCTCATGATCGCTCTTATGAGAAGTGCTGAATGCAGCGTGCTCTCTTATAGTGTTTGTGGACATGTGGATCCGTGCACATTTAGTTTTATCATTCACTCTACATGCTAGATCAGGGTCAGCAAATATTTTATGGAAAAAAACAACAACAAAAACAGTAAATGTTTCAGCCTTTATAGGCCATAAAGTCTCTGTTAGAATTATTCAACTTGGTTGTTGTAACATAAACAAATGGATATGGAAATTGTTCCAATAAAACTTTATTAATGGACACTGACATTTGGATTTTATATAATTTTCAAATCTAAAGAAATATCCTTCTTTTCAGTTTTTTTCTAATAGCTTAAAAATGTAAAAAATAGACAGTGGGCTAGATTTAGCCCATAGGCCATAGCTTTTAGACCCCTGTAGCGAGATTAAAAAAAAAGCAAACCTATGAAAAGGAGTCTGAGGATACTAATATAAATCACTAATCCTCGCTGGTGCCGCCAGAGCCAGAATTAGAGCTCTGAGACAGCCTGTCTCCCCAGGCCATGGCATTACCCCCTGGCTGCCTCAAAATCAGGATGCAGGAGCTGCTTGCCAATCTCTTTATTTAGCAGCTCTATCATTGAATGCTATCTATTTTTTTTTTCACCAGGATGAACCAAAAAATGTTTTAGTGACCAAACTGAAATTCTCTGTTTAAACCATGTCTTGTCTCATTTAGAACTCCTGATCCTGACTAGAGCTAAACTCTGTTTTATGAGTTTTTAAGAAATGAATACCATTAATAGGATGTTGGGTGTGCCTAGCCTGAAAAAAATTCCCCATACTTTGTCCAGTCCACACAAGTTCATGGAGATATTCATACATATTCTGAAAAGGAAGCATTTTTTGCAAGATCAAATAGCTTGAAGTATCATCAAAACTCTCCTTTTTACAATGTACATATCTTAAAGATCTAACTATTGTACAGAAAAGGACAATACTGTCTTCACTGGTAAAACTAACAAATTAATTTTCTCAGAGGGGTGGTTTATTTATCCTACCACGCATTTATTAACATCTCTATCCCTCACCCACCAGTTCTGTAACATCCATGTGAAAAACACTCCCTTAATATTTGTAGTTAATGTTTACAGAAATTGTGTCAGGTCCTGTAGTCTTGCATGTCAGGCTTTATCTACAATGGTTCACTTAATATGACTATGCCTGTGTTAGATACCATCCTCCTCATTGGTAAACCATGGTACAAACTCACATGTCTAACAAACGCTAAAACTAAGCTTCACACTTATCTGAGGCCACAAAACCACCACATGCTACAGCTTTCTTCTACCAGTAAGAATATGGATAGGCTTATTATCTAGATCCAACAGAGGCCGAAAATCCAAGAATTAAGAGACATAAGGATGACAAATGAAGAAATGAGATTAAGGGTTTAAAAGTTCGTGTACTCTGCATTTCCTTCCACTCTCATGAGACTCAACATCTTAAAAAGTGTTTGTATTCACTTTCTTTCCCATTATATTTAAAGCTCTTAAGTAGAAACAATGCCTTCCATCCCTAGTGTCTAGCACAGTGGCTGTCATTTACTATATGCTCAATTCATGCTTGTTGAATTAATGAGTAAACTGAACCTCAGTTTATCATCCTATATAATAAAAGGCTGATATGCAAATTGACCGAACAGCAGAACGACCAGTTGCTATGAACGACCACCAAGGGGTAGATGTTCAATGCAGGAGCTGCCCCCTGGTGGTCAGTGCGCTCCCACATGGGGAGCGCTGCTCAGCCAGAATCCTTGAGCCAGGATCACGGCTGGTGGGTGTAGCAGCGGTGGTGGAAGCCTCTCCCACCTCCATAACAGCGCTAAGGATGTCTGACTGCCGGCTTAGGCCTGCTGCTCCCCACAGAGTGGTGGACATCCCCCAAGGGCTCCCAGACTGCGAGAGGGTGCACTCCCCCCCTCTGCCCCCCAAGTGCACAATTTTGTGCACCAGGCCTCTAGTCTGTGTAATAATTGTATTGGGTTAGCCAAAATCAACATAGCCTTGCACTCTGAATCATTTAACTTGATTGCAGCTCTTTCTCTCAATGCCTTAGAAGACAAGAAACTAGAGACTTTCATTAATTCACAGACCACATTCCTTAAAAAGTAGTCTGCATTTCCTCATCCTTCATTAATGCTAAAACCAATAGTGTCAGTACTTTGGTAACAGAAGGTGTTTATTTGCAAATTATTTGCTGCAGATGTGATCCTCCTCCCCACTGTGTTTTGTGGCATGGTTTCATTAGGCATTCAGAGGCTATTTGTGTTCACCTGTCTTTTTTTTTATCCAATAATTGGGAAGAGTTTTGCAATCCAATCAAGCTAAGAAAATAGACAGTAAAGTGGTAGGCAAATGTCAGCCACTGCTATGATGAAAAGAAAGTTTCTCCGGGCGGTTCCTTTTCTGTGGTAGGGCTCTTTTGAGCTGTATCTTAGCTAGGGAGAAAGTGTGTTTGAATGAGTCAATGGCCAGTGGACAGAAAAAACAGTAGAATGGAAAGGATAAGGGAATGAGAAAGAAAAAGTATACTTCATAGGAAAAAGAACATATCAGAAGGAGTAAGGTGAGTGTGCAGAGAACACACTGATCATTTGGGGTGGGAGAGAAGCTGGCCGCAAGGGGAAACTGGCATATCACTAAGTCCTATGCCAACTCTCAGGGAACCAGGGAAGTCTTTTTTTATTTATATTTTCTTTTGTAATTCAAAACTGAGCTGAAGTGGTCCTAAATGTTTCAAAAAGCAAGACCTTAAGGACCATCTGCAACCCAATAATGTGTCCTTGGGGCTTTTGGACTTCCTGGCTTAAGTAAAATAAAAGCAAATGAACAAACAGAACAAAAACAAACTCATAGAAACAAGAAACAAACAGAAGATTGCTACAGGGGAAGAGGGAGGAGGGAGAGCTGGGTAAGAAAGATGAAGGGGAATATAGTCAGTAATAGTGTGATAACTTTGCACGGTGACAGATGGTTACTAGGTTTACTGTGGCAAGCACATTGTAAGATATAAAATGTCGAATCACTATGTTATACATGTGAAACTAATACAATATTGTACATCAACTATACTTTAATAAAGTTTAATCTAGTAACAAAAAGGTAAGATGAGTTGTGGGTCATATTAATATGATGTTCTAACAAAGTTAGGAGAGAAACCATTGTATCATTTTTATTGCCTTTTCTGTAATAAAAAAAGTTAGAGGGCAGAATATAATATAAAAGAATTGTCTTTGTCTGTTAGTCTGTGAGTTCATATGCCCTGTCCATTTTTCAAATGCTGCTTTTCTTAAAAATGTTCCATCTTCACGGCCCATTATACCAAGCCAAGGAAGGCCTGAAGGGTCCTGGATCTTGTAGAAATAAATGTAGGGTCCAATCTCTACTCCTTAAATAAGAAAGCTGGCAACATAAGGCAAAGCCACCTAGGATTTATAAAACCCCAATTATCCCAGGTGCTTTGCTAAATATTTTTCCAAATGCAAAACTATTTTCTTGAGGTATCTGAGAGTAGGGCAGAAAAAGGCCCTTTTTCACGGTGATTTAGAAAGAGAGATGCCTACGGGAGGAAGGCTAAGAGTTGATGGTGAGAAAGGAACACAGAGAGGGCCTCCCTGGAGGCCAATTAAAGAAGAGGAGAGAGGTCTGAGACTTCTCTGTCAGACAGGACTAGGTCAGATCCCAGCTGCGCTGCTGGAGCTAGTTGCTAGGCTCTCCAAGCCAGTTTCCTCTTAGCAAGTATGAAGTAAGAACACCTCCCTCTTCAGGTTGTGTTGAGGATGTAAAGAGACAAGAGTATGGGGATCACTTCAGACTCTGCCTGGCCTGAAGTAAATCTTAGTGATAAGTAGTAACATTTTGGAACAATGGTTTAAATAGTGCTGTGTATAAATAGGTGCTGGATACTGAATTGTCTTAGATGGGATTATAAACTCGGTGAAATTTAGAAAGCAAAAGGTCAGTGTCAGGGACTAGAATAATCAAGGAAGTCTTCCCAGAGTCAGTGAGTCGGCCCCTGGAATTTAAAGAACCCACAGGATTTTGATTTGCTGACGATGGTGTTACAATCACAGGCTGAACAAATATTGGAGGAGGCATGAAGGAAGTTCTGAGACTAGACAGGGGTACTGATGGAGTAAGACGGGGATGTGCCCGGGACATGCAGTGTGACTCACGTGTGACCCTGCTGATCCAAGACGTCCTGGAGAGGTGGCCATTTGGTTATTTCTTTGACAGGGACCTTGGGGGAGCCCTGAGTCCTAGGGGATTTGGCAGTGTGTAGACATGAGGCTGCCCCCACATTGGCAATCAGTTAATTTTGTGAAAATATACAGCTAAATGCTAATCAATGCTTCTATTTCAAACATCGGAGTAATAAATCTAAATTCAAACTTCTATATTATGTTCAGTTTCATCAAATCAGCTATGGGTCTAATAAGTCTCACCAACGTAAGAGGACACTAGAGCAGTGGTCGGCAAACTCATTAGTCAACAGAGCCAAATATCAACAGTACAACGATTGAAATTTCTTTTGAGAGCCAAATTTTTTAAACTTAAGCTTCTTCTAACGCCACTTCTTCAAAATAGACTCGTCCAGGCCATGGTATTTTGTGGAAGAGCCACACTCGAGGGGCCAAAGAGCCGCATGTGGCTCGCGAGCCTCAGCTTGCCGACCACGGCACTAGAGTATTGCCGTGGAGTGGCACTGGTTTAAGGATCCTCCGGTCCCATACACAAGGTTTCCCCCTGAACTCCTACTAACCAGCACTATTTAAAAAATAACATTTTATGTGTCTGTGACAAGAAAGAAGGATTGGTAGAAAGAGTATTTGTTTGCTAGGGCTGCTGCAACACAGAACCACAGACTGAGTGGCTTAAAAAACAGAAATATATTTTCTCACCATCTGGAGGCTAGAAGTCCAAGATCAACGTATCAGTAAGATCAGTTTTTTGGGGGCCTCTTTTCTTTCCTTGTATATGGCCACTTTCTCCCTGTGTCCTCACATGGTCTTGCCTCTGTGCCCATCTGTGTCCTAATTTCTCTTCTCTGTGAGGACACTAGTCAGATTGGGTTAGGACTCACCCTCAGGACCTCATTTTAACTTAATTGAAATTAAATGGGGTCTTTAAAGACCCTGTTTCTAAATGGGGTCAGGATCTGAGGTTCAAGGGGTTAGGACTTCAACATATGTACTTTGGGGAAACACAACTCAGCCCATAACCTAGTATAAAAGAAGATGAGGTATCATTGTTCTCCCAAAGGCTTCGCTTTTATATGTATGAAGCAGACTCTTCCTCATGTTTACTACTGACTACTTGAGCTCCATTCTACTCCTCAAAGAAAGGAGCAACCATTCAGATTTTTGTGTTTATACATTAAGCCACAGTCAAGAATTCCACTCAATCTTTTCATACATGTTGGAAAACCTGAATGATTTAGGAAGCAAAGTATTAACTGATGACATGTGAAATAGAAATGGAGGCTGCCCAGAGAAAGAACAAATATTTTGTTTATTTATATTATTAAATATATTTGTATTGATTTCAGAGAGGAAGGGAGAGGGAGAGAGAGAGATAAAAACAATCATGAGAGAGAATCATTGATAGGCGGCCTCCTGCACGCCCCCCACCAGGGACCAAGCCCACAACCCAGTCATGTCCCCTCTCCAGAAATCTAACTCTGATCTTCTGATTCATAGGTCAACGCTCAACCACTGAGCCATGCCGGCCAGGCAACAACAAATGTTTTATATAGCTAGTCTTTCCGGCACACTTAAATCCTGTCCTTGGATTTTAAAAATTCTCCTTAATTTTGTTTTTAGGTTTGTTTTTGTTGTTCTACTTCTAACACTTTGCCTAAAGGAAATAGACTAGACATCTGGCCTTGTGTCGTTATCTTTAGATTTTTTTGTTTTAAGTCCAGGCTAATTTTTATTTGGGAACAAACTCCTTTCTAAAAGTGCTACACTCAGGCAATAAATACTACTGTGATGTGTTTAGTCAGTGCAAGAAAGCCAAAGGGAGCCCTTGGTACATCTTATCCAGTTGCCCAAGCCTTCTGCAGTGAATTACCAACTTGTCATTCAGGGTGTAGAAGAGCTAGGAGTATCAGAACAGGCAATTAAGGCTTTAGGAAACGATTAGTGCAGGGGCATGACATAATGTGGGGTGCATTTCTCCAGCACCAATTACATTGTCCTTCGCATGACTCATTATTTCTGATGTGTCACTTGCTTACAGAAATCACAGGGGAGATAATGACAGAACTGTGCTGGGGGGCTCTTTGGCACTAATCTAAGGGCTGTGATTTGTCACAATGGGCTCTTTGATTGAAAGACAAATAACTCATTTTGATGTGGATGTAACTGATGCAAATCAATTATCATTTGAATCGTTGAGTTATTTTGTATTTTATTTGTGATCAACCTCTCTCTCCCACAGATAACTTTACTGCCAACTTAATTTTATGGAAATTATCCTGATTTCCTGATACCAAATATACAAAGTTACTTACATGTGACATTTGGTCCTCTTTCCCTCTATTAAAACAGAGTGATGCTCCCTTTTCGTTCCTAAGTCCAGTCCTTCATCTGTCTTTGAATTCTATCCACTCCTACCTTTTCAGGAGCTATAATTTATTGATTATATTGTTTCAGTATTATTATTTAGCTTTATCCTCTATATTGGATTATTCCCAGGGCTTATAAGAGTAGCCTGGGAACTGGCATTTTTATTTAAAAAAGCAAATTAATCTTATGCATACTAAAGTTTTATACATATGAGTGTCATGCTATTATTCCTCTGATTAAAAAATAATAATAATCTCCTGACCACACTTCTCCTACTATATTTTGCTTCTTTTTGCAACAAAACAGCTCTATACTCTATAATATACTCTCTCCAATTCTTGTTTTGCCTTAATCTATTTTTGTGCTCACCCCACTCCACCAGGCTTTTCCTTATTCGTGTCATCGAAGGCCTCTTTGCCTGAATCTAATGACTGAGTTTAAGCCCTTATAATAATTGTCCATCAGGCCATTTGATGCATTTGATCAGCTTTCTTGATCACTTTCTACCTTGGCTTCAAGGACACCACTCTTTTCTGGTTTTCTTCCTCCCTCACCACCCATGTCTTCTCAGTCACCATACTTGTCCCTCCTCTTCTCCTTTACCTCTTCATGCTGGAGGGCCCTGGGGCTCGGGTCCTGGTCCTCTTTGTCCTGGAGAACTGCAGTATTCTCCTAGCTTGTTCTCAGACTCGACCCTGTACCTCACTCCTTTCTGTCCCATTTACTGTAGCCAGAGTGATATTTTAATAAACTTTTCTTTTACTAGTTTTAGGTTTCTAGAAAAATTGTGCAGAAAGTACAGAGAGTTCCCGTATGCCCAGTGAAACTTTTTATTTTCAAGTCACCTTCTATTTAAAAAAAATCTTATCACAGCCTACAGACTCCTAAATAGACTATCCCAGTATGTTTCATTCTTTCTTCTTGCTCGCTGAACTCATATCACATGAGCAGCCTTTCAATTTCTCAAATGTGCCATGCTTTACTCTAGCCACAGAATCTTTACATATGCTGTTCTTTCCTTTGTAAATGGTTCCTTCCACTCAGTCCAAGATTCACAAGGTAACTCCCACTCATCCCTCATATAGTACCTCAGTTACTACTTCAGAGAAACCTACCAGTCTGTCTTAACATACTATTGAAGGCCCATGACTTATATTTCTTAGCATTTTCTTATATAAATGATATTTATCTCCCTCACCAGAATGTGAGTTGCATAATAGCAAGAATTCTGCTTTTGCTCATTATCTTATTTCTAGCACATAGGAAACTGCCTGACATTTCATAGACTTTTAATAACTATTTGTTGAAGGAAGGAAAGAAAGATGGACCTGGCTGGAATGGCTCAGTGGTTGAGTGTTGACCTACGAACCAGGTGGTCACGGTTCGATTCCTAGTCAGGGCACATACCCAGGTTGTAGGCTCAGTCCTAGTGGGGGTTGTGCAGGAGGCAGCCAATCAATAATTCTTTCTCATCATTGATATTTCTATCTCCCTCTCCTTCTCCTTTCCTCTCTGAAATCAATATAACTATTTTTAAAAAAGGAAGAAGGAAGGGAGGGAGGAAGGGAGAGAGGAAGAGTGAAAAATAAAGGGAAAGGGAGACATCGGAAGTCAGGGAAATCTAGAAATAGTTTGAAGCCTTTATCAGAAGCCTTCAGTGTTGCACTGATTCTATGGCTCAATTCAAGCTCAAGGTTTGGTTTAGTTCACCACACATTTAGTAAGAATCAGCCATGAGCCAGATATTATGTGTCAGGTTTTATTCTGGAGGAGCTGTGGTTTTTCATCCCAGGGAACATCTTTGGGGGCAGAGTTCCAGTGAACACACCAGGTAATGCTGATGAAGTCCATTTATGGAGCAGTTTAATATTTACAGAACCAGTAGGTGGGGGAGATGGAATTTCTCCTCCTGCTATATCTTTAGGCAAGTCCTCTAATCTCTATGGCATCCATTTCCTCATCATCACAACATGGAACTTCTAGAGGAGACAGTGTGTGTGAATGTTGAAAACTAGTGTCACCCAAATGAGCACAGTGACTTGTATAAATTAGTCCCGCTAGTCTACCGTCATTCGTGGGTCTAACTTGTCTTCAATTTACCTCTCTTTAAGGAGCTCATTATTTCTATGTATTAGAATCCATTAATTTGTCTTAGTAACATCATTCTCCATCATTTTCTTTTCTAGTTAATGTGATGTGTGAAAATCAAATGGTGTGAAAGGACTCAGCAGATAAAGAAAGGGATGATCTGTGTGCCAGTGTACAACATGAATTTCTTTTATACAATTGTGTTCTCTTTCTTCTAAAAGCCCAGACCCGAGCTGTCAATAACACCTCTCCTCAGTCAACGAGAGCAGGCACCCAAATGTTAAACCCACTAATTCTGCTCAGCTCATTGCTGCTAACCTGTGAACCCGATAGATTTGATCGCTGCTTCCTTTGAGATGAATGTCTCCTTCTGCACTTTCCAGCAGCCAGCAGTGCCTTTTCATTGTGGTTTGGCACATAAAGCCTCAGGGCAGAAATTATAGCTACTGATGGAACTGCTAGTGATGGGACCAATCCTGCATGGGAAACTGCAGGCAGCAGTCTGCTTGTATGCTCAGTCTACCGATCACTGACTCAATTACATAGAAACAGCCAGGCACAATGGCTCAGTACGTTCATAGTGGCTGAAAACACCATTCCTTTCAAAGTGCAATGTGACCCTCTTATTGCTCCTCAAAATAAGTAGGAGGTCTCTTTTTCAGATAATGAATTTGGAGCTTTTCCATGCTCTCACTTCCATGGCATTTGCAAATTCACACCTTCAGATTACTTATTTGAAAATGTGACAGAGCTTAGAATCTTGACAACCCCAACAATGTAAAAAAAAATGTACTAAAAGGGTTAGAATAAGAGGTCCACAATGAAAAGAATGATGATGGCTCCCACTTAATAGTTTGGCTTCTATTGCTAAGACACTGATCCCTGTATGAATATGCTATCTGCCAAGTTGGGCTAGATCTCTAGCAAGCACAATGTATCTTTGATGCAATTAATGGAGTTAATACCCTTCCAGCAAAACTTGAATATTTAGAATTCCTTGACCAAATAAATATTGAAAATTACTTTTAAATAGGACCTTAAGATTCGCCTAGTAAAATCAGATTTTTATCTTTAACAGCAAAAGCAAATCAAATGGGGGAATATAATTTTGTTCCTAAAAGCTCAACATGATTTAAAATAAATCTCCTTGACAATGTGAGTAATATTCTATACTTTTGAAAGGACTTTTTGAACTCAAAATGTGTTCCAAATTACAGTTACTATTTTCTGTTTTATAAAAATAATAAAAAGTAGCTTCTTGACATTTCTTCATACCTGTCACATACATTATATAAAATTATCTCACATAGCAAACATTATAATGATTGAAGTGCTTGGTGAGAGATGATTGTCTGTATTTTTAGATGTGGCTAAAAGTGCAGTAGAAGGACTAGTGTGCTATTTTTATTTTTGAAAGATCTGCAGTCTGGATCACATAAGATATTTTGCATTTTAAGACTTTACAACTTTGGTTCATTCATGGAAACTCCTGACTGTTTCAAGGTGTTTTTATAACCAACGGATGAGTAATAATGGCTTTTTTAATATTCCTAAGATTATAGATTTAAATTCATTAAAATATATTTTCACTAGTTTGTGTTAGTTGCTATTATTGTCTCCATTACTTTACTGGAAACATGAGTTGGCTTTCAAATAAACTAGTTTGAGCCTGAAATTAAGGCAAAAAAAGAATATTGTAAGGAAAATGAAAATCAGTAAGTCCCTTCCCCTTATTTTATGGAAGTTGTAAGTAACATCACAGATCATTTTGTTTATTTTACAGATGAATAATATGAGTCTCAGAGAGGTTATTGTGCCTAACCTTGTATAAATTCCCATATTCCCAGTTGAGTAGTCTTTCTGCTCTTCCAGATTCTCTTTGGCTATATTAATATTAAATTTCTGTGATTTCTCAAGTTTAAGTGGCAAGACTACTGCCACCCTAGTTCACTTGATTTTGGTAATATAGCAATGACAATTTAATAATCATAATAATAGCTACAATTTGATGTGCTCTATGTGCTAAGTATAGTATTGTCCTTTATATGGATTATTTTATTTAATTTTGCCACTCTTATGAGTTAAATATTGTGGGTTTTTTTTCACATGATAAAATTAGTATAGTAAGGTAAGGAACTTTCCAAGTTCATGAAACTAGTGAGTGACACAGAGTTCAGATCCAAGTTGGTTTTTTTCTTCCAAAGTTAGTTTATTTAGGATGAGCATTAGAAAATGATCAGAGAAATTAGCATTTTGTTCTCTACTCTATATTTGTGAGATCTTATTAGCTCTCTGGAACATAGTATCTTTAGCTAACTGTAATTATATTTTAATGAATATTTTCTGTTATTTTTATATATGTGTTAATAGGGAATTGTTTCCATATTAGTCATCAGAATTTTTTCTTGCTAAATTAATGTTTGATATGGTGTTACATTTTGAAGAGATGCCTACTCTAAACACGAGTGTTTGCGTTCATTTGTCTGTTGCTCTTATCTCCAACCCATCTCCTGTAGAGGCTATGGCCTCACCCGGCACACCTACTGAGTGGCCAATACTGTAGTGGTTGTATCTGTGTCTCTGGGACAGGCAGAAAAATAGGAAGCCTTTCCTTCCTTAACTGATCCTATATATAGATATTGTTGTAGTACTGTTCAGTGTCAGCATGGAGGCAGGGTGTACAGGGTGGGGCCGGCCAGTCAACCTCCCCTGTCTCATCCCCACAGCCAGCCCAGCCCAATCAGCCCCCAATCAGGTGGGCCGGCTGGACCCCACCCATGCATGAATTCATGCACCAGGCCTCTAGTTTCATTATAACATGCTGAGAGCCTTAGGAACTTGGTTCTTGTTTATGTCAATTAGCGTATGGTAAAATTGGGTTTGATATATGTCATTTTGTTTAAAGTAACAGAACCTATCGATAATGTTAAGTGAGGACTAACTGTATTTCTTAAATGGTGAGCTAATTGGTGTAAAATGACAAATTTGAGGGCTTGTTTAAAAGGCAGTGTATTATTTTATATTAACTTCAGTGTGGGCAAACATATTATTAATTAACTCCTGATTTCCTAATTGTTCTATCAGAAAAAGTTTGATTTTAGTTTATAGCAACTTTATTATCATATTATTCACCCATTTGAAATGTATAATTCAATAATTTTAGTGTATTCACTGAGTTATACAGCCATAACCACAATCAATTTTAGAATATGTTCATTAATACAAGAAACCTCAGACCCATTAGCAGTCACTACCCATTTCTCCCAAGCCCCAAGCATTAGATAACCATCAATCTACTTTCTATCTGTATAGATTTGCCTATTCTGGACATTTCATATAATTGGAATTATATAATATATGGTCTTTATGTTTGTCTTATTTTCTTAATCAAGTTTTTAAGGTTACCCATGTTGTAGCATGTATTGTATATTCATTTATTTTTATTGATGAATAGTATTTAATTTTATGGACATATACTTTTATTCCTTCATCTGTTGTTGGAAGGTTTTTTGCTTAGTTATTTTTATTTGGCTATTATAAATAATGCTGCTATGAACATACATTATTATTTACAAGTTTTGTGTGGATATATATTTTCATTTCTTTTGGGTATATCCCTAGAAATGGAATTGCTAAGTCATATTATAATTCTAATGTTTAACATTTTGTAAAAATGACAAACTGTTTTTCAAAGTACATGCATAACTTTATACACACATCAGCAATATTTAATGGTTTCAATTTCTCCATATCCTCACCAATCTTGTTTTTATCTATCTTTTTTAGTATTAGCTATCCTAGTGGGTGAGAAGTGATGTCATTGTTGATTTTTATTTTCCTGATGGCTAATGATATCAAGTATTTTTATGTGCTTTTGGTCATTTACATATATTCTTTTTAGAAATATCTGTTCAAAGTTTTTGCCTTTTTTTATTATTGATGTGTAAGTGTTCTTTACTAGTATGTGGTCTAGATACAATTTTCTTTAACAGATATAGGATTTGCAAATATTTTCTCCCATTCCATGGGTTGTCCTTTTACTTTCTTTTTTAAAATGTATTTTTATTTATTTCAGAGAGGAAGGGAGAGGAAGATAGAGAGAAAAACATCAATGATGAGAGAGAATCATTGATCAGCTGCCTCCTGCATAACCCCTACTGGGGATTGAGCTCACCACCTGGGAATATTCCCTGACCAGGAATTGAACCCATGACCTCCCGGTTCATAGATTGACTCTTAACCACTGAGCCACGGGCCCTCTTACTTTCTTGATGGTGTCCTTGAAGCACAAAAGTTTTGATGAAGTCCAATGTATCTATTTTGGGGGGGTCACTTTTTGTCATATCTAAGAAGACTTTGCCTAAATCAAGGTCTTCAAGTTTTATTCTTATGCTTTCTTCTAATAGGGGTATAGGTCAGCTCTTACATTCAGGTCTATGATTCATTTGGAGTTAGTTTTTTTTGTGTGTGTGGTATAAGGAAGAGGTCCAACATTTTTTAAATGTGAATATCTAGTGGTTTTATCCATCATATGTTGAAAAGAGTATTATTTTTTCCCATAGATTGTCTTGGCACTGTTTTTTTTTTTTTTTTTGTGTGTGTGTGTGTGTGTGTGTGTGTGTGTGTGTGTGTGTGTGTTTAAGTTATGATGGTTTCTCCCTCTGGTTGAGTCAGCTGCAGATAACACAAGACCAAGCATGTTTCTTAAAAAGCTTCATTCTTTATTTTCAATAATTCTCTTGTCTGCTGCCTATTGTCTACTTTAGCCCCAGGGAGAGTGCCTGAGCTCTAGCCTGGGATCACCATAGATTGCCTTTTGATGTTCTTAAAGCCTTGAAAATAAAAGGAGCATTTAGAAACTGTGCCTCACCTGGCTTGCTCTGTTGACTGCTTTTCTTCATGTGGCCACTGCCCCTTTTCTAGCTTCCGGCCCGGAGAATGGCCTTTGCTCCCCCTGACTCTATTCTTGCCTGCCTGTTTCCCTCTCCCCTCCCCAGTGCCTTGATAACTTGAGTCTGCCCAGGCCTCTTCTAGTGTGTTGCCAATATGTATTTAATTAAATGAACAATAAAAGAAAAAAATCTTAACACTTGCCACAACTCACGGCATGACCCTTGGAATCCTTTCTCTTCCTCACCCTCAATAGCCAGTCCATAAGCATGTCATGCGGATTATACTTCCCAAACTCTCCACGCTGTTCTTTTCTCTCTACCCCTTTCTCATGCTTGTCTAGGCCATATCATCTCTTTCCTGGATTTCTGGACTCCATTTTCCTCCAGGATTCCAGAAAGGTCATTTTCAAACAAGCTAAACCAAGTCTGCACTGAATGAAGCCTTCAACAGCTCCCCATAGAACTTAGCGTATCGTCTAAACTCCCGGCACATCTTCACAGCCTCCCAGGCCCCCCTTCCCCACTGCCATTGACCCACCACTCTCCAGCCACAATGGCTTGCCCTGTAGTTCATGAAACTCCCCAGATTTTTCAGATGTAAGACTTTTTGTACCTGTTGGATTATGTCTTTATGCCCTTGCCCCCATTTTTGGAAATTTTTGGGGATTGTATTTTCCTGGTAATTTCTTATCATTTGAATCTCAATTTAAATGTCTTAGAGGAGACTTCTTATTGAAAGTAGCTACCTCTGATCTGATATTCATTATTGGTCTTCTTGCTCACATCTGTCATAGGGTTTTATATTCTGGATTTAATAATTTGTTTAACTTTTTAACCTATTTTATTCACCATTATAGTCTGTGGGCTCAGCTCATAGTTGACATACAACAGATAACTAATCAAATATTAAAAAGTACTTTACTATCATCTTTCTTTCCTTCCTCTCACCCTTTTTTCCTTCATGTGAATGGAAGATGACATTCTTTGCCATATTTTTAAACTCATGGCTTAGTTTATCATGAAACAAGTACCTACCTCATCCACCATTATCCTTGGTTCAGAGATATTTTCTAATATAATCCTACCTTATAGCTGCCCTGCACCAGTCCCACGTTATCCTGGAAACACAAATTCTCTGTGCATAAGAGAAAAATAGTAACAGCAAAATTTTTTTGAGCTTTTATTCCGTTATGCTGGAATTCTTATTTAGTTTAACAGTACTATAAGGTAGTTTCTATTACTGTCTTCATTTTACATAGAACTGAAAGCTTCAAGGTAAAATCAGTTGTTCATCAGCTAGCAAAACAGCAAGACCAAAGTACCTTTCACATAATCATTTTGCTCTTCTTTCAGAAGGAGCTGAGGACAAAAGACACAGAGGGGTTTTCTCTCTTCCATACCAGACAGATGGATGTTTGTGCCCCTTTTGGCACAGGAGAAAAGAGACTGTGGAACAGAATATCAAGATCATACTGAAGATGGTGCTCAAATGGCTTTTGTTGTTAGAATAAGATGAGAACATGTTAGAGAACATCTATGGGGATAGCTTCTATGGTGATAGCTTACTAAATAACTCAAGTGAAAAAACAGGAGACTTTAAAAAATATAAGCAGGTTTGGGTGGTGTTGTTTGTGTGCATTTTGCTTTTTCAGAAATATCTCTGAATGCAAATAGCTTGAGAGTTGGTGACATTATATGTGTAAAACTCCTTGCTCTCCGCTTATGACTAATTTATTTGTCTATGTTCAGTTTGGTTCAACTGGGCATGTGCATGGCTTGGAGATAGATAGAAATGCCAAATAGCTGGTAGATGGCTACAAGCATTGTGGCAAAGAATCGCCTCAGTTAGCTGGATGTGGGCTATTTTCTTCCCTTGGAACTGGGAGAAGGCAATGATATTGAAACTGGCTGAAAGTTGAGAGGGAAACTGGATTTGTTTCAGTGTCCAGTGACGTGTGGGTGCCCAATTTTACAAAATCACAGCTCCGTTTCCATGAGTGTGAGGAGGGGGAAGAAGTGCACCTCGAGGAGGTGACTGCTTTTGCAGGCCCTGGAGCCTTTTCATTCACATTTTATGTGGTTGTCAAATGTTACAAGGCAGCAGACACCACGCCACGTGGTCTGATTATGTAGTTCAAAGACCAAAAACAAATAAAAAGATCTCTTTTAAAAGCCTCATTTTCATTGAGGGGATTATGAAAAAAAAAATGACAGTGTTTAAAAGTCTCTGTTCCGTTTGCCAGCATGGGGGAGGGAATGGAAAAGTCGGGTGGAGTGGAGTGGACTGGCGATAGAGGAGCTGGAAAAGTCACCCGGGCCAATTGCCATGTGACTCTTAGAGGGTCTGCAGGGAAGACGCCATCTGCCACCATTTGGCAGGATTTGGTCGCCAGGGCACAGAGTGGGCAATTGTCCTTGACTTTGGAGGCAGAAGCTGGCAGCTGACCCAAAAGTCTGTTTCTCCTAGAAGAGATAGGCAGTCATTGAGCTGAGATAGTGATGATGTCTCTTTCATATCCTGCAACATGGAAACTGGGAGAAAGTTAGGGAGGGCCCAAGAGAGGGGAAAGAGGAAAATAAAGAAAAGGAATACTTACTAACTCCGCCTGGCTATTCAGCTAAGCTGGAGATTGATTTTGCTCACTAATGGCATAGGCAACCTGCATTTCTGAATTGAATAAATAACAGAATTACCAAATTACTGTAAGTGTAAGAGAAAGAAGATAATGAAAAATGTGTGTACACATACATAATATGTAGATATAGCTAGACATAGATATAAATATGTATTGAATTAATCTACACCAGACAAAGATGTATTAGGTAAATTTCAAAGTGATGCCATTAGGGTAGGTTCTTTGATTAGGTCCAATTTAAAGATGTGGAAACTAAGTTTTGTGACAAGGTTCAGTCTCTGGTTTATAAAACTTTAAACGTGTGCTGTTATTCGGTGTTTATATTATTTCTGTTATTCATTGTTGTCAAGTTATTATTATACTAGAGGCCCGATGCAGGAAATTCATGCAAGAGTAGGCCTTCCTTCCCCCAGCTGCCGGCACCAGCTTCCCTCTGGCATCTGGGACCCGGGCTTCCCTCGCAACCCCAGCTTCATCTGGAAGGTTGTCTGGTCTAATTAGCATATTTTGCTTTCATATTATAGATCACTAGCTAGCTTATACATTTCTTAAGGGGAGAACATCTTAATTTTTGTTATATCTCAGTGCCATTTACACATAGTTTATAGACAACAAATAATCATTTTTGTGATTGTTTTAAATGTTGTGGACCTCCTGGTTTACATGAGACCCAGAGACTGAAGTCTGGAATAATTATGGCTCATACTAGAGGCTCGATGCATGAAGATTCGTATAAGAATTGCCCTTCCTTCCCCTGGCTGCTGGCACTGCCTTCGGTCCGGCCCGGAGCTAACTTTCTGCCTTCGCTTCAGCTCGGAGCCGCCTTTCTGCCTTCGCACCAGTCTGGAGCCGCCTTTCCGCCTCTCACCTTCCCATGTCAATTTGCATATTCCCTCCTTATTGGCTGTGGGCACTGCCATTTTGTCGCAGAGTTATGGTCAATTTGCATATTCAATCTTTATTAGATAGGATAAGGTTTCAGTGCAGCATCAGGGTCCCTGGGTCTCAGTTAAAGTGAGAGAATCTGAATCTCTGAGCAAAGCTGGATGTTTTTGAAATTCAGATTTGCTGGGAAGATGTTGAAAACACATGGAAGACTATGTTGTTAAATTACTGTGTATGGTTACTATGCTGAAAAAAGTAAATCGTAAATTTAAATGGAAGTTATCTCCTATCATTAAGAAGATATTTAGGAGAGTAAAAGAAGTCTAGGACTTAGAAGGTGAAATTGAGATGACGACTAAGGGACATCAAGTTAAATGTTAGAAAGAATCAAAGAAACCAAGCACCTGGGGACTAGACATAGTACTGTTGCACTGGAGTAGCAGTTGTCAGTCTTTTCTGCTATTTCCACAGGGACACACAGGTCAGCCGAGTGCAATGACTGTGCAATGTCCGGTGGTATCAGTGGGGGCTTGGTTCCAGGACCCTGAAGTGGATACCAAAATCCTCAGATGCCCAAGTTCCTTATATAAAACTACAGGCCCAGTGCATGAATTCATGCATCAGTGGGGTCCCTCAGCCTGGCCTGTGCCCTCTTGAAATACAGGACCCCTTGGGAGATGTAGTAGTGTGTGAAGCCACAGGTGGCCAGGGAGGAGCCCAAGCCCAGGGCAGGTGCTGTGTTGCTCCTGCTCATCCTGGCCCCACTGCGCCTGCTGCCACTGCTTGGTAAACTTGCCCGGTGGCACTCCCTCTGTGGGAGCACACTGACCACCTGGGGCCATCTCCTGTGTTGAGCATCTGCCCCCTGGTGGTCAGTGCACATCATAGCAACCTGTCAAATGGTCGACCTGTTGACTGGTTGCTTAGGGTTTTATGTATATACTAGAGGCCCGTTGCATGAAGCTTCATGCAATAGGTCTGTCTTCACCTGGCTGCCAGCATCGGTTTTCATCTGGCACCCGGGACCCAGGCCTTGGATCTGGCCCCAGCATTCTGCCTTCGCTCCAGCCAGGGTCTTCACACTTGACTTCCTTCTGGGCAGAGCACCGTTGCTATAGCTCCCTCTGCCCCCACCTCCCCGCCCCCTTTATAGCAGGAGTCCTGCCCTGCCCAGCTTCTATGGGCCTGGAAAGGTGGGGTCGGGGCTGCAGCCATTTTTGACCTGCTAATTTGCATAATCCATCCTGATTGGTTGGATGTATGCTCAATTTGCATATATCCCTTTTATTAGTGTAGATAGTTGGTGTAGTATTTGCCTATTACCTATGAACATCCTCCCACATACTTTAAATCAGTGGTCGCCAACTGGTGGTCTGCAGACCGCTGGTAGTCCGTGAGGCCCAAAAGGTTGGCTGCTTTAAATCATCTCTTGGTTACTTACAATACTTAATACAGTGTAAACACTATATAAATAATTGTCATGCTCTATTTTTTTAGGGATTAATGATGAGGAAAACTGTGCTTGTTCAGTACAGGCATCATGATAGCTAACAACCATAGGCCTAACTACATAATACAGTCAGCAGCAATATAACTTTTTAAAATCAAATATAGGGTGTCCCCCAAGATGTATACACACTTTGAATTATTGTAAAGTCAGTGTTTATTAACATACAGTTCATTTTCAAAATTTAAAAGAACCTACAGAAATGACTAAATTTTTTTGTCAACACCTATTTTCAAACTGATGACATTCTGGTCGAGGCACTACTGATGAAGCAATGGACTCATACACATCAAGAATCATTTCATTCGGTATTTGTGCGCCTTCAGTTCGTCAACCGCTGCTGGTTTTGTACCATAAATTTTATCTCTTGTGTATCCCCATAAAACAGTGTAATAGATAAATTTTCTTTGTTTAAAGCTTAGTCTGGCTTTACCCATTACTTCAAATCAGTTAAGCCTGAAAAGGAGTGAAAATTGAGTTATCAGCTACTAAAGTGTGTATACATGTTTTTGGGGCACCCTATATTTTTGATCCAGGGTTGGTTCAATCAGCCAATACGAAAGGCTGACTCTATGTAATTCCACCCCTTTCTCTCCCATTCAAGGAAGCACTGCAGAACTTGAGGGAAAGTAACCTGAAATCAATTTTAATTATAAATAAGCAAATCACTTACAAATGCCACTACTTGATCTTTAGCTCCTACTGGGTTGCAAAGTAGTTCATGACACAACAAACACATGAAAGCTGAAAACTGCTTAATTATTTAACTTGTAGACTCTTCCAGCTCTTGAATCACAAAATTTACTGATGGTTGCTCCTAAGCATTATTGAATTGTTATTCAGTAGATGATTTTCACCTTCAATATCTTTTTTTAAAGCATCTCTTTCAAAGAAATCCATCCATTTATAAAGGCATTTTTCCTCAGTGGTTCTGTTGTGTTTGCTTTGATTATCCTATATGAATTCAGCTTTTTCCAAATACACATTGAAAAACATGGGAGCCATTTCCACTTAAAAAATGCGTTTCATTATGTAAGACCCCAGAGTACTTTACAGGTAACACCACAATTCAACCATGTTCAGCATTAAACGTTAACCCTGGAGAGGCAGGAGCCTGGCTTGTGTTCCCTGGAATCATTATTCGCATGACTTCAAATCCCATGGCCACTGAATCTAAAAATTTTTAGAATTCTTTTGGTAATCTCAGTCATATCCTTATCCTTTATGTGTGAGAGAAAGATATAAGGCCCAATACACAGAATGGCTGAATAGAATTTCCCAAATGAAATTTTGTACTCTGTGTGAAAATTTAATGAGAATATGCCTTTAGCATATTGGCTATTAAATGATAATTCACTGTTGGAGAGAGAGAGAGACGGTGGGGGGTAGGGGGCGGGGAGAGATTCTCAGGCTGAGAAGAGATTGACCAAGGTTTCCAGTAAACCTTCCACAAGTAGTTAGGAGAAAACCACACAGTAGCTTGTAGCTCTGGCAGTCCTGACTGACAGGACCACAGAATAACTTGTAACAAAAGGGACATGAATCATCTTTCACATTGGTTCAGGAATATTTTCCATTATGTAGTGCTTGCTTTTTTAAAATAGTTCTTTCGTCTTTTAAAAAAATACATATCCCTATAAATGTCCTTTGTTAAGCCTTTATTTCAGAGAATTCTTAATAGGTATTTTAGTCATTAGAGGGAATTAGCCAGGTGGTACAGAATATCATATGCAAGACTCCATTACACAGCCAGACAAGTCTAAATATGCCCTCCATTTCAGAAGCCTCCCAGTCCTTAATCTATTCTCAGTATTCTCCATTATTAATTCGAAACAATGTTTAAGTATGGCTGTGAGGTTAAAGCAAGGTGCTTTTATCTTCAAAGTGGCTGTCAGTGTCAGATATGGGTAAATCAGTGCCTAGGAAAGGTGAATCTTATAAAGAGGAGAATCTTTTACATTCAGCAAGTACTTGTCATGTACCCGCTTGCACAGTACACAGTGTGGAAGATGTAAGAAATGGATAAAACATGTAATAACATAAACTCAAGACCTTTATAATCTAACTAGAGGCCTGGTGCACGGATTTGTGCACCAGTGGGGTCCCTCAACGTGGCCTGTGGGGATGGGGCCAAAACCAGCTCTCTGACATCCGAGGGGTCCCAGATTGCAAGAGGGCAGTTCTTGGGTGACGCACCCTGAAATCGGGCTCCCTTCTCTCTGGTTCTGGGTGCCAGAGAACCGCAGCTGCCAAATCACCATAGCTTGGCAGCTCCTGCATTGAGCATCTGCCCCCTGGTGGTCAGTGCATGTCATAGCTACCGGACGAACGGTCACTTAGGCTTTTATATATAGAGAGAGATTGGTTGCAATGTACCAAAGTAAGTATAGAAGATAGAAGAATGCTCTCTGTGCAAAATAAAATACTGGAGGAGTCCCTTGAAGGGAAAGTTGCATCCCTGGACTGGACTGGAGGCTGAATCTGTATGATTTCAAGTTCTACAGGTTATTGTAGTGCCTCACCTGGCCCCCTACAGCGATGCTGGTACTATGATTCCACACCCCACTCCCTTCCCTGGGAGACTAACAGTCCAGGAGACTAAGAAAGCAGGTGTGTCAGCAAATGACCACAATGCATGTCAAAGGCACTTTTGGTTTAACTTACTTAGAATCAAGGGTGGTTTTTGTTGTTGTTTTCTTTATTGATTAAGGTATTACATACGTGTCCTTATCCCACCTTTGCCCCGCCCCCCCCCTTCATGCCCTCACCCCCTGGTGTCTGTGTCCATTGGTTATAATTTTTTTGCTTGTTTATTTTGTTTTGCTCTCCTGCAGTGATAGAGATTTCCTTGGGGTGGTGAAGGAGGAGGTAGTGAAAGCAGTAATGGAGGTGCCTCATTTTTTCACTGTGTTTTTCTCAGATGGGAAAAAGAGGGTAAGTGAAGGAACTGTGAGCTAATTTCTTCACTGGGGACATAATGGTCTGATAACCAGGAATGAGGAGGCAGGCCTGGAAATTTGCTATTTTTTCAAGAACTGTCATTTAGGGACTCATATATTAAAATGGTGATATATTGTCCTCTTCCCCTTTGAGTACAAGGTTGATTCTTCATGAAATGTCCCATTCTTCATTTTATTGTTTTTTTTACGAATTTACCCATCCTTTTGGCCCAGGTCCTTCTCTAGTAAACCTCACAATAACCAATCCCTGAACCACTGGGCTACATTATTTTCTTGTATTTGATTTTTTTTTAAATATGTATCTTTATTGATTTCAAAGTGGAAGGGAGAGGGAGAGATAGAAACATCAATGATGAGAGAGAATCATTGATCGGCTGCCTCCTGCACACCCCTCACTGGGGATCGAGCCCACAACCTGGGCATGTGCCCTTGGCCGGAATCGAACCTGGGATCCCTCAGTCCACAGGCCGACAGTTTATCCACTGAGCCAAACCGGCTAGGGCTGATTTTTCTTTTTCTTTTGTACAATTTTCTTTTCCTTTTGTTCATTTATCCCATATCCTCACCTCTCAGATAGATACCGAGTTTCTTGGGAAAGGGGTATGGTTTGTCTCTGTGTATCCGTTAGCAACATACCTGGATAGGAGAGGCTCTAAGGATGGTTGATTGGCTTGAATATAGAACCTCAGAATCCTTATCTGTGTGTGACCAAACCATGGCTTGAATCCCATTGCCAGTCAGTATTAATGCATATTGAGAATAGCTGCTTCTTTATTTCATTTAGAATCATTATAAACAGCATTAGAAATAACATTTTCCACTTTTAAGGAAATGCCTAGAGCAGTGGTCGGCAAACTCATTAGTCAACAGAGCCAAATATCAACAGTACAACGATTGAAATTTCTTTTGAGAGCCAAATTTTTTAAACTTAAACTTCTTCTAATGCCACTTCTTCAAAATAGACTCGCCCAGGCCGTGATATTTTGTGGAAGAGCCACACTCAAGGGGCCAAAGAGCTGCATGTGGCTCGCGAGCTGCAGTTTGCCGACCACGGGCCTAGAGCAACAGGAACAAACCTTTTTTTAATATTAGCACTTTGATTTTTTGCTCTTCTTATTTCTTAGCATCAGTTTGGGTTTCAGTTATGTTATAAAATGTGGCAATATTAAAACATTTCCATAGAATAACAGATCTAATACTACTTTTTGAAAAAACAAAACAAAAAAAAACAACAACCTTGTTTGAGAGGTAATCTTAGAGGATATTATTTAAACTTCTATTGAGCAAAAAGAAGCACCAAGCATGAAACAAGAGCACAAAAACAAAACCAACCACAACATGACATTAAAATAGCCAAACATTGAACATCTATCATTTATATGAGAGTCTGAAACAGAATAATTTTTAATTAAAACAATATAGTCATTAAGACAGAACAGTCAATACACATGGTGATGTGAATAAATGAAGAGGATTTGGGGGATGGGTGGGTGAGCAGCCATCTAATGTTTTAAAGTTTGGTGAGTGACTTTAAAATAGAGTAATATATAAGGATTGTAAAAAAAGAACCGATTAAACTCTTAAGCCAGCAGGCCTATTTTTGTTCATGCCTGGGTTGTTGGGCTGTGTGGAAAGTTTCTTAATCAATATATACAAAATGCACAGCAATACTGCCCTCTACAGTTTCCCTGTAAAACAGTCACTTGTCTTCAAGTGTGTAAATGGCTAGCGAGTTTAAAATGAACCCTAACTTACCTCGAAGACTTCCAGTGGGTTTGCTTCTGATGTCTGTCATAGCAGTAAGCAACCTGGACCATATCCCTACCTTTATAGGAGGGCGTGATGCCCACCTATAAAATCAAATAATCTAGAAGAGACACATGATCCTGGTTGTTTCTATGACTATATGATATGAAACGTTCTTAAAAGATGTTCATTCTGTGACCCAGTGAGCAATAAGTACCTCCTTTTCTCATGCACGTGTCACATGGAACTTAAAGTAGTCTGCTATGCTAGAAAGGTGGTGGAGCAAATCAAGTCTAAAGAAAGTGCTTAAGATTGAAAACAGTGATGCTCCTTCATAGCCACATTTTCTTATTTGCAGTCGAGGAAGCATTAGGAAAGTAAAATCAGTATTCCCTGTTAATTAAAACTAAAAAGGAGACAAAGTATCTGATTCAAACTAGCTTCCAGGCCAAATATTTGGGTGTGTAAATGAGATATGCAAACATTTCTAATTGTAGATGCATGTGAGAAACAGTAAGAAACTGATAATCATAGGATGTAATATATGAAAATTTTGCAAAAAGACATATAGAAATATAAAATGTATAGAAAAAGAAATATGTTTTACCTCCCAACTATGGTGCAGAAAGGCAGGATTTTCTGGTGCATGAGAGTAGAATGGGAGTAAGTTCAAATCTCAGTGCTGTTACATATCACGTGAGCTTTGGTCGATTACTAAAAATCTCTGAGCCTCAGTTGTGAAATTAAATGTTAACTATAAGTAGTTGAAAAGTATTCGCTGTTATTATATAACTCTGTCCAGGGTTAAGTATTTGTATAAGTTTTCTTAATTTATACAAATTCTTAAGAATATATGTAGGTTCCGTGGAGACTGAGGGTTCAACTGTTACCTTCACTAGGATGTTAGCTATAAGTAGCAGAATTCAACTCATATTAGTTTGACTATTATAGCCATTCAGAGTCTATTTTCCAGAGCTTAAGGAAATATTGCCACTGAGTTTCAGGATAAACAAAAAATACTTAACCTGAAAGTCTCCCAGGCAGTAATTGTACCAGTACCTGCTCTTGTCCTTATATGTCTGGTACATCTGCATCATTCCCATCTTTCCATCAGGCTGACAGTCCCTTCTTCCACGTGGCAGAGTATGGCTGCCCACAGCTCTAAGGAAGCTGTACACCTTTAGTCACACGGAGATACCGAATGTCCTTTTCTAAGCTCCTTTACAAAATTCACTTGGCAACATGGATGAGATGCTCAATTGAGGCTAACCAGCTGTAGCCATCAGGAGAGAAATGTGCAGCAGAAATATAGGCATAACATGTTGTCCTCATGTCATTTCCTAAATGTAGAATTTAGGGATTCCTTTAATTTTTGCTCTTTAAGCAGTCTCCCTTTTACATTTAAATGTTTTCCTGAAAAATAAATAAGTAAACAAACAAACAAATATATAAATGATTGCCTGTGAGTTGACATTTGGAATTCAGGAAACATACGATATCCTGTGTCAACTCTGTTATACCACATTGTATGGAATAGGAAAATCTCACTCCAACCCTCCCCTAAAAGAAAATAGTTGCCAGTGAAAAAATGATTAACACACCATGCATCTGAAATTTTATTATTAATTTCTATAGAGGTCATGGGAATCACACACCAGAGATTTTCAGGACTGTTCTACTTTTACATAATCTTGTCAGATGGTCAAACTTCGCATTCCTTTTTATTGTTGTTTGAAAACTGTGGTCCTGCAGATATAGGTATGGGTATTTTATTGTTGAGCATTTTACAGATATTCCTCATCCCTTTGGTCCCCTCTACCCAGCCCCCACCCCACCCCAGGCTTTCAACACACTATTGTCTATGTCCATGGGCTATGTGTATATGCACATACGATCTTTGGTTAATCTCTTCCCATCCTCCCTTCCCTTTCTATTTCCATCTTTGTTTCTTTGACTCAGAGATTTCTCCCTTTGCTGCTCCCGGTCAGGGGAGAAGTCTCAGAGATCTCCCCTCCCCTCCTTTCTTGGAAACATTAGCTCTTTTGTTATGGTTTTCAAAGAATGTTTTCTCTGCTTTTTTATAATCATTTGTAATCAAAGTACTACACAGACAGTAAAAAATTCAAATGCTACAAAAGAATATACATAAAAATAAATGTTTTACTGAGTTACTGACTTTAATAATCAATCTTCCTGCCTAGATGTATATACATGAATGTGTGTATTCAAATCACAAACTTACTTGTGTGTTTGTAAATAAGTATGATTCATATACACACATTCAGTTGTAAATATATTGGATGTGTTGTTCTTGTTCTGTCTCTTGTTTTATCACTTAATAATTTATTTTAGATATGTTTTATATCCATACATATAGATTTACTTTATTATTTTTAATAGCTACATAGTATTTCATTGTACAGATACAGATAATTAACATTTTTATCCTGCTCTGAATATATATTTAGGTTGTTTATGGTGTTTGCTATTGCAAACAAAACTGTAATCTCTCATAAATACATCTTGGCATACTAGCTGGCTCAAGTGTTGGTGTGTGCATACTGAATTTATACAGAAAAAAATTCCAGGGCCTATGGGTCAAAACTGGTCAAATATTGAGAATTTTATAAGTTTAAACTAATAAATGTTGTCAAAATTTTCCCCAATACTCTCAGTCCAAAATTGTTTCTTTTCAATTTCTAATAGCTGTTGAAACAGAGAGGAAATAACTTGGATGCTAAGCCATGCTGGATAAAGTGAGAAAACTATATGGATTGTTATCACTACAAAATCATGGTTTTCTATTAATTAGACCAACATTTTCATTCAGGAATGTTCCCAGGAGACTGTCTTCCCATTCCCTGTGGTGCCAAAGCCAGAGCCACTATAGAAATTAGGTAGGGAGAGGAGAAAATACAGACCTATGGTATATTCTAGGCTGGCTTTAAAATGACATTGGGTAAATCATTCACATTTCTAGCTTGGTTCAACTAATGAATACAGATAATACCTACCATAAAAATAAATGAGACGATTTCTATAGTACTGACTAGCATAGTATTTTATCTTAAATTCTTGCTTAATAAGTCAAATGTTCCTTCCTCCCTCCTTCACTTCTGTGTTCTAAATCTCCAAACTACAGAGATATGGCAAGGAATAGAGCCTCTCTGGGCCACGTAACCATACAAGCATCATCATGCATCCAGGAACCATTTCTGTCTCAGAGATAGGCACTGAGCTACTTCTGTCATCTGATAGGTGCCCACCTCCCCCTATGGGTCTATGGCAAGAACAGTGCCCTCAATGGCTGCACCTCAGGGTCTGGATAAGTTCCACTGAGGCCCAATCAGGGTATAGTTAGTGGGGAACTCAGTGGATAAACACAACTTTCCCAACATTACTACCCACACTTGCAAAACACACCAGGAAGCATCTTCTCTCAGAGCAAGTTCCCACAGAGCAACACTCAACTCCATGAAGCCCTTATTCCTACTTCAGTGCCCTTCGTTATACTCAACTGACTTTGTGGTTAATCTCCTTGTTAACTCAAGAAATGTGAGTACTGTTCCATATTGTGAGTTGGCTGTCATTCAATGCTAATCAGTTGGTATTAAATATGAAGGCCCATCATTCTTTTACAGATGAGGAGACATTGTGCTTACATATTTGGACTCATGGAAGAGGTACCCCAGTAGTCGGAAAGAGACATGCCTGAGTTTAAATCCTCACACTGGCACTTAGTATCTTGATTCTGTGAGCAAACTGATCACTTTTCTGATCATCAGTTTCATCAGATTCATTTTCTATCAAACAGGGTTAATAACTCTCATTAAAATGGCTGGGTTGTATTCTCCCATGTTACTTGAGAGATGTAATGTGGGTGACAGATTGCATGGCACAAAGAAGCCCTACAGAAATGTTAAGTTGGATGTATGATTCTCTAGAGTGATCTGTCCCTAGAGATCCTTGCTTTTGAACACTCCCAGAATTCGGATTTGGATTGCCAGGGATAAGGCAATGCAAATTTAGATAGCAATGATTAAAATATTCTTTTCAGTACTAGCAACTGAACTTTTTTCAGTTACCTGGTTGATGTTTAATTTGGGAAAAGTTTTTAAATTGGTATAAGAAGATGAGAGGCCTGGCTGGCTTGGCTCAGTGGTTGAGCATCGACCTATGAACCTGGATGTCACAGTTTGATCCCCAGTCAGGGCATATGCCCAGGTTGCAGGCTCAATCCCCAGTGTGGGGTGTGCAGGAGGCAGCCGATCAATGATTCTCTCTCAGCATTGATGTTCCTCTCTCTCTCCCTCTCTCCCCCTCTCCTTTCCTCTCTGAAATAAATTAAAAAATATATTTTAAAAAAGGAGATGGGAGAATGAACAGAAAAGATATCTTATGACATTTATTTGTCACTGATAACAGAAGAGAAAGGATACCTCTTTTAAGAGAGAACTCATGGATATGGATGACAATGTGGTGATTGTGGAGGGAGGGAGTGGGTGGAGGTGGAAGAGGGCAAAGAGGGGATAAATGGTGATGGAAAAATAAAATAAAATAAAAAATACAGAATAACATTTTACAAAAGAAAGAATGCACCTTTTTAGAAGCTACCATTATTGTTTAGAAAGCCCCCTTCAGAATAACAATACAGATTTGAGTTGTATAGAGATATTACTATTGTAGGAACATGTTCTGATAATTGAAGCGTTTTTTGTTTTTTGTTTTCTATTTTTCTTCTTATTCTGGCTTATTGGAATAGTGGACTTGGTATCATTAGAAATGTTAACTACTTTTCATAGGACTTCAACCTAGGAAGGAGGGAGGACTCAAATATATAAAGTTCTCAGGTAGTAAGATAGTATTTAGTGTGTCATTCATTTCAAAGTCTCATGACCACATCAAAGTTTAATAATACCTGCCTTTGCTTCAAGAGCTAAGAAACCCATCTCCTAACTCAATGGTATCATTCTAGCCTTTGAATCATGATGTGTTTCAAAATAGTGTTAGAATCCAAGGTACCAATAGAGCAATTTGTGGGCCCCAAAATAAGCCTTTATGCACTAGCTGATGGCTTCCACAAACAGTTGTCTGTTAAATTGGTTTTGAAAAAGAGGAATGTTCTCTCTGGCTTATTTTTAGATAAGCAATCATTCTTCTGAACAAGCAACCATTTTCCTAGAAATGTGCTTATTTAGTAACTAGAGGCCCAGTGCATGAAATTCATGCACCCGGCGCAGGGGGGTGTACCTCAGCCCAGTCTGCACCCTCTCCAATCTGGGACCCCTCAAGGGATGCCCAACTGCCCACTTAGGCCCAATCCTGGTGGGCAGTCGGACATCCCTCTTACAATCCAGGACTACAGGCTCCCAACCGCTCATCTGCCTGCCTGATTGCTCCTAACTGCTTCTGCCTGCCAGCCTGATAACCCCTAACCACTCCCCTGCCAGCCTGGTTGATGCTTAACTGCCCTCCCCTGATGGCCTGGTCACCCCCAACTGCCTTCTTCTGCTGGCCCGGTCACCCCCAAATGCCCTCCCCTGCTGGCCTGGTCACTCCTAACTTCCCTCCCTTGCCAGCCCGGTCACCCCTAACTGCCCTCCCCTGCCAGACTGATTACCCCTAACTTCCCTCCCCTGCAGGCCTAGTCACCCCCAACTGCCCTCCCCTGCCAGCCTGGTCACCCCCAACTGCCCTCCCCTGCAGGCCTGGTCACCCGTAACTACCCTCCCCTGCTGGCCTGATCACCCACAACTGCCCTCCCCTGCTGGCCATCTTGTGGTAGCCATCTTGTGTCCACATGGGGGTGGCCATCTTGTGTGTTGGAGTGATGGTCAATTTGAATATTACCTCTTTATTATATAGGATGCTTAACCTTTGCACTCGCTTGCTTTTTTCTCGATTCCTTTATTCTAATGCTAACCGTGTTGAGTCACACTCGACATCCGAGTGCAAAAGGTTAAGCAATATCTTTCACTTAACTTTAACTTTCAAATTATGACTTCTATTGACAGTACACAGTAGAATTTTCTCCTGTATTATTCTTATTAGAATAATTTCAGTAGTATTTAGATGCTCATCGTATTCCCTAGAAGCCTCACATAGAAATAGTCCTTGGAGGAGAGATAGATATATGTTAGACAACACAATTTTAATGGTCTTGCTTAAAATCCTGTGAATCCATGAAGAATTTAATACTTCATAGTTGGGTAGATGATGAATTTTAAGTTCTTGTGAGTAAGTAATGTCTAGGTTTGACTCCTGAGCATTTGTAAAGATGGGGAAGAGCAATTGGTAAGAAGCTTTAGAGTCTGCCAAATAGTGAAAGCAGCCAGGAATTCTGGAGAGGGCGCTGAACTTAGGTCAGAAGAACTCAGTTTAGTCCTGGCTAAAACATTTGTGAATCATGTGATACTGAGCAAGCCACTTAATTTTTGGTTCACAAGTTGTAAAATTGGGATTATTATTTCTGTCCTGTTTTCACTCTCTTGGTTGTTGCAAGAAAGTTTAGATGATGCATGTGAAAGAGCTTTGTAGCTATAAAGTGCTATTCAGATATAAGGCCTTGGTATGGATAGCCTCTATTTTAAGTTGTGTAAGCTTTTTGAGACAAAAATTGTGTCTTTGATTTATGAACACTATATTAAGTCCTGAACAAATGAATGAAGGGAGGTGAATCTTCCACTGTAATTTTCTGGGAGGTGGGCTATTTCACATTTTTTCTTAGAATCATAAAATCTAACTTTTTTTTTTCCCTCATTTACCATTTCCACATACTTATGGGCACAATTCTTCCTTTGTGTAAACTAACTTGCTTACCTGGGAAGAGCCTTTAAACATAGTAGGTAAACATTTATTATGAATAAGTTTATTTTTTATCTCAGTGCAATGCATTTCTAAGTGTATTTGATGTCAGACATCAGAATGTAGACACGTCAAAGCTTGTATGGTATTGAGTGTTACAACACATGAAATAAAAACACCAACACATTGGTTTCACAACGCTGGATTCCTCAACAATTGAATAGCATGTTTTCTTCCTTAATTTCAGGGGGTAAGTAAACTTATTCCTTTATGTGTTAACACTGTTTCGGCTACTGAACTATGGGAGGCTTCCCATATTTTATATCAGTTATAATTGGGAACAGTAGGCTTTTGTTCGGGGCCCCTTCTAGTGAAAGATAAGGCACTAAGAAATGCAATCATATTTGAGATTATAATAGCCAACAGATGATACAGTATATCCATACCCATTAAATTTTTTCTTAATAGTCAATAAATGAACTGATTAAACTAAAAGTCCCATACACGTACAAAATAATTGCAAGTATTTAAACCATTCTATACATTTAATCAAATAAGATATATTTTTAGGAATTGGACATTATGATTCACACCTAAATTACCTTCTAAAAATTAGAGCTTTAAGATTCTATATCTGACTTTAAAATGTTACTATTTTAATCTCAAAGCTTTTTATTATAATATAATTTCTGGGTGTTAGTAACTAACACTCACTTGTACTTATTGGAGAAGAACTTACAGAACCTAGTTTCTCACTTGAGTCAGTAAAAAATAAAGAAGGGGGATCTTGAACAAATATTTCTGGATACTGAGCGAACTCTTCTCTTAGTATCTTTTCTGTTTTCAATGACTTGAAACTTTTCAAAGACTTTAATAACTTTCAGTCAAGTAAGTTTTCATACTGTGTAGAGAAGAAAATTCTCAGCAATCACACCTTAGTCAGTGCCAATCCCATCGCTACACTTTGTTATTGTTTGCTTGCTATCACAAGGCATTTTCTTTCCTGCAGTTGGCTGTATTTTGTTGGCCTCCAGGACTCAAGAGGTGTTTGCTGAACAGCAGCGTAATTCCAAAGTCCCTTGTTGACCAAGGGGATTTGAATTCAGACTAGGATGGAAGGAATCTCTCAGTGGCTGAATTGGCTCTAATTCTACAGCAATGATGCAGGGGCAAATGCATTTCAGGGTATTACTGGGCCCTGAGTAATGTTAACTATGCTCCAAAGTTATTTTTGCATGTTTTCTTGTTTGTCCTCTGACCAAAGTAGCACAGTGTCTGAAGGTTCCTGGAATCCAGCTCTTCTCCAGAGGCTGGATGACCTTTCTGATCCTGAAATGAATCCACTTAGCACATTTGAGTCAGTCTTCCTCTCTCTTTCCACAGGTCAACTTTCATCCCAATTGGAAGCCGAGGGGGATATACCAGACACTCACTAGAGGGCAGCAAGGGGTCAATGAAAACAAGACTAGGAAAGTGCTAAACTGTATTATGGGCTCTAAAAGTTTTTAAAGGCCCAAATGTTTTTTAAAAGTTTACTCACTGCCACTTCCATTATAAAATGCAGTGATGTCAATAATCTATTCATGAGAGTGTGTTTTTTCTCTCTCTCTCTCTCTCTCTCACACACACACACACACACACACACACACACACATAGACACATACACACACACACACACAATGTGAATAAAGGAGAAATGTAGCCTAGCCATTATAATGAAAGTCTGTCAACTCTAAGGTGTGCATCAGCTGCACTTCCTGGAGACAGCTGTGTACCTATGGGAGTGTGGATCCCAAAGGGGCCTGTTCTCTGTGTTCATACCAGGAATTAAGCCACAGTTCAGGGGATTTGGAGGGAGGACGCCTAAAGTCCAGTAGTGGGCAATGAGGGACAAGGACTGGGCTGGGGTAATGGGGAGGCAAGGGATGCCAAGTGAAGAGGTATTCCCCTCCAGCAGATAAGGAGCCCAAATACCCAGCTCCACCTAGATGGTGTGTCTGCAGGAAGGAATATCACTTCCACTCTCTTCCAATACAGTCCTCTAAGGAAATTTGGATAAGGAGTGTGAGCACCTTGTTTTGCAATTTTATGCTGTGAGAGGGGAGCCCAGCACCTCAGAACACACAGCACAATAGAGGGAGGGAAGTGAGCAGGTTAACAAGACATCATGAGAAGGAACACCTTTTTGGAAGGTGACAAGGGGGGCACAAAGGGAATAGTGATTTGTGTCATTGTGTACCACACAGTAAGCATGAAAGGCACAGAGACCACCGTGTGTGGAAGAGAAGCACATTGTCAAGGAAAATGATGCATGAGCCACCCCAGGACCCTCCTAAGAAAAGGAGGTTAGGGGACAGATATTGCTATAATTATGCTAGTGAGACAAATATAAAAATTATTTTTATTATTCTTTTTATTGTTACCATATCCCTTCCAGTGTATCCCACAGGAAGGCATGATGTGTACAACTTAGTTGACAGTTAACAGGAAAAAAATCACTTTAATATCCAAATTTTAATACCAGATATTCAATGAGGATAAATATAACATACTAGAGGCCCGGGGGGCGAGGGGGTCCCTCAGCCCAGCGTGCAGCCTCTTGCAGTCCAGGACCCCGAGGGGATGTCTGCCTGCCGTGGAGGCAGGAGAGGCTCCTGCCACCACCGCTGTGCTCGCCACCCAGCTTCTGGCTGAGCAGCGCTCCCCCTGTGGGAGTGCACTGACCACCAGGAGGCAGCTCCTGTGTTGAGCATCTGCCCCCTGGTGGTCAGTGACGTCATAGCGACTGGTCTTTCTGCTGTTCGGTTGATTTGAATATTAGGATTTTATTATATAGGATCATTGTAGAATTTTAATTTCAACCTGAATATTATGGAAAAATATTAATCTCAATCCCAATTTTGCCTTATGTGTCATTCTGGGACCCTTTTCATGTGTCATTCTGGGACCCTTTTCATCGGAATCCTACAGGATGAATTGATAGTTATACACTAGTAATTTTAGGGGGAAGAATTTAATAAGGACTATAGGAGAAAGATAAAACCAAATCTTAGGGGAACATAAAGAAGGGGAAAATTACTTTCTGCCAGAAGAATCGGGGAAGATGTAATGAGGAAAACGGCATTTGAACAGGTTCTCAAAATACAGATAGGATTTTTATAATCAAAGTAGTGGAAATAACATTTAGCAAGAAGGAACAGAATGATTATTGATACTTGTTTGGTTGGTGAAGACAGACTAATGGCTGTAATATTGGCATAGTGGTTGAGCCCAGCTTGTGAAAGGCTTAATGCAGAGTGTTAAGAAATTCAACTCTTATTCTGTGGTCTCTTTGGCAGGTATCCGCACAAAGCTATATGAACAGAATTGCACTTGAGGCCTATTTAAGGAGTAGGTCTGAGGAAATGAGTCTGTGGGCAATGGTTCAGTGGCAGTGGGATTGGAAGGTGTGGATAAACTAGACAGATGTTAAAAAGGAAGGGAGTTGGTTGTCACCTTGAAACTTTTAAAACATGCTTTTATACTTCTTATTAATAAATGTTTCAATCATATGATATGCCATTTATATTGCAATGGAATACTACTTTCAGGTCTAAGAAACTCAGACTTTTCTATTTGAGTTTTTCTTTAACTATAGCACTGAGCTTCCCATATGGCAACAGAAATGACATTTTCTTTCTGCGATTTGAGTAATCTGCTTCTAAATGGGAAAAGTGGGAAATAGGACCAAAACACCTGTGACACCTTTGGAGCAAGATTTGAAGCCAATTAAATCATTGCCATATGAGGTTTTTTTGGACTGTAATCGCTATGGGGATGAGATGCAGGAAGAGCAGAAGGCCCTAAGCCAAGAAGGACAGAGCTTGGAAGAGTTCAAGGCCCATCACATTAGTGATTCTTATAAATTTTACTCAGAAGAGATCTGACTTGCCTCAAGTAATTCACAAATTGAACAGCCAACTGTGTCTTATGTACATCTTCTGCCTTCCAATTTTGACAGATGCATATCTGCAGTGTTCCAATTGCTCTCTGAAAAATATTTCTTAGCTCCCTGCCTCTGCCTGTTTTTAGTCATGGATCAGTATTACTGCAGCTTATCAATGATTTAAAATTCAAATATGAAAAACAACAGTAATGAGATCTCCGTAGGCATTTCAATGTCAACAGGAAAAATGAAGGAAAACATTATTCTGATTACTTTGGGAGGATAGGTTCTCATTTTTTTCACTGTGGTATTGAAGTTGAAGTTACTTCCCCAACTAGGACAACAGCTTGGAGATAGCTGGAGTTCTTCCTAATCTGATTCTGTCTCATGCTTTATCAAAGTGCATGTAAAGAAACAAGCACCCACGTCTTATCAGTGCAACCAAGATAGTTCTAGAGCCATTTCTTGTGATGATATCTCCCTAGTCTCCCCATGTGCTGACACCTCCCAGTAGTGAGAATGCTCTCCTCTTCCAATCTCATCTCTCACCATCACCTGATTCCCACCCTGAATGAGCCCCACTGGGAGCATGCCAATCTTTATTGGCCTTTTGTTTATACAAGTGAATTCTCCTCTTTGTTCACCCAAGCTGGAATTTACAATCAAAAAGGGGGTGGGGGAGATAAAACTGAGAAAAAGGAATTAAAGGGAAACCAATGGAAGTTCTATTGGGAAACCTGAGTTGACTGAGAAAGGATATTATTAAAGGAAGAGAAAATAATGTGGTCCTGATGCATGGGTCAAATGAAAAACAAATACAGTAAGAGAAAGGGGTAGAGTTTCAGAGTAAGCAAAAAACATGCCTGAAACACATATACACGTTCTCTCTGTGCATAGTAACGAAGGTGAGTTTCAGAAGCAGAGAACACCCCAAGGAGCAGGCAGCAGAGGTGACCCCTTTTCACTGTGTCAGACCAGAAGTTTTAACCTTCTGAGTGCTGGCTCTTCTCTCCTTGGACAGAGCATGAGTTCGAGTGAACCAACAAATGCATTTAAGGTTTGTGTAGAGAGAGGAAAGACTGAGTCCATAGTAACGGCTGTATTATGATCAACAGTGCTATGTTGTTTCTTCCCCAAAGTTCCTGTTTATGTCTCACGGCCTTTCTATTGTCTCTTCAAGACCTGAGCCAGTTGGCCAGTGGCCATGATATAATTGCATTGCTAGTGCACATGAAGGCATCCCATCAGCAAACACATCTTGCAGTATTCTGCTTAAGCTCAGTTTTCCATTTGAAATGTCATATGGCTGTGGGTGAATACAGCACAGTATTTAAGGAAAGGTGATTTGCTCAAAATAGTTGTCCCAATACTAAGATACAATACAGAACAATTCATTAAGAAATTTGAGTCTATATTTATAGAGAAACTATATTGTGCAATTATATGTATACATTAAATTTGACCCTGTTTGAGCAGGTTTCTCATGTCCAGAAAATC
This sequence comes from Cnephaeus nilssonii, assembly GCF_951640355.1. NCBI lineage: Eukaryota > Metazoa > Chordata > Mammalia > Chiroptera > Vespertilionidae > Cnephaeus > Cnephaeus nilssonii. The sequence continues at coordinate 62,671,460 of NC_137072.1, read as the reverse complement.
ACATGGTATTCTTTTCTATGAGAATGACAAGGGAAGATGAGAAGGTGGTTAAAAAAGGATCTGAGGGAAAATATATGATGCCCTGCTGCCAGTCTTCCACTTTTCTCAACCTTCCCTGTACCAAAGCTAATTAACATAAATTAACAAATAGCATTATTATTAAAATGATGGTTTCTTTAAAGGTGACAGTGTTAAGTACTTTGAATATTTTTTATCTGAATTATTCCTTCAAACAAATCTGTGAGATACATTATCTCTATTTTACAAATGAGCCAAATAAGGGAAACCAAATGGTTAAAAGAAACAAAAGCCCATCTTCATGCACCCCAGGAGCAATGAGCTGGGATTGGTCCAGGTCAGTCTGACTCCGCTCAGGCTTCCACATTAGGCTCTGCAGCCTCCTTTCTTGCCAGAAGTTCCTCCAACAGCAGGCCCACCAAAGAGATGAAAGCAATTTCCTATGACACTTATGCAAAGAATTCCTGTGTGCCCAAAATAGATTTACTCGATACCATTGGTTAAATTAGCAGAATTATGAAGATCAGCAAGGTTGGAGATACTGTTGTTTTTTTAAAGAAAGGAAAACCAAGAGGACATGGTATAAGACTTAGAGTATCTGTGATTGTTTTAAAGTACATATTTAAAATTTAATGACATAATAGCTTAAATCTTTTTATGCCTGATTTTCCTATTACTATCTAAAATAAAGTATTTTAAAAATTATCACTTTTGAATCTTGCAAACATGTTATCAGTATTTTGAACGTATACCTACTGCCAGATTCTGGTATTTTTATAGTTGCAGGAAGTCAATATTCCAGTGGAATGATTTGACACAGTAACTTAGTCCTAAAAAGCACGCGGTATAGCATTCATTTGTGATAAATCACTGGCGCTTTGCTCTGCTGGCCAGGCCATTATTTTCTTATATTGGGGAAAACACTGAATGCAGTAAACCCGAATTATATCCCATGTAATATTACTTGCAAGAATGATTAACTATGGTCCCTAGGGCACTTACATAAACAGTTGTTGCTTCTATTTTTCAGGTGATAAAACCTAGTAGTTTGTCAACTTACAGAAAAATCATTAGGTCCATCCCAGTGCCACTGAAATAACTGAGGCCCCTGAGGCAGGGTGCACCTACCAACAAGAGGCAAGGCACTGAGGAGGGAAGAGGCCTGAACGAATGAAAGAGTCAGTGTCCAACCACCAACAGGGAAGGAAGGCCAGGAGCCCAGAGCCTTCAAGTGGCAGAGGGAGGAGCCAGGACTACTTAGTCATTTATACTTCATTTGTTTGTTCATTTATTTAGTTTAAAGGACAGAGTGTTTTAAATACTTCTCTTTTACCCTTCTGATATAATACTGGTGGGGTGTGATTACTGTAAATTTTCGGAAGTCTGTGATAAAGCTAATAAAGTACCTTCTAAGCACTCACACACTTGTACTTTCTTGCCAGGCATGACAAAACTAAAGGCCTTTACAAGATGCAAAAGCAGCAATAAACAGGATTGCTATTTCCATTCATTGTATTATCCGAAAGTCAGAATCCTATCATTTCCATATCAATTTATTTTTTAAATGTTTGTTTTCTGTCTCTCCTAATGAATTTTGAGGTCTGTGAGGAAATAGATTTGCGATTTGTTTAAGAAGTATAGAATTCAGCATCATATATTAGCTGAATGCCATGGAATTTACTAACAACACTGAGGGTTTCTTGAAGTTTTTATTTATTTGTTTATTTATTTGTGTATTTATTTATTTATTTATTTATTTATTTATTTTGTTTCTTTACTACCAAGAAATCTTTAAGCCAGAGTTTCTTTTCTTCGGCTTCTTTTTAATATGTACCTTCTCATACTTTATTTTAGGTACATTATTATAAAGGGATAGGCTGATGAGATCCACTTTTCTGTCTAGTGTGAGGGCTCTTAAGAGGCAACATTTGGTTATTATTCTCCCCTGCCAACACAGTGCCTTAAAGGAGAAGATTCTATACAGGGGTCATTAAACAATCAATGAGCAATAACAATGTGAGGGAGTCACTGCTATTTGATCAGTGCCCTTTTCACTCTGTGTAGAGATAACCCTTACTGATATCATTAACCAGATGAAACACTGGTTTGATGCAGTTCTTTTAACCACAGAGCTTGGTATTGATTGAGAAGCAATATCTGACACTGAAATTGTTCTAGTGTCGAGCTGTTGACAGAAACTAGAGTTACATTCTTTTCCTTTTCTCCATTCCCCAAAGTAATTGGTGTGTGTGTGTGTGTGTGTGTGTGTGTGTGTGCGTGTTATTTTTGTTGTTGTTTTTTTAATCGTCACCTAACAGAGAGGTGAAACCAAGGACAAATTCTGAATGCTCATAAGGATGGAGATGTTTTATATTAACAGTTTTGGTGTGGCATAAGTACATCACTTTTTCTGTTATTATTACTCTCAAAGATTTCTCATTATACATCTCCTCGTTAGTACTTTCCAATTCAGAAAACTTATACTACTTCTACATGTGTTTGTATTTGAATAAACCAGGTACACTTACTTGTTGCCCTATGAAAGGCATATGTTACCATAGGAAAGACCTACAGATTGTTGCCTGTTGGCCCAAATGGCTGATTATCTTTGAAAAGTATGATAAGAATCTGCTTCCATACAATAGTAAAAGAATATTTGTTTAGCTTTTTAATGAATGATAACATGGAAATCAACCCATAAGCTTTCATTTCTAAGCTAATGTTTAAACGAAAGTCAACTCTTAAATACACGACATAGTCTAGAAAGAGTTTAACAAAGGTAGCTATTACTTAAAACTGAGCTCCTCAACTTAATTTGGTGAGACTGAGTTAATAAAGTTATGTTAATGGTGTGTGAATTATACTATGTAGTGAGTGGAATAAAAGAACATACTTGTTAGTAGAATATTGAAGCTTTGTTTTTATTGATTCATGGGTTTAATTCAGAGCACATAAGTGCTATCTATGGATTCAGAATGAATAATCTTTAGAGAATGAGCACCAGAAAAAACGGGTCCAAAGGTTTGCTAAGGCACATATGCAAAAATACTCTTGGGGGAGGGAGAGAAACATTCTTCAGGGTGGAAGTGTTTTCATGTTTGCTTAGGTCTGTCTCAAAGCACAATAGCAGCTGCAAAAAGAAACCGTGAACATCTATTTTTTATTAGCGAGCTTCTGATATATTAAGTAAAATAAATTACTATGTATTTGCAGCTTCAGAAGGACAAAAATTAGAAAAATAACTATGGAAGACAGTGGGGATAGGTCATGAGAATGGATGTGCTTGTTTTTTATGAAAGTTCACCTTGAAAGCCTATCTAGTTCTAGGTTTCAAAGACAGAGGCTAACTTTTCCAAATGGAAAGTACTTTTTAAAAAATCAGTGGCCATGCCCCAGCCGGTGCGCTCAGTGGTTAGGATGTCGGCTGGAGCACCAAAGGGTTGCATATTCGATTCCTGGACAAGGGTAGGTACCTAGGTTGCAGGTTTGATCCCAGATCCCAGTCGGTTTGCATGCGGGAGTTAACCAATCTCTGTATCATTTCTCAAATGTCTCTCTTTTCCTCTCTCTTTCTCCCTCTCTCTTCTCCCTCCCTTTTCTCTCTCTCCCCCTCACTCCCTTCCTTCCACTCTCTAAAAATCAATGGAAAAAATATCCTTGGGTGAGGATTAGCAAACAAAATAAATAAATAAAAGCAGTGGCCATACTCTTGAAACATGAAATCTCATGTACAGCATAATCCTTTGGTAATGAAAAGTTGAGAACAGAGCAGAAGTAAATTTACTCACAATAATGGGGAATCACTTTTTTGTGTTGGGGTTGTTGATTTTTTCCCAGCATGTATTTGCCCGCCCCTGCACTTATGAATTACAGATTACAATTTGTGCAAACATACAATTTGTGCAAACATTAAAGTTGTTGATTTGCTGTACTTTACTGTTGAGTGAGAGTTCTTGTACTTTGCTATCTGTTTTCAGCCTAAAATAACATAAACAATGATAGTGCAAAATCAAAATACTTAAAGCTCTGGAGGAAAAAGTCATAAAAATAATGGTCCCATTTCCTAAATTGGAATATTGTGACTCAGTTATCCTTCTATATATAGACGAAGGAAGTGGAGAAGAGGGTGGGGGCTGGGATCAAAGAAGTAAGTGGAGACAAAAAAAGAAAGAAAGAAAGAAAGAAAGAAAGAAAGAAAGAAAGAAAGAAAGAAAAAGAGAGAGAGAAGAAAAGAAGGAAGAAAGAAAGGAAAAAGATTAAGAAGGAGAGAATAATAAAACATTGGAAGATTTTTGGAATCTATTGTACTTACATAAAGGTCCGAGATACAAGTTAACACCCTGAAAGAACTCCTTGCTCCTTGGCCATTGCTGTGACTCTAGACCCTTAAAACTGAACCATTCTTTTAAAACCAGTAGTATACATATCCCTTGTCCCTCATAGTGTACCCCTCTGATGAGCAGTATTGTTATAAATTCAAATTCTCAGGTCTCCACCCCATCCTTCAGCCAGAATCAGAATCTGTATTTTAGATAGAGTGTATATTTTAGGTGATAATATACTTGTTAAAGACTAAGAAGTACAGCCTTGTATGGCCCTGTGTCTTCTGGCAGACCATGCGCTTGTTTCTGCATGACTTAGGACCACAAACAAGGAAACACAGCATGTGAAAAGTAGAAGAAAAATCTCCTAAGACAAAAACATAATTAAGAGAAAATACAAAATTCCCCACTTGTGCCAAGTGCCTCCCACGAGACAAGAAAGCACTAAGGTCATTTATTAGCTCTAACTTGCAACAGTAAACTACACTGAGTCCACTTGCCTTTTTCTGCTTCTCAAAGTCAAAACTTTCTCACAATTTTAATGCTTAACAAATAGTTTTAAAGGGTGTGTTGGTCCTACAAGCTCATCTTCTAAAATTTTAATGTTTTGGATTTGAATAAATTTAACTGTTTATCCAGGTTGCTCTGCTTCTGTCCATTTCCATACAGGTATGTGTTTTTTAGAACGTCTATGTGTTTGCTATGTATGTGTTCTATGAGCATGACACGCACTCACACGCAAATGCCTCACCACCTTTAATACATGCTCTGAGCCCACAGCACAGCTTATGGCATTCCTGTAGAAGAGGAGGAAGGCGTGTCCAGATACACCTAAATCCCTGCAGACTTGAGCAGAGCATCCCAGCAACAACCAAACCAACCTGTGTACCTGGGAGGGAGGCAGGGAAATGACATCTGCTCTTTGGCGTATAGATTTCTTTAGACGGGCAAATTATTAAAGAAGAGAGAGAAGATACTTTCAGATTTCACTATTGTATTTTAGTCAGGGCAGTGGTAGAGTATTTGTAGCTGATGTTACCAAGTGTCAAATATGATGTAGAGAGAAAGAGAGGCTCTTCCCAAACCATGACATTCTTGGTAGGAGTTCAGCTCTCTTATCCTTGTTTTGTCTGGCAAATGAGCGACTGAAATGACTGGCAAAGACAGCACATGTTTGTATATTTAATGCTACGATGCTTACTACCTTATTCATGTTTGTTTATCCTTGGAAGTGGCTGTTGACAAAAGGAACTGCTGTAAAGTTGAAAAGCTTAAGATATTCTAAGGATACAGCCAAAGAAATGTACCCACTGCTGAAGAATCATCGTTGCTCTGAAGGAAAGATAAACAATGTTCTTACAAAGTTGGGAGGGTGCCAAAGAGATTCACCCTCACAGACTCAGGGAAAAGACTGTCTGGAAGCGACTGCTGTGTTAACCATGAGCAAAGTGAAATGAAGTGGCATGACCGCCTGCAGCAGTATTACAGCCAAATCACAACAATAAAAAATAAAATAATGAAAAAGAAACGAAGATAAGAACATGAGAATAGCATGCCAAATACAGATTGAAAAATACCCAATAGAGGATAAAAACAAAGTAGAAATCTAAAGTCCTCCACAAGTACCCAATGCTGTGCATTCTAAAAGAAAATGAATTTCCTAAAGAAACCACAAATTCCATAGATGTGAGCTCAAAGACAGAGATAAAGCAAAAAAAAAAAAAAAAAAAAAAAAAGAAAGAAAGAAAAGAAAAGGTTCTGAGTTGAAGGGATAAATTAAGAACTTAAAAAGACCTTTATAAATCTAAAAAATAAATTAGAATGAAGAAAGGTAGAAAGACAGAACTGCAGATGAGATCACTGGCAGGAAGGAAAGAAATATTTGAAATAATTGTGGTGAAAGCAGAGGGGAGACACAGAGATTAGAATAATTACCAAAAAAAAAAAAAAAAAAGACAAGAAGGAAATAATTGGTATCCCTTAAGTGCAAAAGCCAGTAAATGAACTAAGGAAAATATTTAAAGACATAATGAAAGAAAAAAAAAAAGTGGAGTAAAAGGAGTACCTTAATCTGCAGATTAAATGGACACATCAGATTGACATAAAACGTAAGTACTATCTGGGCATATCCTTGTTATCCAGAATAAGGGAAAAGAAAAAATTATGCTGGCATTCAGATGATAAAATCAAGTTGCAGACAAAGGGTAAAAAACATACCTACCTAGACTTATTCACAGCAATGTTTACTGCCAGAAGACACCGGAAGTTCTGAGAATAATAAAGTGATACCAATGAAAATGCATCAAGGCCAGGTGCAGTGGCTGCGGCAATTGTACAGTCAATACCCAGGCCTCCTTGAAAAAATTATTCCAATGTGAAATTCATGAAACTGAAAATGAATCTAATAAGAAACTGGGGGATGGGAATATATGATAAAATTCTCACAGTAACATTGAATTAATATAACTATGGGACTAAGATTAAACAACTGGCAAAAATTGGGTTATAGAACAGAAAGGAGATATAACCTTATTATTTTGTCAATATTTATATATAATAAAAGTGTAGGAGGAGGTGGGAGGAGAGGTGGGAGGAAATATAAATGATAATGTCCCATATTTTAAACCTGAAAATGCAAATATTGTCAAAACTCAAAACATGATTAAAAAACTGAAATATAAACCTTAGCCAGTTTGGCTCAGTGGATAGAGCATTGGCCTGCAGACTGAAGGGTTCTGGGTTTGATTCTGGTCAAAGGCACATGGCCAGGTTGAGGGTTCAATCCCCAGTAGGGGGTGTGCAGGAGGCAGCCAATCAATGATTCTCATCATTGATATTTCTATCTCTTCTCCCTCTCCCTTCCTCTCTTAGATCAATAAAAATATATTAAAAATTAAAAAACTGAAATATAAAATGTGTATGTGTATATATATATAAATATTTAGTAACTCTATCTGAGGAGGGGGTTTAGAAGCAATGTCATGAATGTTCAGCACTTGGTTTCTAAATACCATTCTGCATTAAAATAAATCACGGTGAGAAGACTGACTGAAGTCTGGAACAGGGAAAGCCTACAATTAAGGAAGTACTCAAAAAATGATAGTGACATCGCAAAAGGACACAGAAACCAGCCTGAAGGGGCTCCTACTGGCTAAGTCTAAAATAATTTAAGTACTAGAGTACTTAATAAGAAACCAGCCCCCACCTCTCCTTTGTTTTAGAGATCTTGTTTGATTTTATAACTGACCATTGGGGGCTGCTTGTTTTTTCCTTTTGTGGCACTTTAAATTCCCTAGGCTCCACCCTCGACCCCAGTAAAAGCAGAAGCAAGGTCTGCTCGCTCTCTCTCTTTCTACTCAGGACCTTGCAGTGTAGTTCTCCTAGGTGTACCATATAATTTCCAGGACTTGTAAGTAATAAATTCTTTTTTTCAAAAAAAATTAATAAAGCACCTAATAAAATAATTGGTTTGACTAACTGAATAAAATAAAAATGCATGAGTTCATATTAACCTAAATGAATAAAAACTTGGTATGATGAGAAAGTTCTTTCTTATAATAGAGTGCCAACTAATATATATAGAAGGAATGGAAAGAATTAACTAATCCATCAGTGGATGCTAAAACCACTCAGTGAGAATATGATACGAAAATGGGTCAAAGTTAACTTCATCAATATCAGGGCAATCTGACAGCATGTGCCTCTTAATATGATGCATGGAGAAGGACACAATATCACTTTGGGCGTTTCTGCTAAAAATGCGTAACCTGAATCTAATCATGAGAAAATATTAGGCAAATTCAAACTGAGAGAGAGACTATAAAATAATATGCTTGTACCCTTTAAAAATTTCAAGGTTGAGAACTGTTCCAGGTTAAAGGAGAATATAGAAAACTGACACCAATCACAATGTGTGACTATAGATTGGATCTTGAAATGGAAAAATAGTGGCTATAAAGGACATTAGTGAGATTAGTGAAGCAATTTAGAAATTTGAGTATGGACTGTAGAGTAGTAATAATATTGTGTTAATGTTAAATTTCACAATTTTGAGAATTATACTGAAGCTATGAACAAAAATATTCTTGCTCTTGGGAAGTACACATTGTGTACTGATAAAGGTATATATTGTCTCTAACTCACTAATGTAAATCAGAAAAAAATGTATGCATATACATATTATGATAGATAAAAATTACTAAATGGGGGGGGGTACCTGGGTTTTGTTTGTAGTATTCTTACAATATTCCTGTGAATTTGAAATTATTCCAAAATAAAATGTTATAAAACCTAACAATGACTCATACTTCTACTATAGCCCTTCTACCCTTGCACAATGATTTTTGTTACCACATTCAACCGAGTGAAAGCAGGCATCTCCAGACGTTTCAATGAACAACATAACTCACTGCAACTATATCTAATTCATATGTTTATAAACTGCATACACACTATTAACACATCTAACATTTCATTGGCGTGCTATGGTTCTTAGTCCTTGTTTGTCTTTTCTAACTACACTTTCTTTTTGGCAATCTCATCTGTCTTATGTCTTTAAATAGCATCTACTTATTAATAACAAATTGAGTTTGTAGAATATAAACACTGTAACATTCCATAACAAATTACAATGACAACTCTCCCCATGACTGAAATATATATTCTCTCATAGGAAGATATTAATAACATAAGCGATGATAGATTCATTGAGTATTGTGAAGAAAAAGTCTTAAGAGTTGAAGTTCATTGCATGACCAAGGGGCTATCAAATGTAGTTTGAAAGGTGAAAACAAAGAATATACTGACTAAAATTTCTAAGAAAAATAAAATTATTTTCTGGATAGGCTAAAACTGCCAGTGATAAGCTTACCAGTTCAATAACTGCTGGCTAAAGGTTGGCTTATAGTAGTGCTTTATTTTTCTAGAAAGGCTGTGGGAAACGTGCGTTGGCATCTTTTATAAGACACTGTAAATTCACCAAGGATACTGGGATTGATAAACCCGACCAAGTGTTGATTAAAATGATGGAGACAGTACAGAGACCAATTTATGATGAAGGAGGGGAATCTATTCAAGTCACACTTTTCATTGTTTAGTGGTCATATAGTGAGGATAAAAAATTCAGTATTCAGGTTTGAAACAGGCATCCTCACACAAAGCAATGATTAAAAGACATTCAAAAAAGCAATTTTGAACTCTTGATAAAAAGAGAAATGGATACTATGGATGTCAATTCACATATAGTTGTTTCCTGGCAGCCTCTCCCACATGGATGAAATTAGGGTCCTTGATGTGATTCATCCATTCATTCATTAGATACTCATTTTGCTTAGCATCTTGATTGCTAGTAAAAATAACATTGCAATTTTTTTCTTTGCCACCTGACAGTTGTACAGATAGGTCCAGGGGTTTAAAGATGGAGAAGAGATTTTATGATGGGAAAAGGGACACATTTATTACAATGCTTGCTGACTTGGCTGTAAAAGTCAATAAATTTAATAACTGTGTCAAGATTGGGATAAAGGAAGATAATGTTTTCTTTTTCAAACACAGATTTGTGGCTGTGCACATGAATGTATGTGTACAAATATACACCTTTGTGGATGGATATAGATAAATGAAAGATGACATATGATAGATAGATAGATAGATAGATAGATAGATAGATAGATAGATAGATAAGATAGATGATAGATAGATAGATAGATAGATAGATAGATAGATAGATAGATAGATAGATAGATGATAGATAAGCCTGGGTAAAGGCACAGCAAACTGTTGAGAGTGATTAATTCTTAGAAATAATATTGGTGAGGGTTGAGAGGGTAAGAAAGCTAAAATTATACATTATATCATTTCATGTTGCTTATATTTTAATAAGAAAATATGTTACTTCTGTTTGAAAAGGAATCAAAATAATATGAGGGAAAAGTCCAGCTTCCTTATATTTGGTTACATTGACATCTGAAGCCCAATAGCACCGGATCAACAGGCAATTTGTTTTCATTATTTTTTGAACCATGCTTGAGTGCCTGGGGACTTGTCAAAGATTAAACCCAGGAAGGTGCTTCCTCTAACCATTCCCAACATTCTGTCCTATAAATGTGGATTCTTTCTTTGCTTGTGAAGAATGACAGCATAGGGAAACAACCTGACGCTTCTGAGGGAAGCCTTCTTGTTCTGTATAAACTCACAGAGCCTGATCCTCGGTGTGTTTTGGGAGCCCAAAGAAGAAGCTTACTATTTCAAAACTACAAAGCACATTGTGGTTCGGCATTTTACATCTGATGACTTTTCCCCTAAGAAAATCCTAATAGTCTTTCTATTATACGCTTAAAAAAAAAAAGAAATGCCTCCCCATTGCCTCTGTTTATATCCCTGGGAGTCTTTAAAAAATCATTATTATTGTTACTATTACAGTTGTTTTGTCAATAACTGGCTGTTTAAATTTCTTCAGGATGCAACAGACATCATCCCAATCCTCATGGATAAATAAACCTTAAGCAAATGTAAAACATATGGGAGGCAATTATTTCAGATAATAGTTAAGTTTCACATCTGATCGAACCTCTGAGGTAATCTTATGATATCTTCTCATTTTATATAAGAGAAAAATAAGTCTCAGTGGAATGTTTTGTCCAAGGTCAAACAGCTAGTTGCTGATAGAACTGAAGTTGGAAACCTAATTAATTCTGGCTGTTGTGTGCTGTCTGTCCCTGGGCATGTTGGCTATTTGGCCTATGCTCATCCTTCCCTTTTCCAGTCTAGTAAGGAGCCTTGCCTTATAAGCAAGGATGTGCTCATTTCAGGAAATAAGTCAGGTGTGGGGCAGAAGAGTGGATTAAGATTGGATTCCATTTGGTTTTGTTTTTTTTTTAATATATTTTTATTGATTTCAGAGAGAAAGGAAGAGGAAGAGAGAGATAGAAACATCAATGATGAGAGAAAATCATTGATTGGCTGCCTCCTGCACACCCCACACTGGGGATCAAGTCCTCAACCCGGGCATGTGCTCTGACTGGGAATTGAACCTTGACCTCCTGGTTCATAGGTCCACGCTCAACCACTGAGCCACTCTGGCTGGGACAGTTTTGCATTTACTAATATTGATTCACTGATGGTTAATACATTGAAAAATAAAGCTTGTGCTTATTTTTAAATAATCAAAATAGCTAGGGGCACCCATCTATACCAATATCACTTGTAGCCAAAATGTTCATATGAATACATTAGTTTATTTGAGACTAGATACTATATATATTATCTGTGACTGCCTTTTTTATTGTTTGGTATCATTTTTAATAAAGTTACAGAACTGAAATAATTAATATATCCCAATGGTGAAGTTGATCTGGCCTTTGTATTGAATACCTTGTCCAAGTTGTATAAGAATTCTGACTTGCTTGTCTTGCCTCGCTTTAAAAGCCAGTTACTCTAAGACCTAAGACTTCATTCTTTTTTTGAAAAAATATATTTTATTGATTTTTTACAGGGAGGAAGGGAGAGGGATAGAGAGTTAGAAACATCGATCAGCTGCCTCCTGCACACCCCCCACTGTGGATGTGCCTGCAACCAAGGTACATGCCCTTGACCAGAATCAAACCTGGGACCCTTCAGTAGGCAGGCTGATACTCTATCCACTGAGCCAAACCGGTTAGGGCACGACTTCATTCTTGATACTGTCATCATCTGAAGGTCAGCTTTAGTGCCAACCTCTAGGTAAGGTGGTGTATATCCAGGTTTGCCTATATGAGTCCTGGTTTTTGCCTGCTTTTCCATTTTAATTAATAATAGCACCTCCTTTTACTCTCAAAGAGTCAAGGTTTGGGCAGTAAAGTGTATGGTAGCCCTACCCGGAGTAGATGTAAAATATGCTAGAAAAGGAATTTTCCTACTCCAGCCTTTGAGACAAATCTCAGCATCATTTCCTGTTTGGGCTACATTTGTTCCTTTCTATTTTCAATGCCTTAAAAGTGTTACCTGTTGCCCTCCTAGATTCATTGAAACTGAGTTGTCCTCCAAACTTTATTCTACTCAAAACTCAATATTTGACTTGATTGATCTTCCAAGCCCACTTTTATTTTGGTTTCAACTGGCTGTCCTAATAGAGTGTGAATAAACCTTCCAAGCTAAAAAATAATTAGATTTTCTAGAGGAATTTGATGAAGGATTTGTGTCTTGCATGGTAGTTAAACATATAGTTCCATAGAAAGAGTGCAAATACAAATTGTGTGTACATTAGATCTCCAATATGAACATGATTATGCTTAGAAAACGTAAGCGGTTCTGCCTAAGGAATATCTTATGATACTGCCAAGTTATATTCCAATCTCTTCAAATCTAGTCACCCACGTTTTCAAAGGTATTCAAAATGTATGACCTCAAAGAGAAATTTAGTGTACAGAACATGGGCTTTGTAGTCAGATAGACAGGAGTCCCGTGCTGCTGTCACCCTTTCAAGTTTGTGCCTCAGCTTCTACATCTGTAAATGGAACGTGTTTATGAAAAATTTCTCTTTTGTAATGAAGACTTACTACATTTCCATGCAATTCTGATAACTGGATACATTTTTTTCTAATGATCTTCTGGAGATTTTGGAAGTAAGTTTGCCTTTCTCACATCTTCTTACTTATGGAAAGTTTTAAATATCTTTTGAGGCCATCTCGTCTCTAATGCCTAATTTCAGACCACCACAATGTCTTACTTGGGTAAAGAAACAACCTCTCAAGCAGACCTTTAGACCACCTGTCTCTAAATCCTTTCTTCATTTAGCATTCTACACACGAAATATTTCCTGTTTAAAATTCTTTAGTAGCTACCTATTTCCTTAGGATAAAAACCAAATTCCTGAGCCTGGGTTTTGTATATATTCCTTCAGCATATTTTATCTATTAGTCTATAACTTTTATTCTGCCTTCCAGCTTTAGAAGAACTACTTGAAGTGATCCAAGTGTGCCCCCTCTCCAGCCTGGCGTGTTACTCCTCTCCCCCTCCTGTGTTCAAAATGTGCTCTGATTTCACCTGCTCAACGAAGCCTCCTTTGGTCCCTTCCCATCTTAAGTCCAGGTTTCTTTATAACCCCATGCTGGTCTCCCCAATAGTCTATAAACTCCCACCTCCAAGGGTAATCTTCCGGACAAAGGATATTGTCTCTTTCTTTATACCCAAGCATTGCACAATATATGAACTCATATACATGGGCTTCAAGAAATTGAAGGAAGGAAGGAATAAAAAAAAAGAAAGAGAGAGAGAGAGGTAGAGGTAGAGAGAGAGAGAGAGAGAGAGAGAGAGAGAGAGAGAGAGAGAGAGAAAGGAGGGAAGGAAAGAATAAACTTTTACTTATTTTCCTAGAGAAATTTGTATTCTAGATAAAGAAAAAATATTATCCCATGAGATAACAAGGAATACTTATACAAACATCATTGCCTTTCACAAGGCCTTCTCTATAGGAGACAGTCAATAAATATTTGTAGCCCTAGCTGGTTTCGCTCAGTGGATAGAGCATGGGCCTGCAGACTGAAGGGTCCCGGGTTTGATTCTGGTCAAGGGCACATGCCTGCATTGCAGTCTCAATCCCCAGTAGGGGGTATGCAGGAGGCAACCGATCAATGATCAATGATCCTCTCATCATTGATGTTTCTATCTTTCTCTCTCCCTCTCCCTTCCTCTCTGAAATCAATAAAAAAATATATTTAAAATAAATAAATATTTGTAGCTGTGTTTCATTGACTAAATAAATGCCACTTATATACTGAGATTAATATGCACTTAGTACCATAAAAAGGGCACTTTTTGCAAGAAAGATTTTAATTATTTTACGTACCAATGAGCAGCAGGAGTGTTTAGTCAAGAAATTTTCTCTTCCTGGGTATCCTAGGGAACACAGCTGCTTTGAGGCTTAGGGAAAATCATTGTCTTCCAAATAAAGAATCACTTTCTTTTTTGCCTGCCATCACACAGCCACCTTTCTGATGTGGCTGGACCCCGGGTGTGTTGAGCCAGTCACATTATCCCACAATGTTCCTGAGCCGTGGGGTCCAGAAAGGCTGACTCACTAGTGCAGGTAATTAGGAAGCTGTAGGACATGAGACAGGAGAGGAAATCTAATTTACAGCTCACTGGAGAGCTCTGAATCAGTGTGGAGGAGAACTGAGGTGAGAGATTCTATTATCTGTGAACTCACCTCTCTGAAATTATTTTGTCTGTACCCTTCTCATTTAGAAACATATGCTGTGAATGCAAGGATTTACTTCTGCTCCTAAAGAGCTGGCAGCAAAGAGCGACTTCTTGAAAACACCTGGAAAGGATAGAATTAACTTTAGGATATCTGCTGTTTCAATAATGGCAGCTACTCCAGATTCAGGAAACAAAGGACATGTCCGGAAGCTCTTAGGACCTTCTAGCAAATGTAATTACTTATCTAGTCAGGTGCATATAACTAAAGACGATATTCTGGCAAGTCAAGGGTATATTCCGGCCTTTGTGTTGGCAAAATCCAAGGGCTTAGAGGCACCTTGTGAAGATATAAATGCCTAGAGCCCAGTGGGGGCTCTTACTTCCTGTGATACCTAGCTCTGAGCCATAGGGAGGTTTGCAAAGCCAATTGCAGAAATAGATTCACCTTTGCCTTCACACTTATGGACTTATGCTAGTTGTTTGTTGACTGAAGAGTAGTAACCCAGAGAGGAAATATAATTAATTCATTCCAAAAATGTTTGTCAAATGCCTATTTTATAGTAGACACTATTCTGAACACTGGGAATAATGTGGTTTTAAAAAACTCTGAATCTTATGCTCCTAATCTTATTTGTAACTTCTGATATAGTTCTGATCTTATAAAACTTATTCTAGAGGAGAAACAGTAAACATATTTAAACTAAGGAGATACAGTAAACATATTTAAACTAACTAACCAACTATTTGAATTAGTGAATAAGTAAAAAAGGACCAAAGATAATTTTTGATAGTGGTAAGTGTTATGGAGAAAAGTTAAAATAGGGAAATGGGGTAGAGAGTGAGTATATGTCGGGGAGAAGATGGTTAGCTAGAGCGGTCAAGAAGTCTTTATTCTGGGGAGGTAGCACTGGAGATGATTCTTTTTAAAAAAAATTTTAATTCATTTCAGAGAGGAAGGGAGAAGGAGAGAGAGATAGAAACATCAATGATGATACAGAATCATTGATTGGTTGCCTCCTGCATGCCCTACACTGGGGATCGAGCCCACAATCCCAGCATGTGCCCTGACCAGGAATCAAACCCTGACCTCCGGGTTCACAGGTCGCTGCTCAACCACTGAGCCATGCTGGCTGGGATGGAGATGGGAGTCTTGAGTGCTGAGAAGGAAGTAGTCCTGTGAATATATGAGGGAGAAAAATTCTAGAATGATAGGTTTATCATGTTAAGAAATCAGTAGGAAAGAAAACAGGCAAAATTGTGCAGGGCCTAGGAGGCCATAATTAATCATTTGGATTTATAATGAGGACAATGGAAAATTATTGTAGGGATGAAACAGGGGAATGATGGGAAGTCATTGGGAAATATGAGAGAAGTGAATGATGGGAAACCATTAGAGGGTATGAAACGGAATAATAGGAAATCATTGGAAGATATAAAGCAGGGGAATGATGGGAAATCATCAGAGGGTATGAAGAAGGGAACAATCACTCTGGCTGCTGGAGAATGGATTGTGAGAGGAGTTGAGCAACAAAGTAGGCATGAGCTTGAATTGGTTTAAGAGTTGATGCTTGCGATTTTTATGTGCATTTGTTTCCTGGGATGGTTAAAAACTTCCATGTGAGGAATCTCCACCCAAGCCTAGAATATTATAACCCAGTAGCTGTTTGTGCAATCACTTCCCTTCACTGCTATCACAAAATTGCTCTCTGGGATTCCTTAGTAAAAGCCTTCTTCTAGTATTACTGTAAACGTGAAAACTGAGAGGAGGAGATCAAGCGTTAGAGAATTCCGACTGCCTTGCCTGTGTTAATATAGTCTGCCCTGGAGTTCACCTCTTCTCTAAGTACTTCTCCCATCAGTGAAATTCAACTCCACAGGTCCAGCCTTCATAACACAGTAACTATTCCCCTCCAAACTACCCTAGCACTCTGAAATCCAAAGCATGCCTGGAGTATGTAGGGCAACCTGGAGTATGTCCAAGGGACCTAAATATAGAGGGGCAATTTTTTTAAATGGTTGTATATTATTGTGCTATTTTGGATTGTGTTGAATTCACATATTTTGACAGCACATGCCTCCCTTCCAATGGGTAGAAATGAACCGTGTCATGAATTACAAAGTACGTTTGAGGGCCAATTTCCTATTGCTTGCACTGGTCACCAAAATTGCTACTTCCCTCTTTGCTTAACCTATTTTGGGAGAATCTGGTTCTTGAATTCAATACCTATAATCTATTGTTTGTGGTTCAGCCCACTTCTGTTCTAAAAAACCTGCTGGTACGTGACTCCTCCTTACACCTTCCTTCCTGCGTCCACTCGCCAACCCTGAATCATCCTGACTCATTCCATCTAAATCTCTGTGTGCCTCCTCACAGTCTACATCTCTTTCAAGGTTTTACTCATATTTCCTTCCTGCTCCTCTTAACGGACAAAAGGCAAAGGGTTCAAGTCAAAAGTAAAGTTTAAGAAGTAAAAGAAAAATACAGATTACTTTTAGTAAAGCCAAGCAATGTCTATCAATGTGCCAAACTCCTGTCATATTTGACATATTGGTATTATGTATAAATGTAGATGGTAATGTCTCTCAGATTTCCGGGTTTAATATTTTAAGGAACTAAATCAGGTAGAAAGGTTAGTAAGTGACCAGAGCAATTTCAATCTGGGCCACTTCATATTTTGGTTTATCTCATCTGGGGATGTACATTGATGTCAGTGGGCAACTCAGTGGATAGAATATAAATAAATTTTGAGCACATTCTCTCATAAAGTGTGAGAATGGATAAAAAGGTAATTATAGAAAATTGGCCTTATTTCCTATCTAAACCCTTTGATTTTCTTTGAAAATTATGCACTTCTCTTAAAAAGTTATTGCTTGTCAGTTATTATATTCCACAATGTAAGGATGAGGTAAGTTTATAAATGTTCAATTTATGAAATAAGTGAATGAATACATTTCAGAAAGGAAAACTTTAAAAAATTATTTAAGGACAACCCCCCTTCAGTTAGAGGAAATAATTTTTTTTTATATATAAGTAGGACATTTAATTTGAAAGACAGCAAATAAAAATTATTATGCTGCTTCTCTTTATTTAAAAGAATATATAATCAGTAATAATCAGAATTAATTTATATTTGTGATTTAAAATTTTTGAAAATTGGAAGTGGGCATTTGTGGAAATAGTAATATGTTTCTAGTTCAAGAGCCATGTAACAATATCACTGGTATTGGGTAGAAATGTTAAAGACTTACTGTAACACCTGTCATAGCAACAAGTCTTATAGAAGTAGTCCTTGTTAAGGACTGTGGGATATTATTAACATCCCCTGAAAAGTGACAACTCCCAAGACATAAAAATATCCTGGAAGGTACATGATTGTCTAACCACTGTGCCATACATCTGAAACCAATACAAAACAATATTGAATGTAAACTGCAATTGAAAAATAAAAATAAATAAATAATCAACAACAACAAATATTCTGGAAAATCAGCAAAGAAAAAGATTATACCCTAAGTATATAAATAAATTAAACATTATAGGGAAACTCTCAGTATTAATTTTAAAACAGAGATAAATATTTTCTCTTGGAACAGATTGTTCTTATATTATTAATTGTGTTACTGCTCCCTGCCAGCTCATTTGGGTATTATACAAGGATACAGAGAAAAAAGGTAAACCATTTCCCCTAAGTTAACTAATGTAGTGGAAAGAGCATTGAATTGAGAGTTGTAAAACCCTGTCTCTGTTGTTAGCTATGGCACTAATTAGCTATGTGAGTGACCTTGTTCAAATTATATTTCTCTGGACATCAGTTTCCTTATCTATAAAATGAGGTCATCATGAATAAATTATGTTTAAGACTCCGATGTATTTTCTATGTTTCTCATTGATTTTTATTTTTTACTTTCGAAGTGCTCAATTACTACATTATTTAAGGTATATTTCCTAGTGGTTCTTTTTTTTTCCCCCCTCTCCTCCCTCTGTCTCTTTCTTCAATATATGGGATAGGAGGATATTGTGAAAGTCTGAAGGAAAGGAGGAGGAAGAAAATTAGCTCTAGGAAGAGTTTATAAGCCCCTCTACAAGAAAGCCTGAATACAGCTACCACCGCTTTAAAAGGAATGATTTATGTCCAAACAGCATTTTCCAGACAAGCTCTGTACTTTTTTGCCAACAGAACAAACTTTAAACTGAAGGCAGTAGACAGTTAAACAAGAGTCGGCACTGGGAACAGCTGTGAGTAGACAAGACCAGTTACTTATAAGGTACTGTTTTTTACTCACTGAAATCTCCTTCAGGGGTCATTTGTTTCTGGGCACACGTATTCCGTGGTCATTTGACCTTTTTCCTCCACCTTACCTCTATTCTGAGAGAAAGTACACTCTTTAAGATATCTTAGCTTTTCTGATGACAGTGTTTTGTGATTGTTGATAATTGAAGCTACTAGGATTTTACTTCATTTTGTTACGCTTTGTTTTCAGGAGCCAAATGATCTTTGTTGCTATTTTATTTTAAAGCAGAGTTGAGCTTTGTTCTGCTGCTGCTTCTTGTCATGGGAGGTTTTTGTGCTTATTGTTTGTGTGGGATAAAGAGGGAGATGCTTTAACATTACAGAATGTACAGAATGTTCTTGACTAAAGGGGAGGGATAGATTAATGCATCTTCAACTTGAAGTATAGAACCAATACAGAGCCAATCAGATAAGAGGACTAGGGCAGGGACGCTCCAGGCACTTTAACTGACTCAGTGGAGGCTAACTGACCCCTTCTTAACTTCATGGATCTGACCTGGAAAACATACATTTTTGAATTGGGGTTTTAACCTCTAGTTTGCTTTTATATTTAATTGTTAATTTTAACCCTTCCTTTTATTCCCATTTATGTAAAAAAAAAATGGTAAGCCTGCTTTTTCTTTTTTTAAATGAAGTTTGTCTTATTGAAGCTCATCCACTTAAAAGGAAGTACATTCCTAAGAAGAGTGACATTTGCAATAAGTCTTCAAATCACTGAACTCTGGAGGGGCGCTGGGAGCAAAAAGGGGATAGCCCACAGTGGCAGTGCAGGGGACAGGAGGGACTCCACCCCTGTCATCCAAGGTGCCACTCTTTTCCCAGAGAACCAGATAGCTGATTTATACCATTTGCTGCTGATCAAAAGACAAATAACAGAGACAATTAAGGAGTTCTACATATGTGGCCTTGGCAAGAAAAGTGAAAGCTTACAAGTTTACCACTAAAAATCCAAAAGTTTTAGAAAGAACTTAGTTATTTTGGGATAGTTAACTTTCTGAGATCCACTCTATATTTTGATCTCTCTCTAGAGGGAACTAAATTTAATTCAATGTTTTCTGAATTACTCAGCATTCTCCTTGTGTATACACACTGTGGAACTATTCTATAATGTAATGTACTGTGGGGGCCTATTCTGTGGTATGTAAGGCTATTACTTCTTATGTCACAAGATCACACAATCACAGTGCTTTTCAAAATCCTTGTATTATGTTTATAGGACATTTTTTTTTCTCTTGTGTGCACCATTCATATGGAAGTGTGACTTTGTTGTTGTTGTTGTTGTTTATCAGTGTGGACAGTTTGCATTCCTCGAACAACTCCTTTCAATCTCAACTACCCCTGTATAATTATTATTTATTTTGTGCTGTGCACAAGAAAACCAGAAAAAAAAAGGTTTATAAAATAGTATAGGTGAAATGAGAGACAATAACATTCTCCAAGGGCCCATGAGATTCTTTTATGAGAAAAATGCATGTACCAAAGTGCATAGACACAGCAACATCTATTTTAGGTGCTCAGAAGACTTTTGGTTTGTGTCCAAGTTCTTACTTGTGTTCTGTAGTAGAAGTTGCCATAGATGTGGCTTTGGGAGAAGTAAGGCATTGCTGCATCTAATACAGAAAATCCTGGTTCTTCTCCTTTTTATAAAGTTATTGGAGGTATATGTTAAGGAATCAGTGACTAATCAAGCCCCAAGGGGCAGACTTAATATTAACCAAGTACTAAGTGTTTTATTTTAATCCCATTCACTTCAGGCATGTGCTGTTCACATGCATACGTGGCTGGGAAATCGCATAATAATGCTTTTAGGGAAGGGAAAAAGGAAAAATATTTGTCCTGTAGTCTGTATAATTCCCCTGTATGGAGATTATGCCTTAGGGACAAAAATAATGCAAGGTTAATTTTCTCAATGATATCTTGATTTCTTAAATGGTGTCCTTACTTGTAAGTAATTTCTTTTAAACTGAAAATACTATAAAGCAATTTTATAAACTGTGTACATTGAACTTAGTAGTACCATATAAGTTTCCTTATATTCAATATCTTTTATGTTGTGCATTTCAGAACAAAAGGAATCACTAGCTTCTCAATGATCTTGGTAATGCTGGAAGTCACATTTATTAATCCCATTCTACACAAGAAAAAAAAACTGCATATATTAGACAAATACATGAAACCATAAAGGGATTCCAAGATAATTCTAAGTCCCAACTTTAATTTAATTAGAGTCCGTTGCTAATTACTTGATCATACAGCTTCAGAAATACGTTGTGAGGCCTTTGTGTTAGAGGCCCTTTGGGCTTGTTATTTTTTATTTTACTTACTAGGGGGCTCAGTGCACGAATTCGTGCACCTTGAAAGGAACTATGGGCCGTGAGGCTGTGGTAGGCACAGGGGTGGGTCTCGGCCCATTCTCTGCGCCCCTGTCGGGCCCTCCTGCTGTGGCCCCCATCACCTGTCTGCCAGCATCCCTGCTCCTGCTGCCACCGCTTCCACGCATTGATAGCACTGGCCCTGCTCACACCTGCTGAAAGTGCGAAGCAATTGGGGCCGGCGCCAGCAGTGGGTGCAAGCAGCAGCTGCTGCCCCGATCGCCCCTCAGGAGCAGGAGGAGGTGGAGAAACCCTCAGGGGTGATCAGGGCTGGCAGCCGCTGCTTGTACCCGCTGATGGTGCCGAGCGATCGAGACTGGTGCCAGGCACCGGCAGTGGGTGCGAGTGGCGGCTCCAGCACCGGCAGTTGGTATGAGCAGGGCCATCGCTGGCAGCGGGTGTGAGAGGCAGCTGTTGGCTCCGATCTCCCTGCAGAAGCAGGGCGAGGTGGAGAAGCCCTGAGAGGTGATTGGGGCCAGCAGCCGCCGCTCGCACCCACTGATGGCACCGAGTGATCAGGGCTGGCTCCAGTCGCTGGCAGTGGGTGCGAGAGGGGCCGGTGCCAGCAGCAGGTGCAAGAGCAGGGCAGGACTGAGGCATGCGGGAGCAAAGAATTTTCAGTAACCATCAGAGGCTCGCCCTGAAGACAATGACTGGCGCCCCACCTTGGTTGGTCTGGTGCCCCCGCTCACCTGCTCCACCATCCCACCGCGGCCGATGCCCACCATGTTCTGCGCACACCCACTGGTGGTCAGTGCACGTCATCATAGCGACTGGTTGTTCGGTTGTTCCACTTGTTCCGCCGTTCAGTCTATTTGCATATTAGCCTTTTATTATATAGGATATATATGTTGTTGCTGTTAATCCTCACCAAGGATATTTTACCATTGATTTTTAGAGAGAATGGAAGGGAGGGGCAGAGACAGAGAGAGAGAGAGAAACATCTATGTGAGAGAGACACATCAATTGGTTGCCAGGGCCCAGGATCAAGCCTGCAACTGAGATATGTGTCCTTGACTAGAATCAAACCCGGGACCCTTCTGTCCGCAGGATGATGATCTATCCACTGAGCCAAGCTGGCTAGGGCTTGGCTTAAGTAATTTTTAAAATACACATTTTACATAGTCATTGTAGAAATTATTTCTGGCTGTTAAAGCTTCTTGCGGTGCATATGGCAACTCTGTTTCAAATAATGAATTAGGGACTTTGTTTTGTATGCAACAATAAATTTAGAGTCTACATATGTTTGGAAGTATTATCTATCTAAAAGCTAGAGATTTCACTTATTTTTACTCCCTGTTCTTTCTGTTAAATGGAATAAGAGACAATAAGAGTTATTTTAAAATAAAATCTTATTCCAATTAAAATACAGCTCTTTAGAATTAGAATACAGCTCTTTATATTTTGAGACAATGCAATAAAGTTTTTCTTTACTTGACTGAGTCTTTCAGTTTAATCAAAACTTAATTTTCACACCCATACCTAATTAGCATTTGACATATGAAGGAGCATGTATTTTATAATCAGAACTATACTACCACAGGCCTAAATATAAACTCAGTGCCATTATGAATACACATTGCTTGCTGTTCACAAAATGCTTTTTAAAACTAGAAAATGAAGAAACCACTGAAATAAATTAAAGTCTTTCTTAACACAACCTCACAAGAATTCACCCAAAGCCTCAGAACCTACCCACTTATGAACCAGAATTCAGTGAGCAAGATTTATGGTTTCCCAGGGGCTGTCAAGTTGAGTGCTGGAGGTTGTGGACAGGTGAGAGAAGCTATGGATGTTTCTGAAGGTATTGAACAGGGAAAGATAATTGTGTTGTTCTCATAAAAATCCACATTTAGCACATTTTCAGTTATAACCTCTCAGAAAATATGTTCAAAATGACTCAGGTCTGTCCTTCTATATGAAATGCCTTTGTTTGATGTACTGAATTGGTATTTTGGACAATTTAAGAGGTGATATGATTAAAGACCAAAGTTCTTTTTGTGCATCTAAGTCATGCAATACATTTTTGTTGAATGCAATCCTTAAATTAAAAGGGCATTAACAGCCCTAACCAGTTTGGCTCAGTGGTTAGAGCGTTGGCCTGCAGACTGAAAGGTCCCAGGTTCGATTCTGGTCAAGAGCATGTACCTTGGTTGCGGGCACATCCCCAGTAGGGGGTGTGAGGAGGCAGCTTATCAATGTTTCTCTCTCATTGATGTTTCTAACTCTCTATCCCTCTCCCTTCTTCTCTGTAAAAAATCAATATAATATATTTTTTTAAAAAAGGGGCATTAACAAATAAAATATACTAAAATTATGTGTTTTATACTTCATATTTTATTACTGAAGTGTTTGTTATTACTGAAGTATTAGTTCACTGCTGGGTCATGATAAAACATGAAGACTTCATTAAGCAATGCTACTTAATAAATTATGAAATTGCTATTAGCAAACACAATTTGGAACTGTAAATTGCTATGAAGAAAAAATATCTAGTACCTGCAGTCAATAATAATTTAAAAATTAGAGTTGGAGGACATGAAAGTGTCAGCCTTTTTTTCTGTATTCTTTTATTTGGTATATTTTGCTGAAAGTGTTAAGGAATTTATAATACACTTGCTACAAGCAGGTATTGCTATTATTTTATTTACTAACTAGAGGCCCAGTGCACAAAATTTCGTGCACTGATAGGGTCCCTAGCAGCTGCCAGCCGCCAACCAGGGCCTCCCTCCATTCCCCCAGCTGGCCCCGCACCCTGGTCGAACTCCTGGACAACTCCCGGCCAAGGGGACAATTTGCATACTATGCTTTTATTATATAGGATATTATTTTTTGTTGTTATTTTATTGGTAAAAAAAATAGGGGGAAATTAGAAGAATAAAATTATGGCTGACTCTTAGACAATTTTTTAAAATAGATTTTTATTTATTTCAGAGAGGAAGGGAGAGGGAGATAGAAACATCAATGATGAGAGAGAATCATTGATTTGCTGCTTTCTGCATGCCTTCCATGGGGGTTGGAGCCCGCAACCCAGGCATGTGGCCTGGCCAGAAATTGAACTATGACCTCCTGGTTCATAGGTCGATGCTCAACCACTGAGCTACACTGGCTGGGCTAAGACAAATATGATATTGGTCAATTTGAAATTTTACAGAGTAATTTTTAAAGATTGTATAAGTTATAGAATTCTAGGTAAACACTGATATCTTTCCAAACTAACAAAAAATAAAAATAATCCTAAGGAGCAATTTCCTTTTGCTTTAGCTTCTCTTTCTAACCCACGTTCTTTTGACTATATTTAATACCAAGGTTGTCCTCTGGGGTGCTTCTCTGTAGCACACGCTAGTCCCACAGGGAGGATAGCACTTGTATGTCCATCCCCACACTTGAAAACATTATGAGTAGAACTGAATACAATGGAATTGAAGACAACCTTCCTGCAAACCTCATGTGTAAAATGCCCAACATTACCCATCCTACCTAATAATAGACAAACATGTAAATTGACCATACCTCTGCTACACCCACAGCCAATCAGAGTGAGTATGCAAATTTACCCAACAAAGATGGCAGTTAATTTGCATACACAGGTGCCGAGCAACTGGGGGAGGGTGCGATGCTTGAATCGTCGCCATGGCGATGACACTGTCGTTCTGCCCCACCCCTGGTCTCTCAGGGCCTCTGGGCACTGTGGGAAGGTGGGGCCAGAGCGGAAAGAGGCGGCTCTGGGGCTGGGCCAGAGTGGAAAGGCAGTGCTGGTAGCCAGGGAAAGGGAGGCCCATTCTATCATGAATCTTTGTGCATCGGGCTTCTAGTAAGGGATATAACAACCATGATTATGAAGCGTGACAATATAAGAGGAAAATAAGTTATTGTCACCCATTCCATACTGTAGTGGATTCATTTCCATTGTCAGATTTCTTTCAGTGACTGTGTCTATAATATGGTGTCAATTTTTCTTTTATCTTATTTTTATAAAATTAGCTTAATACTGCATACTTGGATTCTACCTTCTCTCATTTAACATTTTATTGGGAACTTTTTCTATATCATTCAGAACACTTTGGAAAAAATTTACGACTGCATAATAGTCTATTCTATGGCTATAGAGTACATAGTGACACATGTTAAGGATCTACATTGTTTCAGTGTGTTCTGTCAATAATAAAATAAGGAGAACCATTTATTTTCATATGATTTTTTTTCATTTGATTATTTTAGAGCTGTAAATGACTTCGAAATTCACAAGTCCAAACCTCTCTTTTCACAAAGTAAGGAAAATAAGTCCAGAAATATTACTCGTCTAGACCCTAGAATTCCGGCTTTCAGTCTAATGTCTAAATCCATCCAGAAGTAATGACTGGGTGATAAATTTATTCAGGGGCAAGAGGTGAAAGCACAGTTTCCTTCTGTCTGAGTAAGTGGTCAGCCATGTACCCTATTCTCTGAAAATTCCTCAGGGAACGGAAGGTTTCTCATACTAAAGGAAGAACTCAAGATTCCATGCCAAAGTCTTTATTACACAAGGGGTGATAAACATACAGCAGCTATGGGAACACTTAAAACAGCTGTCATTTCATTAATGAGTACTTGCTAAAGCATTTCCTGGGCCACTGTTGTTCATGGAATTTTTTAACAAAATATTTATGAAGATGAAACTAGAACTTGCTTCAGAAATTATATTCTCTTACTTGCATCTTTTGCTTTTCCTCAGTGCACACCCAACGTACAAGCCTCTGCAGCTCTACAAACAAACACTCAACTTTCTTATCCAACCTTTCTCTTCCTGATGCCAAGAAAAATGTGTATTTTTTCTGTCTCTGCTTCCTCACCTCCCTCTGACTCTATAACCCTTTGCCGTTTGGCATTTATTTCTACCATAAAACTGAAAATACCTCTCAGGAGTTGCTAATGATGGCTGAATGAGCTGTGAAATCCAACAGCTCTTTATCCCTGTGCTCATCTTGGCTCCTTCTGTCTTTTACATGGTTTGCTGTCATGTTCTTCTTGTCTTTTGACATTGAGGATCTTATAATAGCGTATGGCTCTTCCTCTACTTCCCTCACTCTCTTTAGAGGGCTCCTGTCTTCCTCCCACCTCATGGTTCTGGTTCTGAGTGTCTGTGTTTGTTTCATTTTTCCCCTTTACACTTTCTTCCTCAGAAGATTGCACCCAGACGCATGGTTTCCACTGAAAGCGCAATCTATAGTTGTGGTTAGCAAGTCCTCTTCTAATTCACACTTTGTGCGAGTTGTCATGAAGGTTCCCTCCCTCTGGATGCACAGCATATGCATCAGAACCTTGGGCTTGGCAGGGAACTGGGCTGCATTTCAGCCCACACTTTATGGCACCACCTTATATAGATGCCATGCCAGCCAGAGCCCCTGTACTATGCTGTCTCGAGTATTCTTGTGCTTTGAACTCAACATCGTTTATGCACTCAAACCAGCCCTTTATCTTTATCTTTTTCCTCACTTCCTGTACACCAGGTTATTACAGTTATTACAGAATTTTAAAATATATATTTCTGGCATTCCTTTTCTCCATTCAATGGCTACCACCTTGCTCAAAATTCCAATGAGTCTTTAGTAGATGGTTAAGGGCTATGGAATTGAATTTTAGGTTGGGCACATTTAACATGTATCATCCTATGCAAGTTACTTAATAATTCTAAACCTCCATTTTTTTTTTACATAAAATCAGGGTACCGGTAATGGTTAACATGTATCAAACCCTTATATGTGCCAGCCCCAATTCTCTGTGCACTTCTAATGCATCCCTTCATTTAGTACTCAAAAAGCAATTTTTTATTAACATTCTTAAAAATATATAATCCAATTAATATTAAATAGACTGGTTTATTTTTTATGAGTTTGATGTGCTTTTTGAAGAAGTCTACACTAAAGTTAAACCCAGGTAATACCAATGACCTTGGTCCAATTGCAAGTGTAGTCAAACAAGGGCAAGTGGGTGTTTTATTTTGTTTTGAGACAAAGGCATCTCCTTTCCCATTAAGAAAGTGGAGCAAGAAAAGTAAAACAAAGAATTTTTTTAATAACTACAAATAGATGATGCAAATAAACACTTCTTTATTCAATGTTTCTATGGGTTTTCTCTATTTTTTTTTTTCTTTCTGACTCAGCCTTGTAGTCATGAAGCAAATAAGTGGAGTGGCTAGGAATCGATCCCAGGTTTTTTGAACAGGCTCTCTGCTTCATTTGCACGCTGCTTTTCTTTGAATTTAAGAACCCATGCAGCAACACAGTCACATTTTAAGTGGGAATACTCCAAAGTAATGAGTACAGGTTTTCAGATGTATGCCAGGACTATTATTTCACTATAATTTGATCCTGGAATAATAGGTTAATTTAGCTTTTCCAAATCAACATGTGCCTGTCCCTTTGAGTAGACAAACTGATCATATGCCTTAGTATCCAATATGGTTTTTTAAAGCTATTATTAGTGTCTGCTCTAATGCTTTTCCCCAGAAACTGCCAAGTTATTTGTGTCACAGAACTTAAGTTCTTTCTTAGCATCAAAGGCTTCTGTGGCTTATTTCATTTCCTTAATCAACTCATTAATTACTTATAAATGGAAGTTGCATAAATCATGACAATAGGGGAGTTGGATGGGATTTCAAAGATATTGCAATTAAGCTTCCTTTTATTCTTAACTAGAGGCCCGGTGCATGAAAATTCATGCACTGGATGGGGGGGTCCCTCAGCCCGGCCTGCCCCCTCTCACAGTCCAGGAGCCTTCAGGGGCTGGAGGCGACCCAGCTATCAGGGGAAGGTGATGCCCTATCACACATCTGCTGCTACCACTGCCGGCAGTGCAAACCTCAGCTGGCCCTGGTTACCTGTGCCTCGGGCTGGCCCTGGGCGGCTGGGCAGCCGCCATCCAAGGCTTGTCTGTGCCTCAGGCCGGCCCTGGGTGGCTGGTGGGCTGAAGGGACTAGGGGACTCTGGAGGCAGGCATGTGGAGCGGCCGGACCCGCCTGGGGGAGGGCCCAGCCATGCCGTGCCTGCTGCCCCAGTGGGGCTGAGGAGACTGGGTGTTGCCATCTTGTGGCTGTGGGCACTGCCATCTTTGAGGGCATGGAAGTTAATTAGCATATTCTCTCTTTATTAGATAGGATGATTCAAACAGTCCAAAGTATGCTTAGTGACTTATCAATGGCCATAGAGCAAGACTACAACATGCTTCCTCTCTATGAACATGTGCCTTACAATGATCCCAGCAACTTGTTGGAATATTCATTGCATTTGATAGTCTCACAATTATAATAGAAATAAAACCTAGTCTTCTCTTTACTTCTCTCTCCATAATTGGAATTCAGTGTGTATATTAGAGATCCATCCTCTTTTTCATTCATAGGAGCTGCTTTTGGTGGAGAAAGCCTTTCAAACACTGTTTGCTTGACTAAATTTCTTCAGCTCCTGAAATGGAAGTATGTGACATACATCACAAATGAAATAATGAAATGTTTAGCATCATCCCCAAAGTGCAACTCCCAATGCTCCACAGTGTTCTTTGAAGTAAAGTAAATCTCTGCATCAGAGATATACTTACACATTTCAAATATATTAACGTTATGTCATGGCAGTTTTATAATGTGAAATACCATATTTCTTATGAACACGCACACACATACACACAGTTATTGGGAGAAAACGTCTTGGGATAATAACTTGATAAGCGTGAACGTTTCCCTTTCTCCCCTCGGGTTTGTAACCTCCTCTGCCACTTTCTCATATAAACATTAGGCTCAGCATTTCTCTGCAGCCTCCCCTTTGTGTTCTTGCCACATGCAGGGGATTTTTCAGCCTAGACTGCTTGCTGGGTCTTGTCCTTGGGAAATCATCACCTCTCCTGGGATGCTCTTCCTGGCTCCATCTCTGTCCCTGGTTCCCACAGTATCTCCCATGGCCCCCATCCCTTTGCATGTTAACTTCTTACTTCAATGGCCCACTCTCCTAGCTCAGCTACATTGTAAGGACAGGGACTTTGTCTTCCATTTTTGTATGACCAGTGCTTATCACAGTGCCTGACACCTGAATGGCCAATTAGAGGACCCAATATTTCTGTAGTCTTATTGTTACAAAAGGGTATGAATCCTGTGTGAAGTGTTCTCACTCAAGGATATGTTAAAGAATTGGTCAACTTTTCAGACTAGACACCTGGTCAGTCATTGGGACGTGAAAGGACAGAGACAAAAAACACAAGCTTACTTTTATTCTCACTTGGTAAAATACTTCAGGTTTCTGCTCTACATATATTTTATGTCATAAATAGAGACCCAATGCATGAAAATTTGTACAAGAGTAGGACTTTCTTCCCCCGGCTGCCAGCACCAGCTTCCTTCCAGCACCCGGGACCTGGGCTTTCCTTCTCTGGCCACTGGCAAGCGCCCGGGACTTGGGCTGCTTCCCTCCGGCCCCGGCTTCGTCCAGAAGGATGTCCGGAATGACGCCTGGAAGAACATCTGGTCTAATTAGCATATTACCCTTTTATTATTATAAATAAAGATGATGAGCATTCTAGTGTTTTATTAAACTTTGCTTCTCTTAGCTTGCTCACATTTGTCAGAGTTTCAGCAGCCCTTCCACATGACAGAAACTTAAGCCACGAGTAAACATCTCAAAATATTTCTTGAATGTCAGCACTGAGTCTGTTCCTTACATTTGCTCAAATCTCATTTATTTTACAAAAAAATACTGCCTTGAAAAGGAATAAGTCAGGAAAAAAAAAGTATTTTGGATTTTTTTTGTTTAAAACAATTTTGAGATTCAAAAGGCTAAACTCCATTAAGCCTCAGAATCTAAAGTTTAAATTACAACAACAGTGACAACAACCAAATAAAACAGATCTCTTTATCCATTGCTAAGAGCAGATAATGACTCTCATGGTAGTGGGGCCAGAGGGGAGAATCAGAGGGAACAAGGTGACCTTGAGCTCCTGCAGGATGACGGGATTCTGAGTAAAGGCCCCACGTACTGCCACCCTTGGCACCACTCCTTGAGCTGCATGTGGGAGACAGAACTGAAGAATTGGATCAGACTGGGGAGATCTAAGAGCATAGGAATCTGTGAATCACTTCCTGTGTGAAGTGCATGAAGGCTAAAAAACTCAGAATCATTTTTTAGTGCTGCTCTGCTTGATGGCAGGTCCTTAGAAATGGGTATCCAGGCATACATGTCCAAAACGGCCTCCCCACCTATCCCCATGCCCTGCGTGCAGCCAAGAGGGGAAGAGAAGGGACAGTGAGAGCCAAACCTGGAGGAGGTTGGAGTCATGGCAAGGAAGACTTAGTCTCTGGGTCTGTGGACTGCTGTCCAAGAACAGAAGTGAAGGGGAAACAGCATCTCAGAGATGCCCATGTGTGGAAGATGATGACTATGAAACGAATTCCCACTTTCCCCCATCCAAGACATGGAACCTTGGAGATCCCCGAGGTTATATAGTCCCAGGAAAGTGGAGACACTGGTTTAACCAAGATTAAGTTTTTGCCATTTTTGCCATCAAACAGTATTTAAAAAAAAAAAAATAAGACAGTTACATTTTATATACTGGATTTTGCAGACCAATATTCCTTCCTTCCTGCTATGTAAGATATCCTATATAATAAAAGGCTAATATGCAAATCGACTGAACAGCAGGACGACCGGTTGCTATGACGTGCACTGACCACCAGGGTGCAGGCGCTCAATGCAGGAGTTTCCCCCCCGTTGGTCAGTGCATCTGCTCAGCCAGAAGCCAGGCTCATGGCTGGTGAGCGCGCAGTGGTGATGGTTGGAGCCTCTCCTGCCTCTGTGACAGCACTAAGGATGTCCGACTGCCAGCTTAGGCCCGCTCCCTGGGGGTAGTGGGTCTAAGCTGTCAGTCAAACATCCTCTGAGGTATCCTGGGTTGCGAGAGGGCACAGGCCAGGCAGGAATTTTGTGCACTGGGCCTCTAGTGTGTATATATATATATATATATATATATATATATATATATATATAACCAATTTATTTTAGCTATCTATTTTACTCTGTAAAATGCTAGTGTAAAAATAATGGTTTATAATCTTATCAAAAGTCTGAATTATACTTCTGTTTCTTTGAAGGGAGGAATATCAAGGTTAGAAAGACAAAGTCTAAGATTTGACTTGTTTAGGTCTGGAGCATAGAGGTGAAAGGATTAGGGAATGAAAAGAATAATCTTATAGGAAAATCTCTACTCTCAACATCTTAATGGAGCTTCATACTTTAGTTTCTGTTTCATCCATATTCTGATCTCTGAGGACCAGAAACATGCTATCTTTCTAATCCTTATTGAAGTTATCTTAAGTGACACAGAGCAAATGCTGAACTTTTGGTAAATTGCTCAAAAGGATTGTTGCCTGGTTAAAAGTTCCTTATAAAATGAGCCCTTATTGGTAATGAGTGATCCTTACTCATGTTCTTAAAGCACAGTTAAACTGCCCAAAAAGTAACATCTGCTCAGTGTCTATGGACTCCAAAGAGATCAAAAACAGAAAGAAAAAAATAAATCATTTACTGGCTTTCTGAGGGGTTTACAGTTTACTCACAGAGTAAAGGCTAAATTTGGACTTGCCAGAATGTCCCTCTGAAGATCTAAGTCCTGAGAAGTTCTTTACTCATCTTACTGTTGTGAGATTTTTCCAAACTCATGGCCTATTTAGGTTTTCACCAGTCCTCTGGGACATCTGTGGAATTTCTTGGCCAAAACTTGGCAACTGACTGGGTGTGGCCCAGTTTTCTACTACCCAGGGTGTAGACAGAGAGGGGTGGTATGCAGAAGTAGACTTGTATACATGGGCGGGGTGGGAAATTGTCACTGTATGCAAATGAAGGCTCTAAATGAAAATCTTTTCTGAAAAGCCAGTCATGGCAGCCCACAGGTTTAACAACATTCTGGTTTAATTTGGGGAAGCGGTGAACATCAGGGGTACCATGATGTGGCAAATGAGATCCAACCAGCCAGAGTGAGCAAGATGATAGGCAAAGATCAGGTATACTAAACAGGTGCAGCAGGCTTTGCTTTCGTTTTCAGGGAAATCAGTCAGCAGATTGGCTGGAGTTCAGAAGAGGACTCTTCATAAGATTGAAATGGAAAGCAAGATGCAGTTTCATTAAACAACTGGGAATTAGATCCTAGATAGAAATACACCAGAAAAAGCAAAAAACTTGGGTTATAGTAGGGAACCCAAAATCTGATCCTAGAGTGTGTGGAGTAGGGCTGAACTAGCAGTGTGGTAGCAGAAAGAAGCAAATTAAAGGTATTGGTAATCAGAGAAAGCCAGGTAGTCTGCAGGAGTATGTCTGCTCTGAACTTCTGATAGTCATGGTCGACTACTGGATGACCTTAGGGGGGATGGGGAAGTCAGTGACAGGATTTCAATGCATTCCCTATGGGAACTGTTGCTGGGCCTGAGATGTGATGTTAAGGATACTTTAAAATTCCCTCGAGATGTCTTATTTAACCAACAGTATAGCATTTGCTATTCCAAGACTACGAGATTCTTACTTCCCCTTGCTTTAAGATCTAAGTAAGACTGCTTCATTGCCTGAATTTCTGACCTGTCTTTTTAAGGTTTTAATTTAAAATATTCTTTTCTTCTGTCTTCTTTAAATAAATCTGTGGATTTAGATATTTTTTTTTGCAGGTGCAAAAATCACCTGAAGAACTTAAAAATGCAGATTTGGGGTCCTTGCCCAGTCTCTGATTTAGTTAACCTGGTATGGAGCTCTGGAATATGCATTTTAACAGAAACTCCGGGTGATTATGAGACAGGTGGTCCATGGACCACACTTTAAGAAGCACTGTTTTAAGTCCTCTAAATGCCTTGAGAAAGTTACCAATTCCTTGGCCATTTTACATCTCTCAGACTGCCCCTTACTCCCCATGTAGCAGCACAAGTCATTCTTTCTCACACCATATATCTTGATTTTGGCCTGTGAAAATCCCCATACCTATATCCTGGGCCAAAACAATTGTATTCTAAGACTCTCTCTCAAAGGGAGAGAGAGTCTTAGAATACAATTCAGAATTCAAGATAAATAGTGCTTTTGCTGTCTTTAATATTATTGTATCTATACTTTAAAGGGCAATTTACTTTTATTAAAATTTAAATCTATCGTGGAATATAAAAATGTCTTAAATTTATACCTGAATTATAAGGTTGTATTTTTTTCTCTTCCCAGGGTGAAATATCTCTCTTTCTAGCTTATTAGAGAACTGTTTTGTTTTTTTCAATTGTAAGCATAAGATAGCTGCAGAGTCCTGGTAGAAATTAAAAAGAGTATTTGGGATGTTTATGAGTCCTTTAGAATTGGAAGCTGGGCAGCAAGCAGTCATCACATATGGGAAAGATTTACATTGCCTGAGTAGGCTCAAGTTTGATGTAGCATAAATGGTATTTTCAAGAGCTCCAGTTCCCCAGATTTTCCATGGCTACAGTATATGCTCTTGTCTCTGCTGAGAAATATGCTGGTCTAGGGAATAACGAATAAGCATTCTTCCAGGCACTATAGTCATAGCCTTTTGTTGTTGGCCAAGTTCAGTGTGACTGTTTCACATATGATTTTGCTCTTTATGAACTAGATTGGAAAAAATGAAAACCTGGTCTAAAAATAAATACATCAGGCATTTAACCACTAATCAGTAAACATTTATTATTACTAAGGTCTATATGAATCAAATAGGAAGCTTATGCCATGCTTTGAGAGTTCAATGCTGGTTAAAATTGTTATTGTGTTGTTTACCTTTTTTAACCCAACAAAGAAATAAAGAATTACAGAAAGGAAGGAACTCCATGAGATAATATATAAAGCAAATTGTCTAAAAAAATGCAGATAGAATTGGAATTAAATGTTCATATTTGGGGAATCTGTGAGGTTTGGGGAATTCAAGTTTTGGAATTTAAGTCAATAAAAAATTTTTTGATAATGACCTTATGTTCAGTGTTATGAATTCTCCTCCTATAACATATTCACATAGAGCAAAAATACATATTTGAGGGTGAAAATAGGAAGCAATAATGTAAAATATAGGTCTTTACCAAAAATAGTTAGGACTTGAGAGTTGAACCAAAAAAATACTGAGTCATATATTGTGCCCACCAAAGTTTTTAGCACTCTGCTCTCCTGTCACACATCAGAATTGAACTTTCCCCCTCTTTTGAAATTAGTCACTGCCTTGCACCTTGCTTTGGCCAATGAAAAAGGAGCAGAAGTGATGTGTCTCACTTCCAGGTAGGAGTTTAGATACTACTGTTCAGATCATCGTGTGCCCTTCCTTCTGCTCTGGGATTGTGGAAGCACATAGTATTGGGTCCTGAATGACTCTGATGAGTGAAGGCCTTGACTGACCCACAACAGACAATAGTGTAAGTCAGGAATAAATGCTGTTATGGAACTGTTTGTTAGTGCAACATCACTTAGCCAATCCTAACTAGTAAAAACATAAACATGGTGACAAAAAACAAACAAACAAAAAACACTTCAAGTGTTTTGATAGAAAATTGGGGCTTTCCCAAGTAAAGCTGAAGATTATCAATATGTATGATTGTGCATTGTTGATCTTTTAAAGGAACTCTAGAACCAGTCTAATAGAAAGAATTGTGCTTATTACTTCAATTGTAGGATCTGGTTTGAGTTTAAAATGCAAAAAATAGTATTGATTATTTTTTTTCAGTATGGGATATGTAAAGAGCAGGAATATACAACAAAACTGTCGATAATGATGACATTAGAAAAGTGAGAATGGGGGTGAATGCAATGGAGATTGTACTTTGCCTTTTAACAATTCATTTTTTTCAAATAAGTTTGAAGCAGTTTTATACTTAAAAATACAAAGATGGGAAAATGTAATGCCATGCCCCCAATAAAAATCTAAAATTTTAATAATTTTTAAAAAATATATTTTTATTAATTTCAGAGAGGAAGGGAGAGGGAGAGAGAGAAACATCAAAGATGTGAGAGAATCATTGATTGGCTTCCTCCTGCACACCCCCTACTAGGGATCAAGCCCGCAACCCAGGCATGTGCCCTAAATGGGAAATTGAACCTTGACCTCCTGGTCCATAGGTCAATGCTCAACCACTGAGTCACCCTGGCCGGGCTAAAGTTCTAATAATTTTTAAAACTATATTTCAGAGAAAACATGTTTCTCAGGATTAAGAGAATTCAGGATATGTTCTTCCTGAAGGAACATTCTAAAATCAAGGATATGGGAAAAAATGGAGCATGATACATCACATTATCTGTATAAAAATCCAGGCACACATGGTCTCAGCATAGCATAGACTGCTTTAAAAAAATCATTCAGTATACATATATTTTTAACTTCAATAAAGTGTATTAGAGTATGTTTCAGTTCTGAAATCATTGTAATATCTCTTAAAATTCATTTTTGCAATGGCCTCAAAGCCTGTCTGACTCTCAAAATTGTTTTTCCTTTTCCTATTTTTAAAAATCCCCCCTTTCTTCCTCAAGCACTTTATTCTCCTTGATTCTCTCAGCTCTCTCTACCCATTATCCAGTTTGTTCAACCAAAGCCAAGAATGGAGCAGGCAGACTCTCAGTATTCTTTGGAGTGAAAAAACTCAAGAGTCGAAGACAAAATGCTCTGTAGCTATCAAAAGGGGATAATAAATAAAAATTTTATATATATATATATATATATATATATATATATCCCCTCCTATATTTGACACATTTAAGAGGGATGAGCTTTCAGGAAATCAGCCTTAGCTTACCTGTGGGAGTACCCCATTGGTTACATCTGCATAGACAGATACTTTAAAATTAATGTTGTGGTTTTCCCCTTGAAAGTAGGTAGAATTAGCTAAAAGATAAACCATATACTCTGGCACACACCTTGATGGTATTTTGAGGGATATTATGACTATTTATGAATAATGTTCCGAAATGCTATTCATTCAGGAAACGTTTTTTATATGTGTTTCCTCCCAACATCTTCCCTATTTGGCTTTTGTTTCTTAGGAAATATCTGATCTCCAAGAGCTTCTATATTTCCTGTTTCAGAAATCTAAGATCATAAAGTTGATTTTTTATAGTACAGTTCAAATCTCTGTCAACCTCATTGTCATACACCACTGAAGTACATCAACAAATTATACCTATGAGCTAATATTTGGACTTTTTTTTTTAGGCTCTCTGTACATTTACTAGTAATTAGTCTCAAAAATGTCATAGTATGCAGAGATATCACTGTTTTTCTGTGTGAAAGACATTTTTATTGAAATGGAGGAATATTGTTCCTAGCCCCATAAATTAGAGTCAGTAAGATAAATAGGGAGTTGACAGCTATAAAAGAAGCAAAATTAGCTCCCAGTTATAAAGCACCAATAAATTTTTAAAGAATGAAATTTTGTCTTAGCAGAAGGTCATAAATGTTGCAGCACACACCATTCACTACCCTCTACTTGTATGAGCATGAAGTAGTACAGAATATATGTGCTCTACATAACAAGTTTGATATACTTATTTGACTATGAAATACCTCCAAAATGTATATTGCAAAAACTGCTCATTTACAATAACATTTATAATGAGGAATCCTGAAGGAAACAAAGTTGAGCTTGTCTTTTGTCCCCAGATCATGAAAGAATTGCTTCTTAGAGATGTATGCTTTGATGAGGGGGCCACAGTTTCAAAATATTGGGGTTGGGTTTACACCAAACTTGAAAAAGCATAGTCCAGATAAATTCAAATTGGGTTTGCTAGAGATTGTAAGCTTTATTTCCCACAGAATAATAAAAAATTTAGGAGAGTTCTTCCTCTTTTAGTTCTGTTTATGGTACCTGGCAAACTCTTTTCCATCACATTCTATTTTTAAACAAATCTCCCAAGCTTTAAAATTATGACCCTCAGTTTATATATACTCCTTTTTATTTCAAATAAAATATGGGATGGGATGAAGTTCACTGTTTCCTGTCACAAAAATAAAATGTTCTTGTGCATACATTGAAAAGAAGAAACGAGTAAGTTCCTAAGTATGTTTTCTTCAATATTAGTCCACCATCCATGGTTCACTATGTGTTGCCCAAAACACACACGAAACAGTGTCCTCTTTTTAAGAATTTATGATTCACTGTAAGCTTGTATAACACGAGAGAGGAAGAGCAAAATGATAGGGGTATAAATAATGGGATTTTGAAAGAAATGTACTTAGGCTTCACCTGAGAAGAAATGTAATTTATTTAACAGTATGAGGTAATGACTAAGAGGACCATCTAGCTCTTGCCACTTTCTTTAGGCAACAGTATTCCTCATGCTGAGGGGAAAAGGCATGTCCAACAGCGTAATGAAGCAATCTAAATGCATATCATAGAGAGGGGATAAAACCATGCAATCTGGAACTTTGGGGGGAAATAATCTCCTCTTTTTAGAGTTGTTTGAGTCTACTGAAGGTAGTTGTGTGAGTCTTTTGTGATGCAATTTACATCCATTCTAGAGGAGATCTGAATTCCATTGAAATAATTGTGTGGTAGAATGTAAAAGAGATCTGCCACCAAAGATTATTTTGCTGATGTTTTTAGTGTCCTTTGTAACAATAGTTGTGAAGGCAGTGGCATAATCAATAAAGAACAAAGGATAACAAATAATACCCAAGTGAAATGTTAGTATGTGTTTTTAAAATATGCTATTTATTGCAGAATATTTTTTAAACATCTTGACCATCTTAGAGAATTCCCATTGTGATCTTTCCAGTGAGTCACACAGCCTTTAACCGGGTTTCACCCTCTGTTTCATCTCATCAGTGACTTAGTGTAATGTTGTTCTCCAGCCAACAAAATAAAGGTCTGCCCTCCAGCACCTCTCAGGTTATCCCCCTCAACCCTCAACCGAAGGACTTGTATGCATGCATATAAGCACACCCAACAGACTCAAGATGCTGGGGCCAGGGGATGGGGAGGACGAGGGCAAGTGCTGGGAGGTAGGGGAGGCGAGGGCTGGGGGAGGTCAGTGGGGGAAAGAAAAGAGAGATATATGTACTACTATTTGTAATACCTTAAACAATAAAATTTAAAAATATATTAAAAAGAAAAAACCAAGAGCAGCCTCAGAGGTATAAGGACTGGGCCAAAGGAACGTTGTTTAATAAGCCAAAAATTCTTTCATAAGTAGTAGACAGCATCCAGTTGCAAGGAAACTCCACCAGGTAAACAGAAGGATGCCACTTCTCACTATCACATTTTCTTCATTCCGTGTTACCGGTTGTCACACTTTAACATTATTAACATTGGCATCTGTCTCAGAATTGATATGTACATTGACATAGAAATTCATACAAGGTTCATACAAAGGAATCAATGTTACCCACAGGCAAAAATATGGTAACAACCTAATGACCTTTTCTTCATCATTCTCTGTCTTGGCTTTGTTTTCTAACCTCTTCCTTTTTCTCCCACTGAAAGAACATGGTTTATTAGAGAGACCATGGGTTGTGGATTTTGACAAGTTAGGGTTTGAACGAGAGTCCTAACTATTTTGGCCCTCAGTTTTTTTCTCAATAGAAGAGTAATAATGCCATTGTTACAAGGCCATTGTGGAGCCTACATGTCAAGTTTTTAGTGGGAAGCGTAAGTGTAGTAAAGGTAATTGGGTTCCTTTTCCAATGTTCTCAGAGCACCAGGCCCAATTCTCCTGCTGGAACTCCTTGTTTTATTTTGCCATATCCCCCCGTGTAACGTGTAATTTCCCTTTTATTGATAGGTTAAGGAGGCTGCAATTGAAAAAAAAAAAAGACAATATGATAACAGAAACATAAACTTTCTATTTATAGTGATATGAGACTAAATTAATATATTCTTAACTGATTGGAAAAGGAAAACTATCTAATTCATTTTTTCTGATTAATAAAGACCAAATTTTAAGTATTCAACACTTCAGTTTAAATATCAATTTAACTTTTCTTTGAAAACATCAAAAGAATTTGTAAGAGAAAAATGCATGAATTCTTTCTAAATATCTATAAAATTCAGAGATATTAATGGCAGAACCCAATCAAGTTACTTCTTAAAAACAGAACTTCTTATTATCCAGGAAAACATCAAACCTCAGTAGTATTCCAACCTGTATCCTACCCCAAACTTCAGTGGTAAGACCTCTAACCCAAATAATTTAGAACCTCTTGGGCCCTTATCTATTTTTGAAGGAGATGGAAGTCCAGTGTTGTTAATTCTTGGTCATATAATGGTCTCTGTGCCCTTTATATCAGTCATAGAAACATGGGCTTTGGGTTGAGACTCTTAAAATTCTGGTGACTCCTCCCACCCACTCTTTGTTGACAGTAGACACTGAAGGCTTGTGAATGGGAGTTTTACACTCTACCTGTTTGGGTTTTAGTCAATATTTCTTTAAGTTTTGAAATACCTGTTGACCTGATTTCAATGGCTACTTCTATCTAGAACACTTTTGCTTGTTGTCATCTTAGTTAATTGGAAATTTGAAGATATGCAATAATGATTATGTATTTATATACAAATCACTGTGTTCTTTCCTATTTTTTTTGCCTCTCAGAATCTGAAAAAAATCTATTTATTTGAATGCTATTTTTTTACTAGGAGACTATCTTTTAGAACTTGTTATCTTTGCATGTTTAATTTGGCTGCACCATTTGTGTCTATTCTAAAAATAGGACAGATGTTTTTTATTAATATGGCATAGTGGAAAAAATCAGCTAAGAACCAACTTCTGTGCACACATAAAATAATAATAAAAGCACAAACCAAAATTAAAAATAAACTGTAGTATTTTTTTGTTTAAGGATACTCAGCTTACTGTATCTATATCTTATATTAAATTATTTCACTCAGTCACACATGTTCATGTTGGATAGTCTCTGGATCAATATAAGTGCATTAACTCCTTAATGTTTACTTGATTACATTGATTCACCACCAGAGAGAAATTCTATCAGTTTCCTGAGACAGGTTCTTCACTGCATGTGGTGAGGTGTGTTGAATGAAACTGGTCCCTTATACTAAAGCCCTAATTCTAAGTTATGAAATTTACCCATAGCTTAAAAAAAAAAATTAGAGCATATTCCAAGTTGTCAATATAATATCATCCCTGTGTAGCTGAGAAAAAAAGTTTGCTAGATTTGGAATCTGTACCAATTAAATTTGAATTACAATTTACTTTTATAAAATATATTTATAAAACTTTCTAAGATCATTTTCTCTGAATTAAACTTATTAATTTTATAGATCTTATTTGTATCAACATTTTTCCAGTTCCAGTTATAAAAACCCAACTATAGCCAACATCAGCAAAAAATGGAATTTATCAGATCATAAAATTGAGAAGTCTAAGGGTGGCTCAGCCTTCAGGCCTGGCGTATCAATCTGGGTCCAATCAGGAGAGAGAAACCACAGAGTAACTTGAACAGGGAAAGCTTAATATAAGGATTTATTAACTATAACAAGAAGTTAGCATATCCATTGATTGGCTAGTAGGGAGTAAAAAGAACTCTCGAGAATTTAGGCATAGCAGATATAAGGAGTAGCCACAACTCCAGGGTGAGCTTGAGC
This sequence comes from Cnephaeus nilssonii, assembly GCF_951640355.1. NCBI lineage: Eukaryota > Metazoa > Chordata > Mammalia > Chiroptera > Vespertilionidae > Cnephaeus > Cnephaeus nilssonii. The sequence goes on along the minus strand of NC_137072.1, from coordinate 62,630,713 downwards.
ACCCAAGGAATAGCCCACCTCCCAGGCTGAGATTCAGACCTTGTAGAGAAAGCATGGTCTTGCCTCACTGCATCCCTGAGCAGTCACTTGGCTGCGGGGCACAAGCAGAACTTTCTGCAAGTTTTCCCTCTGGGACTTGCCTGAATGCACTCTCTGGTGACAGAAATTTCATGGAGAGATGTCTCACTGGAGGCACTTTGCTGCAAAACCGCCTGTTGAGGTCCAGGGTGAAGCAGCTGGCCACCGAATGTTCGGACCAGTGTGCAGTGGCAGATGCCTGATGCTAAAGAGGCTGTGGGTGCTGAAGTTGCTGGGCACTGAGGAAGCCAGGTGTGCACTGGAGGAGCTGGTGCTGGCAGCTGCATTTCTGCGGGAGCCTGCAGAGCCAACACCCAGGAACCAGGGAGCAGAAAAACTATTGTTTTCGGCAATGTCTCCCTCACGCCCCCTACTGACAGAATTTAGCATGGTGCCAGCTGGCAAAGGAAAAAGTATTAAAGGGACCATATCCATTTTCACACAGCAGACAAAAAGGATGAATTTAAAGCAAATGTGGCAAACTCCAAAGATTGAAATGATGTAAACAGATTTTTTTTCTCCATTTCTCAGTATTGCTTTCCTCTGGAGTGGCTTCATTGTAGTCAGGCTGCTTCCAAATTGTGATTTAGCAACCAAAGAGTTACTCTTCTTAGCAATTGTAGCAAAATTCCATTATTGAGTATTGTAGACTCAGATTAGCTTGACTTGTGCCACATGCCACCCCAAAACCAGTGTGGCTGGAGGGATGTGATCCCCCCCCCTCATCTGCATTATACTTCCCTACCTGTGTCCTAATCAGAGTGTTATTAGTGTATTAAGGTGGGTTGTGCTGGGTAGGCCAAAACAACTTTGACAACAGATGTACTAAAGGTGAAGAATGGATTGTATGCCTTAAGAAATATGCCTTACACCCTTTGGAGCTTCTTCATTTTCTAAGATCATTTTTATATAAAGTTTGAGAGCTTGAATGAAATTAAAGGTCATCTAGTTTAGTCGCCTCCCTTGACTTTAGCTAAGAAAAAAACCAGTGTCAGCATTAAGTTTTAAAGCCAGGATTTCTGTTCAAACTGAATCAAAAAGTTATAGATGTAAGGTTTTTATCAAAGATGAGAAGCCATATTCACTTAACATTCTCTCAGCAGTAGTGGTCCATGTATGTCATCAGAAACAATTCAGCAATCCAAAGAAATAAACTACTAATATACAGAAAAAATGTGGGTGATCTTAAAGGCATTATGCTGAGGTGGAAAGTCAATTTCAACAGGCTGCCTACTGCACGATTTTATTTTATATAAAATTTTTGAAATGACAAAATTATAGTGATGCAGAGCTGAGCTAAGAAATGGTTTTTCAGGTACTCATCTCCAGTTAAATGTGCTATACTGAAAGCAACAGGAAACTTAGAATAAACCCTATAATACTGGTTTAGCTCTTTGCTTTTGTGCAAGAGAATAATTGCTCAGGTAGACCCATGCAGACTTTAACTTAAGAGCTGAATAGGCACATGTTCAGAAAAATAGTCATGTTTTATGATTATTGACTTATCCATAAATGGTGGCTAAAGAATAACAGTACTTTACTTTTAAATGGAAGGAATCAAGACAATTAAACTTAAAGTAGTTAATATCCAGTTTGAAAAATAATTTTTATGGCAAATCTGGATCGTTTCAATAGGCAACACATTGGAGTGTAAAAGATGAGGGGGTTCTGAGTTAGACTGACTGGCTTTGGAATTCCTAACTCAGCTCCTTAGCAAAGCTTCTTGAGATCACTTAACACTCGTGACTTTCTGTTTCCACATTTGCAAAACATGAATTATTATTAAAAAATATGGAGTGAGGGCAAAACAAGTGATAGATGAAGGTGTGTAAATTGTCTGACACACAATAGGAGTTCAGCATGTGGTTGTTAGTGCTGTATTTGTGGGTATGTTTGTGCAAACTTTGGAAGACCAAGAGGACACAAGTGGATCTGGCTTCTGCGCTTGACTGAGGCTGATAAGTGAGTACATGGAGAGTTACAGTCACCTCTTCTAATAGTTGAGCTTTTCATGACTAGAGTTTTCTAAATACTAGAAAATACCAGAGCTATAGAAAGGTGTGCTTACCTGCTTGTAACATTTTCCTTAACTAAAATAGAGCTCAATGTGTTTGCTCTATCATGGATCCCTTCCAGGGCTCTGCCCCCATTGTGGGGGTGAAGAGGAGGAGAAGCAGGAAAACTTTCACTAGACCACCAGGGAACTAGGATAATACTTTCATACCTACACAGTGAACAATTTTAATATATTTTTATGATACTCAGTTTGTTCTTTTTTTTTTTACTCTTTGTGTTCGCACATATTTCCTTATGTTTCATGAGCTTGAAGCTTAATTTGTCCCCAAACCTTTTAAATGTTAAGAGATTCTCTTTTTCTAAAATTTATAGCCACAATATCCCTTCTGCCATTTGCCCAGGTTGGCAATTTAAAAGGCAGTTCACACCTATTTTCTGCGTGATTTACTGTGCACCCGACCAGGGGGCATCATATAACGTGACTTTGAAAGCAGTGTGCTCTGGCTCTTTGCATATTTGTATTAGAGTAAAAGGCTCCCAATGGCTTTGAAACATTTTTATTTATAATAAATGTAAGCACTCTCTTTCTAGTCCCAGGTGAAGCTATTTTCATAAAGAGACAAATTCTTTAAATATGATTTTATGGAGTGGGATTATACTTACTGTTAGAGTTAGGAAAATCTTTACTAAGACTTTGTAGAGTTTATTATTATGAGATTTATAATAAATAGCTTGGTATGGAAGCAACTCAAGGTCTAGTTGTTGTTCGGCCCCAGTAACTTTGGTGAATACGGTAATTCAGTGTCTCTACACAGCAGCTCTTCATCACCTTTACAACAGGTCTTGTATAATGTCCTGTACTTATGCCAATAACTGCAATAAATATATACTGAAATGCAATAGATTCTATGCAAATTTTAAATATAACATTCTATATGAAATAAGATTTATATGAATCACTAAAAAACAGTTTGTCTTCCCTTTAAGAGAGCTAGGTGATTAAAAAAAAAAAGATCTGACATCTATACAGGGATTTATATTTTTCAAATCACTTTATTCTATCTTATCCTAATGAAAACTACCTACTCTAACCCTTTCTTGGGCTTTTCTTTTGAAGGCATTAGCTATAGACAGTGTTTGGAAATTGCCAAAGAACAGACAGTATTCAAATGCTCGCACACACACCCCACCACCACCCCTGCAATTTTGAGTTCAGAGATCCATAGAGCTCTTGAGGTGAGACAAGGTACCTGTCATAACTTTGGTTGTTGTTTTATTGTGTTAATTAATGGCGTCTCATCCTTTTCTCCCCACCCCCTTTGATCTGGTTATTTTAGGCTGCCGTTTTAGTTGCAGGTATATATTGACAAAACTGGAACAAACATATGAGATAAAAGTTTATTTGAGCTGCTAGTTTATAGCAAATAGGAATGTAAGTGATTAGGAAGCCTCTCGTGGGACTTATTGGGAGAGTCTCATAAAAATATGTCATCTTTTTTATCCAATCATTTAGCCAATGTCACTTCCATTGTTTCCACATCTTGGCCACCCTGAACAATGCTACAATGAACATAGAGGTGCATATATCTTTGTGAATAAATGTTTTCAGATTTTTCAGGTAGATAACCAGAAGAGGGATTGCTGCGTCATATTCTTAATTTTTTGAGGAGCCTCCATGCTGTTTTCCATAGTGGCTGTGCCAGTTTACATTCCCCCCAGCAGTGAATGAAGATTCCTTTTACCCCACAATCTCTCCAACACTTGTTATCTCTTGTCTTATTGATAGTAGCCATTCTAACATGTGTGAGGTGGTATCTCATTGTAGTTTTGATTTGCATTTCCCTAATACCTAGTGAAGTTGAGCATCTTTTCATACATCTGTTGGCCATTTGTACGTCTTCTTGGGAAAAGTGTCTGTTCAGGTCCTCTGCCCACTGTATAAATGGATTGTTTGTTTGGTGTTCTTTGTATGAGTTCTTTTGAAATACTACTCAGCCAGCCCAGCTGGCATAGCTCAGTGGTTCATGATTCAGTTCCCAATCAGGGCACATGCTTGGGTTGCAGGCTCGATCCCCAGTGTGGGGCATGCAGCAGGCAGCTGATCAGTGAGTGTCTCTCATCATTGATGTTTCTATCTCTCTCTCCCTTCCTCGCTGAAATCAATAAAAAAATGTTTTAAAGAAATACTACTCAGCCATAAGAAAAGACAAAATACTGCCATTTGTGACAACGTGGATGGATCTTGAGATTATCATATTAATTGAAATGTCAGGCAGGAAAAGTTAAGAGCCATATGATATCACTCATGTGTGGAATACAAAAATGAAAGTAACAAATAAATAAGCAAAAAAAACAAACAAATAAAAACGCATAGACACAGACAACAGTCTTGTGGTTACCAGAGGAAAGGGGGTTACAGGGTAAAATACACAAATATATGTTGATGGAAGATTTGACTTTGGATGGTGGGTACACAATGCACTATATAGATGAAGTGCCCTTGAAACGTATATAACCATGTTAACCTTTGTCACCCCATTAAATTTAATTGTAAAAAATAACTAGATCCACAAATAAATAAATATGTAGTATATATTGAGTAACCCCCCCAAAATGTATATACACACTTTGAATAATTATAAAGGCGGTGTTTATTAAAATACTTTCCATTTTCAAATTGAGCTATCAGCTATTAAAGTGTATATACATTTTTTGGGACACCCTGTATATCATCTTGATACTGTTGCCTTGGAAACTGTTGCAATGCCTTCATTACTGATTACTCCTTTGCAAAGTAGGTAACTTTGGCCAAAGAGCTTGCCATTGGTCTTCCCCTTCCCATTGCCTCTTCTTCCCCTTGCCTCCCTTTGAAAAGCAGTAAAGGCACAGGTGATATTTAGGTCCTGGGCAAGTTCAGTGTGCGTGAGTTGGAATAGTCCTTCAGAAAAGTTAGGATGATTACCCAGCCACTTTGATAAATTTGCCGACATCTGTTCCAGAGTAATTTTTGCTGTACAAATCTGTCATTAACAAACAGTAAGGACTTTAATTAACTAAGCACACCAAGGAGTGGAACTCTGATAAAATGGCACCATCTGGAATAGAAAGATGTAAAATTCTCTCCTCAGCTATGTTGATTAGAGGCTATATTAAAATTCATCTTGATCCCCAAAGATTCTTCTGCTGTGTAGGGTTAGTAGCAAAGGCTTTATGATGTGAAATACTTTGTTCAGGTGTTCCAGAATTAAAATGTAAATTTCCTGAGCTTCACATTGTTTTTCCTTTGGCTTTTTGTTAATGCCCCATTAGCACTCATTACTTTTGCAAGCTCCACAGAGTCATGTTGGTGAACTTTGAGCTTCAAGAAGAGGTCACCCAGAACCAACCAAGCCCAAACCCTTGACAGTGGTTCCTAACAAACGTATTTGGAAATTTAATGTAAATTCCCAATGATCTCCCTAGTAAATCTCACTTGTGTACATAACCACAGAATTGTGAATACAATTTCTTCAGAGGGGGACTCTCTGAAGACCATTTATGCTAAATCCGTGAATCCTTGATTAAATATCTTTTTTACACACAGTCTTAATTGTCTCTTGCACATGCAGAATTGTATCCATGACATTCCAACAGCCTACTTCATTTAACAGCTTCATTTGACCAGATTTTTAGGGTTCCTCAGCACACATGAACTTTGAATTTAGAAGCTAAACTTGTTCCAATTTGGTTCCCAATTGAGTACGTTTCACTCCTGACTGGGAGGAGTGATAAATTAGTTGCAAGTCATCATTCTTGGCTTCCACTAGTTGGGAAAGAAGAAACTTTCCTCTGCCCTCAAGGTTCTTCTGGCTGCTCTAAAAATCAGTAGATGTAAAACAGATTAGCAGGAGAAAAAGAACCAAATTTAATTCATACATATGTAGGGGAGAGACCCACATGCAGGAGAGGTTCAGAGATAGGAATGGGGAATTGAAGTACATAAGATATCTTGAGCTAGGGATGAGGTAATGATTTACTTTAGGGGCTTCAAAGGATTATTGCAAGATGATAAGAACAGACATTTAGTAAAAAAAAAAAATGTTTGTGCTGCCCTTTAGATAGATCAAAAGAAGTTATCTCTGATCATCTCTTATGGGCAAGGCCACTAATTCAAGTTCTGCTAGGTAAAGAGAGGGACAGAAGTATCTCTTGAGCATGTGGCTAAAGTGACCTTTAGCTCAAAACAATCTGCATATCACAGAGGCACATCTTGGGGTGACTCATTCTGGACCCCCTTCCCCCACTGATCTATTTAAGGTGAAGGAAGAGGGGAATTTGAAGTAGATTTTAAGAGAAGATACAAGTAGGGTACTCTGTCAACCTACACCTTAGCAAGGAAGTCATGCTTTCTGCCAATAAAGTGAAAGTTCTTTGCCCCTTAGTGTGCATAGCAGGGTCATTATTGAAGCTGTTTTGTATTTGGCAATATTGTTTGACAATCATGAATTTAATTACATAGTCTAAAGTCAGATATTCTACTTCTCAGTACATTTAAGAGAAGGCTTTAAGAAACAGTTCTAACATGCCCAAGGCAAATGACATACTCAATTGTGTAATAATCATTCCCTGTGGAAGTGATTTTTTTTTTAACTGAGGGCTGGATTAGTAATTCAAGATAAGATTGCTGCTTGATCCCTTGATATTTGATAACACAAGCACAAAAATGGGAGTTAAGAAATAAAAACTTTTAAGAAAGAGCCTGGTGGTATGGCTCAGTGGTTGAGCATTGACCCATGCACCAAGAGGTTGCTGGTCAATTTCCAGTCAGGGTACATGACTCAACTGTGGGCTTGATCCCCAGCAGGGTGTGTTCATGTTGATGTTTCTCACTCATTGATGTTCTATCTCTCTCTTTCTCTCCCTTCCTCTGTCTCTAAAGATATCAATAAAAACATATTTGAAAAGAAAAGAAAAACTTTCCACCACCTCATTAAATTATTATTTTCTTTTAAAAATATATTTTTATTGATTTCAGAGAGGAAGTGAGAGAGAGAGAAAGAGAGAGAGAGAGAGAGAGAGAGACATCAATGATGAGAATCATTGATCAGCTGCCTCCTCCACGTCCCTCACTGGGGATTAAGCCTGAAACCCGAGCATATGCCCTGACCGGGAATCAAACCATGGCCTCCTGGCTCATAGGTCCATGCTCAACCACTGAGCCATGCCAGCTGGGCTAAATTATTATTTTCATAAATTCACTTGAAGAATTGTATAACTGAGACAGGCTACTAAGCCAGGACAGGTGGAATAGGGAAACTGAGGCAGATAATTAAATGACCAAGCAATTCACAGCCATCTGGTAAATTGCAAAATCCTATTTTCCCTAACCAAGGACACTTAAGAGAAAATGGTTTTCTCTTCTTTTCCCCAACTAGAAGGTAAATAGCTTAAATCACCCTATTCAGGGAGGTAGATCACAGAACTCCAGTTAGTGCCATTTGTGCCAACCACACCAAAGGAGAAATGAAGTCAGGGGAACAAAGCTCATAAAGCTGATGAACATTCTATTGAGACCCTCCTCTAAGACGTCCAATAAACTCTCAGCTTTTAAAACCCTCTAGAGGACCAACCCAGGACCCATGCCTTCCCTCCCCCCTCTTCCTCATCCCCCCCCCCCCCCCCCCCAGCACTGCAAGGCGCGTGACCTTTGCTTTCCCTCGCCTGTGCTCCAAGGGCCCTTCTTTGTTTTTGCAACTTGTTTCCTGATCCTATGCAGCCCCGCTGGCTCGCTTCTTCTACCTCTGTAACTTTCTAAATAAACTTTCTCTTATAACTTGAGTTTTTGCCTCTACAGTCTTTCTTTGCCAAACTCAAGAACCAAGGTCCAATTTTGCCTCCAACACTGCCGGGAACATAGCTATCGGTGACAGTGTAATTTTCACCCCACTGCTGATCCTGTGCCAAATAGTTCCATTGTTTTTCTAATTATTTTAACTCAACCTCTGAAATCCAGGTGACCAGGATATTTAAGAACTAACCTCATGCCATCTTTCCTACCTCCCAAACTGGGGCTATGTTAAAATTTCATAGAGAGGACTCACAGGTCTTTAACCCAAGCAGGCCGAAATGGTCAATGTCATATTCTGATGACAGATGTCTCTGCTGCTTCTGTTCTAAGTTCACTAGGGGCTTCAGGCTCTGTCCAGCCTTGGAGCCCAGGGGTCTCAGGGCTGGCCCCAAAGCTATATCATGTCATCATTCTCCTCTGGTCTTATCTCCCTGGGGCATTTTAAGCAACTTTATCCTCCCTGATGTCAGCAACTTTGGTGTGCATCCCTCCAAGTACTTCTCTTTATCTCTTGTCTCCTCCCTCGGTGACAACCCCAAACATTTTTCCTCTCTCTGGGCCTTTATAAACACAATGTTGATCTGTCTTTCTTGGGAGCCGAAGAGTTTTTCCTTCCTAACTAACCCTTATACATATTTTAATTTACTTGTTGACAGTTTTACACAGTTGTTTGTTTCTTCTTGTAATGAAAGATGGTCAGCATTCTTGTGCGTTCCCATCAATTCCAAAAATGTGCTTTTTAAAATTTCAGTGTGATCCTTTAAAAAAAAAAAAAATTATGCAGCAGACAGCAATAGAAAGCAAGATTCTCAATGTTAAGTCCTAGGGGTGATAAATGGACACTTTCAAACCTTGCCATTCCAGCTCAGTATCCAGGCAGGTGCTGACTCTTCTCCTCCGAGCAGCACTGGGCTCTATATTGGCTTCCTTTCAGCTGCTTTAACCACTCTACCACATTAACCTTTCTTCATTTACTGTGAATCCCTCACTCCTTACATCCTATTCTCTCCAATGTTCCTTCAGTTGCCTCAGACAGAAGTATTTTGTTTGTTTGTTTTTAGGTAAAATGAATTACAAGTATAGTGTTGGTTACCAGCTTTTCATTTTAAGGTAATTCCTTCACTCCATCTTCTCTCTGCCTCTGTTCATAATATTTTATTCTTAAATGTTGTCAGAAAGAAGGAAGGTCAAGAAAAATCATCTTGAGAGTGTGAACTATGGGTCTAGCATTACAGAAAGTTGGCCCTGGTGAGGCAGCTCTTTCCCAGTCTTGTTTCGGTATTTTGAATGACATGTTTTTTATTCCTGTTCTGCAGTCTCCATGTCCATATGGTAGTAATTGCTGCTTTAATTATGAAAGAAAAAGGCCCCAAAGGAATAGCAATTGAGTAATGCAAAAAAAAAAAAAGGCTTTTTTTTTTATGAAAGAAAGAAGGTAGGTGATTTGAAAATGAATCTATAGACAGAAAACAAACTCTGTTCCATATGAATTGGAAACTTCGCCTTCCTGGAGGTCATAGGAAGGATCATTAAAGAATCCTTTTCACAACCCCTCCCATGTTTCATCAGACTTAAGGTGAGCTACTGTCATAAGCCTTGGGCAGAAAATCATAATGACACCCTATTACAGTTTGGGGTAAACAAAGGGAGATGACAGCCCCAAAGGTAACTGGCTTAGGACAGAAGGACCTTCTATTTATATAGTTTCAAACAGGGTTAAATACAGTTCTTTAGTCATCACTATAAGCATTTATTGACATGTATGTAGCCACCATTATCAACAAGATCAACATTTTGTGGGGTTCTGTATTAGGTAATGAAAGGAATTAAAATTCAAAAACAAGTTAGCCCTTCTATTTGAATTGGGTGAGAATAAAGATACTGTTATATAAAATTAATAAAAGAGACAATAATATCTAGCTAGTTATATAGAGACTGATATGTCAAGGTGTCAGTGACAGAGCCTGTAAATGAATTATTCATGCAATTCATTAAACAAGTATTCCAGGTAAGACAGAATTACCTTATTCCATTCAAGGCTTAGTCACTTACAAAATGTTACAACATAACTGAATATAGTCATACATTTAAAAGTTTATTTAGCATTCTTTAGCACCCACCGCCCCCCCCCCTTTTTTTTTCAGGGATTGAATCTACTTTAGGTTCTAACATCAGTGCTTAGTTCTAACATCATTATTGTTGTATAAAGTTTCTGGCTCACAGAACACTCTGACGAGGCAACCTTAAAAGATAAAGGAAGGTTTTAATGTAATGACAAGGATAGAGTTTTACAGACCAGAGGGAGGGATAAGTGGTAGAAGTGGATCAGCAGCATGGAGTGGGGGGTGGAGGGGGATTGATGGCAAAGAGAGATTGCAAAAAACAGGTGTGCCTAGTAAGCGATTCATCTTTACCTGTATTCAATTCCTGCATTAGAATATCATTTGGGGTCCCCCAAAGGTACATCTGAAAGTACATGGTCTTTGGAGTTAAATCCTGATTGATACCTGCTACATACATAATTTTGGGCAAGCCACTTAAAATTTTGAGACTCAGTTTTTCTCATCTGTAACATGATTATAATATGAGAGAAAATGAGAATCTACCTTTCAGGGCTGATGAGAGGATAATAAGAATGTATGTAAAGTCCTTGGAACCTAACTATCGCCCCATAAGTGATAGACATTACTACTGAAATTTCCTTTATTAAACTTTTAGCCTTGCCTTTGATATAAGTGAATTACCAACTTTGTTAGACAATATCTTCTTGATCTTTAATATTCAGCACAAAATAGCTGTGACTTTGAAAAATGCCCTTAACCTTTATATGATTCAATTTCTTCCCATGTGAAATAACAGAGATAATATCTTGAGTAATGCCAGAGCTCTGAAGGACATGGTGCTAATAGCATGCTATCCATTTTGTTCTTAATCATAATTATAGCCAAGTACAAGCATATGAATCAGTGTTTCCTAATGTAGCAAAGCACAGCAGCAGTGTGGACTCCAGGGCCAGGTGAACTGTTACTACTCATGGATTCCTCTACATCACATGGCTGAGTGATCCTGGCCAAGTCACTGAGCTCTTTTGTGCCTCAGTTTCTTTGTTTTCTGGACTTTCTTAGCACAATGTAATTTTCTAATGATTTATTGAGAAAATCTTTAAATTTCTATTACATCATCTATTCTGGTGTTGCTCTACTTAGCAAATGTAATAAATAGTTTTCGTAAAGATATTAAAGTTTTAACACAAGCTGGCTAAATACCAACATTTCATTCTCTCACCCCAATCAAACAAAAACATTTCTAATGTGCCATTTCTCTTTAAGTTAGATACCTATAAAATTATTATAACAAATGTTCATGAGAAATTTGAGTTATTCTCACAAAAATTAAATGTTATTAAAATTATTAATACAGAGAAGAGCAATGAAGGTAATGCATCCATTAATCAACACATTCTCAAAGTTTACTTGGTGGGTTTACTTTTTATAAGTGACCCTGAAGGTTCACGACATATAATACCTGTTCAAACATTTTGTATTCATGAAAGCTTTGGTTAGAACAATTCTCTCTTCCAATATTAAGGGTCTACTATAGTGAACTGGAAAAATATTGTTCAATCATATTCTTAACTTAATAATGAGATAGGAATTTGAATTACATGGCCACTGGCATCTTTTCTAATGCTGAGATCCTAAGATTTTTATGTGTTCCTTGAGAAGTTTATTGGCTATTAAAAATGTCAGCATTTGAAATGACCTCTAGTGGTGTAGCTAGTAAACAGGTCAAAAAGAATGTCTCAGGATGCTGAATTGTAAATACTATAAAATATTTTTAGTAATTTTAAAGATATGTAAATTTTAGTGGATGTTTCCTCATTATTCCTCTTCCTAGGGGTGAGTTCACCCTGGAACTTGAGATCCAGCAGCTGGCTTATATGGATAGAAACAGAATCCTAGTCAAGGGAAATGAAATGCTCAGCCCAAAGAGAGCATTGTAAGGTATGCAAGGAGGTCACCCTATTATCAGCCAAATCTATTGCCTCTTATATTCATGCTACTTGATCTTTATGACAAAATTTCTAGGCTGGTTCTACTATGAAATTTTGTTTTCTTTTTGCCATCTCTTAAACGTTTATCATTTTATTCCACTTATAGTGTAGTAAAAAAGTAAAATAAAAAATTAATAGTGAAGATGCAGCCCCAATTAAGAGCAGCTACTGGTATTTACAGATTGGAGAAGATCTTCACATGTGTTATTATCATGTAGATAAGTACCAAATTATCAGGAGCATATAGAGAAAAGTTAATACATGTATTATATGCAAAATTAACTTTAGCATCTTTTTAAATTATGCTCATATCACTCTTTAGTGAAAGAGAGAGAAAGAAATAAAAGCTGGTGACATAATTAGTATTTTCCTTTATAATAAATGTGTTGTTTTTTTTTTCAACAAAATGAATCAGAGCTCCAAGTAAGTGAGAATTTCCAAAAAATAATTTTATATATTTTTATGTCATGATTATTGAATAATAATAGCTAATTAAAATAAACCTGGCTGTTTGTTTCTGACAAATATAGGTTCATGGTGAGGGCATTAATAACTATGAAATAAATATCTTAAAGTTATGATTATTGTTATAACATCAACTAGGTTTCAGAAAAACTAATTCAGAATTCCTTCAAAATCTAGCTAAATCTAACACATAATAGGAATATATATATATACTGAATTTTTCCCCTAACAACAACAACAAAAATCTTCCCTTGTTTTATGGAAACTACTCCCAACCTTCTCAATAAAACCAGATTCTTCACGTTGTCAATAAAAAGACTATCTCACATGGGGCCACGCAGCTTCAACTCTCTTTTCCTTAGAGCTTTGAGTGTTTCCTTCCCTTCAGGAGATGTGTTTGCATTAGCTCTTTGCAGTCATCCCATGAGGACTACATTAGACCTCGTGCTTTCATAGTTTTCAATATACCCTTCCCTATTATAACCAATGGAATGCGTCATATAAGACTGGGTTCTTACAAAGGACCCATGGGAACAAAGGAATACAACAGGCCATGAAATACCACCTGGTCTTCAGGGTGACCTGTCCCGACTGCACCATGGCCGCTCCTCTGTTCTGATGTAGCTGCTACCATCTTGGAGCCTATCACTTAGGAGACTTTCTAGACATTCATGTTGCTCAACCCAACTAAGCCCGATAACCAGAAAATAATTTCTTCCTCTACTCTGAGAGCCTCTCTCTGGCTTTATTTTCTTTTTAAAAGAACTACCTCAGCCCGGCTGGTGTGGCACAGTGGTTGAGCATCAACCGATGAACCTGGAGGTCATGGTTCCATTCCAGGTCAGGGCATGTGCCCAGGTTGCAGGCTCAGTCTCCAATAGGGGGCATGCAGGAGGCAGCTGATCAATAATTCTCATCATTGATATTTCTATCTCTCTATCCCTCTCCCTTTCTCTCTCTGAAATAAATAAAAACATTTTAAATAAATAAAGAAAGAAAAACCTACCTCATTCCAGGATAATAAAAAAAAAAAAATAGTCAAGCTCTTCATTGGAAAGACCAAGACCAAAGACCAGGACAGAATAGTAACCACCTCAGTTCACCTCAATGGGTCAAAGTTCACATAGGAGGTAAGCATAGGAGCAATAGGAATCATGTATTTTTTATTCATCTATACCAGTAAACTGCCTTGCTTTGACTGACTGGAGCAACTGATCTATAACAATGGGAAAAAACAACCTAACTACCTGAGTAGAAATCATGAGACAGAACTTTGTAGTAAAGTACAAATAACAACTAAATGGAAAATCTCATTGTGTATTCTAGGCCTGACTCAAATGCTTATATATATATATATATATATATATATATATATATATATATATATGACTTTACTTAATGGTGTTAGTGTCCTCAAATGTCCAATCCCCGAAGTCTTTTTCATATCTATGAGTTAAAGTCTATTTCTTTAAAGTGAAAATTTCCTAAACAGTTAAACAAGTCTTACTTGACGGGTATTCATTATATCTATAAATGGGGAGTAAATGCTGAATTGAAATTAGGAGAGAACTCATGAAATGTAGTTGTGGGAAACTTACTGAATTGTGAAAAGTGGAAATTTCCCCACAGAATCTATTTTATTAGAATTAGGAGTTTTACATCTGATCATATTATTAAACCCAAGTATAAATCCAAGTGGAGATAATCCTTTCAATGTAAAGACTTTTAATAAGATATGTAATACAAAATCATAGCTCTGTACCCCAGATCGGTTAAATTCTGTCCCAATTGACTAACTGCTTTGTTTTGATAAAATTCTTAGTTAGCATGATCTGTATCAGATATTACCGTAACGTTCAATATTTAAATCCAAGTACCTATCTCTTTAGGACTAGATCTAAGAAAATGTTGCTTTATTGAACACTTACTGAATGATATTAATGTATTGACAGAGGGATACTGAATTTCCTAAGCTTCATTTTTCTTATCTGTAAAATTAAAATAATTATACTCAGTAAGTCACTGCTCCATAATTTGTGTCTTGTTTTTTGTTTTTTTCTCAGAAAGGTCAGGAAGAAACTTCTGATGTCACATGGGTTTTTTTCATTTTCTTGTCCATTTTAGCTTAATTTGGGACCATGTAAATCAGAAAGGGAACATTTAAGACATTTAGGTAGCAGGGAGTGATTGGTTTTATCATCAAAAGGCCCTCAATTGGGTGCCAGCAGATCCCTTGAAATGCATCCTTCTGCTTCTAATATTGCTGACCATAACATTTAGAACTTTGGTGAGAAAGTGAAAACTAGTTTTAGGTAATATATCTTTTCATTAGAGAGAAATAGGGCTCAAGAACAGCAGGCCCTTTTCCACCTCAGTGAAATCTTTCTTCTGTTTGTGTCCTTCTCTGCAGCCAGTTAACAACATTTATTGATCCCCTGTGGTGGGTAGAGATGTTTATTGCCTCTGGTAGAGCCTGTGCTCACTTGTTCATTCCTAGCCTTCCCCTCTCTCTCTCAAGATGTCACAGTAGCCCTCTTCACAAGAGATTGTCTGCCATTATATAGTTTCTTTTTTGTTGTTGTTTTAATGGGAAATGTCATGGGGCCTGAGGAGGAAAGTAGCTACCAGAAGAAATATTTTGAGAACCACTGTTTAACCAGTTGGAAAGTTGTGCAACTGCAAAGCTGCATGGAAATGCTTATAAATTCAGTTTTTTATGCATCATTCCTTTATTTTTTGCTTTATGAATAAAATATTGGTATGACATGATGGTAATCCTATATAATAAAAAGGTAATATGCAAATTGACTGAATGGCGAAACGACTGGTCGCAATGATGTGCACTGACCATCAGGGGGCAGACGCTCAATGTAGGAGCTGCCCCCTGGTGGTCAATGTGCTCCCACAGGGGGAGCGCAGCTCAGCCACAATCTGGGCTGACTGCTGGCAAGCGCAGCAGCCCACCTCCGCAGCAGTGCTAAGGATATCCAATTGTGACTTAGGCCCGCTCCCCACTCTGCCATCAGTTGAACATCCTCTGAGAGCTCCCAGACTGCGAAAGGGCACAGGCTGGGCTGAGGGACAGCCCCCCTCCACCAGTGCACAAATGTCGTGCAATGGGCCTCTAGTATCTTTATATTGTGTTATTATTTATACTTGACTAGCCACAAAAATCATGGAGTTCATTTCCAAATCAATGTAACACCAAATCCATAAAATTTAGTGTAGATTATCATAAAAATAACAACTCCTTAGATTCTCAGTTTATATGGCATTTCAACATCCAATCTGATTTAAGTTTCATTTGATGGCTAGGGAAAATGAGAGAGAGGGAGAAGTGATTTGCCAAGGGTTGCTCAGCTGGTAAGTGGTAGAGTCCACCTGACCCCATGCCAGGTCTCTTTCCACCAAAAAAGGATATCTCTCCATTTGCTGCTGATTCTTGGAGGTACTTTAGATTCTCCTTATTTCTCTAATTCCCCTTGCAAATTGGCAATGGTAGAGAAAAGTAAAGCAAATAAAACTATATTAGTGCAATATGATTCCAGTGTTAGGGAAGTTCCTGTGCATATGCAGATTTTATGACCTTGTGACCTGTTTTGTTGTAGACTTATTGAATGAAAATACCGCCTTGTGTTTGAGTTTTCCTTAAAAGTTCTTCGTTGAAATAGCCGAAGTAAGTTCAGTTTAGGAAAGCAAGCTTACAGCAAGCTTCAAAGAATCCACACATGTAATTTATCAAGTAAAAATTACAATGGGTTCTTTGAGTAAAATATATGTTTTTGTAAACAGACTGTATAAGTAGTTATTTAGAACTTATCAGCATGTATAAATGAAACATAAGATCGGCATCACCTATATTTAGTGTGTTATTGAGATAAAATATTTATTGTTCATCCTTGTTCTAGGGATAAGGAGAAACATGGTTATAAAATTTGTACAAACAACTTGGACCAACAGAACACAGAAAATTGGCATGTGGATTAAAATATCCAACACAATCTATAACAAATAATTATAAATGTACTTACTCACCCATCCTCCATCCCATAAAGAGATGCTGTAAAACTAATGTATGCCAAATTTTTGGCACCTAAAAAACAAAGCTCTTAATTAGAATAGACTTTTTGACCTAGTGATTTTTTTTTTCTAGAAATTTATTCTAAGAGAAGACTTTCAAAAAAGAAATCTACAGAAAAACACATTTTGAATACTATAATAGTGTAATTTTACTAGAAAAACTGGTAACAAAATTTGAGCCCAACTATAGAAGAATGAATAAATAACCTATATCATATTAATTCAAAATATTATTATGCAGGCATTTAAAATAACAAATATAGTAATGATTTTAGTTATATATTTTGCAGTTTACAAAGTTTTTTCTCCAAAATCTTATTTTAATGATACAAGGCAAATGCTTATAAAATAATCAAATGATATCATAAATATATATGTGTAGGAACTATGACTATAACCATATAAAACTCTACACATGGATAAAGCTTGGAATACATATCTATCCTATATAATAAAGAGGTAATATGCAAATTGACCATTATTCCAACACACAAGATGGCCGCCCCCATGTGGTCAAAGATGGCCAACCCCATGTGGACACAAGATGGTTGCCACAAGCTGGCCGGCAGGGGAGGGCAGTTGGGGGTGATCAGGCTTGCAGGGGAGGGCGGTTAGGAGTGACCAGGCTGGCAGGGGAGGGCAGTTGGGAGGGACAAGGCCAGCAGGGGAGGACAGTTAGGGGCTACCAGGCCAGAGGGGAGCAGTTAGGCATTGATCAGGCTGGCAGGGGAGTGGTTAGGGAGTGATCAGGCTGGCAGGCAGAAGTGGCTAGGGGCGATCAGGCAGGCAGGCAGGTGAGCGGTTTGGAGTCAGCAGTCCTGGATTGTGAGAGGGATGTCCGACTGCCCATTTGAGATTGGGCCTAAATGGGCATTTGGACATCCCTCGAGGGGTCCCAGATTGGAGAGGGTGCAGGCTGGGCTAAGGGACACACCCCTCCATGCATGAATTTCATGCACCAGGCCTCTAGTATGTATATATGTATGTAGATAGATACACACAAACACTGTACTGGTGAAAAGGATATAGATATCACTTTCTTTAATATTAAGATACTTAATTTTAGGCAGAAACTTGTCCTTAATACTGTTACTGTTAAAATTTAAACAGGTACATAGAGTGATTATTCCCCTTGAATAGATTAAACTAAAAAAAATTTTTTTCATGATAAAATGAATCCATAAAACAGGTATCTTACTATTATTTCTATATGAATGCATAAATTGAGTTTTTCAATTGTTTTTTAATCAACCAAAAGGAAGGTTAATAAATTATATTAGCTCATTCCATATAAATAAAATATAAGTGTATTCAAACTTTATTTAGCTTCCAAAAATAATTGAAATTCTAGCTGAAGCCCAACTAAAGTGTAGGAATAATGCAAATAGAAATTTGTTTAGTTACAGTCCGAATGAAGATAGAACATAAGTAAAAGTACTATTTAGTGTTTTCCTTAAGATAATTTATTGGAAATTTTTATTTTGAAAATGCCACACTTTCATAGTTTTGAGCCTCTAGCTCAATAATATTTGAAGAACATAATGAGTTCTCAATTTCATTTGTGTTGACTTTTTGTTTAAAGAGTAAAACCCATTCTCTTGAAGTAGAACCCTACTCAGCTCATGAACCTTTTTCTCCAAATGAGCATGTTAAGAAAATTTATTTCAATTTAAAAATAAGCACATGACTATGACTTAATTAATAAAAAGTTAAATGCTCAAGTTATAGATTAAGTCTGTTTCTTCAGTTCCTCAAATGCTATTTCAGAAAACAAACAAATAATACATTAGTAGGTGGATGAATTTTAGGCTGAATCCAAATAATCTTCACTGGCCTCCAGAGTTTTGTGCTCAACACTTTTGTTCCCAAGAAATATACACACTGAGGACTGGAGTCTGCCATTTAATTAACAGGATGATGTTTGAATATTCTTATAATTCTGAGTTCTCTACCAGTTGGCTCCCAATTAGGACAGAAAGGTATACAGAACACAAATGGAGGTGCAAGTAAGGCCTAAGTAACATCAGTAATGCAATCTCTCAGCCAGGCACCCTGCTTACCCCCAAAGACATTAGTATTGCCATTACCGAAAAGATCTCCCTAAAAGATGTACTAAGGCTACGTCATTGTTTAGAAGACAATAGCTTTTCTTGGTCATGTATATACTGTCTGTTTACTTTCCCCCTTTCAGAAATAAGTAGTGACCCCAAACTATGATTATGTATTCATGAATATATACCATGCTATTTATATTTGTACCATATCCATTCTCTCTATATTTTTACATACAGGTATACACCTGTTATTTTGCTTATCTCCCTTTTTTATATTCTAAAAATCAATAAAACCAACTACTCTATAGTTTCCTTATGTTATAATACTATAGCATCTCAAATGTTTTATGTGTCCTCGGGAATATTTTTAATGCAGATGGTGAGAGTTGCAAAGATTATAAGCATGGTGAATTAGCTTTTTCAAGAAATGTATTTTTAAGAAAGAGGGAGAAATGGGCAATATCTGTAATACTCTCAGCAATGAAGTTAAATTAAAAAAAAATGATTCCCAAACATCGTCTTGAACTAGAATTGGTAGTCTTTCTTTTCCTTCCTTCCTTCCTTCTTTCCTTCCTTCCTTCCTTCCTTCCTTCCTTCCTTCCTTCCTTCCTTCCTTCCTTTTTCCCTTTCTTTTTCTTTCTTTCTTTCTTTCTTTCTTTCTTTCTTTCTTTCTTTCTTTCTTTCTTTCTTTCTTTCTTTTTTCTTGCTACTGTTATGAATCGTAATGCAAATATCTGTGTTTTCCGATGGTCTTAGGCTCTACAGCAGTGGTTCTCAACCTGTGGGTCGCAACCCACAGGTTGAGAACCACTAGCAGGGTCGCCAAAGACCATCAGAAAACACAGATATTTGCATTACAATTCATAACAGTAGCAAAATTACAGTTATGAAGTAGCAACGAAAATAATTTTATGGTTGGGGGTCACCATAACATAAGGAACTGTATTAAAGGGTTGCGGCATTAGAAAGGTTGAGAACCACTGACTTAGAGATAAAATTATTAACATTGTAATGTATATTTTACAGATTTTTCTACACTATTAAACACTTATTACAAAATTCAGATAACATTGCACACACTATTTTCTAATATGCTTTACTCAGTAAATGTACAATGAAGAGTCTTAAATGTCCTAACATGGTGCTGTAAATGTCAATCATTATTATACCATGGCATATAGATATATCTTAAGATATATCAGGGGCATTGGAAGTTTTGGAAGACTTTTCCCTCAAGGATTCACTTGATGGAAAAGAGGAGCACCCTTGTTCCTATGTGTCCCAGGCTTCCCGAAGGAGCTCTTACCGAAGGACTCTGGGTGAACGCAGTGAGGCTGTGATCACCAGTCTCGGGGGCCAGGTGCTGAGAGCCCTTTGTGCAGATTACCTGCCTATGATGTTCTGTGGTGCTGTGAAGGGCCGCAATTATACTGTAAGACTATATTTTTACAAAACTTAAATATCTCCAGTGATCCTGACTGTACATTTTTTGTTTTTAATCCTCACCTGAGGATATTTTTCCATTGATTTTTAGAGAGAGTGGAAGAGAGAGGGAAAGACAGAGAGAAAGTGAGAGAAAAACTTCACTTGGTTGCCTCCTGCAGTAGCTCTGACCAGGGCAAGGGGTGGGGAGGAGCCTGCAACCGAGGTACATGCCCTTGACTGGAATCGAACCCAGGACTTTTTGGTCCACAGACCAATGCTCTATCCACTGAGCCAAACCGACGAGGGCCTGACTGTACATTTTTATGTCACTTTAAATTCCCAGAAATCCCTTTCTCTGCATTCAGAAGGGATAATCTTCAGGTTCCCCTCTCCACCTTATTTATACTCCCGAGTATTTCTTTTTCTAAACCACTTGGAGGTATTTAGGAAAGCTTTCAGGAAAGTCAGGACAGTGGTTCTTCACATCTTAGAGTAGGAAAGGCATTAATAGATCTTTATGCAAACAAAAAATATAATCACCATCCAGTAAAAAGCAAAGTTATCTTTTAAGATACAGTAAATTATGACTGTGCAGGAAATGTTCAGTTTCATGATTTTAACTATATAAAGATTGAGAAGTCACATATCTTTAAGCATCCATACAAAGTGGCTGGAATGCTAAAAGCTTGCACATTTCAGATTACTCTAAATTTTTCCCTGAAGACCTTCAATGTTTGAACAGTATTTGCTTTCCATGGCTTATAGATATTATCATGGGAGTTGTTTCTAAGGCCTAAGAAAAGGAATCAAACTGAAGGGAGCGGCAGGGAAAAATGTGTTAGAAAAACACCTTTTCTCATTGGATTACAAACCAGAAACAGTTCTGTCCTACTCATCCGGGAACCCAGTTCCACCCTAAGTGGAAAGATTCAAAGGATTTCAGGCCCAACTGCCTTGAATATCTGTGTGAAGGTAAACACTCCCACTAGGACAATCTAGAAGATACTATCATTGGACAAGATAGCAAGAACCAAATAGGAAACCAAGACATTGATCTCCACCGGATCACTAATGGTAACCCCTGCTTTCACGTGCTTTCTTCTTAATTCGTTTAACCTTCAATGCAAGTGTTTTTGGTGTGTTGTTGTTGTTGTTGTTTTAATACATGTTCCTGAAATGAGGCTCTTAAAATCCAACAGAAGAATTGAAGAGACCGAGACAAAGAAAGGGAGGAGGCCTGTGCTCTTGTTTTCTGCGGTGGAGTTACACTCAGGAGACACTAGCTGCAGTGTTTGAAAAACAAAACACCTTAACGGGCCAGAATAATAATTTGAAGAAAGTGCCCAAAACTGTATTTTCATTTCTATCATTTCTGACTTGAGAGATAACTGAAAACATAGTGCAATAGTGTCTAATTAAAACACACACACACACACAACAACAAGCAAAAAAAAAACAACAAAAAACAGACTGTGGTTGTTTTTTCATCCTTTCTGCATTCAGGAATAACATGGATTTGGGAATGAGAGGAAGCAGCCTTTCCACTTGGCTGTATGTTATGTATGTCATCGCAGATGAACTCTTTCTTATTTTACTTGTTCTGTAGTTAAATGTGATGCCACTAGAACAAGTGGGTTGTCGTGAGGGTCAAAATGCATGTTCTAAGCCAAAGGAGCAATGAATTGAACACCAAATAGCTAAAGGCCCTTCACCTCCTTTTATGAGGGTTGATGGGTTATTTAGCATACTGCTAGTGTTCGGGGTTTTTTTCCTTCACAACTTGACATGGAAAATTGAGATTAAAGTATGCATATTTATTCTTTTTATCCACTATTTATTTTGATGTATTACTAACTTAGTCAATGGCCCAAATGCCAGTACAAACCTCTTTTTAATAAAAATTTCTGAAACAAACCATTTCTCTCTGCAAGAGTTCCAAATTTGTGAATTTATTTCTAAGGCTAGGTTTGGGGAGGATGAGGAGGCAGATTTCATGAAGGAATTTTGGATGGTGCACTTTGCAGATGGGAATGTTAAAAGCAGAAGCAAGTTATGATCAAAGAATGGTATTCTCTGAAAAGACTGCAAAACTATGGAAAAAGGAGATTGAATGCAGAAATTGAGAATTTGCTATGAATCAGACTGCTGGCTTGCAGATGCAATTCCAAGGTTACTCTTATAACTGGGAATGCCACTGGAAAAGGGGAGAGCAGACACGTGTACCATGCAGGCAGCAGGCAGACTCTGCCTCCAGCTTTCCAATAACGTTGCAAGAAAGAACCTGGCATTTTATTAACATCCTCAGACCCAGAGGACTGAAAATTATGACTCCTCTACTGTACTCCAAATACAGTTTAAAAAATGCCTTCTCTGCTACATTTAAGGGTAGGAGATTGCCTCGCTTCCTTATGGACATTCCTAAGGATCTGGTAATTTGAACAGATTGAAATAAAATAATGCATTGAGTGTAAGTTGGAAAACAGGTATTCTGCCATAGAGAAAGACCTCTGAATTCACTTCTTCTACTTGATGTTAAAGAGCTATTGGCACATATTAACAAAATTGGTGTGGGTTTTTTTTGTTGTTGTTGTTGTTTGTTTGTTTGTTTGTTGTATCTTAAAATGACTTTATTGTTTTTTGAAAGAACAAAGTATGTCTTTTTTTTCTAAAAATGTCTGCATTCTATAAAGGTTAACATGCAGTAAATAATCTCAAGTGGATTTCTTGGTACTTGCATTCTTGCCTTTCCTCCCCCCACTATTTAAAAATCAATTTTCTCTGTCTGAGAAAATTATACTTTAACATATTTACTCTGAATATAGGACTCTAGGCCATGCTGACCTTGATTGTAATTCGAGCTCTACCGTTTTGTGGTAACAGTGTGCAGGCTGATTTTTCTCATCTATGAAATGGCAATAATTTCAGCAACCTGGTGTGGTTACTGTGAGGATTAACTGAGGTAACATCCAGGATGCTCCAGCCCTGTGTGTCTTATGAGACAGGTGTTCACATTGTGAGTCCCTTTCCTGTTCCCCACTGGTCTCCCTTCTCTTGCCCGCTCCCACCCCCACCAGAAACAACCTAATGTCTGAATAATGCATACATAATTGCAGGAACATTAGCCTGGATGCCCAGAAGCATTTGTTACTGAGTTAACTTAGCAGTGAATTTGGCATTCCATCCCCAAGCTTTCCCTTTCATTAATCCCTGTGGGGAAGCCCCTCAAACCCAGGAGTGCTGGGGACACCAGGCGAACTGTGAAACAGCCAAACCTGTGAACTGTTTCTACCAGAGTTTCGGCTGGTCTGGCTCTGCCTCAGAGAGCAGATGGAACGCACGTTGCTCACTGACTGACTGGCCATGTGCTTGCTGCCATCTAGATCCGCCACAAGGAGGACAGCAGTGCAGTAAAATCTTGAACTCTATTTATAGCCCACTTGAAACAAACACTGTTGTGAAGCCTGAGTCCTCTTGAAAACACAGAAAGTAACTCAGTAGTCCCAGTACTAACTAGGACAATGGAAGGCAGGAAAGTATAGTAAGTCCTTTTTTTTCCGGCACTCCAATTTACGAAGTACTATCTCATACGTTGTTCTATTCACCCTCACACCAACCCACGATGTAGACAGAGCAGACACTAGTAACGAATCCCCATTTTGTAGATTATAAAATTAATACACATGGGAGTAGATAAATTGCTCAAATCACAGGGCTAGTGAATAGTGGAGGAGGAGAGAGGAAAGGGACTGAAGAGTTAGAATAATTTCCTGTTAAAGCTGTGGATCTAAATATAGGTAAATAATTATATACCTATAAGTAAAAACATATACAGCTAACATAAATAATGTTTTGCAATATACTTGCAAGCTTAAAAATTGTTACTTTTCCGCTTTTGATAGGAAAACCAAAATATGGAAAGTAAGACCCTAGAGAGACTCTACAGGGAAACATTTATATGCATGTTTGTATCTGTCTGTAACATATACATGCTGAATGATTATATTTTAGACAAGAAATGCCTTCTTGAAACCTCTCCAAATTAAATGTGTAGAAGTCAAGATTAATCTTGAAAAAATGCGAGGAATTTTTATGAGAAATTGTAATTGATTCTGACAGTCATCTATGAAATAAAAACATCTTTGCTATCATTTTAATATGGGGGGTGGTATTTGCATAATTCTAGTATGTACACAAAAAGCAAGACTTCAATAATATGAATTAGTTTATAGACCAGAAATGATTTTGCTCTTAAAAGAATTATTTTATATTGATTTTGGCAAATACTCAATTTTCTAAGACCTTTCTTTATGCCTTGTTACCTGGAAAGGGCTTGCAAATGTTTTAGCTTAAGAAGGATGTCTGGGCAATTAGAATGGCTTGTTGAAGTGTGTGTGTGTGTGTGTGTGTGTGTGTGTGTGTGTGTGTGTGTGTGAAAGAGGGGGAGGTGATAAAGAGATTGGCTCAGTGCCATCAAATTTACTGCTCCTCTGATAATTGTCACAGCTCTGATTTATGGAGTTTAGAATGTCTTGAAAGGCAAGGTGTCTGGAGTTTAGGGTCTTCCCTTGATGATCCCTCCTCTTCCTCTTCCTCGTACACCCCTTTTGCCTGTGTTCACCTTGTGGTGACCTTGCAGGACTCAGCATTTTTACCTGAGCTCAGTAGCTGGGGAGAGGGCCGTGGTTTCCATTCCTGGGTGATGGAGTCATGGGAGAAACTGCAGCGAACCAACAGAGGGTAGGACCCGAGCCTGCTGGGCTCAAATGTGCTTTAAGCCGCTCAGGACAGAGCAGCTGCTCTGTCTCCCAGCCTGCAAGTGCAGCCTGCATTTGTCACTGACCACTGGAGTGTGTGTTTGTGCAAGGTGAGAGCTGGGTGCTTTTTCGTTAATTTGGAGACAAACTGCCAGGTATTGCTGTTGATTGTGTTTGATGGTTTGGGGATATGTATATCACCACAAATTCAGGTCCTAGACTGAGTGTGCTGTTATTTATGCCCTTGTTTTCTGACATGATCCATTCAGCTTTCCATACTGTCAAATCGTGGCAGCAGATTGGACATACGCTCCTCTTAAGCTGAAATGTGATCAGTTTGGTGCCATTTTCTTGGATTCTTTCATTAATTGCTGCTGCCAAATGATGTAGCTGTTCATCTGCAGGATCCTAGTGCTGACTTGGAAGCATATGGCAACTGCTTTAGATGTAAATCTGAATTGCTAGATTTTTGGAGTACTTGCTGTGGTATGTTGTTTGTTCACCCACATGTTAGTGTTTGAAACTTTGGAGAGAGTGGAATGCCTTAGGTTCTGTGTTTTTGCTTATCAAAATGAAAACTTCTGTTTGGCCATTGCTGTGTGTGTGTGTGTGTGTGTGTGTGTTTAAAAAGAAAACACACAACTGTTTGAAACCAAAAGAAAACCAAGTAATACTTTGCTATCTTTTGATGTACTTATAATTACTCTGTTATTAGCGTATTTGAATTGGAACTCCACATGTTGTGTGCACAAGGACAGTACAGCTGCAGTGTGCACCAGGTATGTGGGGACATAGGTGTGGACTCATGCTCAGCACAGCAGGATTCCAGAATGTGCTCAGGGTAACCTGGCAGGCCTTCCTCCTGCAACAGTTTTGTATATTACCTACTTAACCGAACCTGCACAAAATATAAGCAATACATTGTATTGTTGTATCTAAGTAAAAATATAGGAGATTTGTACTCATGAAACACATGCCTAGAAAAGAGGAACGTATTTGGTATAAATGGGTCAGAAAAAGGTTCCAAAAGCTATCAAATTTTAGATGGAGGGAAAAGATAATATGCTAATGTGAGGAATAATTATGATGGAATACCGAACAGTCCTTCAGCTGTTCAAATTTTAGATCTAAGGAAAGAACAATAGCCTATTTAAGAAAATTCAGAGTCAGCAGAAATGAAGCCAAGAGCAAAAACTCTTAATAAAACACATTGTCAACCTGCAGAAAGTACTTATCTGTCTCAATTAAGTTGAATTTTGTTTCCAAGATTGGTAGTGTTAGAATTTTTTTTTAAATGTCCATTTTAAAGTTGTACTTAAAAGTTGGTCTCCATTTGGGCAGCATTTGAAAACTAATCAGGTAAAATAAGTTATATTCAAATGCAGTGAACATTGAAATTGTTCAAAACACTTACCAACTAACATACAATATCTAAGTCGTTCGTCATACTTTGGAATGATGTCAGTTTACAAAGAAGCGTCTAATGTTCTAAACTAGAATGTCACCCTTTGCTACATACACTCAAACTGCTAATTCCTTGGACACCTTCTTCATGGTTCCTTGTTTTCAGACTCTGTTAGAACACTGGGGAATGGTGAGCAGGAAATACCCACCTCCAACCCTGTCACACTTCCTTTGCAAGTTAAGAACAGTAATAGTTTTTTGAAAAGATGTGTAACTTGAGAGGTGTACAAAGGATCGATGGTTGGCCTGTTTCTATTGGAACCTGCACTGCCTTGGATTGCTGCTGCCATGACCTAACATTGGCTGTGTCTTTCTGAGGGTGTGACATGACTTGATCACCATGACTGGAATGACGTAATGGAGGGCCTCTGAGCACTGTTTTATAAACACAAGAATATCCACGTCTCAATGATGATTGTGGTCCAAGGTGGTGTCCCTCTGCACCCATGATTACCTTCTGTGCAAAAAGACTAGAAACTTAATCATCTATTTGATGAACCATATCCATGTAAACAGCCAAGAAAAGCCTTGAATTGTGTCTGTGTTTATTCTTTAGATAACTAGCTTACTGCGACATGCAAAGAGGTTTAAAAAGGTTTAGAGATTATAGGTACTGACCTCGAAGCACATGCCAATCTGTTCAAACACATTTACTTCTATGCAATTAAACTTCCTAGTTAAAGAAAAAGATTAGCTTTTATTTATATAGTTGATAAGTATCTCTTTTTTAAAAGCATAAACTTCTTAACACAATGTGTTCTCTCTCCTTTTCTTCCTTCTTATTCTAGAATTTCAATTTACTAAGTTCCTAATTTACTGAACCTGCTTTCTTTAAACCTACACTCAATCTCTCCAGCCTGGGCAAGAAAACAATTGTGATTTGTCCCTTGGGACTGGGCAAAGACCCACATCCCTTGAAATCAAGAGATCACTGCCCCCTCTGTGAGCAGATAAGTGGGGTTGTTAGTGGGAAAGAATGGGGCAAATGGCTCCCAGGCAGGGGATGGTCTTGTCTATTTCACCTAGCATTTCTGCTCTTCATGCTTCTTACTATCTAGTTTCTAACTAGGCTTGGAAAACGTTATTAACAATTGTTTACACATACTGACATAGTTACACTTTCACAAAGACATTTGATAAATTGAGGTTAAATATGCTTATAGTATATGGGATTGGCATAAAGCATTATTAACAGTTTTTCTGTTTCTTTACCTTAGCAATAAGATGATTAAATTCTTTCTCTTCTTTTTTTTTCTTTTCTTTTTTTTTTTTTTCTTACTAACTCCTCCCAAAGTAGTGTAGATTCAGATGAAGTAATGGGCACTCACACAGCTTTTAACTATTACTTCCGGATTCCTTAAAGCAGGCCTGGGTTATTTGGGGCAGGGAACATGAAAGGCAAGGTGTGTGATATGACTCTTCCTCTGTAGGATGTCCCTCGGAGGCCAGTCACTGGGCTCTTTAGTGGGCCAATGGGCTGCAAGACCTTGGCAGCGGGAGTGGGAGCAAGCAGAAGACAGCAGGCGATTTTCCTTGGGAGACAGAGACTAAAAAGCATTTCTGTAAGGCTGCTCAAGCAGTCTGCCTCATTTGCCCAGAATCCAGTGTGTCTTCTAAGGAAATGGAATAGTGCTGCAAGATGGGACCAGATCATGACCACCTGTTGTCCTTGGCCACCACAGGAAGTACTAACCAAAGTAATTTATCTCACTTATTTTTACAACTAATACAATTCCTATATTTTTAAACCTTTAAATCATTTCTATTGGGCAGACTTCAAATTTGATTCCAGCGTCTACCCAGGCTTCCTCTAATAGCTACCCCCTACCACACACAGCAAATAATTTTTAAAAATACTAATATTGAATTAAATTCTTTACATTTTAATAGCCAAATGATTCTCATAAGTATGCAATTCAAATAGTCACTTTAAGACAATCTCATTGCAATTTCCAAATATTTCTAATGGCTAAGAAACCATCAATAGGAAGTTATTTTGAAGTTTTCTATAGCATACTAGATTTTATGGAATACTCAAGAATTCTACTCCAACTTATCAAAATCCATAAAAAGAGACTTTTGCGTGCTCTCTTCTGATGGAATATTTTAACAATCAGCCTGCTTTGACTATTTTGTTAATAAATTATAAAACTAACTGGAGGATGTCCCTTCTCCAACTTCTATTCTCTCATAGAATGAATTTCACTTGACTAAAGACTCTTATAAAAGCCCATTGACATGTTAATAGACATTACTTTGTACCTTTAGCAGTGTCTCCTTTTCTTTATATGTTTATGGAAGAACTATATTTTTAAATGGTAGGTTTTATTATTGTTCAGGTAGAGTGAGACCAACAGATCAAGAGATGATTTCCATTGAAAAAGGTTGTTACTCACAGTTCCCTGGAGGAGGGGCATGTCATGCCACAAAGGGATCACGTGGTCAGAGGGAAGGGGCAAATGTGGGTAAGAGCTTTTATTGTAGTTCCCTCAGGAAGGGACAGGCAGGGAAGGGTAGGCAGGTTTAGGAGTGGCCAGTGAGAATAATTAAAGCAGGCTCTAGGACCTTATGGGCCGTCTCCTGTTTTCTGGACACCTGGCCTCGAGGTGTGTAGAGCAGATGGCAAGTGGCCCAGAGTGTGAGAGCCAGATAAAGAATAGTTAGGGTATGAGGTGATCTGTTTATTTGTACATAAAAGGCATGCTCCTAGGTGAGTCTTTGCTATCTTTAGGAATTGGCTAGCCCTGGGAGGGCCAGCTTTGCCAGGGTCAGCAAGACCCGAGATGTCAAAGCATCATAAATGCAGAAAATAAAAAGGCATAAGTAATACAAATGAACACACCCAAACAGGAACAGACTACTTGGCATCATCTTGCCAAGTGTGGTGTTCACCTGGTTAGTCCACTATGGACCACAGTCTCTAGTCACCAAAGGTTCCCAGTGATCCAGGTCCCCCTCCTACTACACTACAGGAAGGTTTTTGTTTCCTTTTTTTTTTTTTTTGGTTTTTAAATTCAGTACTTTAACAACAACAGGGTTGGCCATCATCGAATCCTCTGCTGAATAACAAGGTACATGTTACTTGCCCCACACTGTCTGCCATTTGATTTAGAGACTGGCAATAAATGCTTGCATATTCGTGTTCATGTAAAACCCTCATTAGACTAGAATCATTAAAGGTATTTTCTCTTTGGACATTCACTATTCACCTTTGATTTGAATCATCAGGCATTAGTTAATAAATAATTGTTAAATGAACAAATAAATGATTAAATCAACCCTACTCATTGGCAGAATTTTCTTCACATCCCTTAAGAGCTTTGTATCCTGTTTCCAGTCTGATTTTCATATTAAAGATGTTCAGAAGAGTAAAATACGTTGATTATTTTGCTTAAACAAAAGCTGATCTATTATTTAAAAACAGCCATAAACAACCATGCCCTTACAAGCAAACATAAAATGTGGCAAAGAACATTCACAAATTAGGTAGCAGTTCAATTTCAGCCTAACTGGCAAAACTGTCATTCATAATGTCCCTATTCCTGGAGTCAGCAGCAATGTACAGAGGGGTCAAAAAACCTTTATAGTCAAATAGAATAATAAACTTATAAAATTAGAATATATGAGCATGTGTTGAAAATAACCCCTTATTCAAGGCAGAAGAAGCCTCAGAAATATGGTGTTTTCCCCTTTCTCCTTTTCATTTTTAAACATTTAGGAAAGGAGAAAGCATATATATAGTGTTTCAAAGGACATGGAATCTCTAACTCTCCCTATTTAGTTTCTTCACTTCAGTTATTCAAGTTTCCCATAGGAATTTAGTGTGTAATAAGCATGGAACTTTGAAACAACGAGGGAAGGATGTTTGAGTAGACAGTCGGTATTGATACAACTAGATATCCATTTGAGAGGGGAAAAGCTGCTCCCTTATGCTGAAATAAATTCTAAAGGAGTTGAACGAAGATTTAGATGTAAAACATGAAATTGCATGCGTGCTAGAAGAGGGCTTTGGTGTGCTAACTCGCACGGAGTTGATGCTGTCTGTACTCACCATGACGCAAGGCAGCCAGGAGCAGGTATGGAAATGGCATCCCACTGCCTGAGAGGGGCGTGGGCTGGTGGCAGTCATGGCAGTGACCATAGCAGAAGGGAGGTGTCCAAACTGGTCCTTTCTGGAGGTGAAGGGATTGAGAGGTACCAATTGGTAGTTACCGAGTAGTCACGGGGATGTCAAGTGCGGCGTAGGGAATAGTCAATGACAGCGTGATATGTGTGGTTGCCAGGTGGGTGCTGGAAACATCAGGCGGAACACTTGATAAAGTATATGATTGTCTAACCCCTGTGCAGTACACCTGAAACACATACAAAATAACACTGACAGTAAACTGTAATTGAAAAACAAAAATTAAAAATAAACGAAAACAAAGCAGTGGTTCTTTCTCTGTACCATCAGCCCCATCATCCTCTGTGTTCCAGATGCCTACGGTCCTGAGATAAAGGCAAGCAAAGAAGGTATGAATGTCCATCCCTAATTTCTTGTTTTAATGTAAAGCCGATGCTTTGTTTTTATTCTGCGGCCAGACTAGTGTGAAGGGAAAATTATAGATTGATTTCTCGCTCTTAAGTCCCCGGATTCCTGAATCTGACACTTGACTGAGGCCTCAGAGTGGCATCCCTCGCTGGCATCTGCAGGTTCTGATCTGTGGTTTGCGTTGGTGAGACCAGGGACCGAGACACTGTCAGCTGTGCGCTGGCCTTTCTGAAGTGTTATCACAGGAGATTGAACCGATTCCAAAAGCTCTCGAGGGGCGTGTGGGTGATGGGGAACGGAAGGGATTCAGCTAGAAAGCTTTTTCTTTAGGGCCTGTGGATTCTTTCTTCTTTTTCACTTCCTATTCCGCTAGCTAATTTCTTTATCCTGGGATGCCTCCCCTCCCTTGACCTCTCATACCGCCTCACACTATCCTCTGACCTGGATAAAAGAAACACTTATGTCACTCACGCTAGGATTCTCGGACTGGCAGGTTGTTTGGAGCGATGTGCAATGTTCCTAGCAACAGATTAAGGCAAGTCCACAGCACTTCAAAGCCTGCAGGCACTGAAAAATCACAGAGGACTACGTAGTTATATTTGGAACTTCTGCTATGTGGATTTGTATTAGCTAAGAAATCCAGAAAAGTTTTTAAGCATTTTTTTGGTTTATTTTTAATAGAAACTTGGAAGGTATAACCCGTTTCTAAAACAGTCGTGATGAATTTGGTCAGGGCGCTGAGAATGAATGCCAAATGTGTCTATGCTGAAATGTGAAAGTAGGGCATTTAAAGTTCACTGGCAGTCACAGGAAGGTGATTTTAATTATCAGGACTATTTTATATTCATTAAGGATACAGGCAATAGGGTCAGCTAGACCTGTTATTAAATCCACAAACAAGTTGTTTGACTATGGAAGTTATTTAACTTTTTAAGCCAGAGTTTTTACATCAATAATAGTATCATAAATCACATATTTGGGGGTGAAAATGATAAGATATGTATATAGGCTTACCTATATAAGCTAATCAGTATAGGTTGTGAATAGAGCTATTTTAGCAAATGGGATTGCCATGATTTTGTGGATGAGTGCATGAGTTTTTTTCTACATCAGGCAAAAGGATGAAGTTGGGAAAAGTTATCAGACAAAACAAGGAAAAATAATGAGAGATAAAATAGCGTAAATCTGACTGTCACAGAAGGAAGATCTGATTATCATTGTATATAACTTCCCTCCATGGGGCCTAATGCAATATCTTACTCATAGTAGGTGCTTAATTATGCTCGAAGAATGAATGGATAAAGGAAATAATTAAATAATAACAGTAATGATGGAGGGAACTGGAAGGGTACATAAAAATACTTAAAAACACCTCTAAGATGTTCTAACTGAAGTATACTGTGTTGGTCAGATTTATCTATTATAGTCAAAACAGAAAACAAAAACAAAAAACAAGACAACAAACCAAGAAGAACAGATATTTTGGTTATACAGTATGTACAGAGATAGAAACACCAATGATGAGAGAGAGTCATTGACTGGCTGCTTCCTGCATGCCCTACACTGGGAATGGAGCCCACAACCCCGGCGTGTGCCCTTGACAGGAATTGAACCTTGGACCCTTTAGTCCACAGACCGATGCTCTATCCACTGAGCCAAACCAGCTAGGGCAATACAGTACGTTCTTTAGCATAGTCCATAGAGTGGGTAGAGTGAGAAACCAGTGTTTTTTGGACACACAAAGGAATGACACACCTGTCAACTCTAAGAGATAGAGATGTATGAAGTCAGCATGGTTTCTGGTAGAAGTTAAAAGGTGAACTCAGAGCTTAAACTGGAAAGAACATTAATCTTAAAAAAAAAAAAAAAAGTCTGAACGGGCTGAAGGCCTCAACATAGAAGAGCCTTTGGCATTTGGTGAGGGGCAAACATTTATTATCTCTTGCTTTGCTTTATTTAGTTTCCTATCATTAAGTACCAATAAGTCCCTCCATTTATTGTGGAAACTCAAACACTCTTATCATTCCTACACTTTTCCAAACACCTCTCGAGGGAGTGGTACCACCGCCCAGTTGGGAGCCATGGAGAGTATAAAAAATAGGATGAACTATATTCAAAAGAAATCTAATGGCTAGGGGTCGCAATCAAGAACTTAACAATCAAGAACTTGACTTTCATGGAACTTGTAAGCATGACTTTCTCCTCTTCTAAAGTGGAACAAAGGTTTATAATACCTTGTAACTAATTTGTCCTTTTGCTGAGGAATGTGTTTGGATCATGTTTGGTGTGAGGATGATTTGTAGGGATACTAGTGAGTGAGTTTAGCTTATTTCATTCTTGCCTACACCCTCACATATAAATCAGTGTAGGTTTTTTTTATGCTTATGTTCATTGCAAGCATAATAACTCTCATAATGTGAACGATTTTGTAGAAAAATGTCTCTGAAAAGAAAAGCAGTCAGTACGGCTGCTAATGATGCACAAAGGATGAGCAGAGGTAAATTCAATGGGAATTCATAGACAATCACAGTGTTGAATAAATCATGGAATGCAAACTTGGCAGTATTGGTCACCTCTGTCAAAGTAAATCCACCAAATGTGTGGTGAAACAACAGCAGCAACAGCACAGTGATTTGTAAAATTGTTTCAATGCCTTTATAACTTACTTTAGGCCCCTATTTTCAAAATTATTAAGAGGCCACCCAAGTTTTTAGTTCTCCTTCATTTCCTGAAGGAAATCATATTCTATAGAAGTATTTTAGAATTTAGAATTCACAAAAATTTTAAGATATATCCCTTGAGAGTATTCACAGTCAATTTTCTTGACTTCTAAGGGGCATTAACAACAGACACCATGAACAGAACACTTAACCTGTTTAGTGATCAACACCTATAGGACCAACCCAGGCTTTCATCTCAGGCAACCCTGAGAATCATGACCTACCCCTTTGTGTCACCTTATCTGTGTGTGGGATGTTGGCCTCACATTCCTCACATGGTCCTAAATTTTGTGATGTACTGAAATGCTCCCTGTGTGTCAGAGAGAAGGAAGAAGAGGTGTCATGGGGAATTTGTTAATACAGTAGCTATGCTACTTTTCACAGGCTGCCATCACAGAGTTCCACAAACTGGGTGGCTGAAACAACAGAAATGTTCCGCTGCTTAATTCTATCTCAGCTCTGGAGACCAGAAGTCTAAAATCAAGGTGCTAGCAAGTCAACAGGGAAGGTGCTGGGAAAGGATCTGTTCCAGGCCTCTCTCAGTTTCCAGTAGTCCTAGGCTTGTAGATAGCTGTCTTCTCCCCGTGTCTTTTGCACCATCTTCCTTCTGTGCATGAGTGTCTCAATTTCCCCCCTTTTATAAGAACACCAGAATTCACAAGGATACCAGTACTTATATTAGATTAAACTTACCATTTTAATTTAATTATCTCTGTAAAGACCCTCCCTATTTCCAAATTAAAGACCTAGGGCTAGGACTTTAAAATATATATTGGGTGGAGACACAATTCAACCCATAATCTTGGTTCAAGAAAGGTGACAATGAGGAGAGAACCTAGGAAAATTCAGAGTATAGGACTGGCTGCTTTATTATCTCCATGCTATTCAAAATGGGGTCAATGGGCCAGCAATATCAATGTCACCTCTGCGCTGGTTAGGAGTGAGGAATGCAGAACCTCAAACCTCATCCTAGACTTGCTGAATTTGCATCTTTACCTAGATCTCAAAGTGCTCTGCTTTTACACTGAACTTTGAGAAGAGTTGTTCTAGCTCATAGAATAAAACCTCTATCCTCAAATGTAAAGAACAAAAAAAGCACAGTGTTTATGAGTGTAGGCTCATTAATATCATTAATATGTGCACGTAGTAAGTATGGGCCATTGTTCCAACACAGCTATGGCACCGTTACTTATAAAGAGAATATTGATCTCTGGGGATAGTTTTAGGAGTTCAGGTTCAATTATCATTCATCTCCTTTACTGTTGATTATTCCTTGGAAGTGAACTCAGAAGATCATCATATGCAGAGAGAGCTCACATTCCTTTTTCTACACTTACTTTGTTTAGGTTGCTTCTCTTCTGCCAATCTGGTCTACAATTTGAGTTGACCTAGCTGCTGAGTCATACAACTTAATCCTGAAATGAGATCCATAGAGGAAAAAGAAACCCCTAGTATTGGGGAAAAGGCATTTGAATTTATAGCATTGCTTTCTAAATGATGAAAAACATGTGAACTCATGCTTGTTTTATTTCTGTCTTTTTGTTCCATAGTCTTTGTGCTTCCCTAAAATTTTAATTCAGCTAGAAGTTGTGGTTGTAGAGCCTATATTACATGAAGACAAATGGAAAGATAAAACTTTAAAATGAAAGAGGCCACCCAAAACAAAATCCTATATAATAAAAGCCTAATATGCTAAGTGTCCAGTCATCCAGTCGGCCGTTCAACCAATCAAAGCATAATATGCTAATGATATGCTAAGGCCGCTCAACCACTCGCTATCACATGCACTGACCACCGGGGGCAGACAGTTGACTGGTCGGCCAGTCGCTATGATGTGCACTGACCACCAGGGGGCAGATGTTCCAACTTATAGATTAGCTTGCTGCTGGGGTCTGGCCTATCAGGACTGAGAAAGACGAGCAGGACATGCCCTGGAACCCTCCTGCAGTCCCTCCCTGGCTGGCCAACTTCCCCACCCTGATTGTGCACCAGTGGGGTCCCTTGGCCTGGCCTGCACCCTCTCATAATCCGGGTCCCCTCGGGGGATGTCGGAGAGCCAGTTTCAGCCTGATAGTGGAACAACTGGTCGCTATGACATGCACTGATCACCAGGGGGCAGATGCTCAATGCAGGAGCTGCCCCTGGTGGTCAGTGCGCTCTCACAGGGGGAGCGCTGCTCAACCAGAAGCCGGGCTCATGGCTGGCAAGCACAGCAGCAGTGGTGGGAGCCTCTCCCGCCTCCACAGCAGTGCTAAGGATGTCTGACTGCTGGCTTACGCCTGCTCCCCGGGGAGTGGGCCTAAACCATCAGTTGGACATTCCCCGAGGGCTCCCAGACTGCGAGTGGGTGCAGGCTGGGCTGAAGGGAATTCCCACCCCCGCCCCCCGAGTGTATGAATAAATGGAGACATTAGCTACTGTGATATCTAATAGAGAAACCACAAAAGATGTTATTTTTATTACCTCAGTTTCATTTTAGACCTACTTATTGATAGTTTTTAAATGAGATCTAGAATAATTGTTTAGTAGGATATTTTCATTTAGTAGGGCCTATTTCTGTATGTCCATTAGAGTGCACGTATTAAAAATTTACAGTATCTCATGATGAAAAACACTCTCATTGAAATTTGGATTATAGAAGTAAGAATATGAGTAAGAATGGAAGGTTCTATCAGGTTATTTGAATGTCTGTATATCTTAACCTTTTTAAGTGAATAATCTGTGGTCAAGCACCAGATAAAAGAGGAACTTTCTTCCACAATCAATATTTCTAGTAATTTGGAAACAAAGTGCATTGAGGTCTCTCTCAACTTAAAATTCCTTATTTTTAGAAGGGGTGTAGGTTGAGTCCTTATTAATGCAGCACATAAAGAGAGGGTGGCTCCTTTGCCAATTTTTTTTTTTTATATATATCATGGGATGGGCGGATTCACTGAACTGAATAGGATCAAGCCACATAACATAACAAATGAGGTTTATATAAGCCAGAAACTCCTCTAAGTAATTCTTATTGTTGTCCAGGGAGATATGATCTAGTTTTCTCATTTCATAGGTGAGGAAACTGAAGAGGTTAAGTGACGTATCCAAGGTCTCAGCTGGTAAAGAGTAGACTTAGAATTGGAATCCAGGCAGTCTGGCTCCCAAATCTGGGCTCTTAAATGCTATGCTGTATAGCTTCTGAATTATAAATAATAATAATATTAAAATATTAACAAAAATAATACATAATATAGCTCTGACTAAGTACCAGACACTACTCCAGGCATTTACACATAAGTCTGCTTCTGAGTCCCTTTCCCCATAGGTAAAAGAGACAAAAGGAGCAGGAATGTGCCTCTGAAACTGGGGTATTTTAGATGTCATCATCGTGTTGCCTGTTGGACATATATGCTGTAGGTACTGAACTTGAGTGGATAAAGGAGATGCACATATCCTCTCGAAGAAATAAAAGCATAATCCCTATCATCCAGGTGCTGGGAGATGGGTTCTATCCCCTATCCTGACCCCTCTGTTGAGTGCAATGGTAAGCAGAGGAGAGTTTAAGGCCCATGTTCACCCTGTGTGTGAATCCAGCTCTCCCTTCATTTCTTCTTCTTCTTCTTCTTCTTCTTCTTCTTCTTCTTCTTCTTCTTCTTCTTCTTCTTCTTCTTCTTTTTTAAATGTATTTTTATTATTGACTTCATAGAGGAAGGGAGAGGGAGAGAGAGAGAAACATCAATGATGAGAGAGAACCATTGATTGGCTGCCTTCTACACTCCCCACACTGGTGGTCGAGCCCACCACACCAGGAACCGAATCGTGACCTCCTGGTTCATAGGTCGATGCTCAATACTGAGCCACACCAGCCAGGCTCCTTTCATTTCTATGAGTTTAGAGCTCAAGCTCTGGAGTCAGGACATCTCAGTGACATGCTGACTCTGTCTCTGCTACCCTGGTGATGGCAGGCATGTTACTTAACCTGTGTTTCATAGTGGCCTCATCCACAGATTGGAAGTACTAATAACATACATCATGGGGTTGTGGTGAGGACTGAAAAATGTAAAACACTTTTATTATTGTTATTACAAGACAATAAAACAAGTCCTCCAGGTCTATGAAATGTGAAAAACATTATAGAACTGCCACTTTACCTCAATCTGATCTCATAAAATGAGGAGCAATAAAGGAAAACAAGTCAGTTATTCTGTGGCCATGAAGTCAGCCCATGAGGAAAACTGGCAAGGCACGTTATATACACATCAGCTGTGGCAAAAATAAGTCAGCATTGTTTGTAGAAGCTTGTGAGGCTGGATTACCAGCTGTCTGGAAAAAGAACATAGCTTCCTTTTTTGTTGAATGTGGTCTGCCAGCAGCTGGCATTAGGGGAAGAGGAAGGCAGCTCATGTTCATTGAGCACCTACCTGTGCCAAGTGCATTGTGTAACTTGTCTCATTTAGTTCTCCCCACTTGCTGGTGGGATGGTATGAAAACCCCTGATATACACATGGGGGAGAGAGATGAGGGAGGTCAAATAACCCAGCCAAGAACCTGCGGGTAGTGAATGGGATTCGGACTACAAATTCAATCAGGCCATGCCATTGGCTGCTTTTATTTATTTATTTTTTATTATATATATATATATATATATATATATATATATATATATATATATATATATATATATTATTGATTCATTACAGAGAGGAAGGGAGAGGGATAGAGAGTTAGAAACATTGATGAGAGAGAAACATCGATCAGCTACCTCCTGCACACCCTCCACTGGGGACGTGCCCGCAACCAAGGTACATGCCCTTGACCGCAATCGAACCTGGGACCCTTCAGTCCACAGGCCGACGCTCTATCCACTGAGCCAAACCGGTTTTGGCCATTGGCTGCTTTTAATGATGCTAAATATACTCATCATTGGCCAGTTGGGATAAGTAGTAAAAATTTTTAAAAATCACATTAAGAAATACCACAGTTCACATTAATATATTTAAAAATTGTATAGTCAGCAAATGCTGTTTATAAATGGCCTCTAATTTTTAGGGTGTTTTTTGTTTGTTTGTTTTTTGCCATCAATAATTTACTCAAATGCTTCTGTGTCTTTTACTTGCATTTTTGTTCTCTCTCTTTATAACTTTTCATATATCATCCTTATTACTAAGATAATAAGGGAGAGGAAAACTGTGGAAGAGATAACATTATGTACCTAAGTAAGAAATTTTAAATGCATGAAAAAATTTAAAATGCAAAGACTTTTTTCTCATAAGTGTCCATAAGAAAAGAACCCATGGGAAGTAATACATCTGTCATTATCGAGTTAAATATTCAAGATACCATTAGAATTTTGATGACTGCCTTTAATAATTAAAAAGATTGGATTGATGGTACAGTAAGGTTTGCTATTTAGATTAATACTGCCTTAACAATGTTAGTCAGGTATTTCTTTTGTATTCTCTTTATCTAATAATATAAATATAAACAGAATTAAAATAAAAACTGGATCATTTGTCAGGAAACTTGCATTCCAGTTCTAGATTCTATTTTTATCTTTGATTTACAGATGAGGAAGGGTTAAGCAGTTAGGTAAGTGGCAAAGCTAATTTCCAAAATTAAGATGCAAATAACAAAAGAGGCAAAGAGGACTTAGGATGAGAAAGAAAATGATAATAGAATCTTAATTTTGGACTTTAAATTTTTTGCTTCATCCATTGTAGATCAGAAGGCAGATTGTGTTTTTTTATTATTCTCTAAATACAGTAATGTTTATTTTCCTAAGCTAATTAGATAATCAAGTTTAAATCAAAGAATACTAACTGCTTGATTACTAATTCCAGCTGACAGAATAAATCTGAATTTGGAGATTGGTATATAATAAAAGTAAGAAAAGAAATAAAGATTCTTTAGAAATAATAATAATTTAAAATATTTTCTCACAAATATAAATGTATATATATGTATGGATTAACATGTTATGGAAGGTTTGTTCATTTAAAGCTAAATCTTTCTTGTGAATCAACATTTTTCATGTGATTTTCACTAGTACTGGAAGAAAATTTTCTTTAATATGCTTTGTTCTGTAGAATTAATTATGTGACATTGAATATGACCTGGAAGATATTACAGTGTTATTACATTACAAAGATATGTAAATGTAATTAAAGTAAAATTCAATTGTTTCCAAGGGTAAATTTTTCTACATTGTTTTGTGTTCCAATAGTGGAAATAAGATAGATGTCTATGTGTATGTGTGGAAATATGTGTATGTCGTGTGTGTGTGTGTTTTGTTAGTGAGTAGGATGGAACAAGAGTGTGTACTGATATTTGTCTTTAAAAAGAGAGCAAAACATTTTATTTTATTAGATTACATATATATTGAACTTAGCACGTTAAGGTGTACTACAGAGATGGGGGATTAATTTGTATTAGAGGTATATAGCTCTATTATAGATTTAGTTTTCAAATCACTTTCGCTTATACTAGAGGCCAATGAACACAACTTCATATCCAAGAAATGTCTGAGAATGTACATTGTTGTATGAAGTTGAAAAGATTACAGTAAGTCAGAAAATCAACTTCAATAAAGTTACGTTTTATCATGACAAAAATATAATTTTACCCAAAAAAGGATGCTGTGAAATATTTGAGAAATCCATTTATTTACAAAAATATAAAATTAGAAAATTTGTTGGAAATTTAAACCATTAACTATATAATGCAACATTTAAAAACCATTAACTATATATAATTGGTTCCTTTCACGATATATTATAGATGTTGGCTTTGATTCAAAATGTACATTGACCTATGTCATCTTTATCAACATTGCTATTATTAGGTGTATTAGTATTATTAACGAACTTTTATACATAATTTTGCAGCAGGGAAATGTTATAAAATAGATTTAGGAATTCAGATGGAAGAAAACTTAATGGGTAAACACTGGCACAAAATTCTGAAGAGAGAGATTCTCCAATAGAGTCTGCTAGTTGAGGGCTAGGATCCCAGCTCTATTCACTCTTGCATCGTTAGCACACAGCTCTGTACCAATATACGCTAAGCCATTAATAAATATTCATTGAGTGAATGTACAAAACTTACAAAGTGTTAATTTAGGCTGCTTTGCAGTGATATTTTGCGATTGGGGAATTAAATTTAAAAATGTCTAATCTTCCTTCTATTCCACAGTGTTAGTTAGCAAGTGTTAGTAGCAATTCACACACACACACACACACACACACACACACACACACACACCACAAACAGTTTTTTAGTAACTAAAAACATGGTTAAGCATTGTATTTATCTAAAAGAGAAGATAAAGGGATATTTTACACTTTTTTAAAATAATGGCTTGAATATGTCTTACATAAATTGTAATAACAGTTGTACTTTGCATTTTAGATAATTTACTTGGTAGTCAAGGTCTAGGAAATTTTTATCAGTATAATAACATTGTTGATGTACCTCATAATTCCACTTTTTTCATTTCAATTTTTGCTCCAGTTGCAATGTGTGGAAATGATAGTAGCCTTTGCGAGTCTTTGAGGAGGCAGGGGGCATTGCAGATGTATGTATGTGGAGATGGTTATTGGAAATTGCAGTGAGGTTAATGGAACCAATGGCCACTTTATCCCTTCAAATGTCCTGTTGCATGGCAACAATTTGACAGATGTATCATTGACCAAGCAGTTGGAAAATGCTAGTTTGGTATTAGTTCCACCTGAATTGTTTTATACTTTATAGGATTTATCACTTCAACTTCAACCTTGCAGCAAGTGACACGTACAGTGTGTGTGTGTGTGTGTGTATATATATATATGTATATATATATATATATATATATATATATATATATATATATATATATATTTCCTTTTGCAGGTCAAATTTATTGAATAGTGTCTGAGCAATAAAAGAAACACTATTATTCTAACTTTCTCTTTATCACATCTGACAATTTTAAATCCTAATTATGATTCTAAATATAATTTGAATTGTTTTTAATTTATGTAACCTCTGTAAAAATTTTATTATGCACACCAGAACTCTATTCATCACATAAATTTGAATACCAACTTATGTTATGTTTTTACTTAATTAACTTTATTCACAACTATTTAGGAGGTTGTTGCTATTATCTTCATTTTAAAGATTAAAAACTAAGACCAATAGAGATTAAGCAGGAAGTGGCAGAGCCCCATTCTCATTCATCTATCTTGCTTTCAAACTGTAGAAGCATTACTGTATACATCCATTTAATACATTACTGTATATCTGTATAAATATTGTAGAATTTAAATACAATATTTGCATTTGCTCCCCAGGATTTTTCTCTGCTTTTAATATCCCTTCTCCCTTTCATACAAGTTTTGTGGGCACACACTCAAGACATAACAGTGTTTCTTTATCAGCATCCACCTCATTCAGGGAGAAGTAGCAACACGATTGTCTTACATAAATAATAAATGCTAAATTGCAGATTGGAAGTTCCCAACTATGTTCATAAAGTTAAGAATAATTAAGTGAAGGGGTAACAGTTTCTATTGGTGGGTATTGAGAGGGTTACACTAGAATTTACTTTTTTCTAAATAGCAAAAATTTCAGTCATTAGAACACTTATTCAGCTACTAAGAGGATGTAAAGATTGATGATTATACTTTTTAAAGTAAAAAATATGATCTTTTTATCTATTATTTTAATTTTATGGGGTTGTTATTGACGTTGGGAGGAAAAACAATTAAAAATAAAAGTTGCCTTCCCACAAGACCTTGTCTTCACCCCTGCTCTGTTCTCACTGAAGTCAGAGCCTGGGAAACGCAACATTTGACCATCGTCAGTCAGGGTTTTTGATTAATGATGCTTTTTGTTGAGAGATACTACTTTAATATTTTACCAATTGCTGCAGTTGTTAAAATGAATCAGACTGTGCAACATAAATCAACTATTATCAATCATTAGGATTAGATAAGTACCCTTCTGAAGTCCACACTTTACATTCCCTGTTGGAATAACTATAAAATGATCAATTAATTCTCACCTAACGGTAATGGGGTCATTCTCAGACATTGCTGTGTGGTACTTAACCAACTTTCACTCTACCCTGTTATCTTGGATAAAGATAATTTGTCAGGATTCCAGTACTCTTTTTACCACCATGCCATGGGTATTGAGAAAATTTGATTTGTGGCCTTTTAACTAGGAAAAGCAATAAGAAAACAGACTTTCACAGTTCGATTTTTGAAATAAAGTTAAATAGAAT
This sequence comes from Cnephaeus nilssonii, assembly GCF_951640355.1. Classification (NCBI taxonomy): domain Eukaryota; kingdom Metazoa; phylum Chordata; class Mammalia; order Chiroptera; family Vespertilionidae; genus Cnephaeus; species Cnephaeus nilssonii. The sequence continues at coordinate 62,588,001 of NC_137072.1, read as the reverse complement.
GTTGCCTTTCAGTCATGGGGCCACCTTTAGAACTATTTTGTTATTTATGTTCCAGAATAAAATATCAGAGAAAGATTTACAATAATTTTACCACCAGCTTATATGTCAAGTCTTGCAGAGGCTAGAACATAATTCAACCAAAGTAAACTAAGTTTACACATTTTTTTTCAGATAGATCTTAGATGCCAACTGGTTCTAGAAACAAAAGGGAGAATTTAGAGAACACAAACCCCTATGAATTACATTGGCAATTTCTGGATATCAGATTTCTACTAAAACTTAGTGAAGCACATGGAAAAAAATTCTAATCAATACATTTTATAACAACATAATGCTTCAATATCTAGATTTTAACCATTCACTTGATGACCTGCAATGAATTTATAATAAGAAAATTTAAAGTATCACCTGATGGTTTTAACCCCTAGAAAATTTGTTTGATTTGTTATTTATTCATTTGATTAATATTTGTTATGACACTTAATTCACATTATGTGTTAAGTATTATTCTTAGTATACTGGGAATATAGCAATGAATTAAACTGGCAAATCCACCCTAACCGGTTTGGCTCAATGGATAGGGCATTGGCCTGCGGACTCAAGGGTCCTGGGTTTGATTCTGGTCAGGGGCATGTACCTTAGTTGTGGGCACATACCTAGTAGGGAGTGTGCGGGAGGCAGCTAATCAATGTTTCTCTCTCATCGATGTTTCTAACTCTCTGTCCTCTCCCTTTCTCTGTAAAAAATTAATAAAATATATTTTTAAAAATAAATAAACTGGCAAATCCCTTACCCTCAATAACCTTACATTCTAGACTCGAGATATATAATTATAATACATTGTAGGTATACATAATGCTTAATAAAATAAATGTAGAGTATTTCAGGCAAGTAAAGACTGTAAAGGAAGATATAGCAGAGTAAGGGAAATGCATGGCTTGGGTGGAGCGGGTTACTCTTTTATATAGGATGGTCAAGACACGCCCCTCTGTAAGCAGAAGCCTAGAGGAGCCTGCTGTGTGATGAGCTGCCCAAGCAGAGAGAACTGCAATGGATAGGTTCAGATGTGGGAGGCACCTGGCCTGTTGGAGGAACTGCAAGGAGGGTGGGTGAGGTCAGAGGTGATAGCACACATATAGTCCTCTCTGGCTAAATGTGTGACCATCTCTTTATTCACAGACTTAGAGCTTAGAGGCCAGGATGTGGTGGTATGTGGAGGGTAAGGCTGAAAAAGACGCACCCCTCAAGTCACAGGTTTAATAGTTCAATGCTTCCCAATACTGCAGAATTTTGTTTGTTCTCAGATGGAGACATGTCACAATAAGTGAGTGAAGTGTGTTACACATGATTACACAGTTAATAAATAGCAAAGCTGGTAGTCTAATCTGTGTTCTATACTTTCTCTCCCAGTTCACTACACTGTCTCCACAGCATTGCAAATCTGCTGTGTCCACTTCATTATCCAAGATAGAAACACACCAGCTGATAGATGAAATGTTTCCCATTTGTAATTTTGTTCAGAGCAGATACAAATTAGACAAATTTTGTATTTACATATATGTTTTTAAATTATGTATATTAAAAGGAAGACAGTTTTATGAAATGAGAACTGCTACAGAAATCTTATCCATATGAATTGAAACCTCATATGCAATATATAATAGCATTTTTTAAATTTTTTTGTTTAATAGCATTTTAAATACATTTGAAAAATAGCATTTTTCATTTGCAGAACTGAAAAATTAGAAAATTTATTCCTTAGGCACTGGAGACTTTCAGACAACATTTAAGCTCAAGGATCTATTTAGATATTGGTACTGGTATATTATTAGACACTATAAAATTTAAAAAAAGATAAGCAGCAAAGTTCTAAGAGTAACAAATTGGTCAACCTTGTTTGGTGAAAATCACTCCTTCTTTTTTCCCATCTTTCCATTTCACTTCCTTTCCCACCTCATTTATAAACTAAAGGTGTTATAAAACATTGTCTCTAAATCTCTACAGCTCCTTCTGGGAAGTTTCAAAATTCCATAAGTGCATCTCTTTCTTGTTACTTTTATTTCTCCCGTTTCCTTTAGCCTAGAAAGCCCAGAGGCCTCATAGTTAGTGGCTATGTCTTCTTACACCAGGACAGTTCTAATGTGGAACTGGTGTTTCTGCCCAGCCAGTGAGTGAGCTTAGACATGATGTGTACACTTCACCCTGGAGTACTGCCACCTCAAATGGGGTTTTCAGGAATGCCTTCACAATATAGGAACTGGATGCTCAACCATGCCTGACATTAGTTCCAGCACCTAGTAGACAGCATTTCTGAGAGAAAAACAATAGCAACACTTGTTAATTCTAAATGTCTGAAATTGTCCTATGGAACAAAGGACTATTTACAAAACTTCTGTGCTTTTCAAGATACTAGATTTGTGGTAAGTTGGTTTTGTTCTCATAGCAGTTGTGTCAGGTGAAGAGGTGTCAGCTATTTCCTATGCCTACAGTGAAGCCTCCCGCCATCAGTCCTGAAGATTGCAGCTAATACCTAATATTGGTGGAGCTCTTTCCATTTTGAACAATTTTCTATGCATTATCTCATTTAATAGTTATAGTAACCCTGTGAGTTGGCTGGTATTACCTTACTAGCCCAATGTAGTTGGACATTATTTGTGTGTACATATGTGTACGTAAGACCTGCATTACCACCATTTGTCCACCATCCAGAACTGAAATATCATTGCTAACATGTACACATAGGAACTGTTTGACATTGAAATTGGGACTCAAAAAACTGTTGGCCTAGAAAGAAACTTACTACAGACTGATTCATTTGCCTCTCAGCATAACCATTATTGCTTGTCTCATTTTCGGTTCTTATAAGTGTATTTCTGGTATCACATGATCTCACTCATCTAGGGAAAATAATGAACAACATAAACTGATGAACAAAAACAGACCCAGAGACAGGGAAGCATCGATCAGACTATCAAACCTCAGAGGGAAGGTAGGGGAGGGTGGGGGTAAGGGGGAGAGATCAACCAAAGGACTTGTATGCATGCATATAAGCCTAGCCAGGGGTCACGGACAACAGGGGGGTGGGGGCATGCATGGGGAGGGGTTTGGGATGGGAATGGGGGGATGAAGACAAATATGTGATACCTTAATAAAGAAATTTAAAAAGTAAAAAAATTTAAAAAAGAACAGAGTGACTATTTTAAATGCTCCACTTCTACGTTTATGTATACTTAAATGATACATACTATTTTAAAGCTATATTTTTAAAGGAATAAACACTTATTTAGCCCACTGTTTAAAAAAAAATTGAGAGACTTTGAGCCAAAAAACAAACTAAAATTGTCAGACTCTAAATCCACTCTTTTCATCCCTAAACCACATAAAATCTCAATCTGACATGTTGGAATCAAACATGACTGGGTACATAGGAAAAAGACTGTGAAATTAAGCCTATACATGCTGATCCTATCTTTGATCAAATAAGCAAATGTAGTAGGGTCAGCATATCTAGGTTTAACTTCAGAGAGTCTAATAGTCTACCATGTGAAGAATCTGAGTGGTCCAGTGGCCAGCTTTAGACTTGACCTCTGGAAGTAATTTACTGCCCTGATATGAAACCAATTTGTAGTAGCATTGATTGAGTGTTGGGCTTTTATAAAATAAAGCTGCTTTGAACATTCAAAAACAATTCTTTTCGTGGACTTATATTTAGATTTCTCTTGAGGGAAACCTAGGAGTGGAATGGCTGAGTGATTTGTTAAGTATATTTTTAACTTTATGAGAAACTGGCCACGTGTTTTCCAAATGATTTGTACCATTTTATGTTCTCACTAGTATATGAGATTTCCAGTTGATTCACATCTTTGCCACCACTTGCTAATGTCAGTCTTTTTAAAATGTATGGTTATTAATAGGAGCTTAGTGGTATTTCATTGTGGTTTTAATTTGCATTTCTCTGATAAATAATGACATTGAGTATCTGTTTATGTACTTTCTGGCCAATCATATGTCTTTTTTGTCAACTTTTCAAATATTTTCCCATTTATTTTAAAGGACATATCTTCTTACTAATGTAAGTGTTTTTTATATATTATGGGTAGAAGTCTTCTGTCAGATAGATATATGTATTATGAATATTTTCTCTCAATTTAGAGCTTCTTTTTGTTTAATTAACTGTTTCTTTCTAAGAACAAAAATTTAATTTCAATGAGTTCTAATTTGCAAATATATTTACATATTGGATGACAAAAATTTACTGAAATGAAACTATAGGTATTATTTACTAGAAAATCCACATATACAGAATGAGCTCATATTGGTAAAAAATACATATAACTTTGTGAATAGATACATAAAGATAAAGATCTGAAAGGACAAACACTACAAAAGGACATGATTACTAAGGTAATAGTGAAAATCTGATATTTTAATTTTTTTAGTTTTGCTTGTTAGTACTTTCTTATTTTTTTTTTACAATACACATGCTACACTTTTATAATAATAAAGGGTTTTTAAAAAATATACAAAATAAAAAGTGAAAGTATCTTATTTTTCCCTTCTAAACTCATCCTTAGTGATAAGCTCTCAACATTTTCATATCTTTTTCTATTACCACTTTTATGTATACATATAATATTAAAAAAAAACATGTAAGTATTTTTGGTAACTCACATTCTAAAAATGTAATATATCATACACATCTCATAGATTCAGACGTACAAAAATGTGTTGATTATTTCTCCTTTGCTGGATACATAGCTTGTTCCCATTTTTGTCAGTGTGGTATCAAAGCAATGACGCAGGAAGTATCCTGGAATGTATGCTCTTAAGAAATCAACATTCAACAAGTATTTCCTGAGCATTTGTGCTGGGCTCTGTTCTAGACGTTAAGGATACAGTTGTGAACAAAGCGAAGTTTCTGCTCTTCGGGAATTTACTAGTATGGGGTAACGAGCAAAACTGTTAACAAGAACAAATTACCTTGATATGTCAAGACTGTGAAGAAAACAGGTCAAAGGTGATCTATACTATTTAATTTCATTTTCAAAACTTCATCAACATTCTTATAATGAATGCAAAAGTAAATGCATACTGTAGCAAGTGATATTCGAATAGTGTACCCTCTGAAAACATGGGAATGCATTGCATATATTCAATTTCTCACAGTTAGTTTATTCAAGAATAAGAAAGCATGGGTTATAAATTCAGATTAATTGTTAAGAACAAATGAATATAAATTTTGGTTTTCTAGATTCCACTTACTCTCCTCATAATACTTTCATTTCCTATTTAGAAATAATCTCTATACTTTTAGTGGTAGGAAAATTCTTGGTTTACATCTTTTCTTCAAGAAGAAAAATCCCTTAATCCTCCAGCACTACAGAGACAGAGAATAGGCACATGGATTTATGTTGACCAATAAGGTGCTCGCTCTTCGTTTTAAGATACAGAGGGCAGGGATAAATGGTTGGAAGCTAGACATTTGAACAGTAGTTAGCAGAGGAAGCAATAGAAACAGCTTAGTTACTGTGGTAGACCTGTTACTATGCCTCTCAACTCTTGCTTTTTATTTCTATTTAACTACTTTTCTGACCCACTGAAGCTCTAAAGCTTGATCCTCACCCTCCCATTGATTCTGAGCCCATAACATATTCTAATAAGTCTTCTTTTGCTTGGCCAATTTTTTACTTTTTTAAACTTATTTTTATTAATTTCAAAGGGAGAGGGAGAGAGAGAAACATCAATGATGAGAGAGAATCATTGATCACGGCCTCCTGCACGCCCCCTACTGGGGAATCAAGCCTGCAACCCCGGGCATGTGCCCTTGACTGGAATCAAATGTGGGACCCTTCAGTCCACAGGCTGGCACTCTATCTACTGAGCCAAACCGGCTAGGGCTTGGCCACTTTTTAAAATTTCTTTTGCTTGCAATTAAGCACTTTCAGTAGAACAGATATTACTTTTAACCTGTTTTTCAGCATCTACCACAAAATAAGTTCTTCCTTACTATAAGAGTTGTGAGAAATATAGAATAAATAGAACAGACACATAGACACATGCCATTCTTCAATTAGTCATTCACTTATGTAACAGTCAAGAACTATTATTAAATACCCAATTATACAAAGCACTGCTCCAAGCTTTGGGGAGTAGGGAGACAACTCTAACATTTGTGAAACAAGAGCAAGGCAACAGGGATACCTTAGTTGGTCTTTAGACCCCTGAACTCATGTTTGGTGACCAATGCATCCACAGAGTGTTTTACTTGACTGATAATGCCTTCACAATTCATTTAATCCATGTTATTACACAAAATATTTTCTGCTATTTATTTTGCAATTCCTCGCTTTTTCAGTAACAGGTTACCAGTAAATGGTGCCTGGTGCTAATGTGATGTATTTGCTCCTTTTCAACCTTCACAGTAGTAGCATTTACCTGAAAATAAATAAATGCTTTGTGCAACTAAGCAGTGTTCACGCGGAGTTCAATAAATTAAAACAAAGTGATTCGTGCAGACATTAAAATAAAACATCACGTGTTATGGTTCTTCAAGTTGGCTTTGCCTCTTAGGGTGATTCTAAGAAGGAATTAACCAGAAATGGGAAAGGATAGTATTCAAAACTTCCTGTTTCATTTAAGGGCCTGAGGTTAGTAATGAAGCAGTTTTTGCAGCAGGAAGAAAGAGAGAGCCAGGGACAACCTTCATTTTGAATTCCCCTAGTTATCTTTTAGTCGCCAGTACTCTTTGTTCTTCCTTACCACATCGAAGTGGCAAACCGAGTTTTAGAGCTTACAGTTTAAAAAGAATTCAAGCTTCCTCCCAAGAGAGAGAGTATCATTCTCCTTGATATTATAAGGGCAAAGCTTTCTGATAAGGAGTGTGCCCTAAGCAACCTTTAATATTTAATGACTGTATCATAGAGGTATTGATTTGAGAGTGAACAATAAATTCTAAAAACACCCAGAAGCTCATGTCAAATGAATCAGAAAAATGGATTTTCTTTTTAAACATGAGCTTGCCATGGGAAGTATTTTAATATGGCACAAACCGAGCCAAGAAGCTTAGATTTAGAATGAATGAGGCATGGAAGACGAATTACAGGACAAGGTGCTATTTATGGAGAATATAAAAAGCAAGTGTGTAGACAGGTGGGGGAAGCAGGGTGACTTGTTGAAATATGGAACCCCATGAGGGCACATTAACACATGATCCAGAGAAAACACGGAAGATGCCAAGAAGAAACTGAGATTTACAGAGATGGTCTCTACAAAGACCAAATACTAAGTACACATGATATTTTTTGTGACATCTCTTCATTATAGTTTAATATTAAACCTGTCAGCCCTCTTAGCCAGGGGAAGCTCTTCAACCATTTATTGTAGGATCCATTATGGTACAATCACCAGCATAATAGTCTCGAGGGGCTAGAAGCATGTGTCTCTTCAAAACCCAAGGCTAGCTTTGACTAGATGACTTCACTTTGAGTGAAACACCAATTACTAAAGGAAGGTAGGCATTAAACATAACTGAAGTTTCTGAGAACAGGGCAGCCATGAAGTGATAAATGACTACGCATGGATTTAATATTGTACCCTAGGTGCAATACAAAATAATTTGTCAATCACCAGTAGAATGCAGGTAGGCGATTGCTAGCATCCATCTTATCTTTTCATTAGTTGTTAAAATGAATCATGAGAGTCACTCTTTCTACTCATATTTTGTGAGCTGGTTGTTTATTAATATTAAATTTTTCTTTACTGATATTTTGAATAAAATGCTTTTAAAGGAATGCATTATCTTTAATATTGTTTTGCTAAGAGGCATTATGTCAGTATTTTTTATCTATGTTATCCCTCTCTATTTTTTTCATTTCTTATAAGAATATGTTATTCTGCCTACACACACACACACACACACACACACACACACACAGCTCCAACTTCACTAGATTAGATGATTTCCTTTTGTAGATGATAAAACCAGGGCACAAAAAAAAAGAGGAAAGAATTGCCTAAGACCAAGTACTGTTTTAAGAACATAAAAATAAGAATGCCAAAACATAAAAATGACTATTAATCTGCCTTGCTGTTCAGCTAGCTCCTGATTGTGACAATATTTTTCCATTACTTGTTTATTTTGTGTACTTTTGAATATTCACATTTTAGTGATCATCCCCTTCCCAAATAAGAACACACCTAATATGAAGGAGAAAGGAAAAATTAAATGCTATGCTGTGAGGGCTGTATAACACAGTTCATTTTACATGTTTCCTTCATCGATGTACAGATCTTGCAGATATGAATCTGATCCTACAACATTCCTTATTTCTGTGCTGCAATGTCTGTGGCCCAGAAATGACCAGTTTTGTCCTGGTGTCTACCGTTACTGCTTGGTAAAGTAGTGCCTGCCATTCCGGAGGAAACAGAGCATAAAGCAAAGCATTCGGTGTGTACCACTTGGGCTCATTGCCAAGGTACACTGGATACTTAAGGAAGAAAAAGAGTATTAATGGTTATTTACCAAATTATTTCCACCCCCACCATAATATCTCAGGAACCAAATATTTTTTAAAGATATTTGTATTGATTTTAGAATGAGAGGAGAGGAGAGGGAGAGAGAGAAACATCAATCTGCTGCCTCCTGCATGCCCCCGACTAGGGAGTGAACCCACAACCAGGGCATGCACCCTGACTGGGAATGGAACCAGCGATCTCTTGGTGCATGGGATGATGATCAACCAACTAAGCCACACTGGCCAGGGCAGGAAACAAATCTTTTTGATGTTTTGTTTTTATATACTATATTATTCTTTTCTATATTGTTCTTTTCTTTCTGCTTCTGTGCCCACCATCTCAGCTCAAACACTCATTCATTAACACCAAGTTCACTGAAATGATGACCTGAGAGATTCCTACATCAGACTATGGTTTTCCCTATCTCCAAAAATTATACATGAATAGTCATAGTTATTTTAATATATGTTTCTTTTATATACCCTTCCCACTTTACATCTCCACTCAGTTAAAATAAACAAAAGAAATCATAATGTTGAATTTAAAAGTTCTCTCAATCTGGCCCCTACTATTATTTCAACATTTTGTTTTCAATATATCTTTACATGAAAACTCTGTGGCAGCCAAGCTTATCATTTATTGTTTCACAATTAGATCAACTCATAATTCTAAGTACCCTGGGTGATTTCCTCCTTCTCTACTTCTCTAAGTCCTACTGTTCCTTGACTATGCAGTTTTAGCTGCTCTTCCATTAGAGCGAATCTCTTCTTCTGAATTCCTACCCCAGCCCTCTCCCTTAATATACAGACTCAGGGAGCCAACTCCTGTTTAGTAGGCATCACAAACATAAGTTGTTCAAAATGCAACTCTATATGCACTCTTTGCCACCACCAGTTCCTTTTCTGTCTTCTCCTAGTTTGGTATGTGGCAACACCATCCATCTGATATTTGATTGAGTCCCATTTTTCCTCATTCCTCACTTTCAATTCATTCACAACTCCTATCATTTCTACTCCCAAAATACATTTCACATCTTTCAACTTTTTTAGTGGTTGCTGCTATCACTATGGCAGAAACCACCATTACTTAGAGTGCTGCCATAGCCTTCTAGCATGTCTCTCTCCCACTCAAACACATTCTCCACAAAACAGCCATTAAAATAAGCAAACATCAGATCCTTCCCTCCCCTGCCTGGAACTGTCCACATTCCTTTTCATGACCTGTAGGCTCAGCATAAAAAGGTCCATCTCTAACCTCATTTTAGGCCACTCTCCCCATGGCATGTATGTTCCAGATAAACTGGCCTTCTGGTAATTCCTAGATACACCACTAGGATTTTTTTTTTTATTTTTTTTTAAATTTAGGATTTAAACTTTACACTTGGAGCCACTTGCCTCCCCACAGGCCCATTGATCTTGGCTGGCCGGCTTCTCTTTCAGATCTCAGTTTCTGAGAGGCCTTTATTAATCACCCTAAATAATTCAGGCCACCACCCCATTATTTTCTATCACAACACCCTATATAATTCCTTTATGGCACTTACCACAATCTCTACTTATTTGGTTATTTATCTATTTACTTGATATTGTAGCCTTTAAAAAAAAATCATCTGTCACCAAAGTGGAATGTATGCTCAATGAAGTCAAGGACTAGGTCTGCCTGTTTATCTTTGTATTTCCAGCACTTAGCACTGTGCCTGGCATAAGGGATGCCCAGAGAGGATTAGTTCATTGATTGGGCATTGCCTTTGGGGCATAGATTATTATCCTCTCCTTAGTGCTTACCATTGTTGTAGACTTTGTCTTATAACATGTTACTTCCCCAATGTCTAGTAAAGAACCCTACAAATACTTGAACTTCAATACTTTTATCTTGTCAATGTTAATGACATAGGAAACCTGAATTGTCAAATTAAGTGTATGGGTTTGGGTTGAGTGTTTACTTGTTAGGAATCAGCTTATTATTCCTTAAATAAAAATCTGAACGGCGTTAAGGAACTTTGAATAAGACTTTTAGTATAGCCCTGGCAAAGAAAACAGTATAGTCATGTAAGAGGACTGAATTAGTGATGTAAAATTTGGTACAGATTTGTCTTGAATTCAGTATATTCTAAGAAAAAGAGAATTATTTTCCTCTGGCTTGGCAAAGACATTTATGCAAAATCTTTGAGGCCAAACTTATGGTGAATGAGCAATTTTTTTTTGAAAAGGAGGAAATTCAGATAATTTTTATAAACAGACACAGAATATAATTTTGGGGTGGGGGTCGGAGCATATTAATGAGAGGATAATAAGGAAATAAGAGTCCTTCAGAGTTGTCACCAAGAGCCTGACTTGTTTGCTATAGATAAGGGCAGTAAGAAGTACACAGAAACGCAGACCAGTTAGGGAGGGGGAGTTTTCAATTTTCTTCTTTGTTTGCTTTTTCTTTTTATGTGTTAGAGGAATGGAGGAGTTCTGGCTAAAGTTTTTCACTAAAATGTCTTCAAAATAAATCATTTATAATAATGTCTTGAGAATATGCATACATTTGAAATGAGTAAGTTCCATATGCCTCATCCATTTCCCTGCTTCATGTGTAGTCTCAGCTCTATGAGCAAATGGACCAGATCCCATCCAACACTCATTAAGAAGCACTTGCAGGCTTCCTGTGCCACAGATGGGGAAATGAGTGGATGGAGTTGGCTGGTTCCTCTTGGAGAAGATTTTTTTCTTTCGGCTTTCTTGTTGGGTTGAGTTTCAGAAGAATGCTTATTTATCTCTTTGCAATATTATTCTACTTCATTTTATGAATAGCAAGTTTTTTAAGTTAAATTTTTATTTTCTGAGTTAATTATTATTGTGGCCAAATTAAATCCTAAGATTCCATGAGTTGGCAGTTGAGGTAAAATCACTTCCTTACTTTTAATAAATCACAAAACTATGATCAGGAAACATATTATATTTTATTTATGTTTTTCAGAATTGTCTAATTTACTTTAGAAGTAAGCCTGGACTGTTGAAATCAATGTGTATGCAAATAGGAGGAATGATTCATTTCAAATAAGAACGTTTATATTAGAAAAGAATTCAAATCGGATTCTTTTGTAGAAAGCATCTGTAATACAGTCACGTGCTGCTTAACAATGGGGATATGTTCTGAGAAGTGCTGCCTTAAGGCTATTTCATTATTCTGTGAATCAGAGAGTGTACTTCCACGCACCTAAACGGGATGCATTACTACTCTAAGTGCATGTGCTATACTTTGATGGTTTATTTACACCAGCATCACCACAGACACATGAATAATGCATTTCCCTATCACATTAGGACAGTTTCAGAATCACTAGGTGTTAGGAATTTTTCATCTCCTTTATAATCTTACTAGAGGCCTGGTGCACAAAACTCATGCACAGGTAGGGTCCCTAGGCCTGGCGGGCGATCAGGGATGATCTGTGGGGTGACTGGCACCTGCCTTGGCTGGCCTGGCACTCCCCAGTCGCTTGCCCCACCCCCCATCACCCCATCACCACTGCTGGTCACCTCCCTCTGTGGGGCAACCAGTGGGGCGATTTGGGGGCCCCTGCTGGCTCCCACCTTGGCTGGCCTGGTGCCGCCCGCTCGCCTGCCCTGCTCCCCACTACCACTGTGGGTCAGGGTCTGAGGGCTGGGGGCAGCTCTTGCATTGAGTGTCTGCCCCCTAGTGGTCAGTGCGTGTCATGGCAACCGATCGTTCAGTTGGTCGTTCTGCCATTTGGTCGTTCTGCCGTTTGGTTGATTTGCATATTAGACTTTTATTATATAGGATGGGACCACCATCAAATATGCAGTCCATCACTGACTAAAATGTCAGTATATGGTGCATGACTGTACATTCAAAGAATTATTGAATTTATTATTGAATTTTAAAAGTTAGCGTAACACTTTATTAGTTGTATTTATATTGAACTGATTCCCTGTATAGTTATAAAGATTTTAGACAATTTATATTGGAAAATAAGACAATGAAAAGAAAACCAGAAGGAAAATCAGTTAAAATGAGCAGAAAAATGGGTATATTTGTTGGAAACATCTATTCTGCAGTGTGCTTCATGTTTTCTTAGCATAATGATATCTTTTGCCATTCACCATCTCTGTGGTTCTCACACTAACAGTTATTGCTGTGCTGGCCCTATTTACTTACCTGTTCACTCTGCATTAATCAGATGCAATGTTAATTTGATAAATAAACACATATGCAACATTAAGTATCCAGCATTGTGGTAGAGATAGAAAAAGTAACAAAGGCACAAAGCTTTTCAATCACTTGTCTCAACACATCTAACCACTCAGTGACAGAGCACAGCCACAGTTCAGAAACCTGGAACAACTGCTCATGGTTCAGAAGTGCTTCACTAAACAAATTATGCCTGGAGACGCCCGACTTCCCAACAACGTCTTGCATACTACAGGGCCTTGCTCTGGCTTAACTTGTCCACCACCAAGGCTCTGCTAGAGCCTTTGGCATTTTTTCTGTTTGTGTGTTTGTTTTTTCCACTTGAGCGAACTCACCTTTGATTCTTATACCTTTAGAAAGATTCAGTGCGAAGGTCTCTTGCTGCTGGTTTTCAAGTCTCTTCTCAGGAGGATAAGCAGTTCACATACTTAAATGAATGTGAATTCCATGTTATTTCTGTGCTCAGACCAACAGTTAGAGAAGTGTCAGCATTCTGTTCACCTCTCCTGATGCACTCAGTGTCCACTCCCATACTGCTCTCTGCTCTAGAGGGCAGAGCTGTAAGGACCACCCTCTACGCCTCCCATCCCCTTGCCTTGTGGTTGGATTTGGCCTGTGGAAAACCTAATCAAGTCATGGGTGGAGGGAGGAGAATAGTGGTTGTGTGTCAATTTTCCTGACTCCCTCAGAGTGGGTCACCTGTGGCTGGCTGTATCCTGGAGTAGTGCCACTGTGGTTTCCTCACTGTCTGTGCATGTCTTTGGGGATAGTCTTCTATTAAACCCTCAATGGATTACCCTAATCTGCATGTGCTGTTTTCTGCTGGGATCCCAATGTATACTGCACATGAGTGGTTCTGTATGCTATATGAATTTTAGTTGGAAAAAAGTCTTTAAATCTGTACTTTTCTGAAAGTTTTATCAGTGGACAAATCACTTCACCTTTATTTGTTTTAATGGATTTTAAAGCACTTGATTCAGGAGGACTAAGTGAGAGGATGAAATGAAATAATTTATGTTTTTGTAAAGTACCTAGCACATGGCAGTCATTTTCATTAAAAAAAAAAATTAATGTCGATTGAAGAGCTCTATTTTCTTCTAATTTGTTATTTTATTAAGATGCTGTGTGCTTCATATTTCAGTATAATTTGGCTTATTGTCATGGATTCTACTAAATTTATACTCAATGTCAACATTTAAAGAACACAAGACCTATGGTAATAATTCTAGTTGACCTGGGATTAAGTTATAATAAACATATGATTTTCTTTAATTTTTGCTGGAGCATCCTCTTTTCCTCAAAATAGTACAGGTCATAATGCTTGCTCAATAAATCACTCATTGCTTTTTTTTTGGAATGGAATGGAATGGAAACATAACAGTGCCTAGAAGTTTCAGCTCCCATTCTATTTTAGAATCCTATTTTTATATTCAACTCTCAATGTCAATTCCCAGTGCTATTATTAGGAGGCAACAGTAATTTAGGTAATTGTAAATGCTCTATATTTATTTCCTTAAGAGTTTACATGTAACACTGAGATGATATACAGCAGCAAAAGGTAACCCTTCCCAAAAGTCCTATTTGACTTGGAAGTGTGCAGCCTGATATGAGCATAGAAGTGGTGATTACAGTTCAGGTGGGTAGGGTGAAGCTGGTTTTCTGTTTGATGCTTGCTAGTTCCAGATAGTTCCTTGCTAGTTTTGTAACTGGAAAGCCTTAACTATAAGGCATCTACATCCCTCCCAGTGACTATAGTACAATAAGAACATAGTGACCAACGGGGGATGTTATGAAACTGAGATGGCTCTTAAGCAGGGAGGAAAGGGAGGAAGTTATGGGGAAAGGATTGCCCACAACCTTTGTACTATCATACGTGCAAAGCTGGAATAGCACTTATGTTTACTTTTTATATATTTTAAACAAGCAGACACATAAAAATTCTTAATTTATTACTCTTCTCGTGAAAAATCTGCGTAATCATTTACTGACGGTTCTTTATTTCTTCTGTTGTCCAGTCTCCAGTTCACTTTTGCCAGCACCAGCATTGGCTTTTGCAGTCCCCCTGACTTTCTTCATTCTGTTCAGAGTTTCTTTCGCTATTTGCTCCAGGTCTTCTCATACAGACCATATCTTGCAATCTACATTTGGGTTCATTTTTCTTTGCCTAATCCAAGGAATCATAAATCGTGCCAAAGCCAGTTGTCTCCCCACCACCAAAAAGGGTTCTAAATGAAAATATAAAAGTGACATCTGATATGGTCTTATATGTTTTGGCAAGTTTTTCATGAATTTATGTCTGGGATACTATTGCCTTTCCTGGGTAAAGGATATTTATGACCATTTGTTTCCGCGGAAGTAGTCTGTTGGTCATGAACGTTTTTGGTCCAGATAGTTCCTGTGTCATTCGTAATGACAGCAAATCTTCAAGTAGCCAGGGAGTAAAAGCTTCCATTTACTTTTAAGAAAGCTAATGAGATATGATTTGAGAAGGACACTTCACCTCTGTGGTCTTTCTTTCCAAAGACCATAATTCCAGGCTAAGCACAAGACAAACATCAGACAAACCCTAATTGAGGGACATTAGAAAAAGTATCAGACCAATACATCTCAAAACGGTCAAGGTCATCAAAAAAAAGGAAAGTCTGAGAAACGGTCATGTCCACAAGAAGCCAAAGCCAATTAGATGACTGAATGTAATGTGGTGTTCTGAGCAGGATCCCAGAACACAAAAGGGTTAGGTAAGAACTAAGGAAATTTGAATGAAGTATGGACATTAGTTAATAATGATGCATCAGTATTGGTTCATTGATAACAAATGTACCATATTAATGATATTCTAATCTAAGATATTAATTATAGTTACATGGAAACTCTCTGTACTATCTTTGCAATTTTTCTGTCAACTAAATCTATTCTAAAATTAAAAGTTTTTCTTAAGTATCAACCATAACTAGGTCACTCAAAAAGAGATCACAACCTCTTATTTTTACTCATCTTCCACATTTTGCCAGGATCCATCTTCTAAACACAAGTATGATGATAAATGCTCTTGTTTCAGTACCTTCTACTACCTACTGCCGATGGATGATACTTTACCAATTCCATTGGTCCATACTGACCTCTCCTTTCCCTCAACGTCAGTCCATTAGTATTGCACTTGTCAACAAATAACAGAACACGACCACAATGCTGAAAATAATGGGGGTTTATTTCTGACCTAACCAGGAGCCCAGAGATGGGTGGTTATTAGAGGCGTTTCAGTGGCCCTTGCTGTTCAGAAATTCTCCTAGGCTTTCCTGTGAACACAAATGAGCTACTGTAGCTTCAAAACAGGGACGGGGAACAAAAGGGAGCCAACAGCCAAATTTTTCTCCTTTTCACTCCCCTGCGTTCACTCCTTGGGCTGTCTGCTTACTTCTGATTGCCCAGAGCCCTGTCCCATGCCAGCAAAGAGCCCTGCTTTCTCAGTCTCTAGAAAATCAGGAGCTAGGCAATAATTGCTGATATAGCCAATCCTCAGCTTCTGTCATTCCAAATAGATCACACTACATGCAGTTTCTATTATTCTTTCCAGGGGACTCCGGTAATCCACGTGAATTAGCTCGAACTCCCAGGCATTGTTAGGAGATGATGCTTCTAGCTGCATCTGAGTGGTGCCTGCTGTGATCACCTAACTCTAAATTACTACAGTCCTGTTCTGGGGGAAAAGCATTAACAAAACAATCTTAACCCTGAGAAGCTTTCAGCTCACCAATTTGACACCCACTTGATGAACAGAAAAAGGGAGCATATTTTTTTACACCAACTTGAAGGAAAGGAACAGATTTATTTTCACACAAATTTCCTGAATCATTTCATTTGTCTTTTATGGATTAACAGAAGCATCTGCTAAAGGAGTTGATTATTTTGGGTTTGTGGCAATTCTGTTTTCTGAAGCTGAAGATGAGGCACATATCAGAGAAACAGAATTGTATTGAGGATTCGGGGTAGAATATTTGAAGCGAGAATTCCGTTTAGAAAAGGCCTGGAAGTCAGCTCATGGCCTAAAAGCAAAGAGCCTGGGCTATACATCCACACTGTCTGGATTTGAAATCCTGCACTCCCAGCACTGTGGCTTGTGCTTTTGAGTAAAATCTTGGAGTTTTTGTTTTGTTTTGTGCCTTAATTTCATCATCTGAAAAGTGGTGATGATAATAGTAACTGCCTAAAATGTTGTGTAGATTAATTGAGTTAATGCATGTAGTGCTCTTATAAAAGTGCCTGACACAAGAAAACATTTAATAAATATTAGCCCTTATTATTATCATTAGCAATAATGTCAGTATTATAAGAGAACAATGAAATTGCTCTCATTATTTATATTTTCTTATACTATATAGGATTCATCTTTTTTTCCTCTTTCCCTAAGGGTGAAATTTAAGCAGTAGAACTCCCTCATTAGGTATGGCTATAAAGTGAATTGACCTCAATTGTTGATTTTGCTCTCCAGGAGGAAATGTAAGCGCAGAGTACACTGTTGATCTTTATCTCTCATCTGTGAACGCTCTCATTTGTGCTTCTGTGTGTGTATGGCGGCCTTTTGTCTATATTGCCTCCAAATTTATGGCAATAAATTTAATTAACTTTAAAAGTTTAATTAACTTTTTCAGAATTAAAGTCCACTAATTAATATAGATGTTCCTTTTCCATGAACTTACATATTTGGAGGTGATATGAACATAGGCATGCTTAGAAGTTGCAAATGTTTTGCACATTAGGATAGATGTCTATAGGATTTACCTAGTGCTCTGAGCACATTCAAAACCCACTCTTTAATTATTTAATGAGGGTTTTAGGTCTCTTTTCTTTGATATTGTGTATGGAGGAAATATTTTTCAGGCATATTAAGGAGAAGAGATTGGGGGAGGCCAAAAAGAATAATACCTTCTTTGTCTTAAAGGTGGCTGTATACTCTGTTTTATTGTTTACTTCAAGTTTCCTTGTACTGAATAGTACCTACTAAATGGTACAATTGTATTTCTGTTTGCTGACCAGGGGTAATGTTGAAATAAGAGGAGGAATTATCAAGTAGATATGAGATTAAACTTGTTATTCCCATCT
Organism: Cnephaeus nilssonii; assembly: GCF_951640355.1. Lineage (NCBI taxonomy): Eukaryota > Metazoa > Chordata > Mammalia > Chiroptera > Vespertilionidae > Cnephaeus > Cnephaeus nilssonii. The sequence continues at coordinate 62,570,193 of NC_137072.1, read as the reverse complement.
ATTCCCTCCTTTGAATAAAGATCTCTTAAATAATTCCTAGCTGGGAGAAAGGGTATTGATTTTCTCATCTATTCAAAGGAATGTGTATAACTCTGTTACAGAGCCGAGAGTTTAAGCTCTACAAATGTCTCAGGTTACTCTCCAGGGTTAGGAGATTCCAGGTTTTGAGGGCCCTAGATTTTATACATTTCAGGAGGGATGGTTAGGAGAAAAAATATAAAACTATAAATAAGAAATCCACTATTGCTTTAGAATGAAAAAGAATTCATGAGAATGAAAATAAAAAATTGATAGCTGACAAGTACCCAGAAGCATCACGAATCCAGAAATATAGCAGGACTGTTACTTATAAAATGCACAACACACCTTCTTTGTACCTTACTTAATCACGTCTTTGTTTGAAAATTATTTTGTAATATCACTTTCTAAAGAGTGAAAAGATAATCCAGCCTTTCCTTAAGCTATATGCATACATATACACTAAACCTAAGCTAAATGAATCCCCAATTTATCAGGATACAAAAAAGATGCTGGTATTACCTGATCAAGGGAAAGTGTGATGGTTGGTAAATTGAAATGGACTGTGGCAAAAATATCTTAATTTTGTGAATTTTACAAAAACATATGATCATGTGAGCACATTGATATAGCTTATCCAGGACCTTGGAAAAGGCTCATGTAATTCAAGGACCTTGAAACTTAAGGTTCATTTGTTTCAGAATTAGCTCCTCTCTGCTTGAGGGACAAAGCAGAGCTAGCACATTCACCCTTTCTTTCACCAACAAAGAGGCCCAGTATATTATCTCTGCAGACTCCTAATTATTGGGTGACATTATTATGCTAAGGTGAGGGTTAGCATAAATAGTATTCATTAAAAAATAATGATTATAGCCAGTATTTGCTCTTTAAACCAGACATTTAACCGAGGCCTAGTGTGCACTACATATTAAATCTACATTACCAATATACCCACAAGGAGAACTATGAAAATATAGATGAATTATTTACTCACAAACTTTAAACAGGCTGAATGAGTGTTTGTTTTTATCTAATATGTTATGTTTTGATTAGAGACCAGGGACCTTGAACTTAGGAAACTTTTTATTTGTTACAAGAACATTTGTATTTTCTAAGTCTTATATTTTACATTTTGGAGACAGAATCAATCAACAAATTAAAATAGAAATTGCTCTCTACATTTTAAAACATATCTCAAACAACCTAAAATGTATCTATTGAAATTGAGCTATAAAGAAGGAAAAATAAAAAATGGGGGTAGGTGGGTGGGGAGGGTAAGTTACTAATGACCGATTTTTCTTCCTTGATTGGGAAGTTATAGTTAGCCATAATATTGCTGGTAATCTGGACTTCAGACAGTTCTGTGGCTGGCATTAGTGTTTTGCCTAGAAAGGCTGTGGTTTGTGACTACAGCTCCTCTAGGTGGAAATCCCACCCCTTACTGTCAGCAGGAGGGAGCAGGGAGACCTGAGAGTGGACTGCCAAGTCAGCTCATATTGCAAACTCTGGGCCAGCTACCTACCAGATGTGTCCATTTTGGGCAAACAAATAAACTTCTGAGCTCCTTCCATGTAAGTGGGAATATGTTCCTCATAGGAGAGCTTTAAGAATAATTTAGAGTAATAAAATACCTGACTCCCCTTCTGACACATTATGGCCACTTGATAAATGTTAATGTCTCCTTTCTTCTCGTGCTTTTTGCCCTGTTTCCTTTTCAGGTGAACACACATCTTTATCCATAAATCACGTATTCAGTCAGCAAATACTTGAGATCGTCTACTATGTACCGGGCTTTTGCCAAGTGCAGAGGATTTACAGAGCTGAATTAGACATGGTCCACTGCCCCAGAGCTCACACAGGAGTGGAGGGCAGGAAAAACTAACCGGGGTGGAATGTGATCTCTGTTGCCACAGGGTGTTCAGAATGTTCAGAATGAGCGATCCCGTTCTTATCTGCTGCATGACCCAAGTCTGTCTTGCTTTTTATTTCCAAGCATCCGTTTCATGAGGCATCATTTCATGCATTTCTATTTCAGTGTATGTGTCTGGTATTTCTGTCTTGTGCCTGACCCATTCTTGACAGTTCCTCACTTCTGTTGTCCACACTAAAGTTGATGTCTGCTTTTATTCACTCCTTTCCATGTGAGGTCGTATAGATTGGATCAGTGGCCTCAAAACATTTTTGACTGTGCTTCCTCTCAGTTAAAAAATAAATAAAATAAGACAAATGGACCGTGCAGTGCAGTGCAAATGTATGCATGTGCTTTTATAATTTTTATTAATGTCTTTTTATTACAAAACACTAGAGGCCCAGTGCACGACATTCGTGCATGGGGGTGTGTCCCTCAGCCCAGCCTGCACCGTCTCCAATCTGGGACCCCTTGAGGGATATCTGACTGCCCGTTTAGGATCCGGTCTAAAGAGGCAGTTGGACATCCTTCTCACAATCCAGGACTGCTGGCTCCCAACTGCTCACCTGTCTGCCTTCCTGATTGCCCCTAACCGCATCTGCCTGCCAGCCTGATCATCCCCTAAACACTCTCCTGCCAGCCTGAATGATGCCTAACTGCTTTCCTGCCAGCATGATTGCCCCTAACTGCCCTCCCCTGCAGGCATGGTCACCCCTAACTGCCCTTCCCTGCAGGCATGGTTATCCCTAACTACCCTCCCTTGCAGGCCTGGTTCCTCCCAACTGCCCTCCCCTGCTGGCCTGATTGCCCACAACTGCCCTCCCCTTCTGGCCTGATCCCTCCCAACTGCCCTCCCCTGATGGCCATCTTGTGGTGGCCATCTTCTGTCCACATGGGGACAGCCATCTTTGACCACATGGGGGCAGCCACTTGTGTGTTAGAGTAATGGTCAATTTGTATATTACTCTTTTATTAGCTAGGATGTAAAAAATATTATTTTAAGATTGGGTGATTAAATTAGGCACTTCCTAAAGGTTCCTGAAAAATGCAGTGCCTTGCAAAATTGCTGAATGAAAATATTAAGGCTTGGGATTTTCCATAGATTTAGGACCAGGTTACTCAAAACATAGAGTATTTAGAAAACAGAGCAGAAATGAGAATGATGACAGTCTTCATACCAATATCAGCACTGCTAAGACTCCATGGGCACTGCCACTGAGCATCACTGTCAGTCAGCCAGTCCTTTGCAGCCTGGAATTCAGGCTTGTACGTCTTCCTTACTCATATTGATCCTCAGTGAAGGAAAATGCCCTCAGACATATTCTTATAGGAATTTGGAGTTTGATTAGGGAGTTAAAAATCAGAAGGTTCTATTTCAGGGATTTTATTTGGTGAATTTCTGAGTTCAATCAAGAATTTATACTAGATTGTCTTTCCAACCCTCTGGTCAGGTGAGCAGTGAAAAGCCTTAAGTTCTGGAGCTAGATAGACTTGGTCTTCAATTGGTATCTAGAATTGGTTGGTTTAGTTAGTTTGGGGAAAAACTTTTAGGTTTGTTGAATATAAGTTTCCTCTTCTTTAAAATGTGCAAATGTTATCACTACTATAGAGATGTTGTGAGAATTAGATGACAAAATATATGCAAAGCGTTTAGTCTCTAGGCGGTTCATCTATAGTATTTTTCTCCCGTTTTCCACTCAATGACTCTGTGTTCATCATTAGACCTGCCTGATAATTCAATCTAAATTCCGGCTCTGCTACTGACTAGTTGTAGGATCTTGGCCAGTTCATTAGACACTTTTGTTTTCTCATCTCTGATCTGTGAAGTGATAAATATAAATACAACAATCCTTGTGATTTTCTATATTCTATTTTTAAAATTCTGATTATTGAAATGTTTGAATGAAATGAACCAGGAGGGGGAAAGATAGAAACTTTACACAAGGAATATTTAATTTTAAAAAGTAAACTTGTGTATTTTATACTTTAATAAAATATTCAGAACAGTCTGAGCACTTAGCATGTGCCAGGCACTTTGTGCGACGTTACAGCAAAGATAGCAGTTCTTTCCTACATTAGGGCTCAAGTTTAATGCCTGGCACTTTCTAAGAGCCAAAGACACATTGGGTAGATGAGGATATATTGGGGACCTTGCATAATTTCTACAATTAGAACCGCCAGGAGGCTGGTCCAGCTGACCATCAGCTTAGTGACTACATCAAGATACAGTGCCTACATGTCAAGGGATTCAGGAACTATTCTGCAAGGATTTTCCAAGAGAATGTCTGGAGTTCCTAATAGATGGCTAGAATGTAGCTAACAGTATAAAGGACAGTGCTGGCATTAAAAGGAATACCAAGATCAGTGTAGGGCTGTCCAAATCCCAGCAATTGAAATAAGGTCCTGGAGTGAAATTAGAGTCTCCAATGAGAACTGAGCAGAAACCAAAAAGCAGGCTTTGCCCAGAGCAGACTGGAGACCAGAGTGTTGGGAAGAAAAACTTCCTGACTACACAGCTCCCTGGAGCTGCCATCTGGGAGAAAGATTTTGTTGGGTTGACCCAGATTGGTGAGGAAAGACATTGAAGGTATTTAAATACTCCCTGCTCTCTGTTCAAACAGTTTAGGTTAAGCAAATCAGCAGGGATAGCTCTAGGAAACAAAGGGATTTAAAGATGGAGCAGTTAGTGTGACTGACACCTGTTGTTTTTAAGCTTATCATTGAGTAAGAGGACTTGTAGAAGTCTGCATACGAAGAAGAATTTGGTAAGGATCACTGGAAATTTTCAAGAAGAGGAACTTCAAAAGATGAAATGGACACATATGGTCAAAAGGGTTAATAAAAGGGTTTGAAGTCATGGGGAGAATTTTAATATGTTTCTGTGGTTTTCAACCTTTGTTGAATATCAGAATCAACTAGATCACCTGAACTGCTTATTGAGTATGTTATGCTTTCTTTCTTTTCTTAGTGAGTCTAAAATGCAACCAAGTTTGAAGAAACATTGTGTTAGGAAACTCTTCCAACTAGTGGGAATGCCATGAACAAAGACTCAAAGACAAAGAACCAAGCTTAGTTAGGGGCCATCTAGTTTCGCTGGTGCAGATGGCAGGGTACACTTGCTAAGGTACACTTACAGTGGGAGAAGGAAAATAAAAAATCATTGCGTGAAGAGGTCCAATGACAAAGCCTTGAAAAAGGAAGAAAACAAGGTAGTACACAGTTGGTAGTACACAGAATGGTGAGAGTTTCTGGGAAAATGATATGGTCATGTAGTAGAAATATCCAAACATATAAATACAAAGACATCAGGAAAATATAATACAAATTGAGAAGCTAAGTAATCTTTCCCCTCACATTTTTTTCTTATGTGATTAAGTATACTAAAACTGCTCTTCCTAGTTTTATTGCACATTGTTCTGTAGTTTTTTATGCATGTTTAGTGAAAAACACCCTAGGCCTCAATTTCTATATTTACAAAGTACAAATTTAAGCAACAAAAAATCCTTGCTCGCTTAAAACTCTTATGGTCATTTTGAGGGTAAGTGTGTGAAATTTTGTTTATAGCATCTGTTCTCACAAAAAGTAAAAAATGCTTAACCCCTGAATAAGAACACATAGGTTAAGTTGTAATTGATAATGACACAAGCTTAATATTTATTTCATTAACACTCCCAACTTCCCCAATCATTACTTAGTGAATTGGCAGTTCCAATTTATTTTCTATAGCCTATTTTTCAGACAAAACTTTCTCAGACAATCACTTGTAGGCACTATCTGATCTCAGAAGATTCCAGTCCATTCAAACCAGAAAATGCTAAAAGTTAATGAGGGGGAAAACTTTGTCCCTATTTTGACTTTAAAGACCACTGGGACCGTAAGCCACTTCAAAGCCTGTCTTTTAATCTTCTCATTGTTGAGCCCTTTGTTGTGAGGGGACAAGGGGGTGTGATTTTTATCCTTGTAATCAGTTTCTGTCAAGACTAGCTTTCTAAACATTTGTTAAGGGGAAGTTACAGAAGTATTATGTGTGGTCACTAGTCTCTCACCCTTAGCTGATAAAAGGAGAGATGAGTGTGAAGTCATCAAACCTCTAGTCTGGTTAGCTGTCTTCTGGAGGTCCGGAAAGGAACCCACTTTTCACAAGCACACCTACAATGAAGGGAGATTGCTTCTGAAACTGTCTAGTTGTGGAAAGTTTGAATTCCTTCTAGAAAATATGGCAGGTAAATCACTGTGTGTTTTTTTCTTATTAGAAATACATGGAAGCTTTAATAAAGAAATCTTGGGCTGGGAGTTGGGGGCTTGGGGTGCAAAGAGAGATTGCTACATCAACTAAAATTGTTATTTAAAGTCTTATATCAGTTTACTATTTGGTGCCTCCACAAATAAATTGCTTGTATAAATATCATCTCTACAATTTGCTACTTTCTACACAGTTAAATATGGTGAAAATAGGTTTTGAAATTTCAAAATTACATAGACTTTTTATGTCTGTCAGGAAATACAGAGAAACTCCAGGAGTGCCCTGAGGTCACCATGTAGAAGCAATCAGAAAAAAGTGAGACTTGCGGGTACTTTTCCCATTTAAGGCAAATAGCCTTTCTTCAGTGTCCGTTCAAATTTATTGATTTATTCATTATTAGCCAATGTGTTGATGGAAGACCTTTTAGGATTTGGTTTCTTTGTTGTACATATTAGGTGCATCATGATTCCTTTTGTAGAGCTTAATGTCCAATTTTGTGGTCTTGATTACAGTGTGTTAAGTTAAGTGCTATATAACCATTCCAGCCTTTTAGTTTTGTAATCCACGGGAGAGCCTCATTTAGGCTTGCACTTGCTGCTGGAAACTTGCTGTCTATTTATAGAACTCTAAATACATGTTTTTATCTGTAGTCTCTTTAAATTGTGCTCTTCTAGTAAGGACCATTTTTACACATTCTGATTCTTAATACATTTTCTATGGAAACCTGTAAATAACTATTAACTCTTACCCAGTTTGGGGGTTTTATGAACTTTCTCAGAATGCAATAATCATTTTTTAAAATTTCAAGAGCATCTTTTTGAAGGTTTTTCAGTATCTCTAAAATATAAACATGTGAAATATATCAAAAGCATTGTTTAGTCTGACACTATATAGCTTAAATTATAAAGTAATAGACAATATTATTAATTTTAATACTCCTTTACTTCTTTTTGAGTTATCTGGTAAATTGGGGAAACAGTTTTTCATGGGGCTTCCATACGCGTTCAAATATTTGATAATTTCTCATGTGTGAAACCATATGGAAAACTAAAATGGTGCATTATTATAGTTAGTAGAGGGGTTATTTCTCTTAATTATTAGGGCTCTTTCATTGTCTAAAGCTAAAGTTAGAGTGGATAAATTATGTTCGTTGATATTTTATTGATTGTCTTTTATTTTTATGCCTAAGAGAGAAACATTCTGGATAATTAAAGCACTGCCTAGAATGAGAATCCCTCAGTTAGAGAAATTTGAAATAGAGGGTTAAAATCAATTTCACTGTTGCATTTGTCAAAAAATTAAAGATAAATATTAATCAAAGTCACAACATCAATATCCTAGTGCTGCACAGAATTTTGAACCGCCTTATGCTATTACAAAATACCTTAAGGAGGTTATGTTCAGCTCCATCTTTAATTTAGCAGTGTCTGAACTCAGAAGTGGTTTGTTGTTTAAGGACCTAGAATACTCTTTAGCAAATCATGTTTTTAGCAAAAATTTAGTGATTAGCAATGTTTGTTATCTGACAACATAATTTGTTTCCTATAATGTGGTAAACTTCAGAGAACAACCATAGAAACTTTTTCCTAATTGAAGTAGAAATTACAGCTTGAGTTGCGGAACTAATTCATACACAGCAGTGAACTGCTCCTTCGGTGTGAGTGTACTTTTCAGGGTTACTTTCCATCCTGATTCCAGATTAACATTATGATGACATGTGAAGGTATGCACTTTATCAATGGACAACCAGTGCACCAGGAAATGGTCCTGCAAGTATTATACCTTTACATCATAGAGCAAGATTATGTGTCTCTTCTAAAATTGCTGCTAAAACAAGAGTCTTGAGTTTATGCTACTCAAACTGATTGAGAGAGGAAATGATAGTCATTTGATGTTGATTTCTTAACAGCACTTTAAAAATCTGTACATATTCCTGGAGCTTTGAAAGTATGAACTACACAGCTTCTTTGCTTCCAAATAGGTAAATACATTACAAATTAAAATCATGTCATAATGCAGCCAAAATACTGAAGCTAGAACACATTCATTATTTTCCCTAAGAACTACAAATAAAACAGTTGAAATTAATTCCATACACTCACACAGATATGAAGACAATAGTCCAAAAATGTTTTGATATGATAATGCTTAAAAAAGAGTGACTCACAGAAAGTATTTATTGTGTGCACAGAGATTATTGTTGGTCATTATAGAAACAATAAGAGGTTTTATCATATACTAGAGGCCTGATACACAAAATTAGTGTGTGTGTGTGTGTGGGGGGGTCCATCAGACCGTCCTGCACCCTCTCAAAATCTGGGACCCCTCGCTCCTGACCGCCTACCTGCTCGCTCCTTACCTCTTGGCTTGTCGCTCCTTAGCGCTGCCATGGAGGTGGGAGAGGCTTCTGCCACCTCTGCTGTACTCGCCAGCCATGAGCCCCATTTCTGGCTGAGCAGCACTTCAGCTGTGGGAGCGCACTGACCACCAGGGGGCAGCTCCTGAGTTGACCGTCTGCCCCCTGGTGGTCAGTGCGCATCATAGCGACTGGTCATTCTGGTCCTTCCACCATAATGGTTGCTAGGCTTTTATTATATAGACTAGAGGACTGGTGCATGAAATTCGTGCATGGGGGGTGTCCCTCAGCCCAGCCTGCACCCTCTCCAATCTGGGACCCCTAAAGGGTTGTCCGACTGGGATCAGGCCTAAACCGGCAGTCGGACATCCCTCTCACAATCCCGGACTGCTGGCTCCTACCTGCTTGCCTGCCCGCCACCTGGATTGCCCCTAACTGCTTCTGCCTTCCAACTTGATCACCCCCTAACCACTCCACTGCTGGCCTGATTGATGCCTAACTGCTCCCCAGCTGGCCCAATTGCTCCCAACTGCCCTCCCCTGCTGGCCTGATCGCCTCCAACTGCCCTTCCCTGCTGGCCTGATTGCCCCCAACTGCCCTCCCCTGCTGGCCTGATTGCCCCCAACTGCCCTCCCCTGCTGGCCCAATCACCCCCAACTGCCCTCCCCTGCTGACCTGATCTCGCCCCCAACTGCCCTCCCCTGCATGCCTGGTCGCCCCTAACTGCCCTCCCCTGCCGGCCTGGTTGCACCCAACTGCACTCCACTGCCAGCATCTTTTGGCGGCCATCTTGTGGTGGCCATCTTGTGGCGACATGAGGGCATCGCGTGAGGGCGCAAGGACCACCTAGGCTTTTATTAGAGTTTGGATAATCTGTTGACCTTTTCTCTTACAATTAGTGAATATTCTGGGTCATGTATGAATCATAATTTTCCCTGGATCACATGATACATATTGACAAGTCTGAATGGTGCTTAACATAGTCTCTTTTTCTGCAAATTTTACCTAGGGCCCAGAGGAAGCACTCCCATCCAATTTCTTCATGTAAATCAACTCCCTCTCTTTCTGTTTCTATCTTCTTTCCCCTTATCTTTCACCTTCCCTTCTTTATCTAGCACAAGTAGTCTATATTCTGTAATTTCATATATTTTGTGAAAATTGGTACGTAATGCATTTTTTCTAATTATCCACAAATGTAATAAAATAAATCTTACTTTGTGTGGTCTTTAACTTCTGAGGCCCTCATTAGAATATTTTGGGTATTTTAGTGAATCTGTAATTTTAAAAGTTCTGTTTTTGCTAGTTGCAAGTGATGTTTATATGTATTTTTATTGCATTAAGTTATTTGCTCTGAGCAGCAATTTTTACAGCAGTCAAAAAAAAAAAATTTAAAGCTTCAAGCGGGTAAATATTCACCCTGGCCCTGTGGCTCAGTCGGGTGAGCATTGTTCCGTACACTGAAAGGTTGCCAGTTCGATTCCCTGTCAGGGCACATGCTCTGGTTTCAGGCTCTGTCCCCAGTAGGGGAGCATGCAGGAGGCAGCTGATCAATGTTTCACTCTCTCATCGATTTTCCAATTTTCTCTCTCTCTTCCTTGTTCTCTCACTAACAATCTTGAAAAAAAACAAAAAAACAAACAACACACACACACAAAAAAAGAAAGAAAGAACCTTTTCTATTAATAAAGCCATGCTTCCAGGTATTTCTATTATTACAGCTTTTAGTAGCAAGAATAGCATCAGCACAATATTTCTGAATCCCCCAAAATGCCTCATCTGTACATAAGTCATCTGAGTCCTAGCAGAATCCTGTATCGATGCTCTGAGACTTGTATTGTCCTTTCATTCATTTTTTATTGCCTCTCCTTTCCTCTTTTTTATTAATTTCCTAAATCCATGAGCTTAAAAGGCAGTTATAATTCTTATTTTCTTGTGAAAGATGCATATATAGTTTCTTCCCCATTCATGCCATCAGGGTTGTAGGAAAGAAAAGCTTAAAAAAAAACAGACCTAAGCAAATGAATCACTTCATGGATGAAAGGTCTGTTGGGCACAATTGGTGTCTTTCCTCTTAGCTGTCAGTTAACAAGGACACCTAATCCTTTGCATTTACTGAGTGTAAAATAAAGGCAGTTAATTATTTTATTACCAAAGCTTTCAACCCTGAAGACTTCCCTGCCCCTGACTTTCTATTCACTCTTTTTTTTTAGTGTGTGTGTGTGTGTGTGTGTGTGTGTGTGTGTGTGTGTCTTTTGTTCTTTAAACAAACCCTTATTGAGTTCTTACCAAGACATAAGTTTTGCTAGGGGCTCAAGATACAAAGATGACTACATCTTTTTCCCTACAATTAAGGACATGACAGCCTGGTAAAGGAGACAGATATGCAGGCAAGGGATTCTATTATTCTGTGAATATGGGAGATGAGAGGGGCAGGAACAAACAGAGCCACAGAGGAGGCATCAATGAAGTCTGGCTAGGAGAGTGAGGACAACTTCACTGAAAGTGAACATTTCCAGCTAGGTCTTAAAGCTTTAATAGAAAATTTGCAATACAGATTTTGCAATACAGGAGGAAACAAATAAAAAATTTGCAATACAGGAGGAAACAAATAAAAGCATGTTTAGGCAAACAATGGCAGCTAAAAGAGTCTGCTTAGAAACCAGGGAGAGATGAGTGAGGTTGGGATTGAAAAGAGGGCTGGAAATGTGTTTGAAGCCAGATTGTTTAGGGCTCTGCGTGCCTCTAGAACTGGGGGCTTTAATTCTCTGGTGATGGATTGTTAGCAAAGATTTTTAATCAGAATATCTATCAAGTTAAATCTATGACAATAGCACATAAAATCCATTAGGGCAGAAACTTTGTTTCATTCACTTCTAAATCCCCGGAACAGAGTCGGCAGAAACCAGGAAGTGCATGCTTTACAAATGTCTATCCTAAGGATTACATGGGTTAGTGTGGCAGTGAAATTGCTGACAGACAATGTCAGCAAAAGGGTCACCCCAAGGAGACGGTTGTAGTAATCTAGGTGAGAGATACAGACACCTGAACCAGGGCAGTGGGCAACAGTTTGGTGAGAGGTATGAACTGGGAAGAGATGTTGGGGACAGTATTGACAGGGTTAAGTGACTGATTAGGACTGGGACCTCAGTGGGGAGATTAAAGAGTTGCACAACGGAACTGGAGTAACTTCAAGTAAGATAAGAAAGACAAGAGAAAATACAGGCTTTGAGGTGAAATTTAGGAGTATTCTGTGTTTGAAGTACATCTCTCAACTACATTAACATGGAGATGTTAAATTAAGAACCGTCACACCAGGGTTAATAGCCAAGCTTATAAGAGTAAATAAGATTCCTCAGGAAAAGGCTTACACAAGAAGAGGGTCACTTTTTATAGGCAAGATAGAGAAAAACGTACCAAAAGGAAAGGATGAGGAAAACACAGCAGAAAGTAAATGAGAGGTTCAGGAGAAAGTGTATACAGTCCACTCTCTGTCTTCTCCTTCTTCTCCTTAGCACGACTAACTTACTTCTATTGGTCTTTGAAGGCACAACAGGCTCATCCACATCAGACAACATAGTGACAATGAAAATGTTATCTTCCTTTTCAACTCTAGGTAAAGTTGAATGACTTAGGAATTTAAGGATAGCTGACATTTTTCATTTAAATATTTAGCAGGCAGGAGATAAAACAGAGAATTGGTAAAGGAATCAAAATACAGGACATAATACACTTTTCTATTGCTGCCAGCTTCTGTAGCTTGCCATGGAGAATTTTACACTGGCGAGTTTAAAACCAGAACTGGCATAGTCTGTAGAAATTTTTCTTGGCTATGACTAGTTTCTCATGTTAAAGGCATTTATCCCAAAGAAGATCACCTGGGCTCAAGCCAGTGGGACACTGTTGAAAGACACACATATAAATGACCATGAATTTGTCCCATGCACGCTGAGCAGCTGGGTTTTCCATCTTTTGTTTGTTTTCCTGAGAAAAATTCTTTTGGGGCAATTCTCTCTCTCTCTCTCTCTCTCTCTCTCTCTCTCTCTCTCTCTCTCTCTCAAATGTTGGTTGGTCTGAATCAATATTTTATGGAAGAATTCATATTTTTAATTTCTAATCTCCTAATATGTATCCACCCTGACTTCTGTCTTTGTCACTTTTGAAATCAGAATTGATTCTAGATACAAAAGATACAGTATATGGATGAAGAGTATTATGTGGGAATTTTACTGAACTAGTTAGTATATAGAAGACTAATAATCTACAAACCAGCTTCAAATAGTTTAGTGCTAGGCCATTCACAACTTATTTCTTAGCCTTTTGAATGTTTTCTGGGCTGCCTGCCTTAATATATGGAAATTTAATGCCAGTTCCCAAAACTTGTCTGCAAGATTTATAGGTCATTTCCCTCTTCCAGAGGTTGTATATAGATCTCACCGCCTGTTGTGATCAATTACTTTAATTTCCATGGTAGAGAATACATCAATGTAAAGTTAATGGCTTCCGTGACTGAATCCATAAGAATAATTACTTTATTGAAACAAAAACACAAGAACAGAACGAGTCCCCATGCCTAAGTAAGCACATACTTCTTGACATCAGGTATAGCTAAATAAAGAGAATATTTGGTGGGATATTTAAACCAACTTTCTAAGTTTCAATGAAGTGATGTAAATATTTTCCATAGTTTATTTTGTTGACATTAAGTAACCAACATCATTTTGCAATTATCAGGTTAATATTACCTTATCTAGGTTTACTACTATTTCTTAATTACATTTTTATTACTTTATGAAAGAATTTTCTTCCTTAATCTCAAAGAAACTGCCATCTATTTATCTTGTGGCCATCTCCTACTGAGAAAACTATTTCTCTTGTTTTGAACCCTTCACCCTGAATCCCATGCCAGGAGTTCTAGCCTCCTCAAGTCTCCCCTGACAGTGTTGTTGTAGAATTTCTTTGTAGAAGTGGCTCATGGGTAGAATGTATTTCGAAGCCGGTGCCAGATTTCTCTTCTTGAGGTTTCATTTGCTTAGCAAATACAATGCATTCATTTACTATTTTGTTTATTTGGGAGATAGAGGCTAAAGCTCCTCTATATGCTCAGAAGCCCCAGCGGTGTTCCATGCTTGCTGCTCAATGGTCCTCAGATCCCATTGCTGCAGTTGTCATTGTCTACTGCTCTGGGGATCTCTTTTACTATAAATGTCATTATCTCTTTTTTTTCTGTTCAAATGTACATTGGTCTGCATTGATGTTCAAGACGGTATGTTCTCTTCATGACTTATCATGCTCTAATAGTAGAGTGAAACTTTACGCCCATGAATGCTGGCTAGAAAGGGTGCTTCTATGAACTCTCAAACTCTTGTATGGAGTTTGGTTTTAAAATCTCTTTTAGGTTTTATTCTGTCTCTATTGAAACCTTTCACCTTAGGCATTGCATATGTACTGTGCCGAGGACAGTGTGAGTAAAAGGCATTGGACACTGTGCCACATGATTCTTTCCTCCTCTTCAGCAATCACCTATTCCCACGGGGCACATGTGGTATCTCAGTCTCTCTTCACATGGGATGAATTCTTTCTTGAAGGATATAAGATGACATATTAAATTAAGTCCAGCCCCAGCTCTGCCATGCTCTTAGTCTGAATGCTAGTGTGAACATTGATCAATTTGCAAACAGAAGCATCACCCACTTCAAGTAAATATTAATTCAAAAGGCAAATGTGTGGGAAAATTACTGTGTACACTGCATACAAATAGATTGTTTTTTTCTTACTTTGTTGTTTGTTTGTTTATATGCTTGGTTTAAGGAATGTGTATGTACTAACTTTCTTTCTCTCACATGGGTTATTTATTAGAGTGGTAAATGCGATTGCAATGTATTTCCAGGTTTAGACATCTATCTATGGACTAATGTTAAGGAATTACAAATTATTGTTACTATTATTATTCCTAATTTTTTTTAAAGGAGTAACTGATTCTATGATACCAGTCAGATAATTTGCCAGTACTCAACTATGTAAAAAATAGAGACAAATATTTCACAGGGAATTAAAAGGGTGATCAACCATTGTCGAATGACAAAACCAAAGCAATTTGATGACGATTTTGATATCCTTTATTTGAGGGGATACATCCATGGATTTGGGGAGTGCAGTACCTCACAGGCAGTGGAGTACTCTTCACAAGGGATTTGGGACAAAAGCAAGTTTTATAGAGCATTAGCGACTGCATACAGAAATAGGTCTTGATTGGCTGGGAAGGCAGGGATTTCCTTATGAGACTGGCAGGTCCAGTTTTCCAGGGTAAGGTGAACTAGCAAAAGCTGAGTTGGCTGATGGTGATTAATCTTAGATTTCCTTGACAACAAAGGGTTTCCAGGAAGTACGGTCTGACAGGTTTGGATTGTAATGTGGTGGGCTGGATCACTGGGGAGGCCTCCATTTTGTGGCTTCCAATATAGGGGTTAACATTATCACTGCAGCCAGTGGCTTTCCATTTCTCTCCCTGCGGCTCTCATATTTGCTCTTTCTCATTTATCTCCCTCATTCTCTAATTATATTTTCTTATCTCATATTCTTTCTCCTATCATTTTCCAATTTTCCTCCTTTCTTTTTTCAACTTCACAAGCAGTCAAATTGATAGGCAGAGAGAGACAAATGATTGAGGGGGAAAATGCCCAGGAGGGGAAAATAAAGTTTTGTGTGTGTATATGAATCTGCTATGAGTTGAAGGGGATAAAGATGGAGCAGGCATACAATATGTTTCCTATACAGCAATTTACAACTCACTTTTTTGTTGTTATTTGGGGATGTTTGTTGATTTGGGGATGGGAGGCAGGGTAGGAAAGATCTCTTTGAAGAGATCTTTGAAATTGGATTCAAAAACATTAAATTGCTACTATCTTTCTTGAAATTCCTGCTTATTAACTACTATTGGTATAGTTGTTTTTATTTTTATTAAATCAATTATTATACTTTTGTTTAGAGAACAACATTGGCAAGGATGTGAAGAAAAGAGAACCCTTCTGCGCTGTTGGTGGGATTGCAAATTGGTGCAGCCACTATGGAAAACAGCATGGAGGTTCCTCAAAGTATTAAAAATAGAAATACCATATGCCCCATTAATTCCACTTTTAGGTTTTTATCTGAAGAAAACAAAAACACTAATTAAAAAAGATATATACATCGCCATGTTCATTGCAGCATTGTTTACAATAGCCAAGACATGGAAGCAACCTAAGTGTCCATCAATAGATAAATATAAAGAAATTGTTATATATCATCCATAAAAAAGAATGAAATCTGCCCGGCTGGTGTGGCTGAGTGTCGAACGTCGACATATGAACCAGGAGGTCACAGTCTGATTCCTGGTCAGGGCCCATGCCTGGATTGCAGGCTCCATCCACAGTAGGGGACATGCAGGAGGCAGCCAATGAATGATTCTTTCTCATCATTGATGTTTCAATCCCTCTCCCTTCATCTCTGAAATCTATATATATAATGAAATCTTGTAATTTGTGACAACATGGACAAACCTAAAGGATATTATGCTAAATGAAATCAGTCAGGCAGAGAAGGACAAAAACCATATGATTTCACTTATATGTGGAATCTAGAAAATGAAACAAGGGAACAAACATTACAAAACAGAAATAGTATCATAGACATAGAGAACATACTGGTGGTTGCCAGAGAGGAAGGAGGTGGAGGCAAGGGCAAAAAAGTGGAGGGAGATAAAATGTACAAATTTCCAGTTATAAAATAAATAAGTCACAGGGATGTAATGTACAGCATAGGGAATATAGCTTAATATTGTAATAAATTTGTACAATGGCAGATGGTTACTAAACTTAGCATGGTGATCCCCTAGTTAAATATATTAATATCGAATAACTATGTTGTACACATGAAACGAATATAATACTTTTTTTTAGCTATATTTTAATACAAGTGAAAAAAAGGAGTTTTAGCAACTTTTTTTACACAAGGAGTTTTAGCAACTTCCCAGTATTATATGCCTGCTGGACACAGGACAATCTGATAAAACTCCAGCATGATTTGCCTGAGTTGACAACAGAATTTGTATTTCTTGGCCCTTTGCACTGATCACTAGCAGCTCCATGTCTACATAGCCTCCTATGCATGTATTTATATACACATGTCCATATGGCTCTTCATTGATTAAAGAATAAGATGACTACTCCAGACTGGAGTTGATGAGATGCCCACTGTGAGTAAAGTTAGTCTAGGTTACATGTGAGATTGAAAAATGCATTTGGTAAATTATTTACGAAGAAGAATGTCAGGATGTGGGCATGAATAATGACTGACACTTTCAAATCAGTGGAACAGCTGGCAGAGTTGGGATCTTGTTGATTCACCACTTCTCTTCAGAAAATGCAAACATCCCGAAATAAGTGATAGAGTTATTCCACTCAGACTTATAGTGATTTCATTTATGTATACGTTTTTTAAATGCCTTCAGGTATAATAGTGTTGAATCCTAAATTAAAAAAAAATTAATCAGATAACTGTTCTGATAATTTTAAAGCACAAGGTTGTTTGTAAGTGGCTTTAAGGTAAAAACTCCTCTTGCCTCATTTGGGGAAATCTCTAATTTGTGAAGCAAAAAGTTTTGGAGAGAATAAAATGTTCTAGACTAGATAGATAGCTTGAAATTAATTTATAGAATGCAAATAAGAGAACAAAATCATGTTGGCGACTGAAATAGAGTTTTACCTCCCTTGCATTCAGGACAAGGTCAGTTAATCAGTAAGTGAAGTTGGTTGTGTTACAAGTAATTCTTAGTGGTGCCTTTCAGTTCCTAACTTTGCTTCATCCATACACTTTCAGAGGTCACTCTTTCTTTACTTTTTATTTGAATTTTTTATCATGTAGAAACAGAATCAAAAGAATAAATTATTTTTAAAAGGTGAAATAGTATTAAGATAGTATCCATTGATAAAGGAATGAGACTGATATTATGTGGCAAAAAAATAATAAATTCCGGAAACAAAATATACTTTGTTACAGTATCTGGCCAACTCCCAGGTAAAATTTAATTTAATTCAAACAGTCAAGTTAAAGTCTAGCTTCTTTCTAATGCTATTCAAAGTCCTAAAATATCCGTGATTCTTAGTATCTCCACTTATAATATAGAGTACTATTTAAAAGTAGCTCATATTCTTCAAGACAATATTTTTAAACTAGAGGCCCATTGCATGAAGATTCGTGCAATAGGCCTTCCTTCCCCTGGCTGCCGGCACCGGTTTTCCTCTGGCACCCGGGACCCAGGCCTTCTCTCTGGCCACCGCCTTCCATCTTCTCTTGGGCCGGAGCCTTCAGTCTTCACTCCAGCTGGAGCGCAGCTCCTGTAGCTCCCTCCGGCCCCTGCCCTCCCCCTCACAGCAGGCGTCCCATCCTGCACGGCCACTCTGCGCCCAGAGGCCCGGAGTGGTTGAGGAGCAGGGCTGCCGCCATCTTTGTTGGGTTAATTTGCATACTCACTCCTGATTGGCTGGTGGGTGTCGTGAAGTGATGGTCAAGTTGCATATTTCTCTTTTATTAGTGTGGATGTGATGAGCCACAGAATAAATAGGATTACAAACATACTAGTTTAGTAATATTTGATAATTTCTACAACATTAAAATGGCTAACATAACAAAGAAACCAGAATAATAATAATAATAAATGTCTATTAAAATGTTTATGCTATCAATCTGTGCTGCAAAGCAAAGTTAGAGTAATCACAGAAATTATTGAAAATAAAACATAACATAGTGATTGGTCTATAACAGCTGTCCACCTATTAACCTTTTGCACTCGGATGTCGAGTGTGACTCGACACGGTTAGCATTAGAATAAAGGAATCGAGAAAAAAGCAAGCGAGTGCAAAGGGTTAATCTATATATTTACATATTCTTATGTCAAATATTTTCTTCCCTTCTTTCAGTGTATTTTCTTCTCTTAATTATTCAGAATGGGTCTGGCAGCATTGGCTGATCATTTCAATTGACACTTTGGGAAGAAATAGAGTATGTATAAGCACAATTAATATTCATTTAAATGAAAAAAAACTTAAGTAATGTGTGGAATTTAAGGTCACCTTTTCCTGCAGATCATTTTTAATAGCAGTACTTTCTTCATACAGAATAGTGTTTCTTGCACCATGAGGTCATGTGATTCTCCTGAGGACCAGAAATGCTGAAGCTGGTCTCCCAGATTTGATGTCTTTGCATTAAACAAAAACAATTTTCCAAATTCTACCTATGTTTGAATGTTGATTTTTGCAGTAGCAGAAAAGGACAGGTTCCTTTAGAAAGAAGAGCAGGTACTAATAAGTTTGGATAACATCATAGCCATACAATTGAAGACATCTTAATCACCACATTTAGACTGATACATGTTCAGATAATTAGTCCACTTAAAAATCTGGTTAAATTAGGGAACTGTGAAATAATACATGTACAGCACAGACATTTTATATCAATACTAGAGGCCCAGTGCACGACATTCGTGCACTGGTTGGGGCTCCCTCAGCCCAACCTGCGCCCTCTCGTAGTCCAGGGCTCTCACAGTCTGGACCCCTCGCTCCTTACCACCCACCTGCATCGGAGGCAGGAGAGGCTCCCACCACCGCCGCTGCGCTCACCAGCTGTGAGCCTAGTTTCTGGCTGACCGGCACTCCCCCTGTGGGAGCGCACTGACCACCAGGCAGCAGCTCCTGCGTTGAGTGTCTGCCCCCTGGTGGTCAGTGTATGTCATAGCGACTGTTCATTCTGCTGTTTGGTCGATTTGCATATTATGCTTTGATTATATTATATAGGGTAAAATATTTAAGTATATAAGCATTTGCCAATTTGCATATGAGTTCAAATTCTTTTCTTTGATAAGGGGTCTAATAATTGGTGTTCTTGTCCTTTTTGCGTAAGCTGCTCCTATAATTTATCACTTGTAATTTTTAAAGTAATGTGAGCCCTTTTAGATCACTATGATTTCATTTTAAATTCAGGTATATTAAGATATGATTTTAGCCCTAGCCAGTTTGGCTCAGTGGATAGAGCATTGGCCTGCGGACTGAAGGTTCAATTCTAGCCAAGGGCACATGCCTGGGTTGCAGGCTCAATTCCCAGTGGGGGACTTGCAGGAGGCAGCCAATCAATGATTCTCTCTCATCATTGATGTTTCTATCTCTCTCTTCTCCTTCCTTCCTCTCTGAAATCAATAAAGAAATATATATTTTTAAAAGATATGATTTTATTAAACCAATAATTGGTGCTGTTTTTCTCACATCTAATTTAATAGTAACTTTATGTCAATCCTGTGTAGCAAGCATAAAAATAGTTTTCATGGAAACACCTCTCTCAGTTTTTGCATCCATATTTGAACACTTCATGTTGTATACATTACGAAATAATATTCACGAAACTAAATTCTACAGACCATTTGCCCCTAGGTATGGCAGGGGAGTAAATGTATCAGATCAAATAATTTTAGGAAATGCTAGTGCATATCAAGTTAGGCAAGTTTCTTAACTGAATAATATTTTTATGACATCTGAAAGAAACCTGACTTACATAAATGGGTTTGGCAGCAAACACAGCTTACCCAGCTGGTGAATGCTGAAGTGAGCAGACATGCCAGAAAATAATTAGCCACAAAATGTAGGGTTCTGTGAGTAATAATAAACCTGTTTTATAGCAGGAAATGAAGAACATTTGTTATCCAAAGCATTGATGAGATAAAAGCTAGTGAAGACATTCTCCTATAAATTTGATTTTATTATGTCAAGGCTGCAAAACTTCGTGTCCTAAAGGTATGTCTGTTGAAGTAGGTGGAATTGTCTTCATCCATACACTGCAGAGTAAATAATTCAGAATTACTGTATTCTGGATGGCAAACAGCCATTCTCAAGGTCCCATCTATCTCTTTCTGTTGTCTTTCTTTTTGTTTCTTTTCTTTCTCTTCTATTCTTTTTTTTCTCAGCTTATTTGGCAAAACTTTGTCATCTATAACTACATTTTTGGTTTCCATGATTAAGCCCCCTTGCTCATAGATGTTGTTGATCTTCTTGGAAGTTCTCAGGGTAAAGATGTTGCTAATGCCTTATGGAGAATACAGTAAATTTTGCTCACTTGGGAACTACCAAGAGTAGCAAAGTTGGTTCCCAAGTGACTTAAAGTTTCTACACAATAGCACATTTTGCTGATACAACAGTATGATGAATGAATTACTTAAACACACATCTCCCTACCAGGTTATCTGAGGACAGTTTTGGTGGTGGCATTCAAACAAGTAAGTGATTTGGTCTTACTGATGTGTAAGGCTATTTGGGGTTATCAGATTTGAACCTTTGATATGTGTATTATACAAAATATTAGTATTTGTGAAACTGAGCTTCTGAAATCATTTCCCCATAATTAAAAGGGAGTAAATTTTTTTCAGATCAATTAAATTTTAAAAACACTAGTGTTATGGAAGTTTCTTGATGAATAACTTCAAAGTTTTCAATATCTAATGGATATTCTGCATCTCTCAAAGAGGGCAAAGTGTTATACATATCCCAAGTTTACTCCATCTGCCAACTCTCTATTCCTGGATTGCATAGTAGACCTTTAGGAACAATGAAATATTAAAGCATCAAGCAATTGACTAAGGAGAGAGGAGAGATGAGTAGAAGGACCTTAGCTGGTAGCAAGTTCTACTTTTGTGATTGGGATCAGCAAGTTCCACTTTTGTGATTGGGAGGAAAGAAGGAAAGGTCAAGAATGGTGCAAATGCTATGAAGGGAGACTTTATGGTATTCTGAGTTGTTGAGTTAGGAAAGCCAAAGTAAAATTAAATATAAGCAAAATTCAGTTGCCACTACTTTCCTTGAATTATGTTCTTATTATTACCATTACCATCAACAAACCCAGGATTATGTGTACCTCTTCATAAAACTTGCCACTTATGTTTAAGCATGAAGGAAAATAGTTTAATTCTTAGCTGTGGAGAAACGAAATGAGTGAGTATCAGTGTCTCACCAGTGACTCTTGGATGTCCCTGAAGTATTGAAAATTTCTAAACCTTAGTTACTTCATCGGTATAATAGACTTTGAATTTAAATATTGAATATACATTGCAGAATTATTATGGGCATTAAATAAAATATTAAAAAGTGCTGAGCACAGTGTTTACTGCAGAGTGGACAAACAATAAATACTACTTTTTTCTTTTGTTTACACTCACAATATGCCCTCTCAGTTGCAACCATGGCCCACATTCTTAAAGGCAAAGTAACCCTTTCACTATTTATGCATACTTAAACTTGTTAAATGCAATCACCTTATTTTCTCTTGGGTAAAGGGAACCTTTTCAGGACCAGTTACTGAACTTCTTCTACCTAGGACATACTTTCTAACTTGTTTTTGGTACTAGAAATACTACCATATTGGGGAAAATAAGAAAAATAAGTGATTTACAAATCTGAGTTGAGGCTGATAAAAGGCAGTTATTTATTCACAGAGACCTGCCTTCATTTTAACTTGCTGTTACTCCTTTATATTGAAGGAGCAGGAATTGTAAGAAAGGTGTGTCCATTTGTTTCTTGTCAGAGTCCTTTATGGAAAACCAGGGAGAAAAAAAGCACACAAGGCCTGACAAGATTACCTTGAAACCATAAGAAATCTCTATTCTCATATTCCAATTACCTATAAGATAGCAGACCAGTAGGACATTTATTGGATGACCAGATTTCAAAACATGTTTTTTTATTGATTATTTAGAGAGAGAGGAAAGGAGAGGGGGAGAGAGAGAAACATCAAAGTGAGAGAGAAACATTGATCCATTGCTTCCCATATTGCCTCCCATATTGTAACCCAACCAGGAATTGAATCCGAAACGTGGGTATGTGCCCTGACTGGGAATCAAACCAGTGACCTTTCAGTGCATGGGATGATGCTCAATCAATTGAATCACACTAGCGTGGGCTGGATGACCAGCTTTTTACATTGAACTTTATAATCCTGAATCTCAATAACATATTGAAAACCTGATTAGCATGGATAATGTGCTAGGCAATAGATAGTTTGCCTTCTTGAGAGATGCATGTGATTTCCTTAGCAAGGAACTTGGGAACATACATGGGGAAGCAATTAAGCCAAATTGCTTATCAGTTGCTTTAACAACATTATTGTAGTGCTGCTACTTCAAGAATGTTCAGTGTGCAGAGAAGGAGTAATTTATTTGCCAAACAGAAGTAAATATTTATTGTAGCCCAGAAAAGATGCTTCATTCTATTGGCAATCTATGGAACCATAATGGCATTTGGGTTATGCTGACCGAACCCCATTCTTCTGGGTACATTTAATAGTACATTTAATATGTTTGCCTTCCATTGTGGTAGAGGCTCCTGAGGATGCTTAAAATATCTGTGCACTCAGTGCACAGGGTTGACAACTGAAGCTCACTGCTATGTCTAATTTAGAGATTATGATATTTTCTTTCCCAGGAAGTTTTGTTTCCAAATGGTAACGTTGAGTGGCTGGAGTGCCTTCACACTTACATTCCAATGCAGGTTGATACAGCACCGTAGTCCCCTGTCTCAAATAACAATCCAGCTTGAACTGCCCACTCGTTTTTAAGGTTGGCTGAGAGAAGAAACTAAAACCTCCATGGTCTGGTAACCAGGGGTTGTCCTTATTTGTAACATGTTCCCCTTGGGCTGGGACACAAATCTGCTTTTAAAAACCCATCAGTACTGTCTGGAACAGAAGGCGAGCAGAGCCAATCAGATCTGACCAGAGTTTTGAAATTTGATGAAAACTTAAAACTTTCTAGTTGAAACTAATCTGGGCTTTGGTGAAGGGTTTAATTGTTCTGATGCTTAATCCAGTTTTCTTTTCCTCCAGTAAACAGGTTATTTTTGTGTGTACTTTAAGAATAAAGCTGGGATGTCATTGAGAGTTTATTGGAAAATATTTCTTTTTCCTTTTGATTTATTGAAAAGATCAAAAACACTGTGTTTAATTTTTTGTCTTAAATGAGAAACTTTGTACACTTTTATACTCCATGTGAGAAAGGGGAACAAGGTCAAAGAATTTTTCTAATTAACTGAATACTTTGATCTTTGGTCAAAAGCATCTAAAATCTAAAAGTCTCTGATCTATGCTGGACCTGTGGCAATGCTAAGAGCCCTGGTACATATTAGATTTGATTTTACTGCAGCGAGGCTATTGCAGTTTAAAATAACCTTTAATTTCATGTTTATTAACAATTTTATAGTTTGTTCCCCTTGGGATGCTTGTATTGTATAACAGTCATGTTTTGGTGTGTTCTTTCCAGAATCTAGTGACACTGGACAACTTAGTTCAATAAGTATAAAAACATACTAAATTAACCATAAACAGAGATATACTTGAAACTTTCCACTGTTAGTAATGTGAAACTACTGCAATGTACAGCTTGAAGACTTAAAACTGCTTACAGTTTGAATCATTCTTAAAACAACAGCAACAAACAAATAAAACCATGGGTGTTTAAGACATCAAAAATTTTACCTTAAGAGCTTTTTTAAAAATACGAATTTCTGAGCTGCATTCTCAGAGATTCTGATTCACTTGTTCTGGATTGGACCCGGGCCCCCAGTTGTTCAAACCCTCCCCAGATGATCTGCTTGTGACCCCAGACATCGGTACAGCACAGTGACTGGAATAAAAGTCAGCATTTCCCAAGTGTGTTCCATAAAACACAAATTACTCCAGATGATTTGCAAAGAAAACTTTCCATGGTCATGTCTATAAGGGATCCTCTTCATATTTATCCTTTCTTGGAGGTTTTTTAGAACAATTTCTAAATATTAAGACTAAGAAGTCCCGCAAAGAGGAAATCTGTTTAACTTGGTTGGACCTGTAGTTTCTCAGATGTATTTGATTCTGGATAATTTTTTTTTATCACATCACATCTCTAGACCATGAAACCTATTTTCTGTAGAACATCCTTTGAGGAATGCTGCTAAATGAAATTTGACAAGATCCAAATTATTATTTACATCAATCCTGCATTTCAATGCAATGTGATTATGATGCTTTTCAGAATGTACAACTGTCAAAGCTACTGAGAATTATTTTACCTTGGTTAAGAGTATTTCTGTAAATGGAGTATTTCTGTTGCCTAATGAATGTGGCACATAAAATTAAACACTAAAGATTCACACTATTTGTGTCTGATTTATCTTCTCATGACATGAATTAATTAGGAAGAAAGCAAACAAACAAATAATTAATCAATTAGCTTGTTTTCGTGGTTTAGGTGACACTTCCTTAAAAAGACTAGTGATTCTGTGAAGCAACATTATTAAAATGCTCTTGTCACAATATTATTAAATATCTGCTGAATTGGAGTTTGCAAGTAAATGTATTTGTTGCTGAGTGATCTTACATCACAAGACTTTAAAAATAGACTGGTAAAATAAAACAAATTACAAATCTTAATTGTTGTCTTTAATTGTAGAATCAAACCTAAAATTATGCCTTGGCCAGTGTGTCTCAGTTGGTTGAGCATCATCCCATGCACTGAGAGGTCACAAGTTTGATTCTGGGTCAGTTTGATTCATAGTTGGGGCATCAGTTGCAGCTCAATTCCTTGCAGCTCAATCTCCAGTATGGGGCCTGCAGGAGGCAACTAATCAATAGTTCTCTCTCATCGATGTTTCTCTCTTTCTCTCTCTCAAATCAATCATTAAAAAAAGCCAATCTAAAATTATGCTCAGGGGACAGAGAATTTGTCTAAATAAGTTACTTGATTTTTTTATTTAATATGATATGCTCAAAGAAGTTTAAGTTACATTTAATTTGCATTTTTTCTAGCATTAGGAAAAGGGTTGAGAAGCTCTGGGTCTGTAGGTAGAGATACAGTCACAGTTCTAAGAAAGGAAGCATTTCCTTAGCATTGCAAAATGTTAGTAAAAAAGGAAGGCAAAGAATCATCAGTGTCACCTTCCAGAAAAAGACAAAGAAGGGTGACTTATTAAACAGCATTTTGTTAGGTCACGTGGGCCAGTCACTAAGCTAGGCACATTATGTACATTCTTCATTTAAGTAGAAGAGCTATTCTTTAAATCCTCTTATACTTACAGAAAGATTACTTATTGTTTGGAGTGATTTAAAGAAAAGTAGTTGTGATAATGGACATTTTTGTACCCTACTTGAGGCCCAGTGCACGAAATTCACGCACTTGGGGGAAGCGGGGTCCTCAGCCTGGCCTGTGCCCTTTTGTAGTCCAGGAGCCCTAAGCCATCAGTCAGACATCCTTAGTGCTGCCACAGAGGCTGGAGAAGCTCTCGCCACCACCACTGTGCTCGCCAGCCATGAGCCCAGCTTCTGGCTGAGCGGTGCTCCCCCTGTGGGAGGGCACTGACCACCAGGGGGCAGGTCCTGCACTGAGCATCTGCCCCCTGGTGTGCATCATAGCGATGTTTTGCCATCAGGCTTAAACTGGCTCTCTGACATCCCACAAGGGTTCTGGATTGTGAGAAGGCGCAGGCCTGGCCAAGGGACCCCACTGGTGCTCGATCAGGGCCGGGGAGGGATGTGGGAGGTTGGCCAGCTGGGGAGGGACTGCAGGAGGGCTCCAGGGCATGTCTGGCCCGTCTTGCTCAGTCCTGATCAGCTGGACACCAGCAGTAAGCTAACCTACTGGTCTAGTGTCTGTCCCCTGGTGGTCAGAGTACATCATAGCACCTGGTCGACCAGTCAACTGTCTGCCCCCTGGTGATCAGTGCACATCATAGCGAGTGGTTGAGCGGCCTTAGCATATCATTAGCATATTACGCTTTGATTGGTTGAATGGATGACTGAGTGACCAGACACTTGGCATATTAGGCTTTTATTATATAGGATCTATATGCACACTAGACATGCTCTTTTCCTGTTCTTAATTCCTCTGCCTCATTCTCATTTGTTCCAGTTCTTTCTTCCCTTTTAAAAATACTCCTGTGCTCATCACCCAGTGAGATTCATGAAAATGTTAGCACATAAATGAAGAGCTGGGCTCCCTTGTGTTCTGTGGAGAGAACATTCCCCTGCATTCAGTTTCCATTGAACATCTGTCTTCTTCCTGAGCTTCTGCTGCACATTATTCTTAAACACATACAAAGAGCATTTTATCTGAAATTATGATAGCAGGACTGTCAGAAGCAATCCATTTCCCACTCATATTTAGTGAAGCAAAGCAAAATAAAACTTCTTATGCCTGGTTTCAAGTATGTAGATGATCTGATATTGTATACATGGGTTACTTTCCACATTTGATTCACCTTGGTTGGTTTTATGATGCTGTCACCCCGGTGCCAATTAGTACACTGGACATCTGCCAAGAAGGAGCTGAAATAAAGCCACCGGCTCATTTTCTTGGCACCAAGGTCACTGCTAAGCTGTACTTAACCTGGTGTGAAAGGCCAAAGACATTGCTTAGTTCAGGAGCTGTATTATATGCAGGAGCCTTACAATAAAGAGAGAATATGCAGGCTTTTTTTTTTTTCTTTTTCACTCGGGTTGCAAAAGAAAGTGAAAACCTATTAAAGATATTTCAGAATTATAGCTTACCACTACTAGCATACAAAGTGTACATTATAGATTTTTCCAGCATCATAAAACCCATCACTCATATATAAAAGCTGCTATATCAGTCTCTGGTATTTCTTATATTCAGTTACAGGATGACGATCACGTCATCTGGAAGGCAGGTGTGTGCTCACTTGGCAGAAATGGGGGTTTAGATCTCCAAGTTTCACCATTACTAGCATTGGAGTTGTTTAGTGCATAGTATTGGGCATTAATATTATCAGCATTACTGGAAGTTAATAATTAATTCCTGGCCAAAATTCATGAAAAGAGGGATACGGAAGACGTGGCTAAGCTTCCTAAAATGGGTGCTGTCCTATATTTAACAGGATCCCCTCACCCACTAGTTCACTCTCTTCTTTACAATCAGAGTCATTTTAATTACTTTTATTTTAAATAAGGGAGAAGTGTAAAGTTCTGGAAGAAGGGCACATATTAGTGGAAAATGACACTGAATATGCAAGAAGCTGACTGATTTTTTCATTTTTATTATAGAAGCAAAATGAATAGAAAGTTAAATCTGATTTGCATGAAATTTTGCTTGCTCAGACGTCTTGCTATGAAATAAGGACTCTCAGTCTTGATGAAAATCTGAGCTCCCATATTGGATTTTCAAATTACCACTGTGTTCCTTTGGAGTTATTAATACATTCCGAGTGTTAATATATTTCTAGGTTCTAAGAAAAAAAGCCCCACTGTGGCCAACTTATCATTTGGCATTTCTGTAGCTGCCAACTTACAAATGGATAGCCAAATAAATCTAGTTTATTTTGTTTAAAAATTTACATCTATCTCAATTTTTAATATATTTTCTCATTCGACTCATTTTATAAAACCTAAGTAGACATATTCAGATGAATTTGATTAAAAGAAGTATTATCTTGATATTTATCAAGGATCCTGCACTTTATACTCCTTTTGAAATTGATTTCCTGGATGATTTCAACATTATATATTTTCTCTTTTCTACTAGCTCATGTGTAAATCAATTCCTGTCTGACACATAATTATCAGCCAAGGTGTACATGTGTGGATATGTATGATAGTCTGTGTGCATTTCTGTGATGTGTATATCTATATATGTTTGTGTGTGTGTGCATGTTAGCATTGTATTTACCCACAATGCCCCTGATTTTGTTAGGATTAGAAATTGGAGATCTTATACTCATTAATTTCCCCCACTAGATGACACACTACTTATGAACAAGAATTGTGACTTAATCATCTTTGTATCCATGGCTCTTAACAAGTGTGGTGCCTGACATATAGTGTTGCCCAGATGAACTCATCTAAAAATAATGCCTTGCGGTAATCTAACTTGAGGATCTTCTAATAATGGAACAGTTATTTGCAAACAATAATCCTGGGGAAAGATGGCAATATACAGGAAGAGCTAAGGAAGGCTTAGGGAAATGGGACAAAAGAGAATGCTCTTGCCAGGGTAAGGGAGCTTCTCTGAGCATGGACATAGGCTGGAGGAAGTCCAGAGCCTATGGGAGTCAACTCAACCCAAGACAACTTCCCTGTAGAAGCAAGGTCTTCAACCACACTGAGCTCCACGTGAGCATAGAGTCCTTCCTGGCCTTCACTTTGAGACTACTTATCAAAACACAGTTCAAGTTCTCCTGCTCTGAGAACCTTCTTCCTGATAACATGTTCATCTTTATTCCTTTCTTAATAACTAATACCCTTTATTCTCTGTAGCACAAAGGATTGCACCTGTTTCAGTTCACACTTTATAATTTGCTTAATAAGATCATAATGTCCCAGTGGGAAGAGCATGTCATGAATTTCCTTTTGTATTCCTCACAGTGCCTTGGAGTACAAGTACATAAAATTTAAGTAGGTGTGGTATTAAACTAATTGTAAGTTTATTACGTTTTTTCCTTTGCAGTGAAGTTGCTGTGTAGCTAGGCTTTTAGGAATAAAGAGGATGTTGTGATTGAAAGGGTGCAAAATGCATCTCCTACCCAAACTTAATTGTATTCATGACAGTCCCAACTGAAAAAGGCAGCACACTCAAATTAGGATAATTTGAATAAGGTTTCTATACAAAGGTATCACTTAGAAAAGGGTGGGTGAGGTGCAGGGGGATTATAAACAATAGTGGAATAACCTGGGCCTAATAATAATCAAAGAGCTTTTCCAGGCTGCCATCTAAGGGACAATGACAGAGAGTTCTTAGTAGGACTCGGAAGAAGAGTGCCATTGAGAACAGTCTTCTGGGGATGGAACTGATTTCTGATCAAGATACAGAGCCAACCCAGAACAACGCCAGAGCTGGGGAGCAGGAATACAAATACCCTGATTTCATGTTTCCTCCTCCTTGCTATCTCCTGCCGTGGCTGCCTATTGGCCAAGCTCTGTGAAAAGCTATAGGGATGGGAGCCCACTACTATCATCTGTACAAATTAGTCTCTGTGGCAGGGAGCTAGGTGGAAAAGTGCAGAGAGTGTATTTGAAAGGGTATATGGAAGATAATCTGGCACATTATCTCTTACTAGAACCTACCCTGATAATTTGAAATTTGGTGCCACTAAGGGCATTATTTTCTTTTAAAAATCAGTAATAAACACATACATTTTAATTCAGTAAGTCAAATGCCTATATTATGCCATTCCACTTGAATCTACACTAATAAAAGAGAAAAATGCTAATTGACCGTACCTTCGCTATGCCCACAGCCAATCAGAGCGAGCATGCAAATTAACCCAACAAAGATGGCGGTTAATTTGCATACACTGAGGGAGGGAGGAGTGAAGACTGAAGACAACATAGAAGGAAGAGGGAGGGAAAGCGGAAAGCAAGGCGGCTGCCAGAGGGAAAGCGTGGGCGGGGCAGGCGGCGGAGCAGCCGCTTGCAGGAATCTTCCTGCAACGGGCCCCTAGTTATAAAATAATGTTATATGTGCTATACTAGAGATAGGTGCAAAGTGCTGTGGGTGACAGGGGTGGAGACAACTTTACTTGGAGAGTCAGCAGGGTTTCTCATTTGATCCCAATGAAGAAAGGAAGAAGGAAATGCTATGGAGTGAGTACAGGTGAGTTATAACAAAGGACAGCATGATCCTGAACAAACCAAGAGTAATGGGGGCGTTGGACTTTGGAGGTCAATCTGAAACCTGTATAAACCCCAACTCTGCCATCTATTAGCTATGTGACTTTGAGAAATGAATAAAACCTTTCTGATGGTCAATTTTATAATCTCTAAAACAGGCAAAGTAATTCCTACCTCACAGATCACTTCTACTGATGAAATGAAATAATGTATAAAAAGTGCCAATAGTTATGCCAGTTGTTAGGAGCACTCTCTTTAGTCTCAGAGTCTGTTATTTTCAAATTTTCATTCTAGGTTACGAAGTAATAACTTGTTATTAGGCTGATAAACTATAGATAAAAATGGGTCAATGGGGGACAAAAAGGGGTCATATGTAAATTCTTTCAACAATAAAGAATTATTTTAAAAAGTAAAAAAAAACAAAACACTAATCATCAACAAAATAACTTTCCATCTTGGAGTCATAGGATAACTTTTGCTTTGGGTGGTAGATCACTTATAACAGTCTGTAAGCAATCCATCCCACTGTCTCCCTTTTATGGTTGTTCTCTGCTGACATCCAGTTTTGGTGCTGAATATTTCCCCTGTCTCCATCAAATGCTCTTCCTATGTGAGTTTCAATATATTTTAAGTCTAGCTTGTGTGCATATTAAAGAGCAATAAGTAATAACTTTTAATGAATTAAGTCATATAATTCTTCAATCTCCATTCATTTATTCAAGAAAGAGCTTTCAACAACTATTAGAACAAGTTCCTTCACATTTTCTGAATAGGGTCATATCTAAAATATTGAGTTTGCTAACATTGAGGTGTTTATAGATTCTACTGAAGAGAAACTCAGTGACCTTGATTTAATCTTGCTTTCAACTACAAAACATTCTTCTTTCATGGCTTTATATGCCTTTTCTTTTTCTATTTTGGTGAATCTGTATGCACACGTTGTGTGCCTATCCATTTATTTTATGCCCTTGCTTCCAACCCCCAACTTCCAACAAAAAAGATCAGGAAAGATAACATGCATCTATTACCTCTTTGGTGGCTTTCTTACATTATATTTGAAAAATAATGCCATTTCTCATTGGATGCTTTTAGGAATATGGCTTCTGTTTAACACTATGCCCATCAACCTGCCAATCTGTATTCAGAGTTTAGCCAGATTTAGGTTGATAATTATCTATGAATCAGACTACATGCCCCAAACAGCAGCTGTTTTACCAACTTCTAATGCTGCTTCATGGACTCGTGGGTATTCATTAAATGTTAATTAATAATGGTATACTGAGTTGAATTAACTTGTGGAGTCTGGCTGATTACTCTTTAATTTAAAATTATGAGCTACACAGTATCAATCTATCAGCAGGCAGGATCTAATTTTAATTTCTTTCATGTGTCTAGAAAAATTGTTGGGCTTTAGTAATTTAAAGAAGTAGATATTTGTACTAGATTTGAAAGATAATATATATAAAAAATGATACAATATAAAAGGTCTGACAGCTTTTTCTAAGAGCTTTTCCTTGCCATTGTTTCCTCTTTAATTTTAGGAAGTTCTCATTTGAATTCAGTTATCCAAAGTTCATGTAAAAGCTAGGTGACTTTTTTACTTTTTAGAGGATTTGTTGATAAGTGGATAATTATGAGAATTTTGAGCATCTTGTTGATGCCCTGAGTGGATGTTATAATTATCTTTGCTAAGAACAGTCACCATTTTTAAAGTTTTGGAAGTAGTTGCAAATTATTTTAACAGGTGGGAAGGAATTCCTAAAATATTTTAAGTTTTTTCAGCTTTATGATGGTTAAAAAGATTCTCATTTGTTAAAAGTAATTTTTAAACATAAGACTCCAGATTTATGTTTTCAGCTATATGCAAATAGTTTGGGGGAGTCATAGTTTTAGGGAGAATTTCAGATTTTCATCTATTTGCTATTTAATTTTAGATTTTCATCCATTTGCTTACTTAATATTATCAAAAATTATGAAATTAACTTTTTAAAAATCCCTCCAAAACCCCTCTATAATAATTCTGATGTAATTACCCCAATTGATTCTAATTTGGAGTACAAAGAAAGAAGCTTAGTGTTTTAGTAAGATGGATTTGATATAGTTCTGAACATTCAAATTAATTTGTGTCTGTTGAATTTTTTAAAAATTGTGTAAGAAGGGATTTTTGTTAGACAAACATTCCATAATACTTCTTGTTTTTAAATTAATATTCTATTAATTAAAGATAAAGAACCCTAGAGTTTTCTGAGCCTTCAAATACAGCTCTAGTTTTTGTTATTTTATGTATAAATTTTGTGTTGTGATTTAAAAATAGCTTTTGTTTTTTATTAAAGTTCAATTAACTTATGAATTTGACAAAATTTCTCTCAATGTTTAAACACTGATTATGCACTAATTGAAATCTTGGAATTGTTTTAAATCATAATATATTTAATTTCCCCAAGTACTTCTGTCACCTTCCAAGGCAAACACAGAGATCTAACAAAATCTTCCAAGTAATGTAATGAGTACTTACCCACTTATAACCAAACTGTTAGATTTCATAATTTATTTTTTATAAATTCAAAAATTTACTTCTATTATTTGGATTCCATACACACATATACTCCACTTAGTTTTAAGCCATCCTTTTACCAAGTGACTTGCACTGAAGTGATTCGACATCCTCATTTAATAATAATGTTTCTATCTGACATAGCAACCCTAAATGCATGCTATGAAATTGTATATTCATATGTGTTTATTTGAAAAGAAATCATCCTAAAATGTGTTCATAACAGCAATCTGAGAAATAAAAAGAGAAAGTCTACTTAGTCCTTCTGACAGTGTTAACCTTTCTAGATTAATATACAAGGGCTTGGATTAAGAAGCAGATATGGAGTAGTATTCTTTATAGGAACTTCATGTGAACAACATGTGACCTTGTGGCCCTGACTCCTTTTGCAGGTTCTTGGAATTATTTGTAAATAGAATGAGACAATTAAGTTTTCCCTCTCCAGTGAATAATTCCCATAAGTATACAACATTCTTTAATACTTCTCATCTTACATACCATTGTCCCCTAACTCCAGACATAGGTTAAGGAATAAGCAGAGTGAACATAGAGACTCTTTTCAACACTGATTAAGGAAATGGTTTACCCTTGAGGAAATCATGGAATTAGTGTGTAAGGTGTTTATATCAAACAAATTAGGGAAATTCACAAGTATCCTTATTAGTGGAATTAAAAATATTCCTGAAACACCAATGTTTTTGAAAGTGTTGGGGTTTTGACACATTGTACAGTTGTGTGCTCTGTGAAGCAGTGAACTTTACCTGAATGGCTGAGTTCCAATTTCAGACTTGTAAGACAAATCTTATGTCTAACCCTCCAAATATGCACACTAGAGCTCACAACACCCAGGAAATCATGAACTGTGAAAGTTGAAGTACAATGGACAGTGAAGTGTTCTAATCGCCAAGTTAATTTTAATTGATTAAGAGAACAAAATTCAAACTGAATCAAAGGCGTTCTTTAAGTTTTATATTATTAGAATAATTACTAGTTGCCATTTCTCGGTTGGGATAATTTAATTACAATCTATCATAGTATTTTATTTTAAATTTTGAGTTCTTTTGTATATATCAAAACATTCTATAAAACTGCTGCTATGTAAAGTTAGATAATTAACACTGTGACAATTAAAACTAATATTGTATACTAATATTGTCCCAATTAAATTAAGTTGCCAAAAATCTCCTATTGCACAAATACTAAAAATTGTGTTCAAATTAATATAGAAAAATTTAGTTTTGAAAAAATGATTTATGAATTTAACACCATTCCTTTCTTATTTTGCCCCCAGGCAGACCTGTGTAGAAACTAGCTGCACAATACTAGTTCTTTTTCTTTCAATATCTCTCTTCTAGATGTTTTACATATTTTTAACAAACTGTTAACAAACTACTTTTAGCAGAAATCAATTATGTCAATTGCCAGATCTTATTAAAGATTCTGAAGAGCATGAGGGATTGTGAGCATAGCTTTATTAAAGAAATGTGAATGAATCTTTAAATCTCATCTCTTCTACATCGTTGTTTCTTTCCTCTCCAGTGAATAATTCCATAAGCATATAACATGCTGTGATCTTTCTCATCTTAAACACTTTTGTCCCCATGACTCTGAGACCCATCCACTGCTTCCCTCTTCAATAAAATGCCTAGAGGAGTTGTTGGCATTGGCTGTTTCTGTTTTCTGTGTTAGTCTGGTCAGGCTTTCAAGGTCACCAATAATCTCCATGTTGCCTAATCCAATAACCTCCGTTTCCCTACTCTATTAGTCAGTACTCAGTTCTCACTTTATTTAATTTCTCAACAGCATTTGACTCACCTGATCACCTTCTTTACCCAGCCTTTCTTGTTTCTCTTCCTACCTTTCTGGCTGCATCTTCTCAATTTATTTTGCTGATTCCTCTTCTTCTCAGTCTATAAATGTTGGAGTTCACTTGAACTTTATCTTGCTACAGTATTCCCAAGGGACCCCATCCACATTCGTGTTTTAAAATACCATCACCTTGATGACTATATCTGCCATCCAGACCTCACTTCTAAACTCCATCCTTTGTTTTGTTCACTGCTATATCCTGAGAACCTAGAATAATAAATGGCACAATACAGGTGCTCAGTAAATATGTGCAGGATAAATGAATGAATGCTCTGCTTTACCTCCCAGGGTTATTGTAAAAACCAAATGAATAAATGAATAAAGTAATTTGTAAAATGTAAATCACCCTGCAGTGTCAACTGACATTATCACTAATCTTGCAAGTTTGTGCTATTCAAAAACAATAAGAGGAGTGGGATACTAGGAGATTTTTAAAATGGATTTCAGCATTCTAATCTAGATCTTCAAGAGTGGCATGTCTCCCCCAATTCAGTGTTCTATTCCACTCATCAAACTCTGGGTGTCAGGGGAACACGTATATTGACACTGTATTTAAATGCAAAAGAAATGCTCTAATGTTTGCTCTGATAAAATATGGTATCTTTAATGCATGAGGCCCACAAATTTGCTAGACTCAGTAATCCCAACTTGAATGACATGTCCTTGCAAAGATAGTTGCAGAGTGTTAATCATTTACAATACAAATAAGCAATTAGATAAGTTATATGATCCCTAGCTTTAAAAGTTAGTACTTTCTGGCTGGCTGGCTATGACTGAAAGAATAAAACATGAATACAAGCTAATAGGATGAATGTAGTTGAAATACATGGATTCTAAAATGTATAGCCTCTGCCTACTAGAGTGAATTCTCTTACGAGGGTGATTCTCAGACTTTATGCTTGCATCAGAATCCTATAGCAGGCATTTTAAAGAACAGATTGCTGGGTCTCACCACCAGTTTCTGATTCGGTTGGTTTGGGCTTGGGCCCAAACATTTGTAGTTTTAACAAGTTCTCAGATGCTTCCTATCTTCCTAGACATGTAGACTAGAGTTGCATCACACTGAGAAATACTGCAATAGAGGGTTTACTGGCATAGTCATGGAAAGTATAAATTTCAATATATCAAAAAATAACCCCAAATTTTCTAATATTTCTCAATATTTAAGTCATCATTTGTGGTAAGGGACCTCCTCATAGAAAAAATGCTTTTGATTTTTGATTTCTCCAAGTCAGCAAACTCTGCCTTGTTTCTTTGAGTATGGATGGTATTCCACTTATTACAAGTTTTAAATTATTGCATTGGGACTTGCTTTCCCTTGGGACACCAGTCTGTATCATCTTTGTTGGACTAAACTGATCTGACTCTACAGGTAATTTATTCTACCTGTCTGACTTCTATAGCAATCAGATAAAATTTTGAATTCACTGATCTCCCAAACTAAGCCAAGATCAATTAGAAGAGGACTTAAATTCTAGATGCCTTTGCTTTGGGGAATTTTAATCAGAATTTAATAAGATGCTGAGAAGGAAGTGACTAGATTCTGAGTCTCTGACATAAGTGAAAGTCAAAATATATTGTTGGACTTAAATTGAGATCCTATTGATGGCCCAGTGCAATATGGAAAACAAATATCTAAAATGTAATAGATTATATCATCTTTAGAGTAATTGTGCTCTGCCAAATAGTTTTTTTGAAAGAATAAGTCCAAGAAATGTCAAAAATTAGTGGAAACATAAACTATGTCTATCAAGGTCTTGATAAATAATTTTGTTAATTATTTATAAATTAAGTATATCACAATTATACTTTTAAAAACATGACCAATATGAAAATCAATATTTACTTTAAAAATAAATAATAATTACTTTCTTAAAGGGTTTTTCTTGCCCGAGCTGGCTTGGCTCAGTGGATAGAGAATTAGCCTGCAGACTAAAGGGTCCCAAGTTCAATTCTGGGCAAGGGCACATGCCTGGGTTGCAGGTTCGATCCCCAGGAGGGGGCGTGCAGGAGGCAGCCAATCAATGATTCTCTCTCATCATTGATGTTTCTATCTCTTTCTCCTTCTTCCTTCCTCTCTGAAATCAATAAAGAAATATACATTTTTATAAAAGGGGGTTTTCTTTACAAATATATTCAGAATATTTTCCCAAAGGTAATCTATCTTCCTGCATTTTAACCCTTTGCACTCACTTGCTTTTTTCTCGATTCCTTTATTCTAATGCTAACCGTGTTGAGTCACACTGGACATCCGAGTGCAAAAGGTTAAAGACTTCAAATGACAAATATTTAACATATTAATAATTTAGGGGATTAACATTATTATGCATGTCAATAATAATCTGAGCAGAGCATCCTATGTTCCAAACACTATTCAACGTATTTTGTAGTATTTTTCATTCAATTAATTCATAATAAAGCTATGAGACAGGTGTTGTTGTTACCCTTAATTAAAGATGAGGGATCTCACAGCTAGTCAATGACTAATTTGAACTTGAAGAATCTGGTTTCATTGTCCTAATTCTTAGTAATTTTTCAGTATCTATACTAAAAAAAGGGTAATATGCTAATTAGACCGGGTCGACCGGCCATCTTTCGGATGTCCAACTTCCTTCTGGACAAAACCATGGTAGTGGAGGCCAAGGCAGAGGAAGTTGGGGACGAACTGGCCATCAGGGAAAAGCAGTTAGGGGAGAGATCAGGCTGACAGGGGCGGGCAGTTGGGAGTGAGATCAGGCCGGCAGGGAAGGGCCATTGAGGGTGACCAGGCCTGCAGGAGAGGGCAGTTGGCAAGATCAGGCAGTCAGGGGAGGGCCATTGGGGGCAACCAGGCTGCAGGGGAGGGTAGTTGGGGGCATTAGGCAGGCAGGCAGGTGAGTGGTTAGGAGCCAGTGGTCCTGGATTGCGAGAGGGATGTCCGACTGCTAGTTTAGGCCCGATGTAGGATCGGGCCTAAACCGGCAGTCGGACATCCCCTGAGCGGTCCTGGATTGGAGAGGGTGGAGGCCGGGTTGAGGGACACCCCCCCTCCTGTGCACAAATTTCGTGCACCAGACCTCTAGTTTCTTTATAAGCACGCATATGTTTTTGTAATTTGATCCAGGAAGCACTTTTGCTCACTTCTTGGGATTTTTTTTATAGTGAAGTTTGAGGTAAGGCATTCAGAAATAACTAGTATAGTATAGAATTTTTAGTTCAGTGCTTTCTCTGTCTGTAGCCAAGTAGATAGATTCCCAAAAACAAAATTATTTCTAAATTTAATTATTAGAAATCTACCATAATTAATAAGTGCTCATCAATCTATAACTGGTTAACAAATGTGCATTTATATATATATAAATGTAACATTATATAGCTACTTTCACCTTAAACATAAGTTAGCTATATATTGTAGTATGATTTCTTCTTACAAAGGGATTATGAACTAGTATAGGGGGCATAAGAAATATGTAAAACAGTATTATGAAGTACTCATTAAATTAAATGTAGCATTAATTTTATTATAATGCAAAATAATATTTAGTTATCTGTTTAGTGTGTGGTACTGACTACAAAATACAAACAGAATGATTATTAATGCCACTGGATCCTTAATTCTCATATTCTAGTTTAGGGATTTTAAAATATTCAAAAATCTAATTTTAGAGTAATGCAACTTTTCTGCATTGAATGAACTGGATTGCACTGAAATTTTGCCCTTCTGATATTTTTGAAATTAACCTTTGAGGAAGAAATACTTGAAAAAATTTTAATTAGGAAAACATACCAGCATTATTAATTTTCAGATAACAATAGCTCTATAATAGCCAAAACAATATGAAAAAGTTAAATATGATATTGAATGTGACACCCATTTTTTTCTCTGCCCTTATTTTATTAATTATGTGCTGTTTTATTATTTTCATTGTTATTATTTATTAAGAAGTGATAGTATCCATAGAAGCTTATCATTTCATGTAACTGATTGTCTTCCAAGTATCGGTTTCCATAAAAGGAAAGTTGCATTTTTCCATCTCAGTAATTTTCTACTGATATGCTTCAGAATTTACTTTATATCTTGTAATTTATCATTAGAGTTCTACTGCCAATAAAGACCTAAACTAAGTTTTGAGAAAAGTAATGCTTCAAAAAAAAAGACTTTGTAGTTGTATGAGTGAAAATTAATAACCCAACTTAGAACATTGAAATATTTTTCTCTTAACTATAATAAAACTGAGAGTATAATAGGTCTGGCTTTAACCTGATTTGTACCTGGGAATGAGGAAACAGTTCACCCTTGAAATTATTAACAATATCAGAGGTATTTGCTGAAATGTCCTCAGATCTGTTCATGAACTGTTTGGAAACGAACCCAAATGCCTATGACCACAGTTTCCCTTGATAAACTTGTTTTAAAATTCAAATAAAGACAAATAATTCTCTGCATCTCTTTAAAGGTTTGTTTACTCAGATGGCACACATATAAATACATCACTTCTAAGTAATTGTTTGGCTTTTTACTTCATAATTTTGACAATTTACAATAATTTTTTATTAGAAAAAAATAACAAAATTGTTTTGGTGACTATTTCTTGAAAATTTCTACACAATAAACTCAATAAAATTTTTATTTAGATATATATTTTTTAAGAAAGATAATGCACATTATAGTAGAGTCTCTCTTTTACTGAGGAGGTCCTAGTTACCTGGTGTCATCTGCACTTTGAGCAACACCGGTCTCTTGTCCCAAATCTTCCTTTGGGAAGGTGCTCTGGGTCAGTACGCGGGAGAGAGGGAGAAGGTTAAAGGAAAATTAGTGAGAGTTCACAGTGAGCCATCTTAGGCAACAGTGAGGTTAATGATAATTATCTTCAGCTCATCTTGGCTTTTTTTTTTTATTATTAGTGCTTTCTTGACTGTATGATTCCTATAATTTGTTCTTTTCAATAATTTTTATGGTAATAAAATAATATATGATAAAACATCTGAAATAACACCTGTATTATGTAACAACAAATGGGTTAATATCTGGAAAATGCAGAAAAGAACAAAAGAAGAAAAAAAATTTTTCTAATCCTAACATTTAGAGATAACCATTGTTAACATTATTGTGTATTTCAATCTAGTATCTTATTTATCTGGCTGTCTACTTATATGAAAATTGAGATAGTATCATATGTAAAATTTGTATACTTCCTTTTGTGTAATAAAAGCTCATATCTATATTAACCCTTTGCACTCGCTTGCTTTTTTCTCGATTCCTTTATTCTAATGCTAACTGTGTCGAGTCACACTCGACATCCGAGTGCAAAAGGTTAATAAAAGGGTAATATGCTAATTAGATCATGAGACCTTTCAGAAGTCTTTCCGGACAAAGCCATGGTGGCAGGGCCGAGGCAGAGGCGGTTAGGGGTGCAGGCCAGGATGGGAAGGCAGTTGGGGGTGATCAGGCCGGCAGAGGGGACCAGTTGGGGGTGAGCAGGCCGGCAGGGGGGAGCAGTTGGGGGCAATCAGGCCAGCAGGCAGAGTGGTTAGGGGTGATCAAGCAGGCAGGCAGGTGAACGGTTAGGAGCCAGCAGTCCCGGATTGTGAGGGGGTTGTCCGACTGCCAGTTTAGGTCCAATCCCACAAGGGTCTCAGATTGGAGAGGATGCAGGCCTGGCTGAGAGACACCTCCCCCCCCCTCCCACCCCCCCCCTCCCCGTGTAAGAATTTCATGCACGGGCCACTAATTAATAAATATTCTTCAAAACCCTAATTTGGTGACTGCATCATAAGAAATATTATTCATACTCCTATAAACAATGAGTATGTATATGTTGGAACACTATTTCCAATACCTGTCTTAAAAATTTTAAAAAGTCTTTGCATCCATGGTCCAATGTCTCAGTTGGATGGAACGTTATCCCATGCATCAAATGGTTACAGGTTCGATTCCTGTTCAAGGTACATACCTAGGGTGCAGGTTCGATGTTTCTCACATTGATGTTTCTCTCTCTTTCCCGCTTCTTCTCTCTT
Organism: Cnephaeus nilssonii; assembly: GCF_951640355.1. Lineage (NCBI taxonomy): Eukaryota > Metazoa > Chordata > Mammalia > Chiroptera > Vespertilionidae > Cnephaeus > Cnephaeus nilssonii. The sequence goes on along the minus strand of NC_137072.1, from coordinate 62,529,587 downwards.
TAAAAATCAATAAAAACATATCTTTGGGTGAGGATTAAAACAAATAATAATAAAATATTATTTGCAAAGTTGTTTATCAAAAACTATTTTTAAAATATTGTTTTGTAATTATTCATATGATTAATAGATATTTGTATTCCTGTTTTTAATTAACTGTGCTTTTATTTTAATGTAATTTTCTTTAGCATGCCTTTTAATTTTAGATTAAGCTTTTTCTTAGTCTTTTAAATTCATGAAACTTTTCTTAATCTTCTTTAAATTTTTTTCAAAATCAAACATGTCAATTATTTATTTTATTTCAGAGAATATGTTTTATTTCTGGGAAAGAAAATTTTATATCGAATCCAAATATACAGAAGATCCCAATGAAATGTACAAATCCTTTCACTTACATACATAAACAAGTAAAATTAAATGGTATAACCTACTTAGTTAACTTCAAATCACAAATGCTTGAAATATTAACACTATCACCAAAGCATTGCTACCAATCTGAGTTAACATCTAAAAGTTGTATATAACTTACCAATACATTGTGCCCTTTAAAATGTGTACAATCCACTTTCATAGAAAGCAGTATTAAAAATAAAAATAAAACTACATATGAATTTATGTTGAAGCAGAATTTAAGAATGGAGAATTTATAATGGCTATAATATAGACATAAACACAGATACATACATATATGTGGATTAAAGATGACAATGACACTCCCTCCAGTGATAAATCTCAAAGCTGCTTTTTAAAGCTTTACCTTTGGAAAGAATTTGAGATTCACAATGGTTAAATGGATCATTAACCCCCATAAAGGATTAACCAAGAGTAAAACTTGATTCACATGGTTGAAAGTCAATATTGAGTTTATTCATTTATTTAACCATGTATTTAATAAGTTGTTTTTGAGCCCCCTCCATTGTGAGGTGCAGTACCAGTAGCAGGCCTTTAGAACTGAAAGGTTAAGAATTAGAACAGATAGCATCTCCGTTAGAAATCACATATTTTTAGTACAGAATATCTAGTTTATATCTATATAAATGCCTCCAATTGTTTTCATCGCATTCTTACCAATGAGTCTGCATTCTCACTGAGACTCGTAGAAAAAGTCTAAGTCTTTCCCCCTCTCTTGCTAATACACTAAGGCTTGAAGCTCTATTTCCATGAGTGAAATTCACAGATGGGCTGTCATACCTGTGATTGGCAGTCTAAATGAGCTTTAGGGTGAGACACACAGCACCACCTGCAGAGATAGAGAATCACATGAAAAGTCAGTTGTGCTCATCATTCTCTTTTTTCTCAGCTTTCAGGCAGAAACTGCAGCCGCTGTCACTCACTCTCATTACCAGGGCTGCTTCTGCCTGGGCCGGAGTGACACAGCAGGATATTGCTGTCCGAATTGCCAGCCATCCTTCTGGCAAAGAGAATAATTATAATATTCTCACTTCAAATGGTAATTCTTTTTGGCCCAGTGCTGTAGTGTAAGTGGATCAGAATACAAACTAAATCTATAGTTCTGTGCCATGCTAAATGAAGCACCTTTTTTTGTCATTCAGTTTTTTTCTGCCACTTTATATGGCATACAACCATGAATATGCATACTAATGTATGGCATAGTTACATACATATACAGGACAATTTTATGTGTATTGTTATGTGTCAAAGAGAGGTAGCCTTTTAATAATCCCTGTATATGTGTACTATTGACAAATTGTTCTCAAGCACTTACTAGACATACTATCTCTCAGTTCAAATTAAGTGTAATATGTCCTTTTAGCATTTTTAGGGATGAGAAGCAGTAAAATGAGACTGAATTAATATTTACAGAATTTCTCTTTTAGCTTAACATAGTGCTGGTATTTCTACTTTATTGCATTTAATTCTCATGAAAGGTTATTATATAGGGATTATTATTTCTAAATAGTGAGTTTCCAGAAATTATATAATTTCCCAGAAGGCAAACAGCTAATATAAGATAGAATTACAATTTCAGCAGGGTTTTCTTTCTCTTTTTAAAATGCCTTACTATTTATTTATTTGAGAGAGAGAGGAGCAAAGAGAGAGAGAAAGATCGATTTGTTGTTCCACTTATTTATGCTTTCATTAGTTGATTCTTGTATGGGCCTTGACTGGGGATTGAACCCACAGCCTTGGTGTATGGGGGTGATATTCTAACCAACTGAGCTACTGGGCCAGGGCTTAGGAGGGTTTTCTTTGATTCCTGAACCTATGCTTTTTCAGGTAAAAGTTGTTTAAAGTGATGGTTGACCTAGCATACACCTAAAGGTGTAAGAATGCCATTGTTTCCCTAATAGTGAGATGTTCTTTAAAATATGAGATGGCTAGTCTTGTTTATTCCAGAGACCTGTAGACATTAGGAAACCTATTTGATGTGCCCCTTGGTCCCTCTCCCATTTCCACCCAGTGGTATTAAAATGTAAAATACCAATGTAATTGTTTCTTTGGTTGGCTTAAGGTTATTTCACTTTTCTAACCTTTCACTTGTTCTATAAATTTGCAGCAGTGGTAAAATAGTTGTATTTCTCAACCTAGGGCATTTGTATAGAATTCAGAGGTCACAAACTCAAATGCCTATAGCATTCAGAGCTATGTGGGAAATAGACTGGATGTGAAAGAAAAGGCAGTGTTGTAAATTGGAGTCTGCAAGCGCCTCATAAAGGTATTGAGATGCATCTTAATACAAACAAACAACAGCAGTCTTAACAAAACAAAGCACTTGGACATGAATTAATTCAACCCAAGGCTGCACATTTTGCAACACTTAGTGAAAATTAAATGGTGATCGATCCACCAACCTTTTGCATGGAGGCACCACTGGGGTTTCCTAAGTCTCACTCTTCAGCGTGAGGCCCATAGGGGTGGGGGCACTGATTTGGCCTTGTGACTGGCCAGCATTGTATCTTCTCTCCTCTTTGTTTGCCCTCCTGAAAGTATGATCTCGGGGGAAGGCTTCCCTGCCAGGACAGAGTGACAGAGGAGGACCTTGGGGTCAAAAGTTTTTCATGTGGCTTTTTTGCTTCCTAGAACTCCCCAGCTCATCCATGCTGGGCTGGTGGCCTCACTGTGCATGCACTTGCTTCAGACAAAACCCCAGGCTCTGCAGATCTCATTTCCATCTTTCATTTTGCTTTTGCTGTTTCTCCCTTTTCAGCAGTGCAGTGTGCAGAGATTGGCTTATGAGTTAATGCAGGCCTATGGGTTGTTGCTAGGACAAAAAGGCAGGCTTTGTTTGGGGAATGGTATTTGTTTTCCAGCTTTCCCTTGGAAACATAAGAGTCTTTCCTTTTTAAGCAGGTTCCCCCCCCTCCCCCCATGTTGAAATCATGGTAAATATTTCCAATTCATTGGGTGGAACCTAGTGCTGGCTGTCTTCGTCTGTGTGTCAGGAACTCCCTAGGAGCCTGCTGATGGGGAATCTTCAGCTGAGCACACTCTCATGTGTGACTATCTTCTTACAGGAGGCGATCGAGAACGGATGACAGCAAATCATGAGAGCTATCTCCTCATGGCGAGCACCCAGAATGATATGGAAGACTGGGTGAAGTCCATCCGCCGAGTCATATGGGGACCTTTTGGAGGAGGTGAGTATATTTTTAAGTCATGGAAAAATGGAAAAGTAGACCAAACCTGTTCATCCTTTCCTCCTGCTAATATTACTATTAGCTCCTATTTTCAAAAGGATAAATGTTAAAATAAATAGTAAACTATTTTATGTTATGGCTAAACACATTTCTAAGTAACTACTGAAAGTTTCATTGAGGCATTATCATTAATAACCAACCTTCCATGAATATCTTGAATTATAAAGAGGGATTTTATTTTTATTTTTTATTTCACTAACAATAAAGAGTTATGAGACTGATACCATCAAAGTAGATTAGTTAAGAACATGTAGGTATGAGGCAAAAAAAATAAATAAAAAAAAATTGACTAGTAGCTTTATAAGAGATCCCAAACCGCCAGATGTTCAATAACATAACAAAGGAATGGCAAAGCTTTGAATGAAGATCTGATGAATATGGGGATAAAAAAATGCTTTGTAATCAGGGGAGTGTTTGTGGATTTGATAATAATTTTGTAAAAAAATCTTAGTTCATACAGGGTTGAGAGTTTACCATATGAAGAATAACCGTATGAAGAATAAACAAAATGGTGCTATGAGTAGAACTAAAAAGGAGGAAGAAAGGGTGACAGAAATGATCTTTGTCTGTCAAGGAATATAAAATAGAATAATATGGACAGGAAAATTATTTAAACATTTAGTAAATGGAACCAATAAAATAAGAACCCCAAAATATTCATCTATAACAGACATGTGTTTCCAAGAATGTACAGACTAATTATTTTATATTGCTGTAGTTTAAACAAATTGTATTAAATAATTCATATTTAGTAAAACAATTACAGTTTCCATATTTGTTTTATATTCCCTTACGTATTGTCAGCACCCTGCATTCAAAAGTGATTTTTCCCCTTAACATATCATAGGCTCCTTAGGCTGACTTTACATTTTAGAAAAATTTCAAAGGCTTCATTTAAAAATTAAAAAGTTAGGTTCAGGTTAAAATAGTAAAGATTCATTGAAGACATGTTGATATTTTGCCAGATTGGTGATACATATCTGCCAATTGTTTGTTTTTTAGCACTATCTTCTGTTGGGGAGAACTTGGTTCCTAACCAGGATGACCCTTCACCCCAGTTTGCCTGGCAACAGCCTGGTTTACAACTGTTGTCCCAGGCTAATGATTGATAGTATTACCTTTCACTCTCACAGTGTCTCAGTTTGGGTGACAACTTATATGGCCACCCTATTCATATACTAAAATGTCTGGTGAGCGACTATGAAAAATATTCAAAAAGGACTATGGGGCTGAGACCCCTACCCCAGTGCCTTATCAGAGGACTCTGCACATGGCTATCCATGTGAAACCCATACTTCACTGCTAGAGGTTTGCTGGTACCTCCAGGGCTATGGGTTTGTGGGGAGCCTGAGGATGTGTCTACCTTCAAAACAGGAGGCCCTCTGTTATGAGATTTCTGGGTGTCTTAGTTCAGGAGAATCCTTAATATCTGCTGAAGGAGGTATTTTTGTTGAGGTGAGGGGTTATTTCCATCAAATGTCCTGTTTTCTCCCTTTCCTCTTCTTCTGTCTATCCTTTTTTCAAGAAAAAATGAATGAGATTCAGCAAGCTTCACCAAATGAGTGACCATAAGAGGTCCTATCAGCCCAAGAATATCAGAAATGATCCCAATGGGACTGGGCAAAAGCTATAAATGAATCTTCAAATTTATGAACCTGGAAGGTATATTCTAGTAGATGATTGGCTTATATACTTTATTCTATGAATGCTTGATTCAAATTTACTTTTCAAGAGAGATGTTTTGGCATACAGTACTTATCACAGAAACAATGCACCAAAAAATAAATCTTCTGCCCTCTTTGTTTAATTGAAGAGTATCATGAGATTGCAAAGCAAGCTTTTAAAGCACTCATTCAATTTGCAGGAAATCCTTTGTGATTTATCTAAACATCAGAATTTTCTAAAGTTAATACAGAGTATAGAACTGAACTAAATCTTTTTTTTAATTTTTTTAAATATATATTTTATTGATTTTTTACAGAGAGGAAGGGAGAAGGATAGAGAGTTAGAAACATCGATCAGCTGCCTCCTGCACACCTCCCACTGGGGATGTGCCCGCAACCAAGGCACATGCCCCTGACCGGAATCGAACCTGGGACCTCCCAGTCTGCAGGCCGACACCCCAGCCACTGAGCCAAACCAGTTAGGGCTGAACTAAATCTTGACAGTGATTCCAACTACCACCCATATTCATGGGTCTCAAATGTTTGCATCAGTATCATCCCCCTGTGCTCATTGACTGAATTATACAGAAATATTATAAATTTGAGTTTCAAATAATAAATTTATATAACTAAAAACCCACTTATCTTACATATTAGGGTTTCACTTAACATTTAATTGAACATAAGTTCCCCACTCACTAAGAATATTTTAGAAACACTGTTTTAGTTCAACCCCACACTTTATGGCTTAGATCAGTAAGACCCAGGGTAGAGGACTAACTTGACAAGTGGCACTCTGGGAGTAACAGAACCAGGGAGAAAACCCAGGTCTCCCGACTTGTGAGCTTCCTCCTGCTTTTATGCCCAATAGTGTGATCTCTTACTTCTACTGTAGGAGTAAAAAACAAACAAACCAACAACAAAAACGCAATTACAAGTCCATGCCTCATTGATAGTATATTCTTTACTATATTAAAAGCAAAAGTTTTTTTAAGTGTGATAATTCGAATGAATAAAGTTTATCAAGTCCTTCAAAAATACCTGAATTGACACCATCAAGAAAATGAAAAAAGCCCTAGCCGTTTTGGCTCAGTAGGTAGAGCATCAACCTGCAGACTGAAGAGTCCCAGGTGTGATTCCAGGCAAGGGCACATGCCCAAGTTGCGGGCTGGATCCCCAGTAGGGGTTTCTCTCTCTCTCTCTCTCTCTCTCTCTCTCTCTCTCTCTCTCTCTTCCTCTCTGAAATCAATATTTTTAAAAAAGAAAATGAAAAAAGAACCCATAGAATGGGAGTATTTTCAAATTATACATTGTATCCAAAATATATAATGAACATTTATAACTCAATAATTAAGACAAATCAAGTTTTGGAGCTAATTTGACTCAATTAAAAATGGACAAAGAATCTAAATAAACATTTCTCCAAGGAAAATATACGAATGATCAATAAGCACATGAAAAGATGCTCAATCCAAAGGTGGTATGCAGTTATTAATCATCAGGAAACTGCAAATCTAAACCACCATGGTATACCACTTCACACCCACTATGATTTCTAGAATCCCAAAATCCAATAATAAGTATTGGCAAGGATGTGTAGAAATCAAAACCCTCCTACATTGCTGACGGACCTGTAAAATCATGCAGCTGCTTTGAAAAAGTCTATCAATTCCTCAAATGATTCAACATAATTACAATAGGACCTAACATTTTATTTCTCTCAGGAGAAATGAAAACATATGTCCTTCAGAAACTTGTACATGAATAGTTAGAGCAGCATTATTCCTAATAGCCAAAGTGTGAAAATAAATGTTCATCAGCAGGCAATAGATAATCATAATGTACTAACATCCGTGGAGTAGATTATTATTCAGCCAGAATGAGGTACTGACACTTGCTATAACATGAAGGAACCTTGAAAACACTATGATGCTAAATGAAGGAAGCTAGGCACAAAAGACCACATATCATATTATTTCATTCATGTTAAGCATAGAACTAGGAAATCTAAGTATAGAGACAGAAAAGAGATTAGTGGCTGCTTAGGACTGGGATGGGAGAGTAAGGGGGTGGTAGGGGAGAAATAGCTGAAGATATGGAATCTTTTCTGGAGGTAACGACATTTTCTAAAATTAACTGTGATGATGGTTTCATATATCTGTGAGAGTATACTAAGAGCCATCTAATTGTGAACTTTAAATGGGAAAATCTATGATATGTGAATGATAATCCAATAAAGCTCTTTTAAAGGGTTTTGCCATCAATACCTTACATAAGAGAATACACTTCCCCTCTTATCTCTGTATGGAACGTATGGCCCTGTTGATCCTAAATGAAGACTTCTTTGACTTCCAACCTCCTTCCCACCACTCAAAGATTGGTGCCGTCACTGATTAAAAGGCATTTGGAAGGTGACATGTCTCCCTGGTTTGTTGATTTTTGTATACTAACTTTGGACATATTTTAAATGTCTATTACAGAGAGGGCATTTTATTGTCTGTATTGCAGTTTCACAAACTGCATTTTTAAAAAGTTAAAGATTTTTCATGAGGCACCTAAGCTTATCTTTGTTCAGGTTGCATATAGTATACATGTAAAATATTCCCTCCCTTGCCACTCCAATAATAGACATTTGATTAAAATAGAGGAGAAGCCTGGGGAGCTTACCTAGCTTTCAATCTCTAGAAATTAAAAACTGTGAAGTGAAAATCATAAAATGTAGAGCTTTCCTTTTTGTTAAATAAGGAAAACTTAGACAACAGCTAACCAGATGGGGAAAGAGAACCAATGGAATGGGTGAAGTATACCTCCTCTCTTAGCAACCTAGCCTGATAGCAAAGTTTGGTATTGGATGTAGATGCCTCAACTTTGTGAGATCTGCTTGCCATCTCCCAGAAACTGTGACGGCCTGTTAACAATGCTGACGGGCAGGCTCATCATTTCTGCCTGACAATCAAATCCCAAAGTTGGAATGTCAAAACATTGATTTAGCTATGGAAAAGTTTAGGGGTGTTGTTTGTTTATCTTTGTTTTACACTGGGTTTCTTTTCAGTGGTTTTTGAAGCAAGGTGTATGGAAATGCCTCACCCAGGGTCTGGGGAGTGAGATCTGTGTGATTAGCCTAACTTCACCAATAAAACCTGGCTCTTCCTGGATATGTCTGTCTCTTATGAAAAGAGTTGAGTCAGAGACCCACCAAGGCAGTAAAACCGCTGAACGTGAATAATCCTCATAAGGAATCATTGGCGTGTGGGCCAGCAGGGTTAATTAAGAGGCACTGTGGTCTGGCCTCTGACACAGACCGGCTGTGTGGTCTTGGATAAATGACCCCCACCTTTAGTCCCCTCATTTGTGACATAAGAAAACTGGACAACACGGTTTTTACTAGGATTCACTCCAGTTCCAGTCCTGTGATTCCACATGTTCTCTCCTGCCAGTGCTGAGGTCAGTGAAGTGTTCCCTGGGCCAGGGCCCCGCCCGGCCCAGCCCTGCCACTGTCTTGGTAGTACTGAGCTTCACTCTGGGACTTCCTATTTTCCTAGCCGCACGCTGCGACACAGAGCTGAGAACAATGTTTGAACCATAGGGCATGAATAACTCAGAATGATCCCTGCAGTGACAAAGTATTCCTACCTGGGCATGGAGTAATGATTTTCTAAAGGGAGTGTCTCATTAGTACTCCTCTCAATTTTGGAAAGCTCCCGCTGAATGGCTAGGAAGGCGCACAGAGGCCCAGGGGGTCAGCTGGGGTTAAAGCACTGGCATTCCAAATCTGCACCTGGAACAGCCAGGTGGGTGAATGATTAACCCAGGAGTCAATTGCTCAGTGAGTGGGACCAGAGGGTTGGTAGACCTGGGGGCTGGGTGCAGAGGGTGCATACAAGAGCAGGGGAGAAAGCTGCAAACAGGATTGGTTTTCAAACCATAACCAGAGAAATATACTTATATATAAATGTGCATGCGTATGAGTGGAGTTGTTTTGTGGTTATACCTGCAGGTTTTTTGTCACTACATTTAGAATATTTTCTCTTTCACAAATACATACACGTCACATGTTTTGATGGCTTGAGCATTTAAATCAGCACTCACAAATAGACTGAACGGCAAAGCATGCTTTTTAAAAACCTTGCGTGGGAAGAGAGTAGATGCAGGAAGGAGGGGGCAACACGCTGCCCACTTGGGGGAGGCTTGGTGCTGTTGGATTTCTGGAGGGAATGATGCAGCCGGCTGGAAAGGTGCAGCCCAGACAAGAGCCAGGGAGTGAACTCAAAGTCAAAGGAAGAAAAAGGGGTTCACGCCGCGGGGTGGCCCTCCCCCTCCTCCCCGCACACTGTTGTGACTGCACCTGCTGCATGTGACCAGTGGGCACGGAAGGCAGCAGCCGCCACAGCAGCGGTGACGAGGCAGCCGCAGCCCTGCCAGCTCCCGCCCAGCTCTCATTGAGAAAAGGGAGCCGCGCGGAGGAGGGGAGAGGCTCCCGCAAAGCTGCCTCTTCCAGGGACCCCAGGAGTCTCCAGGAATCAGCACTTGGCTGTTCTGACGTGGCGATTCCCTCGGGAGCCCCCGGAGTTTGAAGATGGAAGGGAAAAGGGAGGAGGAGAAGCCTGCAGAGAGCGTCCAAGGATGAGGGGGTGCTCTAAAAGGAACAGGGGAGCCCTCTGAAAAGAATCCGTCATGCACTGAAGTGCTTTCTGGAGAAGGTGCCATTATTTGCCTCCCCTGTTGCTCAGAGGAAAGGAGCCAGCAAGGACGGTCCTGGGGCATCTCTCAGGGTCCTTTTTGTCATTGTTGCTCTGTCCCCTTGCACATGGCTCTTTGCTGACCTTTCCAGAAGAATCTCAGTGCCCCCAGTTCCAGCTGAGAAGACAGTCCTTAATAAAAAATTAAATTAAAAAAAAAATCCTGCTGTTTGACTGGGAGGCGCAGCTTGCTTGCTGCAGTTCTTTTTGCTGTGCTATTTTGGAATGTCTGCAGAAATTAAAAGAAAAACCTTAAAAACTCTCTGGATTAGGCAAGAGAAAAAGGAAGTGTGCTTTTTTTTGCCAAAAAGAAGTAAATGAGAGGTGGTAACTTACCCGTTTCAGGACTTGGAGGATAAAAACCTATGAGTTGTAGGAGTCAGCACTTAAAACCTGACAAATAAACAAACATGAGAAGGAGTGGCTGTGGGGTATCCTACCGAGGCAGGTCTTAAAGGAAGCTGAGACTGTCAGAACTTCGGGCCTGTATGATGCCTGAAGACCGAAACGTGGGGGGGCGCCCCTCAGGTGCCTTAGCGTCAACTCCTTTCATTCCTAAAACTACATACAGAAGAATCAAAAGATGCTTTAGTTTTCGGAAAGGTAGGTAGATGATATGTTAATGTCCTTTTTAAAAGTCTGCATATATTCTCTGATAGCTGTAAGGTTGGTTTATGCTCAGATAAAATGGGAGTTTGGAAGCCAAGAGATTAGAACTGTGCAGAAGTGATTTGCGTGCGTCTTTGCTTGTCTAGACCGAATTTTCAAGGTTCAGATTGATCTGTTTATTACTGCCTGCGGAGAGTCTGGGTAGGTGGGGCTTACAGAATGGTGGGGCTCTAGAGTGACTGACTGACTGATGGAGAAGTAAACAGGCTGGGCTGACCATCCTGATAGGAGGGGCCACGACCACCCTGGGCTGTTCCCAGACCCAAATCAAGCAGCCATGTTGCTACCCATTGAGATGGGTCCCTCATAAATCCCGTTCTGTTCTCCCATCATATGGGTTTGGCTCTGACTGCCTGTGCTTGCCTCCCCTCCCCTGCTGAGAAAATGTTAATAATCAGGTTACTTGTTGTGACCTTTGCCAGAGGCTTTCAGCCACACTGAATAACACTGATTAGGAATAGAAGTCACCTTGACTTCCCAAAGTGGTGGCATTGGAAGGGGCCAAAGCTAGGAACCATCAGAAATAAGGGGTGGGGAAACACAACAATTGATGATCAGTAAAAGGAACTAAGGCATTTCTGAATTAATGAATAAAGGGAGAGTTAAAGAGCACAGCATAAGTAAAATGAATGTTTCTAGAAAATGATGATGTATCAAAAGATTTTAACATTTTATTTTGCTTCAAAATGGGAATAATAAATGGAATGATTATCTAAATTGGAACTAGGTAATTATCATTTTAATGTCCTGTACAGAGAGCTAATTTCATCAGGAGCTGATCTGAGTAACATCCAAGGTCGTTCTTTCTCCCTTTTTTCTTTAATCTGCCACCTATTAACCCCCTCTACTTAGTCACCAAGAACAACAACAAAGAGAGAATTAAGAAAAACCACTTACTTATATAAAGAAAAATATAGTGGGAACTTTTTAAAACTAAACCTTGTTCCTTCTGAGTCTTTCCCTTCCAGCAGCTAAGGTCTGGCTAGGATCATTAGCATATGGTATTAGCAAGGAATTCAGGTGTTAATTTTTATTCCTCTCTCACCCATAAAGATAATTACATGTACATGTCTCACATTTTAGAGAATTATAGAGATTTCAGAACAGGGTGATAGAGCACAGATTAGGGTTACTGTAGTAAGACTGCAGCACTGAGAGAGAAACAGACAAGGATAGAAATTGAAGACTAGGAACTAATTGCTTACAAGACATTCCCTCTTCTAGTTCCCTCACCCCTCAGACACGAAACCGGGTTGATCCAAATACCAGAGACAGTCTACGTTTCCGGGTTATTGCTCTCCATCTGTAACATGAGACGTTCTGGGGACAATTCATGTATTTTTGAAGCCCAGAGCAAGGTCTTTATTATCTGTATCACCTTTTCTCCTTTAATAGTGAGGTATAGCGGATCTGCAAGCATCCTGGCTTGCAGGGCTATCCCTTCCGCCTTCTTCCCTTTCTCCTTCAACGCCAGCGAGGGGAGGCAGAGCCTGCAGGGAGAGTTCCCCTGGGCTGGCGAAGGCAGTCACAGGAGTGGGAGCAGCTTCTGTCTCTCACCTCCTGCGGGCTATTTTTAAAGCATTGTCCTTCCCTCCGCAGCAAAGTCCCAGTAATCTGAGGAATGCTCAGCATTTGAGTCAAGGATTAACCGATTTTTAATTTACAAAGCTGCATTCTGGTTTCTGTCAGAAGCATGAAGGAGAGGAGGTGCGGGAAGCATTCAGCTGCTGGAAGTTTTCTTTCCCTTTCTCCAGAGCCAGTCAGTGCACACGGGCCTCCCTCAGCCCACTGGCTGCAGGAGCACAGGGAGTGGGGACCCAGTGGGGCTCTGGGAGGGACGGGGTGCAGGCTGCTGGCCTGCTGTCTCCTGCCGCCCTAGTCCTTCAGGTCAGCAGCAGCCAGCAGCACGGGCTGTTTAAGGTCTGGCACTGAAAAGAACGAACTTTTCTTGCAGTCCTGGATTCCCAAACCATGCCACCTTAAGAAGAGAGGGCTCCTTTGTGCTTTGTTTCATCTCCTGGGCGCTCAAGTAGTTCAAGAAGTGGGCCTGGTTTCTGAGTTTCTCTCCCAAGCCGGTTGGAGAGCATCAGCTTAAGCCATTTCAGTGAAAGCCAAAGGGAGAGGGCAGGAATTATGGCCCAGCGCCCAGACATAAGAATGGTGACGTGTCTGCTTTTCCTGGCCCACATTTAGGGCATATTCTTTACTGTTGTCAAGGGCAGGCGGACGGAAGAGACTGACAGCTTTAGGAACACCCTCAGAATGAAGAGTGGCGTTGAGTCCACGTGTCCAGAGCCCTGGTGGTATTGGAGCTTGCATGCTGTGTGAGCCCTAACTACCTTCCCAGGGTTCCTTTCTCTTCAGACTCTTCTGTCCTTGTCATCTTTCTCTGTCTTTGTGTAGGTACTAATACAGGTCACTGAAAAGGTTTGCCAGTGGTTTTAAAAATCTAGGAAAAAGAAACACCTAATAGGCAGGAAGCTGGGGATGGGGGATACTCAGTGTTTATGTTCCGGTGAGATGAGATAAAGATTACAATGTGTTTTTATTCTCTTGATTTTTTTTTACCTCCTTAAAATTAATATCTAATATTCGAAGCACAACCAGTCTTTTGATTCCCTGGGGGTGGGTAACACTTGGGATCATGAATGTTAGTGTTAATTTCTAGTTGTAATAGGCTGGCTGGTTTAAGGTTATTGTGATCATGGGAAAGACTAAAGTAAAATTTTAACCCTAACTTTAGCTTGTTGTTTGTTTTGTTTTGTTTTTGTCCTGAGGTGCCCTGTTCTTGGAGATAAGGTATCATTCATTTTCCGGTGCTTTCCTCCCCCCACCCCCCCATTCATAGCCACTTAGCTTCTTCCTTCTTTGTATGCTTTCAGCTCCATTTCTGTTCCCATCATGTTAGTCCCCTGTGTCTCTATTGCTTCATGCACACAACTCACTTTAACCTAAAAGGTGGCTCTTCAAGACGGCACCCATCCTTCCCTCTTTCCATCCCCAACGTTCTTCACAAATTCCTACAACATACAGTCCATTTGTATGGGGTTTTTGTTTTTGATTTAATCCTCACCAGAGGATATTTTCCCCACTGATTTCTAGAGAGAGTGGAAGGAATAAGAAGAGGGGCGGGGAGAGAGAGAAACATCTATGTGAGAGAGATACATTGATTGGTTGCCTCCCTACCCGAGCCGGGGAACTTCGACACTTTGGTCTACAGACCAATCCTTCAAACACTGAGAAAAACAGGCCAGGGCATGTCGTCCATTTGTAAAGCATCACCTAACAGGTATTCCTAAGCAGTACCGTCAACGGCATTCCACAGCTGAACATTTTCTTGACTCCTGGTTGCATCTAAAGGAAGTCCTACCTGTTTCATATAATTATCAGAACTTCTAGCCAATTCCAACTATTCCTTATAAATAACCCCCAATTCTCCACACTGCCCCACTCTTTCTCCCTAAACACATCTCCTACATCACTAAATTTGCTTTTGTTCACTGTGTCCTCTCTGCTACAATGCTCTCTCTACTCTGTCGTCTATCCAAACTTTTCAAGAAAATGCTGGCTGTTGTTTCGTCATCCATTATATATTTTTTTGCATTATGTTATAATGATATTTTTCTTTATTGTTGACACTATTACAGATGTCCCCATTACTCCCTCACATTGCCCACCTCCACCCCTCGGACCCCTCCCTCTGGCCATCACCACACTGTTGTCTGTGTCCATGGGCTAAGCATACATGTTCTTTGGCTAATGCCTTCACCTTCTTTCATCCAGTCTTCCCCATCCCCCTCCCCTCTGACCTCTGTCAGTCTGTTCCATTTATCAATGCCTCTGGTTCTATTTTGGGATCTAATGAACATGCATCATACTCTTTACCTTGCAGCCCTTTTATTTCATATATGCTGCCATTTTGCCATCTTATCTTTATAGCCATCTTAAAGTGCTGTATGCACTTTTGTAGTAAAACAATAGATTTATGCCCTAACTGGTTTGGCTCAGTGGATAGAGCGTCGGCCTGCAGACTGAAGGGTCCCAGGTTCGATTCTGGTCAAAGGCATGTACCTTGGTTGCGGGCACATCCCCAATAGGAGGTATGCAGGAGGCAGCTGATCGATGTTTCTCTCTCATTGATGTCTCTGGCTCTCTATCCCTCTCCCTTCCTCTCTGTAAAAAATCAATAAAATATGTAAAAAAGAATAGATCTATGGCAAACAGTAGTATTCTTATCTATCTTTTCCTGCTAGTCTATAAGCAATAAGGAATTAAAGCAAAATGTCTTTATAATGTTGATGGATAAAACCAACATATTTTTTAAAGATTATTGTATGTTGTTCATGTTGTAATTACACTATGGAAATTGATTTGTTCAACAGATTGCTATTATCCAAATCCATATAATTTTATATGGTACTATAAATGAAAAGCTCACTAATTCATATATCAAAGTTTTATGGAGCATCTACCAAGTGATGCTGGGGATGAATACACAGACTCCTTGGGGATTAAAAAAAGAAAGAAAGAAGTAATTACTCTATGATAAGCAATACACTGAATTATGGGTGATGGCTGAGGAGCCCATGAACAAAAACTTGACTATGGGCTCATTTGCAAAGGCAGTGATTTCCCTGAACTACATGAAACCAGAGTTAGTCTTTGGAAGTTACGAAAAGAGAGTGGTCATCACTATGCAAAAGTATGTCTGAACTGAAATAACATAACAATACACTGAATTATGGGTGATGGCTGAGGAGCCCATGAACAAAAACTTGACTATGGGCTCATTTGCAAAGGCAGTGATTTCCCTGAACTACATGAAACCAGAGTTAGTCTTTGGAAGTTACGAAAAGAGAGTGGTCATCACTATGCAAAAGTATGTCTGAACTGAAATAACATAACAAGGGGGAAGAGGAATTATATGGACCTACATTTGTACCCCAGATCTGCCACTTTCCAAGTGTGTGACTTTAGGTCACCAAACATCTCTGAATCTGTTTGTAGAAGAGCAACCTTCTTGTAGAATGTCTGAGTGTCATGAAAAAATGCATTTAAATTGCATGGCTTGTACAAGATGTAAACGGTATCTATACTAGTAATTACTCTGCTGGTCTAAGACCTAGGCCACTGGGTCACTATGTTCACATTATTACATTTAATTTTTCCAGGCCTTCATTTTCCCCCTTCCTTTCCCACTCTGACTACAAAAAGAGTCAAGATTCTGCCAAGAATTTATTGGTTATTACAGATTCTGAGCTCCTTTGGTTACATGTTCTATCATATAAGATTTGTTGGCTCCTTGGAAAGTGCTGATGAGTCTGAAGTAAGCCTTAGCTGGTTTTGCTTCTGTACTAGTTTGGATGTCTTTTATTTTGACTTGTCCATTTACCATGGGTGAATGTTCATTTTCAATAGAAAAATATTATAGTCCTGGTACCAAGACTTATTCTGTTACCAGGGTTACAGTAGCAGAAGAATAAGTAAAAGCAAATTCTCTCTATGGCTCAGCATGTGATCTATAGGAAGGGAGGAATAGTGAACTCTGAAAAATAACTGATAACAGAGAATTGGAGCAATAAGCAAAATGCTTCTAAACTTCTGATTTCTTGTCAGCAAACTAAGGATTTTTTTTTAATTTTCACGTTTTTATAGACATCAATGCCACAACCTGAGAACTATTGATCAGTTCCCTTTTACTTGGAAGTTATTCGTATATTTCCTATAATTGAGGAGGTGAAATAATTTGCTTCAATGAACTCATTAATTTTACAAATATTTATGGAACACTCAATGCTTACTCACTTCAGTATTAAGTGTCAGGGATAGAAGCAAGAGAGTTTGCCTATGTTTCTTAGTCAGTTCAGGCTGCTGTAACAAAATGACAGAGATTGGGTAGCTTGTAAACCTCAGATAGCTATTTCTCACAGTTCTGGAGGCTGGAACTCTGACACCAGGCCAGGATGGCTACATTCTGGTGAGAGCCCTCCTCCAGGTGGCCACTTTTCAGCCTCTTGCTGCATTCTCACCTGACAGAAAGGGAAGGAATGAGAGAGCTCTTTGGGGGTCCCTTTTATAAAGGCACTAATCCCATTCATGAGAGCTCTGCCCTCATGACCTGATCAGTCCCGAAAGGTCCCCACCTCCTAATACCATCATCTCAGGCCTTGGGTTTTCAACATAGGAATTTTTAACAGACACAGATCAGAGCAGCATGGTAGAATGGAATGTGAATCTTGGAGACGTTCAGATCAGATGCCACCCCATTTTATTCCTGTGTGTGTGGCATCATAAAGACTACCTAAGCCCCTCTGAAGTTCATAAGATAGATATATAGTATACAACTGTTTTTTCAATATTATTTATAATAATAATAAATGTAAACTAATTATCTTACTATAATAATTGTGACAACACATTCCTCTTTTGACTACTGAGGGACTAGTTCAGTACAGAGAGTCATCTAAGGAAATTCTTACACAGCAATGTGTTAAGAAATCAAAGAAGAAATTTATCAAGCTTTGCCTCCGGGGTGGGGGTGAGGGAATGTTAATAAAGACTTAACACAGGAGATGATATGAGTTGAATCTTGCAGGGTAACTTTTTCTAGACTGACTCGTGATTGCAGGTCTTACCTTCTAGAAGAAAGCAACAGAACATTCAGTATAGTTAGCATGTTGTTTGTAAAGAAGCCGCAGAAATGAGGGTGGATAGGGCACAGTGCCTGGCACACAATGGATGTCACCTAAACATTGCTAATGGAAAAAGATGGTGGAAAAAGACGAAGGTCACATTGTGGGGACTTTGTATTTCATGCAAAGGAGTTTGATTGGCCAGTGGGCAGGCACCATTGGAAGAAATGCAGCAAAAGACTGGCACGCTCCGATTTAAATACTGTGAAGATCACTATGGCAGCACACACTTGGATTTGGGACTCTTCAAAAAGTCATTTAGGAAATATTGAGGATCTCGCCCTTGTAGTAGTAATGACTCTGGAAAGGACCAACCTGGTGAGTGAAGGAGGGTAGTGAAGGAGGGAGGAATCTAGCGTGGCTCTCAGATGGCACTTCCATGATTTGGGGGTGGGTAGCTGGAACTGATAACTAAAATCAGAACTATAGGAAGTGGAACGTGTTTTGAAGAAAAGATGAGTTAGCCAGTTTTAGACATTTTGAGCTTGAGATATCCATTTTGAGGGTTCTAATGGGCACTTAGAAATGTAACGCTAGAGACCACAGAGTGGCCCATATTGAGACACAGATCTGGGAATAATTGATATGCAGTGAAATCAAGTGGGGTCCTGCAAAGGAATTGTGACAAGAAAGGTGAAAACAGGCCCGAGGACATAACCCAGAGAACCAGCAAACCTATGAGAAGGGGGAGTAGGTAGCATATCAAAAAGGAGGCTGGGAAGAGTATTCTGGACGGCAAGAATTATGTGACATGTGAACAGCATCAGGAAGAAGAGTGAGATTGATAATTTTAAGGGAAGTGAGGCATAAAGTATTACAAAAATAAGCTGTCAATGATTTGGCAACTAGGAAGTTGCTAAAAAAAGCTCTTTTATTTATTTTTAAATATATTTTTGTTGATTTCAGAGAGGAAAGGAGAGGGAGAGAGAGATAGAAACATCAATGATAAGAGAGAATCATTGATCGGCTGCCTCCTGCATGCCCCCTAGTGGGGATCGAGCCCGTAACCCTGGGCCTGTGCCCTTGACTGGAATCTAACCCAAGACCCTTCAGTCCGCAGGCTGATGCTCTATCCACTGAGCCAAACTATCTAGGGCTAAAAAAGCTATTTTAGTGGCATGGTGGTATCATAGGCCAAACTGCAGTAGGTAAGCAAGAAGATAGAAAGGGATGAACTGAAGCCAGAGTAGTACCTGGGATACTAGGAGCAAAGAAAAAATTGCAGGGTGCAGAGAGTCCAAGATTTGCCATGTATTTGTTTGTTTTTAGAATTAATGGAATTTGAATATATCTATCTGATCACTTTCACTAACTTCACTGGCTGCCTCTATTTGGTTTATAAATCACAGTAAAGGAGGAATCTCACAAACCCTGAAGGTTGCTTAGATTTCTCTTCTGTCCTTCCCTCCCCTCCCCTTCCCCCTCCCCCTCTTCTTCTCCCTCTCCAGTTTAAACAGCCTCACACAGATATAATAAGTTCACCTGTGTGATTTTCTTTCTCAGTCCAATGAAAACTCATGTCCTGGGTAATGCTTTATGACATCAACAATGTTCTTTTAGGGGAAGTATGCATGAAGTACTATCATCACCCAGAAATTGGCAGGATTTTATCAGGGGGTATGAAAGCTCACTGGTAATTTAAATGGGCATAGCTGGAACTGTTTGCAGACTCCCGTAACAAAGAATATTCCTATTAATAATCTACTAATCAATATGTCTTTTTCCTATGCTGCTAATTGGGAATAGCTCATAACCTTTGTTCTTTTTTTATTAATTTTAAAATTTAAAGTTTCACTGCTCCCTCAAAGAAAATTGTAAATAAAACATATTTTAAAAAAATAATTTCCCCCCTCACTTTCCTCATAAAAAATTCTCATACAGGAGGTTAACTCACACCAACCATTGCAAGCCAGAGACATTTGGGACATCCTGTTTCCGTGCTACAGAATGGGAAGTGTACATCTATTATCATTCTTATCAAGACTAGATCTAGAGGAGAAACGATGATTCTCCACAGGAATCTCTAAATACATGTAACTACTGTCTACATGCTGTAACTCTTACATATGATATTGCTAAGTAGGCATAGCTCTTTACATAAAAAAAAGAGTTTCCTTGGGTAGCATACTCATAAATATTCAGAGTTTTTTGCTTCGTTATTTATTTTTCTGACCTTCTCATAAATTTAACTTTTCTCAGCAGAAATCACCCATCCTAGTATGACAACAAAAATTGAGGTAGGCAAGCTAGCAAGCTGGCAGGTTACTTCCTCGATGGCTCAGTTTTTAGTCATTTTGCACACTACGCATCACTGTGTTATAGCTGCTGTGTTGTACAAACAGAGTGACTCTGAATCCTACCACCGTGAACAAACCTGGCTCCACCGTTTACTAGCTGTGTGACATTCAGCAAATTATTTACTGTTTCTATGCTTTAGTCTCCTCCTCAATAAAATTGTATATTGGTGGTGCCTCCCTCACAGAGTCCTGTGAGTGTTAATTGAGAGAAATGCTGATATGCTGCATGGCATACACCGGTACAGTTTAGTCATTACCACATTGGAGCACAAAAAAGATATGCTATTTTACTCACTTTTGCAATTTAAAATAATTCCCCACCCATCGCTGGGGTATTACATAATTTGAACATGCAACAGTTATTTTTCTTGAACTTGATTCTGTAATAATGTGAGGTGCCAAATGTGAAATGCTTGCTAGTATTCCAATCTTTCTTTTTCCTTTACATTGAGTTTTAAAAGAAAGCATCTGAGTGGGAAGAGATAGGTTTCTTAAATTCATTGTGATTTTTTTTATTTCTTCAGGCATCTTTGGGCAGAAACTGGAGGAGACTGTCCGTTATGAGAAGAGATATGGGAACCGCCTGGCTCCCATGTTGGTGGAGCAGTGCGTGGACTTCATCCGACAGAGGGGGCTGAAGGAGGAGGGTCTCTTCCGGCTGCCAGGCCAGGCTAACCTGGTCAAGGAGCTCCAGGATGCCTTTGACTGTGGAGAGAAGCCATCATTTGACAGGTAGCTTTTAAGATTTTACTAACCATCCTTTACTGGGAAATTCAATCTGAACTGAAAGGATGCAGTGAGCCGAGACATTGTCATTGATGTTGTAATAGTCTAGATGATGTTAATTACATGGTCACACAATTATGGATTGTTTTTATTAAGTTGCAGAGTCAAAGATTTGGTGCTTCAGATGTCTTTTCTCTTCTGTGCTTTTTTTTTTTACCCCCTAAAAACAGTTGTTTGTTTGTTTTTTAATATGTTTTTGTTGATTTTAGAGAGGGGGGGAAGGGAGAGGGAGAGATAGAAAGAGAAACATCAATGTGAGAGAAACATAGTTTGGTTGTCTCCAGTAAGCACTCTAGACCTGGGACTAAATCCACAACCTGGGAATGTGCCCTGACTGGGAACTGAAGCAGCAACCTTTTGGTGCCTGGGATGATGCCCAACCAACTAAGCCACACCGGTCAGGGGCCCCCTTAAAAACATTTTTGTTGATTACTTTTCTTTGGTTCTAAATTAAAACTGTATTTAACATAGGAAAAGTGAAACTTTTTAAAAAAATATATTTGTATTGATTTCAGAGAGGATGGAGAGGGAGAGAGGGAGATAGAAACATCAATGATGAGAGAGAATCATTGATTGGCTGCCTCCTGCACATCCCCTATTGGGGATCGAGCCCGCAATCCAGGCATGTGCCCTTGACTGGAATCAAACCTGGGACCCTTCAGTCCTCAGGCTGATGCTCTATCCACAGAGCCAAACCAGCTAAGGTGGAAAAGTGAACTTTTAAAGTACAAGTCTTCTCGTGTTTGATTTTTTAACTTGTTTACCTAAGCTAAGGGATATTAAAAATATTGATATGATTATGATATTGGCAATGTAATTAAAAATAACTATTTGTTATGATGATAGTAAGAAGCATTAGATTTTAAATAGATGCCTCCATCTTAACCCAGAATAAATTTACAAAGAAACAAGAAGTATAGCATGGTGAAAGTTAGGAAATAATGGAAGTTCCAGAGGAGAAAGTATACAGCAAGTTAAGAATTAAACATTGTTATTATTTTGTGAATTACCTCCTTTCTCTAATTTAGTAGAAAAAAGAAATAATTTTTATCTTAATATTATTAATTTAACATTGTGTAGCAAAGATTTTTCCATATTAAAAATTGGAAAATGGGCCCTAACAGGTTTGGCTCAGTGGATAGAGCATTGGCCTGCGGACTCAGGGGTCCCAGGTTCGATTCCAGTCAAGAGCATGTACCTTGGTTGTGGGCACATCCCCAGAAGGGGGTGTGCAGGAGGCAGCTGATGGATGTTTCTCTCTCATCGATGTTTCTAACTCTCTTTCCCTCTCCCTTCCTCTCTGTAAAAAAATCAATAAAATGTATTAAAAAAATAAAAATAAAAATTGGAAAATTGGGTTATTTCAATATATTTCAACATATTTTACCTTAAATTTTATTTCAATGTATTTTACCTTAGTATTTCATCAATATATTTTCCATTTATTATGTTAATGTCATGAGTTACATTCTTTTATTTGCAAGTGTGAAAGCAACTTTATATTCCTATGATAAACTATATTTGGTTGTGATGTATTATCCTTGTTATATATTACTATATCTGACTTGCAAATAATATGTTAAGGATTTTTGGACCTATATTGACCAAATTTTTTTGTAATGTTTTTGACTAGTTTTGTCACCAGAGGAATTCTGGCCTCAAAATTGGAAAGTGTCCTCTCTCCCTCTGTTTTCTGAAAAGTGTATGAGTTTTTATTATTTGTCCCATAAAACTTTGATCAAATTTATTAGTGACATTATCTAGTCTGATGTTATCTTAGATATGGCTCTTCTAACTTTTTCTTGTACCATTTCATTTATATCTGTCATGAAACTTGTCCATTTCATATTACTTTTCAAATTCATTGTCATCTTACTTTTTGTGTAATGTCTGTAGATATCCCGTTTTATTTCCGATGTTATCAATTTGTGACATACTTTTTTCTTAATCACTCTCCCTAGTATGTTATTAATATACTAGAGGCCCGATGCACGAAATTTGTGCAATGGGGGCAGGTGTCCCTCAGCCCAGCCTGCACCCTCTCCAATCTGGGACCCCTCGGGGGATGTCTGACTGCCGGTTTAGGCCCGATCAGTCTGACATCCCTCTCACAATCCGGGACTGCTGGCTCCCAACCACTCGCCTGCCTGCCTGATTGCCCCTAACCACTCCCCTGCCAGCCTGATCGACATCTAACTGTTCCTCTACTGGCCCAATCGCCCCCAACTGCCTGCCCCTGCCGGCCCGATCACCCCTAACTGCCCTTCCCTGCCTGTCTGGTCGCCCCTAACTGCCCTCCCCTGCCGGCCTGGTGGAGATACACTCCTCTTTCCTGAGGATGTAATATTTGGGTGTAGCTTGAATGAAAAGACCTAAGATACCATGGCAGCACATTGCAGGTAGAAGAGCAAGTACAAAGACCCTGGAGTGATATAACTCCACTGCGGCTGAAATACAATGAGTGATGAATAGAGTCCTCAGAGATGAGATTAAAGATGTTGATCCTGTGGAGTCCAATAGAGTATAATAAGACACTTAGTTTTTATTCTAAGTGAAAGGAAAATCTATTGATAGATTTTTAACAAGTAAATGAAGTCATTTTATTTACATGTTTAAAAGGGTCACTCTATAAAGGAAAACTAAATAAGAAAAGACTCTCCCTTCATCTTTGTCACCCAGAACTAAAAATGCAAGAACTGAGGATAAAATCCAAATATTATAACCAAGAAATACTTCTATTACTCTTATCATTGTGGAAATTGTAAGGGTTTTAGGAGCTCTGGCAAGAAGCCAGGGATGAAAACCAAAATATATACATATTTCTTATCATATCACAATATTATACTCTTGACAATCTGAATGTCCTTGTTTTGATAAATAGATTGTCAAGTTTGAGGCCAGTCATAGGGAGGCAGATATGCAAGTTACCAGTTTCTGTTTATTAAATAAAAAGGATTCCAAGATCCATGAACAGTGAGATAAAAAGAAGAGAGTAACATATTTGTGTCAAAATGTAATTGTATACTACACTGGTAGGGAAATAAACAATCTATAACTTCCCAAGGAGAGTGAGATTATTTTCAGAACCATATCCAAATAGAGTATTTCACATTTTTTAGTTAATTGGCTGAGTTTGAAATTTTGCATGACCAAGTTCTAGCTCAGGTTTCTGTTTTCAGAAAGTACATTTGCTAGTTCAAGTTAATCTCATCAGTGTGCAAAATCAGAATGATTAAAAAAACAACAATACTTTAAAAATATAGATTATTAGGATTTAAAGCAAAGTACAAAAGATTTTTATTGTGAAATATGTTAATGAGCGAGTAAATAAATATTTTTCTTCTTTATTTGAATAATGCTTACATCTCACTAAATAGTCAACAGGAGTTAGCTTTCATCTTTACACTTATTAAAATCTGAAAAAATTATTCTCACAGGAATTCTGCAATGACAATCTCTCATTTTAATAGTGAGGATTACTATTATTATAGCACTAATATTAAGGCCTAAAATTGGATTTTTAAAGTGAACTTTTAAAATAAGATTATAAAACTATAACATATAAAGTGTTATTAAAATGTAATTAAATGTTATTAAAATCATTTTAAATGATAACATTTTGTATATGATTTATAATCTATGTATCTAAAAGCCAAGCGACCAGAACGCCAGAACGACCGGAACGACTGGAACAGCCAGTTGCTTTGACTTGCACTGCAGCCCCGATCTGCCTCCCTGCCCTGATCATGGGCAGGGCTGGCCAGCCAACCTCCCACGCCCCCTCCCCTGACTGGCCTGGCTCCAATCAGCCCCAATCGGTTCGGGCCGGCTGCACCCCACCTGTGCACGAATTCATGCACCAGGTCTCTAGTATAGAAATATCTATGAAGGAAAGGTGAATATTTCAAAATTAAACAACCCAGAGAGCTCTTGCTATATATAACATAAATATATACATATAGACTTGGGCATATAGGCTATATTAAAATGCAGATATATATATATATATGTAAATATTGGAATCACACAATTTTTACATTTTGCCTTTTCTTGTTAACATATATCATGAACAACTTCTCATATTACTAAGTAGTTTTCAAAAACATGATTCAAGGACTACATAATAATTTATCATATTAGGACCTCAGTTTGTTTGATTCCCCCTCTGTTGTTTTCAATGTTTAGTACACATCAGACCTATGCTGACAAGCGTCTTTATTGATAAATCGGCCTGTGGTTTTGAAACTATAGATGCATTTGGAAGATAATATTTTTGTGTTTGAATGAGAGAAACATTTTGTCCTGTGGAAGAAAAAAAAAGATAGTAGAGAAAAAGAAATTTGGAACACACACTATTTGAATTTAGAGAGGTTGTAAGTGCATGAGCCAGCTTTTAATAAACCATGCATTTTCTCCTCTTCTTTAATTATATCAAATGTTATTTTTACAGTTCTGAGATCCAAGTTTAAGACTTTCATGTATGCATGACTTACTGTGTTTTACAGTTAGATGACATATTCCCACAGTCTCCTTGACCAAAATGAATTTTGTGAGAAACGAAATTCACATTGACCTGAAAATTTTTGTATTTTATCAGTTTATGTCAACTATTAAAAAACAACAGAAATCATTTCTATCCATTCTTTCTTTCATTTCTTCTTTCTATTTAGGAATAAAAACAAATTAAAACTCAACATTTTTTTATTCAGCTTCCTCCCCTTTGAGGGGGCACAATGGAAAACAGAATGTGTAAAATCGAATTAGAAGCCAAGTGTTATCTTGTTCCCAGAGCTCTCCACATGGCATCAGCTGTTAAAGAAGATTCATTTTGGAAGAGTTGGGAACATAGAGTCAAGAATGGCCTTGTGGGTATCACTCTCACAGCATTAATTGCTCGGCAACAAAATAACTGCGTGCTTACAACACAGCGTTCAAGAGCAAGGACAGCAGGCTGTGTGAAGCCAGTGATTTTACACATTCTGTCTAAGAACCCCATAAAACAGCTGCTGTCCTAGTACTCCAGCTGCCCTGCCACACACCCAGTCCATTCTGTCCCCGCTCCTCCTTCTCAGCGTCTCCCCTTTTATGTTTTATTTGTTTGGGTGACTGAATTAGGGCCACTAAACAAACTGTAAGTCTACAAAAATAAAATGGGGGGAAAATCCTAATCTGAAAATTTAGAAGTCAGAAAAGCCAGACACATTTTAGTTTTAATCTCTGGGCAGCAATGTAGGATTGAGCATTACTGAGCAGGGTTATAAAAGGTGAATTTAAAAGTGAGGAGCATTACTGACATAGTAGAGATTCTCAAACATTAGTTTACATAAGAAATACCTACAAAGATATCTCAAGATTCAAATGCCTAGACCCCATTGCCTAGCGTTCTGATTTTAAAGATTGAAGGATGCCTAGGAATCTGCATTCAAAATAAATCCTGAGTTGAGTTTTATATGCCTGGTCTTCAAACCATAACTTGGGAGATATTGGCCAGACTATAGGCTACAGGGATGTGGGGTAAAGGGAAATTGCTCATTTGAAGTGATGCGCCTCAGTTTTCTCATATATGAAATGAGAAAAAGTACCATCAGCCTCATGGTATTAATGGAAGCAACATATTAGTTCTGATGAAGCTAGGTAGGTGTTGTGCTACTGTGAAAGATAAATTATTTTCTGGGGTATTCAGTCCATGTGTAAAATATACACTTTGCTAGCTTCTAAAATGGGCTGAAATTTTAGAACATATTGAAAAGTACTTCGCTGCACTTTTATGCCTTGATCCATGTGAGAAAGCAAACACTGAGAGTTTAGTAGCAAACTATCCATTGTAGAGCCCTTGTGTGATGGTGTGAATGAAATATTTAAGGTTAAAGATAGGGATTGGTAGAGGAAGGTGAAAAAAGCAAGTGGTAGCTTAAGGTCATGTGGATAAAAAGTTGAAAAAGCAAAGAACACATTTCCAGGAGTTTGCCTAAGGCAAGCCCTTGTGGGGAATGAAAAGATGATTTTCCTTCTATCCTTCTAAATTGTTCTTGCTGGACTAATAATCAAATTAACATGAGACAGATTACCTGGAGAAAATGACCAAGTTTATTATGTACGTACATGCAGGGAGTTCCATAAGACTAAGAAACTGGAGAGCACTTTGGGCAATTGAGGCTTATATGCCATCTGGACTGAGGAGAGGAAGGCAGGGGCCTGGGAAATCAAAGGAAAAGTAGGCAATTTACAGGTAGTTAAGAAAGAACAAACATGTGGCAAATTAATTCTTGCATGGCCACCCAGAAACAATGGGACACAGAGGGGAATCTAACAGACTTTCTTGGACTCTCCCTGTCTGCCATAGTTAATTCCTATGTGCTAAGGTGAATATGCTAAGGTTCCCTTCCTGAAGCAGGTTTTTTGGTTTGAATTCCTTTAGGCAGGTGAGGAGGAGGGAAACTCCCCCTCCCCTCCTGCCCCCGCCCATTTGAGTTTGTTGGGTTTTGCTTTCAACTTGAAAAGCTTGAAATCATCTGCATGCCAGGGAGGCACATTCTGCTGAGACTCATTCTGGACCCCTACACACTTACGTCTGGGTGGTAAACTGGCTCTCTATTTCCAGCACCCTAAATGATTCTCTGAAGTCCAGAGGCATCAGCCCTCTAAACTCCTGTTTAGCGATGGTCACTCTTAACGTTCCTATCTTTTGATGCAGTTCTTAGATATTATGGTGGCATGACAAGACTTGGTAACCATTATATTAGAGGACTTCTCAAACTTGTCATTCATACAGTACCATCGGCTTTGGTCATATCCATATAGCAACTGTACCAGGTTTACTGATATTTTTCTTTACATTTATTCACTGTTTTTTGTCAATTTTGTTGTAAAAGGAACTTTGTATCATTATTTTTGGTTGCAAACCAGCATCATTTGCCATAGTTACAAAGTCAACATAGCATAAATGCAGTGATTACAAAGCGTGTTGTTAAATGCTAGCTGAACACAGCTGCTTTCCGTAGACTCTGACCCCAAGGCCCTCTCCTTATTTGATAAAAATAAAGACTAGCAAATGGTAATACCACTTTAACACTTCTCTCATTCCCAACTGGAACTTCCTGTTTGCTATAATCAGGAGAATTGAAAGGTAATGGGGGAAAAACACGAGTGTTGCTTCCCTGTGATTTGATGTCACTTAGTGTCCGTATTGTGTGGCACCAGACTTGGAATAGTCCACACTTTGGGAAATGCAGTCAGGTCACTCTCCACTCGCTCTGACAGGCCTACTCCCCCAATGCTTGGCTTCCTGTCTAATTGGAACAATGGGTATAATTCTCAAGGGTTCCATGAAACCCCCTTGTAAACATACCAAGGTCTGAAAAACTAATGAGCTTTAAGAGAGAAGTATCTCGTATGTGAACATAGTTTATGTAGGACATAACATAGGTTATCTAGAAATCTGTCCCGTTTCATTGTGCTTGACTCTCTTGGTGATGTATCTAATTGTCTATACATATGCTGATGAGGTCACAAGTTTCACTTTATCTTCGAGTAAGTTTGAGTTCATGGCCATTAAAATCTGGTTAAGTTATGAATAAAAATAGACACTTAACCAGTGTTTGGTATATCTATCAATTGGTGTTTGTATGCCTATTCAAAAGGAACACTGTAGGAATAATAAAGTGGAGTGGTATCATTTAGCCCATATGTTGGGAATGCTTTTGTGTTGTAATAAAAGACTGTTAGAGTGTTCAGAGAAGGAACAAGTTTTGCATGGACTCCAATGGTTTTGGTGTTGATTTGTAGACTCACCTGGATACACCATAAAATCCTTTTTAAGTCCTCCCTAATACTATGAGTTAAAGTTTCAAAATGTAAAACTGGCCGTCTACTTACTCATCTCCTTTATAAGGCACAAAGGTTTTGTTTTCTATCTTATTGGAAAAAAATAAGTTTTCTATAAAAGAACATTATATCCTTTTTTGTTAGTCCCTGAATCAGATCATCAAAATTCTCCAAACTTGTAACAGTTACAGAAGGTAATGGGCAATATGCAATAGGGTCATTTTAGGAACACATTATGTATATTCATTATATATATGAAATATATGAAACTGGTTGCTAATTAGTCTTTATTAGCTAGAAAAATTATTTTTGATATTTTGTTTTACTTTATTTTTTATTTTAAAGTAGAACTATTAAAGAATGTATATGGGTTTTAAGAACTGTTAGGGAAATTAAAACAATATTTTTAGCGTAATATACCTCCTCAGTGTCAGAACATCAATAATGCTTTTCTAGAAAATTCTGGGCTGCATAATCTGAAACCTCCAGAAAAAATAAATTGCTGAATGTATTTTGATGGTTACATTTCCTTTGTTTCTCCTGAAACTCCATCTGCAGAGTTTAGTGAAGGAAAAACATGTAGGCAGACAGTATAAAATCGCAAAGTAACTAAATACAGCTGTAACTTCTCTGTTTTAGCTAAGGCAAGTTCATGAACTGTTTGCCAAGATTTTGAAAATCATATGAAACTAAAATTACAACCCATAGCACTTCAAGTCCTGGGTACAACTGAAGCAAGAAAGGGTTCTGTGATAAAGTCTCAGGTACATATGTTTACTAATGTAAAGACATGAAAATTAGTAGTCATATGCAAGGGTCTGTATACCAGGAGTCAAATTTTAGGAAAAACAGCATATCCCATTTAAACAAGAAATAAAAGCTCATCATTTACATAACCTAACTAGATTATTGCATGGTCATAGTATATTTAGTATATGATTTCTTCCAGTTATCTTTATTTCTGAGTCATTTCTGGGAGAAATGCAAACTAAGCAAGAAGTATCCCACCCCACCTCTTTCAAACTATAGCCCTGTTATTCATTGAATAGTAAGTGCTATTTGTTAAGTATAATTTAAAATTTTATGTAAATGAGTTTTCTCATATCTCTTGAGTAGGTTATTTCTATCCACCTGAAAACAGGTAATCAGAATTGACAGTAACCTCCCAATCATTTTAATTATTCTTGCAATTTTTGGCATATATGTTACAGTTTGTGAATTTAAGAAATATTCTATAGCACAGCCAGAGAAAGTGCCCAAGTGTGGGTATTACACTATCGTTATTCCCAACCTAAATTCAGAATGTCTATGTTTATTAAAAATCCTGAGCAAACCAACTTTGTTCATGGACAACTATAGATACTCTGTGGAACCTTGAAAGCTTGAGCATTCTCCTAAAGCAATTGTAAATAAATTCAATGAAGGTCCACTGGCACTGGGGAGAGAAGAAATCTAACACATAGAGATAATCAAGAAGAGGCTGGATTGATTTTCTTCACACCAAAGAACTTATTGGATATGTGTTTTTAAAAATTCTACAAAAAAATAATATATATATATATATATATATATATATACACACACACACACACACATATATATATATACATATATACATATATATATATATATATATATACACACACACACACACACACATATATATATGTAGTACGTGTGCATGTAATATGTGTATATATAGTATGTGGATAGGCACACACATCTATGTATATAAAAGCCTAAGTGACTGTTACAACCAAACAATCGGATGGCCAGACCATCGGCCGGTAGCTATGATGCACACTGACCACAAGGGGGCAAACGCTCAATGCTGGAGCTGCCTCCTGGTGGTCACTGTGCTCCCACAACCAACCTCCCGTGGCCGGCCAACCTCCCTTGGTCCCTCCCCCCTGCCAGCTGGCTCCGATGGGCCCGGATCGGGACTGGGCGAGACGGCCCCTATTGGCCCCGATAGCCAGCCATGCCGAGGGACTCCACCCATGCACAAATTCATGCACCGGGCCTCTAGTCCTATATAATAAAAGGCTAATATGCAAATCGAGCAAACAGCAGAACGAGTGGTCTCTATGATGCACACTGACCACCAGAGGGCAGATGCTCAACTCAGGAGCTGCCCCCTGGTGGTCAGTGCATTCCCACAGGGGGAGCATCGTTCAGCCAGAAGTTGGGCTCACAGCTGGTGTGTGCAGCAGTGGTGGTGGGAGCCTCTCCCGCCTCTGCGTCAGCGCTAAGGATGTCTGACTGATGGCTTAGGCCCACAAGGAGCAGGCCTAAACCATCAGTTGGACATCCTTCGAGGGCTCCTGGACTGTGAGAGGGCACAGGCTGGGCAGAGGGACCCCCCGAGAGTGCAAATTTCATGCACCGGGCCTCTAGTATACAATAAAATCTCTGTGATTGGCAAACAGGCTATCTATAAACTCTTTATCACTGATGAAATTCAAACAATTCCTTATGTCAATACTTATTCTAAGTAATTATATATGTTATTGATATGAATAGGATCTTAGTTTAATAGAAAAATCTAAGGAACTTCATTGATTTTAGAGTTAATTTCTAGTAGAGGAATTTATGGCATCTTTATAACTTGGACCTTAAGAGTTTGGAAAACATTAATGTCATTTGTAGTACAAGAATGTATCATGTGCATTCGAACAGTACTTCTAAATTACATTTAGATATGACATTAAACCTTGGGTCCAAAATCACTAGACTTGGAGGGACATATTCACTAATTTTAACAGCCATGTTGATTAATATTATAACTAACAGCACTTAAGCTTTTGATTAGTTTCTGGTTGTTGTTGTTGTTGGAATTGTATACATATGTATGTACAAGGTAGCCTATTAAAATAGAGTTATATTGATGTTATACTGTTTTAAGGAACTTTCCTGAATATTCTACATCAAGCTTTATAAGTGTCTCAATCCTATTAAGCCTTTTCTCTCTGATGAAAGAACCTTGGTACTATAATGAAAAACGTCAGATTTTATTTTCATTTTTTGTTCTTAATTTTTTTAATTTACTTAGATCAATTAGAATATGGCTATTTATAAACTGAATCAATGCTCTCCAACATTCTTACCCAAACTAAGTGATAACAACTCTAATGACTAGTCTATAAAATAAGTATATGTGTTTCTGTGTAATGTATATTATCTAAATACTAGAAGTCCAGTGCATGAAATTCGTGCATGGGTAGGGTCCCTAGGCCTGGCCAGCGATCAGGGCCGATCAGGGCCTTCTGCTTGCCAGCTAGGGCCTTCCTTCCCCTGGCTGCCAGCTGCTGACCGGGGCCTTCCTTCATTCTGCACTGCCCCCTGGTAGTCAGCACATGTCATAGCGAGTGGTCGAACTCCTGATCGGTCGAACTCTGAGGGGAAATTTGCATATTAGCCTTTTATTATATAGGATGTTTAAACATTTGCCCTTTGTATTTGAATATGGTATTCAAAAGCTATGTAACAAGGCATTTTACTTGTTATTTACATTTATTTGTTATGATGATAACCACCTATGTGGGCATGTTCAGAGGGTTGGGTGTGGGAAGAGAGGCTTGTAGTAGAGAGACCAGCTAACATGCTGTTATATTAATGGAAGTCAATGATACACTGAACTTGAGCTGTGTCAATGAGACTGCTGAAGAAGGAAGGATCCCATCATTAGTATTTTTTTTTAATATATTTTATTGATTTTTTACAGAGAGGAAGAGAGAGGGATAGAGAGTTAGAAACATCGATGAGAGAGAAACATCGATCAGCTGCCTCCTGCACAACCCCCACTGGGGATGTGCCCACAACCAAGGTATATGCCCTTGACCGGAATCGAACCTGGGACCCTTGAGTCCGCAGGCCGACGCTCTATCCACTGAGCCAAACCGGTTTCGGTGCATCATTAGTATTTTTAAAACTTCCCAGGTGATTCCACTGTGCAGCTCAGTATGAGAATCACTAATTACTGATAGATTTAGGGTCTCAGAACAGCATCATTCAGGTTGACTTCTAGGTTTGTTGTTTGTTTGTGTGACTGCTGATTTCATTTATGGTTGAGAATATGGTAAAGGAATAATTTTGTTGCAGGGATTTCTTTGTTGTTGTCCAGCTGTGTTTGTATAGAGTTCAAAGTATATGGATCAGCTAAGAATTCAATGGAAAAGTATACTTTGTAGTCATTGTAGAAAAGTGGTAGTTGGACTCATGGATTTGTCCAGGGGATGGGCATAAAGTCTAGGAAAACAGAGCCAGTAGTGGAAGAAGAGCTTGGGAACTGACTGGTAAGAATGATGGCCAGAGGAGAAGGCAGAGAGATGGAAGCCACAGGCAAGTGAGGCATTAAAAAACACACACAATGAAATGAGAGTCTTACTCATGGGAATTAGTTGTCAGAAGTAGCAAATGGTCAAATACCCATGATTTTTTTTTTTAGTTTGGGAATGTAGCTACTTTCTTCCACTTGAGGGGTCTGTTATTTGGACTCACAAAACTCAGATGCTCAAAGTAATATCTTCCTACAGATGCAAAGCAGGATATTTTGTTACTCTATTATCTTTTACACACGCAGGGATGTGTGTGTGTGTGTATACATGTGTGTGCATGCACATGTTCATGTATATGGTATGTTGGTTTATATTTATGTAATTAACTAGCATTGTAAGGGAGAGGTCTACACACACATTCTTCTATAAACATTAATAATTCTAGAAGCAGGAAAGAAAAGGTCAGTGTGACAGGTTTAAGCATGAACAGCACCCCTCTCACTATTCTTCTGCCAGGGAACATTAGAGAGACAAGTATGTAACTAGTTGGCTCCAGTGGATGGTGGAGTGGCCATATTTAAATTTGTTAACTTTACATATTGGAACTGCCTCCTTTCATTCGAAGTTTTCCACCCCAAATACGTGTTCTGTATTAGTGCTTCTCAACCTTGGCAGTACATAAAAATCACTTGAGCTTTTTGAAAATCTCAATGCCCAGGCTTCAGCCCAGACCAGTTACATATAAGGATATATAAGACCCAATCATCAGTATTTTGAAGAACATTCCATGTACAACCAGGTTTTAGAATCGGTTTCTTCCATATCTCGTTGATCTATCTGACAATATTTCATAAATGTGGAAAAAATACCATGGCCCTGGCCAGTGCTGCTAAGTGGCTAAATGTCAGCCTGTCGAACCGAAGGGTCTTGGGTTCCATTCCCAGTCAATCCCCGATCCCCAGCACCCAGCAACCAGTCAATGTCCTCTCTCTCTCTCTCTCTCTCTCTCTCTCTCTCTCCCCCCCCCCCCCGCCCTCTCTCCCTCTCTCCCTCCCTCCCTCCCTCCCATTCTCCCTAAAAAGCAATGAAAAAAATAACCTCAGGTGAGGATAAAGATTAAAAATTCCATGGGCTGGGTGGATTAAACAACATTCCATGGGCTGGGTGGTTTAAACAACAGAGATTAACTTATTTTACAGTTCTAGAGAATGGACTGATATCAGGGTACCAACATGATTGGATTCTGGTAAGGCTCTCTTGCTGGCTTATAGATGGCCAACTTCTCACCAGTGTACTCACATAGCCTTTCCTTATTGCATATGCATGCGGGTAAAAGGGTGTGGGGCAAGCTCTCTAGTGTCTCTTCTTATAAGGGCATAATCCTATCGAACCACCCTCACGACCTCATCCAAATCTCATTACCTCCCCAAAGCCCCACATCAAATACATCACATCATCACATCAGAGCCAAGGGTGTCCACATGGGAATTTGGTAGAGGACAATTCAGTCCATTGCAGGAGTCATCATGCAGTTCTCTACCACAGTCTTCTTTTAACACAGAAGACTTGTTTGGTACAATCAGTAAATCAACGTAGTCCAGGACTCTACCTGGAGGTAAAAACTGTCTTTTGGTGTTGTATATAATTCATTGGTGACACTTACATAATGGTAAAAAAAAGCCACAGCAGTTTTAATTCGGTTCAAGTTTCACTGCCCGAAAGTGTACCAGTTTTGCCCTAGCTGGTTTGGCTCAGTGAGTAGAGCATCGGCCTGTAATTGAAGGGTCCCGAGTTCGATTCTGGCCAAGGGCACATGCCTGGGTTGCGGGCTCAATCCCCAATGTGGGGCATGCAGGAGGCAGCCAATCAATGATTCTCTCTCATCATTGATGTTTCTATCTCTCTCTCTCTCTCTATCCCTTCCTCTCTGAAATCAATAAAAAAATATTTTTAAAAAAAGTGTACCAGTTTTGATAGACACAAAAGAAAATAAGTTTGAACAGAGCCAGGCTTTTCTGGTAGACATTTGGTTTAGTTTGGAACTATTCATCACCTTTGGATTTGCTCTTCTATGTCTTGGTGAACTCGGTTGACAGAGCATGTGTTGTTTAAGACATGCTGGTGGCAGTATTCATCTTGGTAGTGCTGTTGACTGATTTCCATCTTACTTATCTTCATGGAGTTCTATGGACATGACATTATTTTTTCTTAGTTCCAAGTGAACTTTAGGTTATCTCACTCTGCGGGTTGCAAATAAGTTCACGATATCTTTAATAACTCTCCATGTGGGTGCATTGGAAATTCACTCTATTCAGTTAAGTCAACGGATTATATTATGTTCTGTGCCTCATATCTGAAGAGAAAATTTCCATTTCTCATTTTGAGGCTTAAAGGTTTCAAGATTTTTCCTGTGTAGTATTATGCTTGTAATTACTGTGGCATTTGGACTGATCTCTGTGTGTGGGTCTGTTTATCGGAGAAGGAGGGGAGAGTCTAGAGGAAGAGGAAGGAGGGACTGTTATCAGACTCCTTTATCCCTGCTCAGCTTAGCAAGAGGCCTCTACTGTGCATAGATTATAAATAACACAGGTCATTTTCACGAAGTATAAAACTATTCTTAAGATTACAGACCTGGCAGGGACTTAGCAGCTATACTATACAGAAAATGTTAAGAAGCTGAACGAATGAAAAATGGTATGGAAACATCTTGGTGATTGGTTAGAGATATAAAACCAAGAGGGATAAAAAAAGATCTCTACTTCACCTAGTGTGTGGCATGGGGCATTGCACACCATAAATGTTCGTAAACTGTATGGTGAGGCAGTGATTTCTAGAACAACCCCAGAATGACCAAAGGGAGACCTCTGAGAATATAAAATTAGGTCAATTGTAGAAGGTCTCATGGAACCCTCCCTTTAAGTATAATAGAAAGAGCTGCAGAATTCAGAAGTACAAGTACAATATAGGTTGTAAACAAAACCCGTATGTTGATCAATAAAGGGGCATATGCTTCGAGCATCTTCTGGCCTGACAGCTCCTTTACTCAGGATCCCCAGGCCTGGCTCTGCCTCTTTGCTATCACTGAATAGAATGTCCACGGTTATTTATCTTAGCTTCTGAAAACAGATTGTACTGCCAGGTGAATGAAAGAGACCTGAGGTTTGTATAATGATTTTGCATTAGCAATAGTTTTGAATTCCTACTAAAAGAGTATTACAATAAAAACCCTCATATATCAGCAATTAGCCAAAAAGAATTTCATATAATGTGCAATTTCCTTTCAAGAACCCCAAAGAGAGTTAATAACAGAACCCATTCAATGAGCTGCTTTGAAGGCCTGATGCACAAAGAGATGTGCGTAGGTGGGTGCTACTGCTGTTGTTATTACTATTATTGGCTGGGTTAGGGGTTTTAATTCTCCATGTACACCAGCTATTGCCATAATGCAGTCACTTGACCTCCCTTAGATGAAGACTGAGATATATTTCTCTGAGGCAAAAAGAACACGTTTTTCTAGGTACATTGGGCAATTAACATACAGTTGAGATATTAAAATAATAGAGGTGATCTTATAGGTAGGGCCTGTCTTTTCTAATTAATTTTATTCTTTTCATAATTAAAAATATTTTTACCTTAAAATTCTAAATGAGTAGACAATATAGAACTCATCTTAACTGGTATTTACCTAATTGGCCATATATTAAGCAAATATTAATTAGGCTAAGTAATGCTCTAGCCAGTTTGGCTCAGTGGATAGAGTGTCAGCCTGAGGACTCAAGGGTCCTAGGTTCAATTCCTGGTCAGGGCACATGCCCGGGTTGCAGGCTGGATCCTTCCATCTCTCTCTCTCCCTTTCCCTTCCTCTCTGAAATCAATAAAACATATTTTTAAAAATTAGGCTAAATAATGAGTTATCAGGAAGAGGTGTCAGGCTGGAAAGTTTGATGCACAATGTGGTTCTGTTATAGAGTGACTTTTTTTTTTTTTTTTTCGAGAAACCCCAGACTTCCTATCGTAGTGGGTAGCATACTGGCAATTGGGGTGGATGCACTGTGAGGCTCTTGAAGTGAATCAGAACCAGCAAATATGTTGGCATCTGTCCAGAAGTGATTGTCTTCTTCCATTCAGTGGGAGAGGACAAAGCCAAAAATGAGAATGTAGAAGTCTTTTTCCTACAAAATAACTTAAGTTTAATAAAGCCCCAAAAAGAGTCATAAATTTAAGTTTTATCCTTTAAGCAAAAAAATTAATAACATTTGCTAATAAAAAAAAACAAGAAAATATATTGTAATTTTTCTTCATTATTTCTATTTAACAGTGTGTGGGTTTATATATACTAGAAGCTAAAAAGCTAATGTAACATATTACCGTAGGGAAGGGATACTATAATCATCCCAGTCCACATCTCTTACCTTGATTCATAGCTCGAATATTTCTATTCTTGGGAAATTACTGCAGCTTTGGAACTAAGAATATTGCTGGCAGATGAAGAATGATTCTGCAGCCTTTCATCCCTCACAATTTTCACACCATCTCGATTAGTCTAACTTTGCAATCGCGCCATCTAGTGTTCAAACGTCCTCAGTGCTATAGCTCAACTTCATTAGAAGCAAAATAATAAAGGAAGTAAAAAGGCTGCAGGTACCAAGAAACCAGCAACTAAGAAGCCCTCAGAAAAGATACCCTCCGCAGAAGAAAAGAAGCCTGCGGCATAAACTTAACTTTGTTTATTCCATAAAGGCCAAATCACTTTGGACAGCTAATTTTAAATAAAAACCTGATCAAAGGCAGTGAGAAACATGAAAAAATAAAAAACAAAAAAACAGCAAGTTACCTTAAAAACAGTGTGCTTGGGGAGAGTAATGAATCCTCATTGACATACTAAAACAGATTTTTGTTAAATATACATATTTCTTATTTCTTATTGTCTCATTTATTTATTTCATAAATATTTTATATATTCTATGTGGTCATACAATTTATACATGATATATTCCATATATTGAAATTATACTTATCTGATATTTTATTTTTATATTTCTCTCTGTACCTACCTATAACTTAACAAAATTGTCATTGACTTTGAACACAACCTAACCCGGTCATAAATTGGGTTGGGTTAGAGTGTGGTTTGGATTCGAGTAGAATCAAAAGATGGGAATAGTTTATTTTAATACTTGGTTGAACTGCCCATCCTATCAGTTCATGGTTTTGTTACTACTGAGGACTGCACCCTCAAGGGTCAGGTGATTTACAACACAGCACAAGAAACACAGAAGGGCTTTGATATGCATGAAGTAGAGTGGTTTGCCAGGAAAAAAATAATAGTGTCTTTCATGTCTTACCATTAAGACTACTTTAGGTCTATATTTAAAAATAAATTGGAGAAAAGTATTTTTAGGAATTAATGAGTTTGGTCACAATTTTTAAGACATCTGGAAGACATGATTTTTATTTTCTTTACAAGCCTTTGAGATGACTTCTATATTGTCTATCAGTTGAGAATTTTAAGAGAAAAAATAGTTACTTAATTATGGAAAGAATAAAATTAGTTAATACAGGCCCTATCAGGTCACCTTTATTATTTTAATATCTGCAAAACGATTGACAGAATGCCTCCTTTGACTCACTTCAGTGTGAAAATGGAAAACCTCTGTCCTTGCTCTAATTCTAAGGGAGGTGAAGTCCGTGGTCCAGTCCCACTATGAGATCTGGTCTCCCTGGCCTTTGTCAGCTCCTCAAGGACCGGACGCTTCCTCTGTTTATCTGCTTTGCATTAATCAGGAAGGTCTCCTTCTATTCTTCAGCTTTCACGTAGTTAATGCTTACACACACGCTTCAGATCTTGGCCCAAACATCATTTTCTCAGAGAAACAGCCTCTAGATTAGTCCTCTCTTGATTGCATCTGATACTTTTCTTATTACCACCTTGTGATTATGAACATTTATTATTATCTGCTTAATATCTGCTGTCCCTTCCCCCCAACCCGCCCCGGGTTATAAGTTATAAGCAGGCTAGAATAATACATTCCTTTAACTCATTGGGGTCCTAGCCACTGTGTTTTCTGTAACGTCTAACACAAATGAGCTGTGTGGGAAATGCCTGATGAAATCAACTTGAGTCCCAAACTGAGAGGTGAAATGCCCATTGTCTCAGCCCACTTAGTTTGGTGAAGTCAACTCTGCTTTCATGTGCTCTTGGGCCAACAGAATATTCACAGAGGCAGGAAATTTCAGTGCCTCTGTTCCAGCTTGTCCAGGTATATCCCTCTGGCGACTTCTCACTTCCTTCAGCGAGGTCTGGGAGTGGGTGTATGTTCTCATTACTGACAAAAATCCCTGACCCCATTCACTACCACTCTTCCTACTTCCTGGGAATCCACTTACCTTTTTATGCCCTGCTCACCCATCACCCCTTCCCATTTTCCTGTCTCTCTGCCCCCAGATAAAAAACAAAACCAAAACTACAGAAAAAGACAACCCCACCTTTTTCTGTCTTTGCTGTCAGCCATCTTCATGGATTAACTGGAAATAGGGAAATACAGAAAACAAAATATAAAATAACATTTCAGTAAATTATCCTGCCACTCTAATATTCAGCAGAGAATAAAAATTTTGTTTTCATGTTAAGTTTTCATTGTTTATTTTTGTAGCACTTTCCTTTTCTTTCTAAAAGATTCTAAGCATTCCCAACTATCTTAGAATATTAGACAAGCGATCATGCTGATATTCAATCATTTTCAAAATGGGCTCTGCTTAAAAGCTGCAGCATGTCATGGCAAGCCTCAGGTATCTATAACCAATCACCAGTGTCTTCTCAGGAATGAGAGATATTTTGAGAAATAAAGTTAAGATTCAGAAGTAATTAATTTTGACATTAAATTCACACATAAGTAAATTTGGTATTTTTTGTAAATTGTGTTCTATTTTATTTAAAGTCTGGTATATACTCATTGTTTTCAAAAGTTAACACTTTTGCTTAACATCAAATACACACAAAAACAAAATGCTGAACTTCCAAATATTTTCAAACCACACTGAGAATTGCAAGTGTCCTTCTATGTATGTTCCTTTTCCTTCCCACCTGCGGTAGCATCTAGTAGGCATCGTCACATAAGTATGTATTTCTTGAAAGCTGGATTGACTGATTTAATTGCAAATTCATATATAATTCTGACACTTAGACACACACACACACACACACACACATCTATATATATAAAAGCCTAAGTGATCGTTATGACCAGTCGACCAAACAACCGGTTGACCAGTCACTATGATCCGCACTGACCAACAGTGGACAGACGCTCAATGCAGGATCTGCCCCCTGGTGGTCAGTGAGCTCGCACAACCAACCTCCTGCAGCTGGCCAACCTCCCGCAGTCCCGCCCCCTGGACTGGGCTAGATGCCCCGATTGGCCCCGATTGCCGGGCAGGCTGAGGGACCCTACCCATGCACGAATTCGTGCACTGGGCCTCTACTATATATATATTTGATTAAAAAAAAATAAAATACTATAAGGTTCAGTCCAAATATGATCTTCACACTTCTCTCTCCACAGCAACACGGATGTGCACACAGTGGCGTCACTTCTCAAACTGTATCTCCGAGAACTTCCAGAACCAGTGATTCCTTATGCGAAGTATGAAGATTTTCTGTCATGTGCCAAGCTGCTCAGCAAGGAAGAGGAAGCCGTAAGTCTCTGCATTTATTTCTACGAAAGCTTTTGTTTGAGGGTTTTGTCAGGGTCCTTTGCCTTTATCATCTTTCCTTTGCCCTATCCTTGGATTGTGTTCCACTATTCTGTGTATTGATATCACACACATTTAGACTTGGCACACATAACTCAGGTCCCATTTTTAATTCCTTCTCTCATCAAAACGAAAAATATGACTGAATAAATGAAATTAGCACTCCTTGCCGCTATGCTCCCCTACAAGGTTAATTGTGGTGCCAAATAGTCTATGAACAAAGTGGATGACTTACTTCATGTTTTCTTTTTCATGCTGTGCCTCTTAAATCACCTCAAATAATGACTCCTAAGAAATCCTACCTACTGCCTGTTTTTGTAAAAACAGCTTTATTGAGATACAATTCAGATACTATACAATCACCCGTTTGAAGTGTACAATTCAGTACTTTTTACTATATTCTCAGAGTTCTGCCACCGTCACCAAAATCTAATTGTAGAATATTAGCACATTGTATCACCCCATAAACTTCATATCTGTTCCCCATGCTTCTCCTTTCCCAACTCTTGGCAACTACTAATCAACTTTCTATCTCTATAAATTTGCCTATTTCGGACATTTCATATAAATGGCATCATTCAATATGTTGTCTTTTGTAACTGGTTTCTTTCACTGTTTTCAAGGTTCATCTACATTGTACTGTGTATTGGTATTTTACTTTTAAATAATATCCCATTATTTATTTATTCATCGATTGCAAGACACATTTCCACTGATCGGCTGTTATTAATGATGCTGCTATAAACATGTGTTCTCATTTCCCTTGGGTATATATATCTAGGAGGTAGAATTGCTGGGTCATATGTGACACTGTTTTCTGAAGAGGCTCCACCATGTAAATTCCCAATGTATGCAGGTCCCTATTTCTCTTTTGCCAACACTTGTTCTCTCTCTTTTTTATCATAGCCATTCTAATGTGTGTAAAGTGGTATATCATTGAGGTATGAGTTGCATTTCCCTCATGGCTAATGACTTTAAATATCTTTTCATGTACTTATTGACTATGGGTGTATTTTTTTGGAGAAACATCATAGACAGATCATTTCCCCATTTTATTTCAGTTATTTATCTTATTATTAAGTTGTAAGAGTTCTTTATATAATTTAGATACAAGTCCCTTATCAAGTCTGTGATTTGAAAATATTTTCTCCCATTCTATGATTTGTCTCTTCATTTTCTTGATTGGTATCCTTTGAAGAACAAAAATGTTTAATGTTGATAAAGCCTAATTTATCCATTTTTCTTTTGTCACTTGTGCTTTTATTTGCATATCTAAGAAGGCATTGTTTAACACAAGGTCACAAAGATTTACTCCCATATTTTCTTTTAAGCTCTTTATAACTTTAGCTCTCACATTTAAGCTGTATGCTCCACTTTCAGTTAATTTGTGTTTATGGTGTGAGGAAAGGGTTCAGTATCATTCTTTGGCATGGGCATATCTAGTTGTCTCACCACCATTTGTTGAAGAGACTATCCCTTTTTTCCTATTGGATTTTCTTGGCAAGCTTGTCAAAATTGCTGACTGTTTGTTATATAATGTTGTCTGTGGTTGCTTTTGCACTAAAACACAAGAGTGGAATAGTTGAGACAGAGACCATATGTCCCAGAAAGCTTAAATACTTACTATCTGGCCCATTACAGGGAGAAGAACAAATCAGATTACATCATCCGATAGCTTTTCTGGGACCATTTATATTTCAGAGGAAGTTCTACAATGAGAAGAAACAAAGCATTTAATCCCTTTGTGAAATTTACAGAAAGATCAGGCTTTCCAGCCCTGCATCCCACCCCAAACGATGTGTCCTAGACATGACCAATTTTGAGAGACTTATTTGTCTGTAGACGTGTGTTTCTCTATGTTTGGGGCATGCTGAAAATGGGAAGGACTCTCAGTACATCAACACTACTTTTTCTCCCCAATAACCTTAGTATAATTGAGGCTACCTCCCATTTTCAGGCAAGTGTGAACAAATGCTTAAAATGTTAAAAGGGCTTCACTTAAATGTGTTTCTCCACAAATAGTACTTGTGGAAATATTTGAAATCCTTTCACATCCTTTAAAATATTTCTAACATTCTCTCTGTGATGGTAGCAAGTTTTTAGGACAGGATCCTACACTGATAATATGTGAAATTAATTTAAAAAAACAACAACAACAAACAGCACTGTATGTCTCCTTTTCCCATTGGCTTTAATTCCAAGATCAATACTTAGAAAGGTAATATTTATTCTCTTTTTCTTTATCCCCAGGGCGTTAAGGAATTAGCAAAGCAGGTGAAGAGTTTGCCAGTGGTCAATTATAATCTCCTCAAGTATATTTGCAGGTAAGAATTGTCCTAAACAAAACCAGACTATATTTAGCCTGACACTAACTAATGTTTGACAGTGAATGAAATCATTTTACTGCTTCGAGCTGCGATGTTGGCCTTTGTAAAATTAAGAGGTTTGACAAAGTGATGTCAAAGGTTCTCTGAGCACTAAGATTGCATGATTCTGTAATTTGTTATTTCTGAAATCTCTCTTAGCTCCACATATTAAAGCTATGTTACTTTGAACTTTAGTCAAAGTTGTTTGTACATGTACCTTGTACTATTGTTCAAGAGAAGGAACATGCTCCTTGGCATGACAAAGGTTTGCATGGGAGGCCAGATTCTACCACTGACTACTTACTTATCTTTATGCAATTTCTTATTTTCTTTGAATCTAAGAGTCCTAATCGGTAAAATGATAGTAACAACACGCATCTCACACTTTTGTTTTAAAAATTAAATTATAGTTTTAACTAATTAGTGTATATGTAATAAGTGCTCACTGCGTTTTATTTTCTTTCAGTTCCTCTCCCACCTCAGACTCATTGAAAAGACATTTGTACTTCAACTCTGTTAGAAAAATAGCTGTGCCTGGCAAAGCTCTCTCTCAGTGACCATATTTAACTTAGAGCCTGGGATGGGAGGCACCATGTCTGTGCTCCTGTTTAAAAAAGCCAAACATAAAATCAAAACGTATTAAATTTAAATAAAGAAATTGATGATTGACACGACTGCAGAGTATCTTAAATGATCACTACTGTACTGGATAATAAAAAGGTTAAATTCTCTTTAAGTAGAAGGGGGAAAGTCTTTGAGAACCGTATTGCAAGTCTTTATCTTCACAATGGAAAAACTTAACTTCTCTTGAAACATTTAAGCAGACTTTTAATTTCCGCTATTTCAAATAAGAAATGGTCGTTTGGCTTTTTGTCCTTCAGTTTTACTATAGTTTAGTCTGTATAACAGTAATGAACATGCGGAAATGGGCACCTTTTTTGAAAAGTCACGGTGTAGTAATGAAGAGCACGAACTCTAGAGTCAGAACACCGGAGTCAAAGGTCAGCTCTTCCACTTCCTAAGTCCGTGTCCTTGGAAAAGACTTAACCTCTCTGGTGCCTCGTGTGTCTCACCTGTAGAATGGGGACAGTCCTAGTACTTACCGCACAGGGATGCTGTGAGAATTTAACAAGTTAGCACAATGACTGACACATAATAGCATGCATTAAATAACACATAAATGAGTTAACTGTTATTTTCCATGATTTCCTTTTTTGTCTTATCGATTAACTCTGTAAGCCATGAAAAACAGAAGTTCTTGCCAAAAT
The DNA here is from genome assembly GCF_951640355.1 of Cnephaeus nilssonii. NCBI lineage: Eukaryota > Metazoa > Chordata > Mammalia > Chiroptera > Vespertilionidae > Cnephaeus > Cnephaeus nilssonii. The sequence continues at coordinate 62,485,597 of NC_137072.1, read as the reverse complement.
GAAGAAGGGAGAGGGAATGAAAAAAAAAAAATGCTGAAAGACTACAAAAACAACCCCTGCCACTAAACTCATTCAGGGGAAGGCTGATTTCATGCCTCTTGTTCGTTAGCACCTAATAAATTGAAACAATTTCTGCTTGTAATTTTCACGTCAGTAGAAATGAGGTTTTAATTTTAAAAATGTTGGATCTCATTTTTTAACAGACTATAAATGGAAAGCTCACAAATTACTCCACAAAGAGGGGCGATTCTTCCCCTCTGAAATAAGGGATTGTACCAGATGATCTTATTTATAATTCTCAAATTGAATACACATATTTAATACTTTATTGAGGCGTCGGAAGGGAACTCATATTCTTCAATCTAGGTCCATATTAGTATTATCCAAACATTTGTTTCTGTAACTGACAGAGGAAACCAAGTCAAGCCAGGCCAGAGGTGATATCTGATATGATTCCTCAAGTCTGATTCTTAATAATTTGCAACATATTTTCTCCACATTTGATTAAGAGATGTTTGAATTACTAAATAATTTTACCTGCATAATCATCGCTTAACATTCTTGAGTTTATAAATATTTTATAACTAGAGGCCTGGTGCATGAAATTTGTGCAGTCTGTGGGGGTTCATCAGCCTGGCCTGGGCCCTCTCACAGTTCAGGATGTCCGACTGCTGCGGAGGCGGGAAAGGCTCCCACCACCGTCGCTGCGTTCGTCAGCCGTGAGCCCGGCTTCTGGCTGAGTGGCGCTCCCCCTGTGGAAGTGCACTGACCACCTGGGGGCAGCTCCTGCGTTAAGCATCTGCCCCCTGGTGGTCAGTGCACATCATAGCAACTGGTTGTTCCGCGGTTCGGTTGATTTGCATATTAGCCTTTTATTATATCGGATGACTCATTTTATCCCATTGGCAAATTTAACCTCATTGTGTTTTGTTCTTACACCCAACAGATTCTTGGATGAAGTACAGTCCTATTCAGGAGTTAACAAAATGAGTGCACAGAACTTGGCCACTGTCTTTGGCCCTAATATCCTGCGCCCCAAAATGGAAGATCCTTTGACCATCATGGAGGGTAAGTAAATGATTATCTTATACCCTGATAAAAAAATCACTGTCTCTTGATTGGCCTAAACTTAATGAGCAAATGAGAGAAATAAGTAAATCCATAATAATTCCACTTATTTTCTCAGGTTTTTTAAGTGAAAAAAATCTTCCCTTTGGGAGTCAGACTTTTTTCTAAGTTTACTAAACATAATAATTGGCTGATTCCTTAGTAACCTTACAAGAATGAATGGAACTTCTATAAGTCATCTGTAAAATATTAGACAAGAACTAGAAAACTCAAGTTCACTTTTGAGTCCAATGCAATTTTCAGAAAATTCAAAAGTTACTGTTTTAAGGTAATATGTTTTTATTAATTTTGGTTTATTTAACTGATTTTAAGAGGTATAAAAATATGATCCTCTATAAGACAATGTTACTTATTTACCTGTGGGTTTCTTTTATATTTGTACATATGTATATGTGTATGTATGTATATATATATATGTGTGTGTGTGTATGTATGTATATATATGTACATATGTATGTGTATGTGCATGTATGTGTATATATATATACACACACGTATACATATGTATGTATGTAGATAGATAGATAGATAGATTTCAGAGAGGAAGGGAGAAGGAGAGAGAGTTAGAAACATCAACAGTGAGAGAGGATCATTGATTGGCTGCCTCCTATACACCAGGAATTGAAACCCAACTCTTGGTGCATAGGTCAATGCTCAACCACTAAGCCACGCCGGCCCGGCATACCCTTTAGTCTTTTATTTTATATATATATATATATATATATATATATATATATATATATATATATATCTTACTAGAGGCCCAATGCATGAAATTCGTGCACGGAGGGGAGTTGTCCCTCAGCCCAGCCTGTACCCTCTCCAATATGGGACCCCTTGAGGGATGTCCGACTGCCCATTTAGGCCCAATCCCAGTGATCGGGCCTAAACGGGCAGTCGGACATCCCTCTCACAATCCAGGACTGCTGGCTCCCAACTGCTTGCCTGCCTGCCTTCCTGATTGCCCCTAACCGCTTCTGCCTGCCAGCCTATCACCCCCTAACCACTCTGCTGCCAGCCTGTTTGCCCCCAACTTCCCTCCTCTGCCAGCCTGGTCACCCCTAACTGCCCTCTCCTGCAGGGTTGATAACCTCCAACTGCCCTCCCTTGCAGGCTTGGTCCCTCTCAACTGCCCTCCCTTGCAGGCCAGGTGCCTCCCAACTGCCCTCTTCTGCTGGCCATCTTGTGGTGGCCATCTTGTGTTCACATGGGGGCAGGATCTTTGACCACATGGGGGCAGCTATATTGTGTGTTGCAGTGATGATCAATCTGCATATTACTATTTTATTAGATAGGATAGAGGCCTAGTACAGGGGTAGGGGCCAGCTGGTTTGCCCTGAAGGGCGTCCCGGATCAGGTGGGGGTTCACTTGGGGTGTGGGGCGGCCTGAGCGAGGGGCCTGTGGTGGTTTGCAGGCCGGCCACGCCCCCTGGCAACCCAAGTGGAGGCCCTGGTATCTGGGATTTATTTTCCTTCTACAATTGAAACTTTGTAGCCTGGAGCGGAGCCAAGCCTGGGGCTCCCTCCGAGGCAGGCAGCCATTTGTGTTGGGGTTATAATTGAAACTTTGTTGCCTTAAGTGGGTGGGCACGGCCAGGAAAGCTTTGATTCCCCTGTTGCTGGCGGCAACCCTGGCCTGCTCTCCCAAGCTCCATTCTGCCGCCATTTGTTTGAATTTGTTTACCTTCTATAATTGAAACTTTGTAGCTTGAGTGGAGGCTTAGGCCTGGCAAGGGCAGGTGGAAAGCTTGGCTTCCTCTGTTACCTAGGAAACCTTGCTCTCTGTGGCTGTAGCCATCTTGGTTTGGGTTAATTTGCATACTTGCTCTGATTGGGTGGTGGGTGTGGCTTGTGGGCGTGGCTTGTGGGTGTGTCGGAGGTATGGTAAATTTGCATATTTGTCTATTATTAGATAGGATAATATACAGCATCCCTACAATTTGTTGAAAAACTAGGTTATCTAAACTGTATAGTTTCCCATATCCTGAATTTTGTTGATTGCATATTCATAATGCAGTTTAGCATAGTTCTCTGCCCTCTATTTTCTATAAATTAGAACCTGGATCAAACTCATGTCTGATAATATTAGCAAGGCTATAGATCTTGTTATATAACATCTGGTTATCTTTATGTTGTGTGATCTTAGTGCAATTCTAAAAACTATTCACTGGATGTTGAAATGGTGATATCCTAATTCTATAATTGTTTTTCAATTTTACAAATGTGATAAAATATCCATAACATAAAATTTGCCACCATTTTTAGGTGTACAATTCAGTAGTATTATGTACATGCATATTGTCATGCTACAGTTACTACCATCCACCTTTACAACTCTTTTCATCTTGCAAAATTGAAACTCTGTATCCATTAAATATAATGCCTCTCCTCCCGCAACTCCTGGTAACCCCATTCTACTTTCTGTTTCTATGAATTTTATTACTAGTAGATACCTCATGTAAGTGGATTCACAGAGTATTTATCTTTTGGTGACTGGTTTATTTTAGTCTTCAATGTTCATCCATATTGTAGCATCATAATGTTTTAACTTAATAATTGGGACACTTTTATTATAAACAAACAAACAAAACCTCTTCTCCTCATCTACTACTTAGTAATCCAGTGTTAGCTTTCATAAATAAAAGACAGGATAAATGCTGCTTGAGTCTTTCCCTTTATTAGGTTTTAAATAAGGAAATAGATTGTTTTTTTAACTGAATTTATTAACAAAACCATACAGGTTTCAAGTGTGCAAGTCAACAAAACATCATCTGCACACTGCATCATGTGCCTATTGCCCAAAGTAAAGTCTCTTTCCATCCCCATTTATCCTGCTTTGCCCTCTTCTACCCACCAACTTCCTTTCCCTCTGGTAATCACCATACTGTTTTCTGTGTCTATGTATATATATAAATTTTTTACTTAATCCCTTTACTTTTTATTCACCCAGTCCCCCTACTCCCACCTCTCTGACAGCTGTCAGTCTGTTCTATGTATCTATGCTTCTGTTTCTGTTTTGATTATTGAATTATTTCATTCATGAGATTCCACATGTAAGTGAAGTCACATGGTATTTGTTTTTCTCTGACTGGCTTATTTCACTTAGCATAATACTCTCCAGGTCCATCAAGCTGTGGCTTCTTTAACATTCTCTAACTGTGAGTTCTCCTCCTCATCCTTCTTATTCTTCATCCTATTATAAATGTTATTATTAACATTATTTTGTAAAATATAATTATGAACTCACGTATTTAAATCTATTTCATGAGTCAATGCATTGTAATTATTGTTCTTTGTAATTACTGTTTTCCATCTTTGGACAATGGAAGCCCCTTCAACTAGCCTTCCCAGTCCTTTTGACATGACCTGAATTGCTTTTGGTAGCTTCCTTTCTTTTTAGTATTTCAGATTTCCCAGACTCATATGTTTCCTGCCCCAAACCTGAATCAACCAATTTCCAAAGAGTCCAATTTTCAAAAAAGTTGTTTTTAGTGGGAAATGATATTTTAAGACCAAGATACAGGTGCCAGTGATGCTCATTGCTACCGGTTTGGTCATTTCTAGACCTTTCAGTGGACAGAGCAAGTAGATATAAATGCTATTTACAGACATACTTATTACATGTAAAATATACATACATACACACCAAGGCAGTGTGTCATATGTATATACATACATACACACCAGGCAGTTTGTCATATGTTAAAGACAAACTGCCTCCCAAGTTCACACTGTACTTCCAATTCAAAATCATGTCTATAGCGTTTTAATTTATTATTTTCTCCACTACAGTTTTATCTCCTTCCAAATATGAATCCTGGTTCTCAAAGACATTGGAAATTACAAAATTCAAATATCTGATAAATAATCAGTTCTCCACCTCTTATCAAATACATAATAGTCTCAGAATAACAATAGTAATACTATTAATACCAGTATGTTTATTGCAAACATTTAAAAACTTTTTATATGTGATCTTTTAATTCTCCTTTTACTGTTTTGCTAGAGGCCCAATGCATGAAATTCATGCACGGGTAGGGTCCCTAGGCCTGGCCGGCGATCAGGGCCAATCGGGGCCTTCTGGTTGCTGGCCAGGGCCTTCCTTCCGGCTGCCGTCCTGGGCCTCCCTTCCCAGGCTGCCGGCTGCCTCCCTTCCTCGGCTGCCACCAGTGCTTCTCTTCCTCAGCTGCTGCCAGGGCCTTTCTTCATTCTGTGCCGCCCCCTGGTGGTCAGTGCACGTCACAGCAAGCAATCGAACTCCAGTCTCCTGGTTTAACTCCTGGGGGGCCAATTTGCATATTAGGCTTTTATATTTATAGATATTTATACTATATCTACATATACACATTAGATACTATACTCTCTTTCTTTTAGTTCTTATCCAGTCTTAGTTCTATATGTAACTATGCATTTAATGATCATCACTGGTCCTTACATTATTGTCTCTCTAGCCTAGTAGTTCTCAAAATGTGGTTCAAGGATACATGGGGGCCCCTAAGGTGCCTTCCAGAGGTTTCCAAGTTCAAACATATCTTCATAAAAATACTAAGATGTTATACCAAGATGTTTTATGTCCTTTCACTATGTTGACATTTGCGTTGATGGTGCAAAAGCAATGATGGAAAAAAATAACTAACTTAGTGTGAATCAAGGTAGTGGTACCAAACTCCACTAGCATCATTACATTACATTTCTCACTGCCATGCACTGGCAACAGGAAAAAATACAAATTTTACTTAAGAATGTTTTTGTTAGACAGTAGAACATATTAACTGTACTAAATACCCGCCTTGAGAACAATCTGGTGGAGAGATGAGCTCTGTGTGTAAAGCGCTTCTTCCACATACCGTTTTTAAGGTAATACAATAATCAGTTCAAGGAAATGCCTTTGTGTGATTACTTGAGTTGAGAGCTACACTAACTGTTTTTCCATGGTGCTTCATGTTTACTTCAGAGAGCAATGGACAAACGATAGTCATGCAGACTTGAGCTTTTGGCAGACAGGTTATCAAAAATGAACTAAGTTCATCTTTTTACTTTAAGAAAATCTCTGACAGAATGTGTTGCTGTTGATGAAATTTGAACAAGTAAAAAACTTTAACACCTTAAGCTTGACAGCTTCTTAATATTTAGCTATTAATATTAGTCTATCCTCTGGTGAGATTGTGTTGACAGTGACACAATTAAATGTCTTTGATACTCTAAAATTAAAGGTACCAACATCTGGAGGATCTGCCTTGCGCAGTGAATTTTTCAAATGTATGTTGTCATAAGCCAGGCATGTGTAGATGATCTGGTCAGCGTGCAGGTTAGGGTCTCTGATTTCACAGAGCCAAATCTTCAGTTTTTCACAGAGTACCACAATGTGGCAGCTTGCTTTCTAAGATGTACTGGCTTAGTTCCAATCCTTGGTTTTAATTAACCTTCCCTTTCTTTCATCGTTATTGTCCTAGTCCTCCCTGCTTGATTTTGATTCCACTCGCAAGAGTTTCCCCTCATGTGGAGTTTGGAAGGCGCTCTGGCTTGCCTGTGATGACAGTTCACAGGTGCTAGATGGCTCTCACTTCTTCAGGCTTGCTGAGAGATTGTCTCTATGGGATTAGGCACACTCCCTCCCAGTCTCACCTGCTGTTCTTAAATTAGCCCTTTGCATTTTGCAGCAAATTCCTATACTTGGGGGATTTTCTGTTCTCTGGCCCATTATTTCTTCCTCCTGCTTCCTCTCACACAGATGCCATCACCATGCATGTCTTGTGACAACAGGGATTTGTCTGCAGCAATTTCTTTTATAAGGTTTGGGAGGATATCTTGCCACCAAGTTTTATTGTGAATGTTGTCCACGAGTTGGGATTTGCTAACTAGTTGCTCTGTTTTTATGTGGGGATTTGGGGAGGTTCAATACTATGCTGCCACCATCTTCCCAGAAGTCAGTGATTTTTTTTTTTGTCTTTTTGTTTGAACTCTTATTGTTGCTGTTTTAGAAGACGTCCTATAAAAATTGCCTGGTCCACCCTCCCCCTCCCCCTGCCAGTATTGACCACAGAAGAGAGCAAAGCTGCTCCGCAGAGAAGCAGAACCATGAGCTCTGAGTTTCCTAGGACACCGAAGAACCCCATTTCAACAGGAGTCCTGGGCCTCTTTCTGCCCCTAAGAAACCTGGTGCCCAATGAGAAAAGTAATTTTCTCTAAATACAGTAATAATATGTGCATGGGATAGGTGCACAAGTGGACAAGTAGGTATTTTTAAAGAGTAGGGAGGAAATGGAGCAGCAAAGTAATCTCTCCTGTTGCTTTAATTTGCTCTGGTCATGAAAAGTCTTAATTCTGAGCTACAGCCATGGAGTTGAACACCACTCAGCAATAAAAAGAATGAACTACGCCCTAAATGTTTTGGCTCAGTGGATAGAGTGTTGGCTTGTGGACTGAAGGGTCCCAGGTTCGATTCTGGTCAAGGGCATGTACCTTGGTTGTGGGCACATCCCCAGTAGGCGGTGTGCAGGAGGCAGCTGATCGATGTTTCTCTCTCATCGATATTTCTAACTCTCTGTCCCTCTCCCTTCCTCTGCTAGCCAATTTGGTTCTGATTGGTCTGTTTCTATGCCAGTTAGAGTCAAAAGCTCTGTCTCCTAGGCAGCCATTGGCTCCTCACAGTTGACCCAGATTGGGTTCTGATTGGTCAGTTTCTATGCCAGTCAGCATCAAAAGCTCCACCTCCTAGGGAGCCATTGGTTCCTCACACTTCACCCAGATTTGGTTCTGATTGGTTGGTTTCTATGCCAGTCACCATCTCTGGGCCTATCAATGGAGCTGATGAGAAAGGTGGGGCAGATCAGCAGTCCCGGTGGAGGCCTTGAGAGAAATGGAGGTGCAGCTGCTGGCCAGACTGGGAGAGAAAGAGAGGCAAGTCCTGATCTAAAGCTGCCACAGAGGCAATGGATCAGTCCCTGCTTCTCTCTTCAGGCCTCTCTCTGGCCCTGATTTGCAGCCCCCTCAGCAGTCAGTTTTGAGGCAGGACTGACTTCCAGTTGGTCGAGCCTTGTTTGTTATCGGACATTACGACCCAGGGTTTTTATATATTAGGATGGCCCTGAGCAAAAGCTTAACCTCTCTGAGCTCCAGTTTTCTCATGTGAAAAATGTTAAGTCCTATCTCACAGTCTTTTGAGAAACTTAATTTAGACGCTGTAAATGAAACATTTCCATGTAGCACAGTGTGTCTCAGACTCTAACACAGAAATCACCCTGGGGATATTGTCAAAATGCAGATTCTGACTCAGAAGGCCCTCAGTGGGCCCTGAAATTGTGAAGCTTCCAGGTGAGGCCCTTGTTCCTGTGCTGTTACTGCTGGTGTCCTCTGGGAGCTGGTTAAGAATGTAAAGTCGTATGCCCCACCCAATGCCTACACTTTGACAGAATCTCCAAATAATTTGCATAAATATTAGTGTTTCAGCAACATTGATCCAGCACCAGACCTGGCACATGGCAGATCCTTGTTTTAAATATAAGTTTTGAATCATCACAGAAGAAATGTGCAGAACAGAGAGAGATATAACACATTTTTCCTATGCAAAATTTGATTTGATTTATATTCAGAATCAAATCTCGCCTAGGTGTTGCTTTAAGCTACAGAGTGGCCTCCCGACCAGGTCAGGTTTGTAAGTCTGACAGCCACTCAATTAGCAGCTGTTTCTGTGGAAATCTGCATTGTCAAAAGCCTTTGTCATCATTTTCCTCACCAGATATCATGGTTTAAGTATTTTATGTAGAAACTACATTTACTAACTAAAATTTAAATTTATTCCCTATGTGTACTTATCAGACATTAATTACTCTTACAAACTTTCATCAACATGATATAAACCGAGTTTATATCAAATTAATACAGTTCAAGCCAAAGCAAAGATGATTGATGTTTGCATTAGCCTAAACTGCTTTATTGTGGGTACATGAATAACATTAATACTTAAGAAGATTCTTAGGGAAATTATGGCCCCCAAGTAAGGAAACTAGTTTAGAAGCCTGGTTTATGGTGATAGCCAGTTTTAAGGGATTGGAGCCCAGATTGTAAATCAGTGAGAAATATGTAAAAATGTATTTGGAATTTCAGCTAATATACCATTAATCTGATAAACCCATTAATTTTTAAATAAATTACTGCTTTTGATAATAGATCAATTTTTCTATTCATTTTTTTGAGTTATTTTACTTGCTGTAACAAACGTTTAAGTGCTTGGTAGAGTTCATGGTACATGTTCAAGAAATTTTAGTTTCTGTTGCCATTATCATCATTAAGAATATAGTTCAGTCAGCACTGCTACTAATAATGTTGAATGTTCACCTGAATGTGGTCCTTTAAGGATCACTTTCAAAATGGGGAATAAATCAAAACTATTTCACTCATATGACTTTGTTTTCTAGGCACTGTGGTGGTCCAGCAATTGATGTCGATGATGATTAGCAAACATGATCGTCTTTTCCCCAAAGATGCAGAACTGCAAAGCAAGCCCCAAGACGGAATGAGCAACAACAACAATGAAATTCAGAAGAAAACCAGCGTGGGTCAGCTACAGAACAAAGAGAACAATAATACCAAGGACAGTCCTGTTAGGCAGTGCTCTTGGGAGAAGTCCGAATCTCCCCAGAGAAGCAGCGTAGATAACGGCTCCCCGACAGCTCTGTCAGGCAGCAAAACTAACAGCCCGAGGAACAGTGTTCACAAGCCGGATGTCTCCAGGAGCCCCCCTCTTATGGTCAAAAAGAACCCCGCCTTCAATAAGGGCAGTGGGATCGTCACCAACGGGTCCTTCAGCAGCAGTAACGCAGAAGGTCTTGAGAAAGCCCAAACCACCCCCAATGGGAGCTTACAGGCCAGAAGGACCTCATCACTGAAGGGCTCTGGCACCAAAATGGGCACCCACAGTGTACAGAACGGAACGGTGCGCATGGGCATATTAAACAGCGACTCACTTGGGAACCCCATGAACAGCCGCGGCATGTCCTGGCTGCCCAATGGCTACGTGACGCTGAGAGACAACAAGCAGAAAGAGCAAACAGGAGAGTCAGGCCAGCACAACAGGCTCTCCACCTATGACAACGTCCACCAGCAGTTCTCCATGATGAACCTTGATGACAAACAGAGTGTTGACAGTGCCACCTGGTCCACTTCCTCCTGTGAAATCTCCCTCCCTGAGAACTCCAACTCCTGTCGCTCCTCCACCACCACCTGTCCAGAACAGGACTTTTATGGCGGGAACTTTGAGGACCCTGTGCTGGATGGGCCCCCGCAGGACGATCTTTCCCACCCGGGGGACTATGAAAACAAAAGTGACCGGAGGAGTGTGGGAGGTCGAAGTAGTCGTGCCACCAGCAGCAGCGACAACAGTGAGACGTTTGTGGGCAACAACAGCAGCAACCACAGTGCACTGCACAGTTTAGTGTCCAGCCTGAAGCAGGAAATGACCAAGCAGAAGATAGAGTATGAGTCCAAGATAAAGAGGTGAGGAGAATCTGGAGCTCAAAACTGCCAGAGAGCCTCCTACTGGTCACACTCACACAGGGGGTTGAATATGCTCGTTCCAGAGCCAGCGTCCCCTCTTCAAGGCCTGGCTTCCCCGTTTGTAAACTGGGGGACTTGGGGAAAGTTAACTTTACCTCTTGTGAGCCTTGATTTCTTCATATGAAAAAATTAAATGCTAGTAGTATTTCCCATGAGAGCAGGTAAGAAACCATTGAGCCTTGTTCCTGCACAGCAGAGGTACTCAATGATGCTGTGAGGGTTTGTGCTAGAGGCTGGTTAGAGAGGAGCAGAGAGGGGAATGAACGGAGGGTTAGGAGCCTGTTTTCACTGACAGGAAAAGGATGGAATGAGGTTAAAGTTGTCAAAATAATCAGACCTTTTTTTATTCTTTTGATTGTCGAATGCTGAGAGAGTGTCCGCTACCTGCCAAGCTCAGTTTCAGGCCCTGAGAATTTAGCAGTGAATAAAACATATATAAACTCCGTCCTCATGGAACATGCCTCCATTGTACGAGAGACGACAGATAAATAAGTAAAATAGGTCCTCTGCTAAGGTAAACTGGGAAGAGGGGGAAGAGAGTTGGTGAAGAGCAGTTTTAAGGGCAGGGCCTGTGACAGGTTAGAGGGGAAGCGGTGCAGACACCTGGGAGAGGAGCAGGCGGAAATGCTGTGAGATGGGCTGGGCCAGGAGCTCAGGGAGGGAACAGGGAACAGGTGATGGGATCTTGGGGATCAGATTAAGTCTTTAGCTTTTACTCTGAAATAAGAATCCATAAAGGTTTTTGAGGAAGGTGTTGACATGAAGTATATTCAGATGGACAAGGAAAATTGTAGCCTAAATGGGAAGCAAAAACTATGATTTATAAGGAAACAGCTATGCTAAAACCATTCACATCTTCTCATCAGATAGCCAAGGCAGGAAGAAGTTTGCTTAGCAACTTCTCCAGGAAAGCAACCCAGGCAAGCTAAAGGGGCATTGTCTGAGTGTCCTGAGTTCACAGGGCCTGACTGTCAGGCCATGGAGAATGGAGCCCAGGGCTCACAAACATAATCTTGTCCTGAAAGTCACCACATTCACATGTCACTGAGGTCACAGAAATGGCAAAACTGTTTTTGTTTTGTTTGTTTGTTTTTGTTTGTTTGCATGTGTGTGTGTTTTTTTGTTTGTTTGTTTGTTTGTTTGCTTTAATTGATTTTAGAGAGAGGAAGAGAGAGGGAGAGAAACATCAATGAGAAAGAAACATCCTCCTGCACGCCCTCTACTGGGGATCCAACCCACAACTCTGATAGGCATGTACCCTGATAGGGAATTGAACCGGTGACCTCCTGGTGCTTGGGACCATGCTCAACCAACTGAGCCACACCGGCCAGGCAAAACTGATTGTTTTTATGTTCTCCTTTCAGCATCGGATAGGGCAAAGAACACTGAGCTCCCAAGTCAGAAGGCCTGAGGCTCAGTTCAGTGTGAGGGAACCCCTCTAGTGTTCTCACTTCCAGGCTCAGGCTATGTGTTGGGTGGACCTCTCCCCATGTGGGGGTCCTAAGACCCTTATCATTTGTGAACATCAGTCTTTGTCCTGCTTCAACTGCTTCCATGTCTCCACACCCCACATGGTTCCTTTTACGTATATAAACTTGACTTTATTTTACCATTTTCCATCCATTTATCAATCATCAGGCCAAAAGATACTTATTTTCAAGAGCTATGGTAGAGTAAATATAGACTAAAATGCTATTTATATGTTAAGTTGAAAAATTACTTTCGAAAGCCGTTTTTGTAAACTTCGCTGAATGGAAAGTTGATTTGAATTTTTCTACATAATGCCGAGTGACGGGAAGTTTAAATAAGAAGAAAAAGGCATCAACATCTTTAAGGTTACTCCTCTTTCTAAATGTGATGTTTAGAAGCCCTGGCTACCAGAACTCTGCATCGCTGCCAGTGCGTGGTGATAAATGAGCACTTAGCACTGGGAAAGGAGATAGCAGTTGAAGCTTGCATTCATCCTAATGCAAGTTTCAACTGTTATCTCCATCCTGGAAATAAGTTATCATCCTGAATGGCTGCAGATGAACATATTCCTTTTCGAGGACATTGGTGATACATTTACGTTCTGAGTCTATGGTGCATTTCAGAGACTTTGATAACATAATAGAACTTTCCAATGGAGTGGCATCTCACGGGGCCCTTTCACTGTAGCATTCCTACCACCTGACAGGCAAAGGGAGGGGCTCACAAAGTAGAGCAGAGGAGCTGCCACGTGCCCAGGCCACAGGAATTCCTGCTTAGACTTACACATTTCGCTTTCAAATTCTTTTTAACTCCTCCCACAAATATTGATGTTAGATAGATAGATGATACATACATGTGTACATATATATGTACATACCTGAATAGCTCAGTGGGTGATAGATAAAATAGATGGATAGTACTTTATCAATTATTGATATGTTTTTTAGTTTTTAAACATGTGAGTTTAGTGTTCTCCCCCACTCTCCCCCCCCCATTTCCTTTATTGTATTATAGTCAGAGAAATTTATTTTTATGATATCAATTATTTGGTCTTATAAAAACTATTCTTTTTTGATTGGTTTGGGATTTTATATATGACCATAGAGCAAGTCTGTTAATCAAGCTGCTTAAATCTTTTACATTTCTCCTCATTTTTATCAGATAGATCTATAACTTCTAACAAAGGTAACTTAAACTCTCCTAATGTTTATGGATTTATCAATGTCTCCTTATAACTCTGTTATAATTTATATTGACTTATTTGAGGCTACACTGCTAGGTGAATAAAAGTTCAGAGTTGTTTGTATATTTCTGATGAATTGATATCATTGAGTAATGGTCATCTTTAGTTATAATAATGCATTTTTCCCACAAGTCTATTTTTTCTGATATTAGCATTGCTATACCATTTTTTATTTTGATTAGTAAATTTCTGCTATCTTTACCATTACCTTTCAAATTTTATTTGATTTGAGGACATGTATTTTTCAATTCTGGAATATTTTTATCTATCACCTTTTTATTTCATCTTCCCCATTTTCTCAACTTCCTATTTCTAAAACCCTTATTCAAGTATGTTGGGCCTTCTTAATCCATGCTCCATCTCTGTTAACTTCTCTTTCTCACATTAAATTTCTATCTTTCTCATTCTGTGAAGCATTAGGGACAATTTTCCCAGACCTGTTTTCCAGTTGACTAATTATTTTTTTTAAGATTTATTTTTAATTATAGTTGACATACAATATTATATTAGCTTCAGGTGTACAAGACAGTGATCCAACATTTATATACCTTACTAAGTGATCACCACAATAAGTCTAGTAACCATCTGTCACAATACATAGTTATTATAATATTATTAGTAGCCCGGTGCACAGATTCATGCACATTGAAAGGAAATTAATTAGAATGTGACTGCCAGGGCGGGACTGGGCGTGACAACCGGACACGCTCTGGAGCCAACCTCCCATGGTTGAAGGGCGTCTGCAGTCACCACAGCTCTGCAGTAAACCAGATTTGGGGCCCACAGTGCCCCAGGACCATAACCCACGGCTGAAGGTGAAATCGCGCAGTCCCTCTAGGAATTGGGCTCCCTCCTCTCTGGTTCCAGGGTGCGTCACCCGAGAACTGCTGCTGCCAAGTCACTGCAGCTAGGCAGCTCCTGTGTTGGGCGTCTGCCCCCTGGTGGTCATTGCACATCTTAGGTACCCGACGGTCAGATGGTCACTTAGCCTTTTATATATGTAGATTGACTATATTTCCTATGCTTTACACCCCTGTAACTTATTTTATAACTGGAAGTTTGTGCTTTTTAATCCTCTTCCTCTTTTTCTCCCACCTCCCACCCTCCACCCCTCAGAAAACCATCAGTTTATTTTCTGTACCTATGAGTTGGCTTCTGTTTCATTTTGGGTTTTTTTTCAATTGTGTTGTGTTTTTTTTTTAATATATTTTTATTGATTTCAGAGAGGAAGGGAGAGGGAAAGAGAGAGATAGAAGCATCAATGAGATAATCATTGATCAGCTGTCTCCTATACATCCCCTACTGGGGATTGAGCCCACAACCCTGGCATGCGTCCTGACTGGGAATCAAACTGTGACTCCTGGTTCATAGGTCAATGCTCAACCACTGAGCCACACCGGCTGGGCTTGTTTTTTAGAATCCATATATAAGTAGAATCATATGGCATTTGTCTTTCTCTGGCTTATTTCATTTAACATAATATTCTCTAGGTCCACCCATGTTGTTGCAAATGGCAAGATTTCAGTCTTTTTTTATGGCTGAGTCATATTCCATTGTATATATGTACCACTCCTTTATTAATTCACCTATTGATGGACACCTACATTGCTTCCATATCTTGGTTATTGTAAATAACGCTGCAGTGAACATAGGGTGTATATATTATTTAAATTATTGGGATTTTTTCTTCAGATAAATACCCAGAAATAGAATGCTGTATCATACAGTACGTCTGTTTTTAATTTTTTGAGGGATTTCCGTACTCTTTCCCATAGCGGCTGTACCTAATTTATAATCCCACCAACAATGCAGGAGAGTTCCCTTTCCTCTACACCCTTGCCAACACTTATTTGTTGTCATTTTGATGATAGCCTTTCTTTAGGTGTGAAGTGATACCTCATTATGCTTTTGATTTCCTTTTCCATGATGATCAGTGATGTTGAGCACCTTTTCAGGTATCTGTTGGCCACCTATATGTCTTCTTTGGAGAAATGTTTATTTAGGTTCTTTGACCATTTTTTCATTGGATTATTTGCTTTTCTGATATTGAATTATATGAGTTTTTGGTATATTTTAGATATTAACCACTTACCAGATTTATCATTTGCAAATATTTCTCCCATTCAGTTGGGTTGTCTTTCTTATTGATGGCTTTCTTCACTTTGCAAAATTTTTTAAGTTTAATGTAGTTACAGTTTGCTTTTGTTGCCTTTGCCCAAGGAGACATAGCCAAAAATGTATAGCTTAACACTGACTTTTTTTATTTTGCTGATTCAATTCTGACACTTCACTCGGCCCATGAGTAGAGTTTTTCTGGTCCCTTTTGTATAAAGGTAATTAATGCTATAAGCTCTCATCTGAATCACTCTCAGTTTTCTTCCTCTCTTATACCAGAGACCTCTTCTCCCCCATGTGAAAAAAAAACACAAAAAAAAACAACCAACTAGCTCCTGCCTCAGACCTCTATCCAGGACCAATACCCTTTGTGTGCTTCCACTTACTGTTCTAAATTGGAGTATCTTCCTCGGTTACGACACTTGAAGATGCTCTTGTATTTCTTTTAACCTTGCTATGTATTTTTAACGTTTTTATGTATTTTCCCAGCATCACTCTATGTCTGCAGTGGGCGGGGTTCCCTTCTGTATTCCACTCAGGCCGTTAGAGTCCTGGAAGTTTCATACTCGCGCCTGATACGTATAATGTATCAGTACTGTTTAAAGGGTTGTCTTCATTGGTATTTATGCTTGAGTTTCTTTCAGTATTTTTATTTCTAAAATAAACAGCTTTAAAAAGCAAGGAGAATGTATTGTAGACTAATTCTTTTTTAAAAAATATATATTTTATTGATTTTTACAGGGAGGAAGGGAGAGGGATAGAGAGCTAGAAACGTCGATGAGAGAGAAACATTGACCAGCTGCCTCCTGCACACCCCCTACTGGGGATGTGCCGGCAACCAAGGTATGTGCCCTTGACCGGAATCGAACCTGGTACCTTCCAGTCCGCAGGCCGACGCTCTATCCACTGAGCCAAACCTGTTTCGGCTGTAGACTAATTCTGATTTGCAACCAGCACACTCCCAGGTTGTCATATAAAAAATTGTGATCATGTGATCAAAACAGCCTTCTAACTGATTAGAGAATATGAAGAATAACTTTTTAAATCCTAGTTACTTTCAAAAGAAGAACAGGTTTATTTCTAAAGTGTCATTATTTTTATCTGGATGAAATAACACATGAGACATTACAAAACAAAAACAATTGATATTTTAAGTTTGAAAATTGTTATTAAGATAATCAGATTTCTGAAATTCAAATTTTAGTGTTATGGTAACTTTAAACATATCCCAGGGATATTAGTTCAGAAGAGAAGACACAAAAAAAGTGAACTATTATTAAGATTCATCATATAGTAAACAAGTGCTTAATACTCCTCCTTGAACAACAACAAATTATGTTTTGGAGCTTACTGATTATGGAGAAAACTGTTTTCAAGAAAGTTATCTAAAATCATACAATTATCCAAAAGGATACAGCTATCTATCAATCTATAGAAATATAAATCTAGAGATCCTAAGATACAGTAACTTGGAAAGCAGTGAGAATTAGGGATAGCAGGTTACTTGGGTGGACTTCATTGTCACAAAATGTCAGGTGGATTACTTATTCACCACATGTTACCTCCACCACTCTTCTGCATGTATGTTAGCTACTTTTGGTACCACTTTTATAATATTCCTATGTCTCGGAAAGTTCATCCTTAGCAGTGGACTCTAACAATGATATTTTTATTATCATTATTTTTCCTCTCCTAGAAACCAAATAGGATTGCTCCCCTTTTCTTCCCTCTTTGCTGGGCTTTCCCCCTTTCTTGTAGTAAAGCCCAGTTTGCAGTAAGGATCCAGGAAGCCTTGTGGTTTGGGCTGCCTTCTGCTTCTGCTGCTCTGTGCTGTGTGACATTGGCTTTCTGACTCCTCTGTGCTGACATTTATACGTAACCTTTCAAATGGCAACGAAGTGCTCCTGAGAGAGGTCTGGGGGTATCTTGTTAACATGATAGCAAATCATCTTAGCAAATCCTCAAACAACAACAGCAACAAAAACCTTTCAAATCACTGGACCTTACTTCACTCCAATTTCCTAAGCTTTGCAGAGACAGAGTTTAGAAATATATTTGTATCGCTGTCCGATTGCACGTGAATAAAATCGCTTTATCTTTTACTTCCTCCCCAACCCTTTGTAGCTTAGAGCAGCGAAACTTGACGTTGGAAACAGAAATGATGAACCTCCATGATGAACTGGATCAGGAGAGGAAAAAGTTCACAATGATAGAAATCAAAATGCGGAACGCAGAGCGAGCGAAAGAAGACGCCGAGAAAAGAAATGACATGCTTCAGAAAGAAATGGAGCAGTTTTTCTCCACCTTTGGGGAGCTGACGGTGGAACCCAGGAGAACCGAGAGAGGAAACACGATATGGATCCAGTGAGCCGGCTTTCTCCCGCTGTCTCTGGTGGATCTGGGAAGGAATCTGGGGTTCCTGTGGGAGGATCACGGGGGATCAGGTGACAGGTCACCTGGCTGTACAGTGCTCTAACTGGTGAAGGAATATCATTTACAGACATTACCCATCCATATCTGCAATGTGTACCAAAGTTATATCACGCCCCATATGCTACTGTCAAGTGTTACAACTGGATATGTGTATATAGAGTAGTTTTTTGAAAAGTAAACTAAAAATGAGAAGCATATCTCAAGAATTATTTTATTGCAAGTCTTGTATTTAAAATGTTAATTCAATATGTTGTTGCAATTTAGCTTGCTTTCAAGCTTCACCCCTTGCACTTAACATAAGCTATTTTTGCCATTGTGTTATCATCAGCTTATTTTATAGATCAATATTTTTATTTCCCTTTTTTTGCTGAGGAAATGAAGATAAAGGAGATATATAAAAATATATAAATATATATATAAGATGAGTTATTAAAAGCAAAAGAATACTTTGTGGCTGTGCTATTTGTGCCAATAGACCTTACCATGACCAAAAAAAGAAATGTAAAACGTTCTATGAAATACAGTGGAATCACCAGGAACCTTTGAACTGCTCTGTCAATTCTTCCCTCGACACTGCTCAGTTTGCTTTGTGATGATTTGGCACTGGACATGTTGGACCGTGTAAAAAGATCCCTTTCTTCAGCCCCCTGGTCTGCCTGGCCAGGTCCACAGATGCCTGTCTGCTACACAGGATGCACCTTAGAGGGGCAAAGTGGGAAAGGAAAGCATTTAACCAGTCATGCCTTGAGTTACTCTGTCCTTCTGGCCTGAGTCTCTGTAACTGCTGGACGGTTACCTGAGAAAGTCTTCCTGCCCTTTGAGAGTTAGGAAAAAGGCTTAAACCACTTGCCCCACCCCTGCAATGCCATTTTCTGAGCACCTGCCTCCCACTCAGACCTCTCCCCCCACCCCGCCGGGTGACTGCACTTTGGGGCTTGTCACTCTCAGTTAAACCACTAGAGTGTGTACCACTAAGTGACATTCTCCTCTCAGTCAGGCCGACTGTTCTGTTGTCACTTGGGATTCTCTCTGAAGCACACGGAGGGCAAAGGCATGTTGCAGCAAGAGAGAGGTGATGGAGGGCAAGGGGACCAGCAGGAGGAGGAGACAGAAGAAATGAAATAACAATTTTGCTTCTGCTTTTTACAGTATTGTTTTTCCCTGTTGGAAACATAGTCATTCACGGTAATTTTAAAATGAGAATGCTTCAAGGTCCAATTTTGATGAATTTGTGAACATTAGTAATGATAACTTTCTAGAGAAGCTCATGTTTCTCAGAAGCGAGAGTTTGAGGAGAACAGTTCTTCACATGTCAATAAGACAATGCTTTTATGAAGCCAAACAAATACATCTTTCTCAAAGGAAAACAGAAAGTCACCTTTAAAGGCATAATTGGAAATAAACACCACTTGAGTTTATGGGATTGGTGTGTTTGAAGGTTCTGTTTGTGTGTGTTTCTTTTTTCAATGGGGAGAGTAGGCTTGACAGCATTCATTCTTGTCACTGTGCTGCTTTTGTTTACAGCCCTTCAAGGATCGAGCTTACATGGTCCTTTAGTATCAACCACTGTGTACATACCAATGCCCAGTCAGGGTAAGAGTGTGTGCAGGAGGCAACCAGTCGATATGAGAAACTCATCGATGTTTCTCTCTCCCCCACCCTCTCCTCCACTCTCTCTAAAAAAAAAAAAAAAAAAAAAAAAAAAAAAAAAAAAAAATCAATGGAAAAAATATCCTCGGGTGAGGATTAAAAAAATAGATACCAGAATTACACTGAGTGGCCAGATTATTATGATCTCTGAATGCATAATAGTCTGGCCACTCAGTGTGTGTGTGTGTGTGTGTGTATTAGAAGCCCGGTGCATGAATTTGTGCATGGGTGGGGTCCGGCCAGCCTGGCCAGGGGGAGGGGACATGGGCGGTTGGCCGGCCTGCCTGCTGGTCGAACTCCTGGTCGAGGGGATAATTTGCATATTAGCCTTTTATTATATAGGATATACACTGAGTGGCCAGATTATTATGCGTTCAGAGATCATAATAATCTGGCCACTCAGTGTATATCTTATTGATTTTAAATCTCTCACTCTCCACCATTTATGTTATAGAGTGCCAGCACAGAGAGTTAGCAAAAAATTATGAGGGATGCTGTTATTAATTTTAATTATTGATTTTGGTGATGATGACCTCTAATTAATGGATACTGAGTTTCTATTAGTTCTCCTATTAATTAAGCTAAAAGCCTAGAAAACATCAATACAAATTGACATAAGAATAAATTGGAAATAAGTACTTAGGTAGTATCAAGAATTCATTTGCTACATCTTATATATACTTCTTTAAAATTATTTAGGTTAGTCCTGGCCATGTGGCTCAGTTGGTTGGAGCATTTTCCCATACACCAGGAGGTTGTGGGGTTTGATTCCTGCTCAGGACCCGTACCCAGGTTGCAGGTTTGATCTGCAGTTAGACACATGCAGATCAAACCTGCAATTTAAAAAATAAATAAAACTATTTAGGCTAACAGCAATAATTCTTTTTTCCCCTTTTTTTAAATCCTCACCCAAGGATATACTTTTTCATTGATCCTAGAGAGAAAGGTAGGGAGAAAGGGAGAGAAGAAGAGAGAGGGAGGGAGGGGGACAGAGAGAGACAGAGAGAGACAGAGAGACAGAGAGAGAGACATCAATCCAATGCCTCACACAGGCGCCCTGACTGAGGATCAAACCCATGATGCTCTAACCACTTAGTAGACTGGCTAGAACAATTGACTACAATAATTCTCAAATTATGAGCTCAGAATAAAAGATTTTCTTACAAGTGGTGAGTCTATAATATTGGTCATAGAGAAGCATCAATCAGATGCTCAAACCTCAGAGGGAAGGTAGGGAGGGTGGGGTAAGGGGGAAAGATCAACCAAAGGACTTGTATCCATGCATATAAGCATAACCAATGGACGCAGACACCAGGGGGGTGAGGGCATGAATGGGAGTGAGATTGGGGGAGGGGGGCGGGGAATGGGGAGTTAAGGACCCATATGTAATACCTTAATAAAGAAAACAATATATTGGTCTTACTAGTCAAACTATATGGCAGGAATCCTCTAGAGAACATTTAAAATAGAATTGCCTAGGACCGTGGTCGGCAAACTGCGGCTCACAAGCCACATGCGGCTCTTTGGCCCCTTGAGTGTGGCTCTTCCACAAAATACCACGGCCTGGGCGAGTCTATTTTGAACAAGTGGCGTTAGAAGAAGTTTAAGTTTAAAAAATTTGGCTCTCAAAAGAAATTTCAATCGTTGTACTGTTGATATTTGGCTCTGTTGACTAATGACTTTGCCGACCACTGGCCTAGGACATCAGGACAACTCAAGTGTATCTTTTATATGCAATTTTATTATGAAATGACTAAAAACCCAAGTGGAATTTAAATAATGTTATTGCTGTTTATTTTTATTGATTCACAAGCTGAGGCCTTTAAAAACATTTGATCATTCCCAGGTAGGACAGTTTAAAGCCCTAGTATACTTACCTCACCTTGGAAATCAGGAGAATGAAAACTGTGGTGCTGGCCATGAACCCCAGTGCTCCCTCCATTGCAGAGCTGCACCCTGACTGAAGAGCATCATAGGAAAGAACATGCATGAACTTTTGGATTTAGAGGCCTGATTCAAATCCCAGATCTGCCACTTTGTAGTTATATGACCTTAAGAAAAGTTACATATGTTTGTAAGTCTTAATTTTTTAAAATATATTTATAGTGATATCAGAGAGAAAGGGAGAGGGAGAGAGAGAGAGATAGAAACATCAATGACGAGAGAGAATCATGGATCAGCTGCCTCCTACACACCCCACACTGCGGATTGAACCCACAACCCAGGCATGTACCCCGACCGGGAATCGAACCGTGACCTCCTGGTTCATAGGTCGAGCCTCAACCTCTGAACCAAACCAGCCAGGCATTAATTTTCTTTTATAAAATAAGAATAATAATAGTATCCCTTTCTCATTGGGTTGTTTTGTTTTTGATTTTTTGGTTTTATTTTTTTTTAATGAATGAGTGATGTGATTAGCACAGTACCTGGCATATAGTAAGTGCTCAATAAATGGTAGCTGTCAACCCTCAAATTACCTCTATGGAAAGGGTGTTTAAGCTTCCAAAGAACATAGCAGAGTCCTAGCCTCAGGAATTCGGTCAGCAGTGAAAGGCTAGCATGCTCACCAGCACAAGGTATACTTAAGTCCTTGTCCCAGTAACTCTAATAAAAGTGTCTAAGGATATGTACAAAGAACTACCTGTAATTACAGACCAGTGAACATGTCTAGACTCACATCAGCACCACCATTAGTGAGTGGTTATTGAAGGTCTCTATGCCAGGCCAGCACTAAGCCAGGTGCCCTGGGATACCTAATTTATAACGCTAATCATCACATAAGATGAATGACTTTGAAAGTAAAAAATGTCCAGCTGGCCTGGCTCAGTGGTTGAGCATCAACCTATACACTAGGCAGGAGGTCATGGTTTGATTCCCAGTCAGAGCACATGCATGGGTTATGGGCTTAATCCCCAGTGTGGGGCGTGCAAGAGGCAGCCGATCCATGATTCTCTCTCATTATTGATGTTTCTATCTCCCTCTCCCTTCCTTTCTGAAAATATATTTTTAAAAGAAGAAGGAAAGCAAGAGATTACAAAGAGAGGCTGGAAAAGGCAATGCAGAGCCATGACTATGATGTGAGTCCTGAAGGATGAATAGGACGTTATCAGACAGAGTGGCCATTTGGGAGCAGGGCCTCCCTTGTGCATGGAACAGTATGAGCAGTGCCTTTGGTGTGCACCCTAGGGAGCCTTTTCAATGAAATAAAATTAACTATCAAGTCTGTACCATTGAGGTGTCATTGTGCCCAACAATTTATGCTTACATGATGGGACCTGAAAACACTTAGGACCCAGGCGCCTGTACTGTTTTATTCAAAGAAAATAGCAAAAGCTGGACACATTTGCCTTGTTTGAACTCACAAATACAGGAAAAGAGTGCTGGAACTGTGCTCCCAAAGGTCAATCTATGATTCTCTCTGTGGTCTTCTTAATTGTGCAAGTGGGCGAGGGGTGGGGGTGGGGGGTGGGGAGGATGAGTTGAAAGTTAGAACTTCCCAGCTTAAGGGCCTCCTGCTACAAAGTGACTTAGAAAACTGATAATTCCCCAGGAAGCCAAAACTTGAACCTACTGTAGATCTTGAAGTAACAAGATTAACTCATGAAAACTGTTTTTAATGCATCATTTATGTGGCTCAGGTCCAGGGCTAAATGACACTACTTATGTACTGTGTATTTAGCTGCTTCAGCCCATTGTAGAGAGGGTTACCTTTCCTAAGTAAAGAGTATCAGTAACAGAGAATACTGAATGGCCTGATTGAGCAGTCAAACTGAGACTGTTTGCCTTGAGCGAAGTTGTCTCTTAGCTCTGAGGGAGGCTCTCAGTGAACTACCTGTTCTTGTGAAAACATCATGTTTATCCCAACCCTTTCTTCTCAACACACACATGCCCTGCCTCCTAATGATTCACTAGCATTGATTATGTACCACACCACCATGACCTCATCCTTGAGTACCTATTGCCAAAATAGTCCAAACTCCCATGTCATTTGCCTTCACCTATATGCTTATCCCTGTATGCTTATCCTCAGCATATTCCCTCATTTGCTTCGAACACTGATCCCCTCACCACTTTATACCTTTCCATTACACCGTCTAGACCTTACAGCTGGCATCACCATCACCTAAGTCTCAGTGACACAGTTACCTCCTGATGGCATCACTCGCCTTACAGCTCACTCAAGGATGGCTAATTTGCCTTCCCACAACCTGCATGTCACCAGCCTGAAGGAGAGGTAGGTCTTACTTTGCTCTTTGCTTCAGCTTCCAGAACTTTGCTCCCCACTCCTCCCTAATAACCTCTTTGGAAGCAGAGGCCTCATGACAATATTTTAGCACCTAATCAACTATGCCCCCCCCCCAACTTGGCTACTCAGCTTCTTGAAATGCTCAGCACCTCCACTTTCTTACCCAAGCCCATCACACCTTTCTAGACTGTCATCCCTACACTGAACTCCTCGTTTCCATTCTTATCTTTCTTCCTAATATCCTCTGTTCACTGAGCAGCCAGAGGGATCCATCTAAAAGGAAAATTTAGATTATATTATTTTCCAGCTCACATCTATTCAACATCTTTTGATATCTACACTAATAAAAGAGTAAGATGCAAATGGACTGTACCTTCGTGACACCCACCAGCCAATCAGGAGTGAGTATGCAAATTAACCCAACAAAGATGGCAGGTTAATTTGCATATGCAGCCTCTGGGCAGCATGGGAAGGTGGAAAGGCGGCTCCAGCCGGAGTGAAGGCGGTGCCGGCAGCCAGGGAAAGGAAGGCCCATTCTTGCACAAATCTTCGTGCATCAGGCCTCTAGTTTAGAATAAAATTTCAAGATCTTGACATGCTCTGACCCCTGCCTATCTCTCCAATTTCATTTACTACCACACTTTCTCTTTCTTGTCCTTTCTGCTTCATCCACAAGACTCTTTGTCATTCCTATATACAAGCTAGCACTTACTCCAGGGCCCTTGCACTACTAGTACTTTCCCCTCAGTCTAAAATGCTTTTCCTCAGACACTGATATGGCTCCCTCCCTTACTTTGTGTCTCTGCCCAAATATCACCCCTTCTGAGAGGCCTGCCCTGTCTACCTTGTCTAAATAGCAGCCCTTATGATACCTTATCCTCTTAACCAGCTTTGTCTTCTTGGTTCTTCCCATTAGCTTACTCCTCCATTGGGATGTAGAATACACGAAGGCAGGAAGGGTGCCTGAATTCATCACAATGAACAGTTCTCAGAAGACTGAAGCAGTCAATCAATATCTGTGGCATGAATCAATTTGTGGCCTGAGTGAATGTTCACAGCACAATGTCAGATTTCTGGTTCAGATATTCAGGGATGTTCTGAGTTGGCTCTTTTAACAGAAAATAATAAATGACTACATTTTACCTTATGTTATTTTAGGGCTCCACCCATCATCACAGACTGAATAAATTTCAGAGATTGTGTGTAATATGACAGTGTCACTGCAGAGTGACTCCAGTATCCATTTTGATGTCGTTTGCTGATTTGCCGATTGTGATGCTAGAATTATGAGCCTTGAACTCAATATCCAGGCTCAGTAGCTCTCAGAGAAAACATAGATCAACAATCAACTTTATGTAATGCAGAAAAGAAACATCATGCTATTCTGTTGTTGTTGTCAATATTTTTTTGCCTCCAAACTTTTTACCTATTTTTTCTAGGATACAAATATTGCAAGTTATTGTTAAGGTCTCGATATGTCAACAAATTTCTCCCTTTATCTGTGTAATGACAATAGTTTAAAACAGACCAAAATATAGCACTCTAGCTTTTAATTAAAAGGACAATAGTGAAGATACACATACTTTCTCATTGAGTTAATGCAGGCCTACTTGTATTTTTCACTGCAATGTTATTTTAAAATAAAAAGTTGTAAAAATGGTTTCATCTCCTATAATGTCATGGAAAATATCCGAAATTATCTTATACTAATTCATTGAGTTCACTTATATATAATTAGACAAAATGATAACAATGAAAGAAACAGATTTCTTGTTTCATTGAGTTAAGGGAATAATAAAAATGAACTCATTTAAGTCACACCACTACTTTGAACACATCATTATTTTAAAAGAAAGTAAATAAGTGAGATATAGATATTTTGATTTAACCACTTATTTTTAAACTGAATGATTTATTTACTCTAAAATTTTAAGGATGGAGATTATGCTGTATTTATCCCCTACCTAACACACTTAGATAGATGTTCAATAAATGTTTTAAAGTGAATGAATGTACTACTTAAAAATATAGATTCATCACCATTTATTCCCCTTTTACCCTCTTTTGCCTCCTCCCAGCCCTCTTCCCTCTGGCAAACACCACACTGTTTTCTGTGTCCAAAGGGTAAAGGGAAGATAAATGCTGATGGAAGGGGTGCTGAACACACAATACCGTGTGCAGATGATGTATTGTAGAATTGTATACCTGAAATAATTTTATTAATCTAAATAAATTCAAATACAGTTTTTTAAAAAGAATGTAGGTCAGAAATTAAACTAGAAATTCAGAGCAATCTTCTTGGAGCTTGATTTGCACCAAATCCAAATTTGCAATATATTAACATTAAGAAAAGAGCAATTGCTTTTCAGAAGTCTTCCTTTAATAAAAGAAATACTTTAATATTACTGGTTTCCTCTGTCCATGTAAAATATACTTGAATTATAAAAATTGGTTTTGTACATAATAATTGTTCAGACAATATTTTCACAAATGTGAATGTAGAAGTGCCGATGGAAGGCAAGTTATATGTGCGACCCTCTTCCAGGAAGAGTGTGGAGAGTTTTTTCAATGAATACTACCTTGCAGTTGCTTCCTAAGTTACAAATAATCTGAACTATTGAGTAAACAAAAGATTCCAGACAAGGCCCAGGGAACAACAGCACCCAAAGTTCAGTGACAAGGAAGTGAAGCCACCCACTCCATGGAGTAAAACTTGAATGTTCTAAATTGCAATTCAGACTTATTTTATGTTGAGTTTCATACCAAGAGAAGCATTTATTTAAGCAAGAAATATGTGATACAGAGAGGGTGGGGAATTCCAAAGGGGCGTTTGACTCTCATTTGTAGGTGTCACCAAGTTTTGTGTGTTTGAGAAATGTACACTCTACAGCTTGGCTCGTTTTCTGTAACCAAATCAGAACATGCTGATCTAAAAGGTTGAGCAGATGGGATTCAGTCTGCAGCTGAGAGAGAGAGATGATTTGCCACATACAGTGATCCCCTGCATGAAGTGATCTGACGTGGTGAGATTTTCAGTGTGGTTCACTACTTTGCAAAGGTCTCCAGGCATGACTTTCAAAACCCTTGGAGGAAAGACACGTTACAAGTACAAAACACCATTGGGAAGAATTGGCAATGTCAAAACCTGCCATCCTGTGTTCAACCCAGTGATGTTACTGAGCAAAGGGAATCATCCTTCTGGGTTGGTTGTTGCCTAAGTAGTAGCTATAAGGAAGGTAGTTTTCAAGAGTCCTTTCTTCTCCTCACTGCAAAATGAGTTAAAATTCCCCAAACATTTAGTAACTTTTATGGTACCTGATATGCACCAATAACTCCTTTCTCTCCATGAGTAATATTGTGGAATGCAATTTCCCTTCTTAATATTGTGAGTCTTTTCAGGTACCTTTACTTGACCATTGTTCAACTTATTTTATTAAGAGACTAAAGATCTGAGGTTTAAATTAGAATAGAACCTATGCCAGAAATAACAAAAGGCATTGGTGTAAATTGTATTAACTTAAAAGAATAGGTATTTTTATCTTCCAGATTTTCTAATAGTTAATTGGTTAAATGAAATGTTTAATTTACAGAAATAGAAGGGCCATTCCTTGACATCATTCAGATATTTCCAGCTAAATTAACATAGGTTTGGTGACCTCCTTATCAAACCACAAAATTATATATTTTTTATTCACCAAGCAGTTTGAGGTATTAAGTTAGCTACCATGTAGATAAGAAAACTTTTTACCTTCTCTCTTGGGTAATAACTAAACTGATTAGTAATTCTGATAAAGTAACCAATGATATTTAACCCTGTTCTACTCACCTAGAATGCTTCCAGAAAACGATTTTTCCCCCTTCACTGATTTTATACGTTTAAGAAAAGTTACTAAATTGCAGACACGCAACTAGTGTCCCCAAGCAGAAATGAAGGTCATTTTTAGAAGAAACCCATCTCACATGAAAGCACAGCCTTCTACGTGGTCTCATACACGTCACACACACTTGACCCATAGGGAGAAAGTGGGTCATTCCTCACTTCTTATTTATTCCCGAGCACAATCAGACCACACTAGGAAACCACGTGAGACGCTTCAGAACTACTGGCAAGACAGGAAAACCAAGACAACGAGCAGAACAACTACCATTGTCAACAGCAAACTCCAACAAAGTCTGGTTTAGATTTGATTTTATGTTAAGGGAAGCAGATTTACTCTGGTTTTTAATAATCATAAGAAACAGAAATCACAATGTATCAACTCAATATCCACCTACAAAGAGTCCAAAAAAGCCAAGTTTTCCTTTATTCTTGCTCTTATTCCACCAACAATTTGAAAATAAAGAAAAAAAGTAGAAGTAAAAAAAAAAAAGAGTGAGAAAGAACACAGAAATGAATTAAATAATTTCAAATCCTTATTAAACATCACTAAGACTGCATTTGATCCATTAGGCTGACTTTCAGTTCTCACCACTAAGACCTTGCAAAGAAACTGGCATTGTTTTGCCTTCCAAGGTTGATCTAGAATGGAAGGGTGAGGTGTGTGTGAATGTGTGCATGCTGTGAGTCCATTTATAAACACTGACACAGGACAATTCTCATCATTGGTAATAGTCTTGGGAGTTCAATCATGCAGAATAACAGGCAGGTGCAAGTTAGGTCTTGTTGCAAGATAGACATGGCAATGTGAACAGTTTAATGCTAGATAAGGGTTGGAAGATTTGTTTCCATTAGAATATACTGGCCATTGGTCCCACAGAATCAAAGGTTAGATATACAGAAGTCCATTTCAGCTTGACTGACCAAGGAAATGGGTAAAAGTAAATCATTTCAGACAGTAAGCAGACTATCTAAGTGCCCTCCCCCATAACAAAATCTTATATTTTAATCACATGGAAAATAACTAATATAACTATTTACATTGTAACTTGTTTGTTGTTTTTACAGTATGGAGTTTTCCTGATGGTTTAATGATATCTGTGGAAAATGTTGGATTCTCACAATTAAAATGTGTGTGAGGGGTAAGAGCGGGGGAGGATTGTGAGAAAGGGGTGGAATTTATCTTTGGACCCAAAGTGGTTGGGACCAAAGATTCTTGGAGCAATTTTATTTATTTCTCTGAGCTGTAAAAGATAAATTTTTCAGCAAAGCTGGCAGACAACATTCTTAATAAACTGCATTGCTTTTAAGATTTAAATTGCCATATGTTAAAAAAATTAAAAAGGGTCCTAGCCAGTTTGCCTCAGTGGAGAGAGAATCAGCCTGTGGACCGAAGGGTCCCAGGTTTGATTCTGGTCAAGGACACATACCTCGGTTGCAGGCTCCTCCCTGGCCCGGGCCCTGGTCAGTACAGGAGGCAACTAATCGATATGTTTCTCTCACATTGATATTTCTCTCTCTTTCACTCTCTCTTTCACTCTCTCTAAAATCAATGGAAAAATATTCTCAGGTGAGAATTTAAAAAAAAAAGAATTAAAAAGAAATAGGTTTTTGTATAGTTCGGATTTTGCAATGAATATTTAAAATTTAAAAGTGAGTTTTGCTTCCTCCCGCCCACTCCCCCCAACCAGGTCATAGAAAGATTATGTATTTTATCTATTCCATGTATTCCATTTGTCAAGGTCTATTTTCTGTTCCTAGTATCCTTAGGTAATGTTTTTCTGATAATGATAACAAATTATCAGAAAACACCCCTGCCCCCTGGCCCTCAATTAAATAGCTCTCCCAGTGGAAGGACTTGGCCAGGCCCTGGTCCCCCTGGGGTGTACATCCTCACAAAGCTCAGGCATCAGATTCTTGAAGATGCAAGGTCGCTATCGGTTGTTAGTCTACAAGAAGAAATTTGGTTGTAAGGCCAATGTGTCTTCTTAAAAAAAAATGAACAGGCTGACTCACAAAATTTATATAAACATATCAATATGGTGGTGGATTTTGCCAAACTCTCCCAACAATTTAACTCCTCCTGCCTGTGGGCCCACAGCCATGCTTCCTACAAAATACAAGAAAGCATTTCACTAAGACCTTGCAAAGAAACCGGCATGGTTTTGCCTTCCAGGGTTGATCTAGAACTGGAAGGGTGATGTGTGTATGGATGTGTGTGTGCTGCAAAACCAGTGCCTTATCAGAAGTGACAGGTTAAGTCTATGAGTGCCAGCCACACACTCTAAAATGAATCCCAATCTTAGGTAGGACTTTCCCTTTTTTCAGGAACATAGTCCAGGTGAATTGACACCTCCCTGACTAAAAAGCAAGAGTGCTTTGGAAGTTACATGTGACTATATAGGAATTTTTTTTAGGGAAAAAAGGCTCAGTGCCAAACATCCTACATAATAAAAGACTAATATGCAAATAGACCAAATGGCAAAATTACCAGTCACTATGACACGAACTGACCACCAGGGGGCAGACGCTTAATGCAGGAGCTGCCCCCTGGTGGTCATTGCACTCCCACAGGGGGAGCACTGCTTAGCCAGAAGCCAGGCTCGTGGCTGGCAAGTGCAGCAGCGGTGGTGGGAGCCTCTCCCACCTCTGTGACAGCACTAAGGATGTCCGACTGCTGGCTTAGGCCCGCTCCCTAGGGCTCCCGGACTGCAAGAGGGCACAGGCCGGGCTGAGTGACCCCCACGAGTGCATGAATTTTGTGCACGGGCCTCTAGTAATATTATAATAAAGTAGACCCAACATTGTGAAGGGCTCGTGGGTTTTTGAAATAATTCTCTTTGTTGTCACATCACCTATCTTGCTTTGATAACCTAGTGAAATTAATCCTGTAAGCAGTGAAAAAGCCAAACTCTTAGTTCTATTTGCACATGAAGCTTCACCTGAGGGATTTGTTCTATCTGTGCTTGTCCATAAGGGAGATCTGGCTAAAGGCAATCAGCTCCTAAGAGCCAGACAACAGGGAGATCGGACTAGTCGAGTTTAGGAAAGGTAGTAATAGCAGGGGAGGGACATTACCTAGTTCTTGCCTGGCTTAATCTAAGTAAAAAAAAAAAAAAGTCACTTCTGTGCATATGAGAAACAGTCTACCTGCCAAGCACTGCTAAGATGTTGACTGGAGACCTCTTTTTATCTTTTGATGTCATTTTGTGGCTGAATACATTCCCCTTGTGACTCTCTTTCAAAGAGTTGCTTACTCTCTGCGCTTGATTGCAAGTGCTAGAAAGCCAGGAGGAGAGAGGCCACAGGTGAAGCAAGAGAAGAGCACAAAGAAGACAAGTAAAGAATTATGGATACAAAGAAGAAACGTTTTTTTGTTTTTTTTAAGGGGTTGGGGATGGGAGAGTGTAACAGAAGGAAAAATGAGAGACGTTTTGAAAATCAGGTTGTCTGCAATATTAACCAAAAACGATGGTAGCAAGACAGAGAACCTGGGGTGCTTTTATTCTTGGGGACAAGCTGCATGGACTAATGTTTTTTCTCCCCATTTTAAACAAATGACCTCTTGTCATGAATCCTCCTGTGTGCAGCAATCCCATAAACGGCAGTGCCGCTGCACAGTGGCGGTGGGGGTTGATTCTATTGCTTGAAAAGAGACAAACGCCCCTAGTGCGTTTAAGGCAGTGTTCAGAGCACTGGCGTTCCTGTTTGCTCTCATTTGGAAGAGATTCCACTGGCCAGCCATATCACACTCATCACCCATCTATTTCATGCGTTTCACTTCTTCTTCAGGTGAAAGGTCACCACCTGGGTCAGCACCAAAATGGCCAGAGTGCACAGAGCTGTGACGGTGAGCTCAGCAAAGTAAGAAGGGAAGCCTCGACCGGTCTCGAGTACTGCTGAGAAGTGACCCTGGCCCTGCCTGTGCCTAACCCAGGTGCTGCCCGCTGCCTCCTCAGGAGCTCAGGCAGCACTTTCACTGAATGGATGCGCAACTCGTGATTTTGCTAACCACGGACGTCAATGCTTCGTGGCTCTTAGGACAAACTCCTATTGCTAAATAGCAGCAGGAACGTATGGGTGGAGTTATTGCTGTGGCATCAACTGCGGTACTAAACTCGAATTATTAACCCTTCTTGGATGGTTCAAATTGATGAAAATAAACAAATAGGAAACATCAGCCATATTAAGAAGTGAGAAACAATGTCAGTGGAAATGTTTTCAAATGCTAACCTGAAGATCACCCTGTGCTTTTGTGTGTGTGTTTAAAGTAATTCTTATTTTTTGATTCCAGGAGAGGAAAGTAATATTTCTTCTCAAAGGAAAACCTTGGCAGAGTATAAGCCTGGGAAGCAGCACACGCATGGAAAACACAACCCACAGTGTGAGGATGGTCTAAGTAGGCTCGTGTTCTGAAGGACATCACCCGGAGAGCAATTCTTAGGATCAGACACATGCACAATACCCCTGCCCCCCACCTGCTACTCTCTGTCCAGTTGTGACACGTAACTTGTAAATGACAAATGGGGTCTATTCTCTAAAACATGGATGTCAGTGTCTCCTAGTAACGGAGCAGTAATCCCCTGTAGGTCTTCCTCCATACTCAACACAACTCTAGTCAATCTACCCGCACATTGTCAGGGAAAAGATGCTCAGCTTGCATTCCCGCCTTCCTTTAAAAGCCAGACCATTTAGCGCCTGTTACCCGCTCCCGCCCCCACAATGTACATAAGCATCACATATGTTCTTTCTACAAATTGGTATACAGGTGCCATTTAATCAGTTCAAATTTGGAAGCTACATCTTCAAGGGTCCGAGAGAGCTCACTCCCCCCACATTTCCCCCCCTTTACATGTTTTCTTATAAGACATACAGCTTAATCAATTAACAAACTAAACAGCTTATATACTGGCAATATATTACAGATGGGTTTCATGTCAGAGTAACAGATCACATGAAATGGACCGTGTGGTACCCCAGTGCAGGATGTCTTGGGAGAGCCCCGAGGACACTGACAGTAGCATCTCTAAGTAAGCAGTGCTGTCTGAATACAGACACATGCGGATCTGTATCTACATCCCTCTGACTAGGCCAAAAGGAGCAGGTAGATGCAAGATAGAGACACACACATGCTGGATGGGGCCACTGCACACCTCGTCATGCCATTTGAAAGGGCAGTTACAGGTCGCTGGTTTTGCAGCCATTAAAATTACACTTTATGGAAAAGGCTTCCCTAATTGTGTTTGATTTGCCTTCAGTAGTAAGCATCATTGGAAGAAGATCAAAGCAAGAGCAACTAGAAGTTAAATACGCATCGGGCTTAGCTGCAATAGAGCACTCTGGAGAAGAAGCAGGCTGAAAGATTGGTTTCAATTTAGGCTTGGATTCTCTCCCTTGCTGTGTTCTCGCCATTGCGTGTCTGCGTTTGTGTGTGTGCGGGTCTGTGTGTGCGGGTGTGCGTGTTCCATCCCGTCATCTGCTGAAGAACGCTGGGTTTCGCAGGCAGGCGGCTAGTCACCTGCAACAACCCAGGGGTCCCGCCGAGGCTTCCAGGCTGCTGTCAGTGTCGGACGCCAGGGTCTGGTCGGTGGACATGGAGGAGATGTCGTTGACGGACGAGGATGGAGGGAGACTCTCACTGCTGTTCACTGCTGCACCTGTGCTAAGAAAATGAAGACCAACATGACTAAATCTGGAACTAGACTCGGTGTCTCTCAGGATGCAGCCCGGGCAAATGCAATAGGGGACGGCTAATCCATCATTCATTTGACAAGCCTTCACAGCAAAACTAATACAGAGCACCAGGTGGAGGGTGAAAATGAAGACATAACAGCACAAAGTCCCTGGTCACTAGTCACTCACAGACGAGTGCAGTAGTTGGCAATTCTCACTTTACCTTAGAAATCACCTGTAATGCACTGGAAAGAGAAAAACAACAACACCAAAAACCCCAGTCACTCCCTGCACCTCCAATATAGTAATATAACTGGCCTTGAATGGAGCCAAGGCCTTTGCATTTTTTAAAAGCTTCCTAGAAACTGTGTAGTCAAGGGGTGAAGACAGCTGTCTATGGAGAAGGCAGACAAGCAAAACCCTTTAATGTAATCATTTGAACCTGGATGCTTTTATTGCAGGAAGCTTTAAAAAAAAAAAAAACACATGTAAAAGTCCTATCCCAGAAATATGGGCTGAGGTGAAGCCCAGATATCTGCGTTTCTTAGAGACGACAGCTCTAGAGAAAGAAAGGGATATTATGTAAATATTATTACATAGTCATTAATGTGACATCAGATTTAAAATCCATATAGAAAAACCAAGTAAGACTTTTGATGAAAGTTGCCATAGACCAAAGGGGAGAAAATAGGAGAAGCCAGAGCCCAGTTCTATTTTTTTTAGTTTGTATGACTCTTCTTTTTTGTTATTATTTTTAAAATGAAGGGGGTTAACGGGCCCTAATACAGAGCGCACCTTCTAATTGTGTATTTATTTTCCAGCAAGCTTGCTTGCCTGGGAATCTACAGATAAGAACTCTGAATTGTTAACTTAGAATAATCTGCAATAATTCTCTTATATATCAGCTATGTGGGAATATAATGATTTTGCAGCTCCAAGAAGAAAACTGTTCATGGTAATGGCTCAGTAAATACGTACGAGTTAAAACTGAGAACAATAAGGAAAGATGAACCAGAGGCTTTATAAGGTACTAGAGGCCCAGTGCATGATTTAATCATGCACCTGGTGCACCAGCTGGCTGGCTGTCCGCTGGTGCACCAGGCCTTCCGAAAGCCTCCGGCGCGGCGGAGGCTTCCGAAAGGCCTTGTGCCGGAGCAGACAGACAGCCAGCTCCCCCACTTTGGCTTTTGATCGCGGGGGAGCTGGCTGTCTATCCGCTGGTGCACCAGGCCTTCCGAAAGCCTCTGGCACAGCCATGGCACAGACGCTGAGCTCGCGGCGCCACTGGCGCCGCGAGCTCAGCGTCCTGCTGGCCCAATCAGCTACCCCGGCCACCCTGAGTCCCGCCCCCTGCGCCTCCTGCTGGCCCAATCGTGGGCGTAGCGGAGTGATGGTAATTTACATATTACCATTTTATTATGTAGGATAATTAAACCACAGCATCCTGGAGAGAGTCAATTCACTTTTTCTCTTTACATATCATTTTTTTGCATTTTATTATTCTTTAATTTTTAAAATTTCTCTTTATTTTTGAAAGTATTACAGATGTCCTCTTTTTCCCCCATTGAATCCCTCCACCCCACTCACACCCCTCCTCAGGCCTTATAATCTTTATACCAAAGCAATATGAGTGGCCTAAGGTATACTTTATGAAAGTTTGCTATTTAAAATACCTGCAGTATAACCATCTAATAAAATAAGAGGTGAAGAACTGTTTCAAAATTGCACCTCATTTGAGCAAATATAGTGTGCTAGATATATTTGGTAAAAAGCAATAAATCCAAAGCAAGTTATAGTAGTATTATTACTTAAATCGAGTAAACCAGAAAAAAATATAGTTGAATGAAGTAGAGAAGTCAACACCATGTGATTGCTTCTGAGGTAGACATTTCTTGCCTGTGGAAAAATGTGATTAAAATGTGAAAGTATCTGGAGAGGACCATACATCTAAACCAAGACAGATTTTATGTATTTTAAATTTTTCTTTGTTGATTAAATACATACATTAAATTATGGGAAATGGGAAAAACGACAGAAAAAAGATAATGTGCACTGATCATCATGTTAACAATAGGAGCTATTCAAGTTGGTATATTTCTTTCTTGTCTTTTTTGCTAGGAAGTTTCTCTAATTGTGATTATTTAATATATATTCTTTTGTAACATATTTTCATATACAAAATGTATATTTTCATATACAATATATTTTTCGTGTTCTTTAAACTCTTAGAAGTATCAGTACTTCCTAATGCTGAATGTCTCTAGATTTTTAAAACTCTTATAAATAATTACTCTCTCATTATCAGAACATTGTGTAATGTAAAGTTGTCTGGTTTCAATTTATTCCAACTATACTTAATTATAGCCTTTATAGAGATAGTGCAGGCTAGTTCATTTCCTCTCGTGACATTTACTAGATTTCTCACACTAGCAGACAACCCTTGATTCCCTGACATATCCCAAGTGCCAGGCTCTGTTTTTCCTCCTGATTCTGGATTAAATTATACTACCATCCTCATGTTTTTTCATAAGCGTCAGTCTCCAATAATTTGCATCATTATAATGTACTTGTCAGAACTGTCTCCAAATTTTCCACATCCTTATTAAAGGATAGAGATTAAAGCTAGAACTCTAAGAATGACTCTATCAATTGTGGGCTGACGGAGTGAGATTACTTTGTTCTTACTGTTCATTCATCTCCTGGGTGATATATCCCTACACAACAATGGCTTTCAAATCATGGTGCTATGCTTTAGATTTAATTTGAAATACAAAATGTTGCCCGTATACCTTTTTGCAATAGCTGTATTGAGATATAATTCACAGATTTGTTCAACTTGGTGGTTTTTAGGATATTCACATAGTTGTGCAACCATCACCACAATCAATGTGGTAGTGTTTGCATCACCCCCAAAGAAAACCCTGTTCTTTGTTTCTTACTTACTCCCCACCCCAAGGCACTGTTGAATCTACTTTCTGTCTATATAAAATTGCCTATTCTAGATTTCTATATATATAAAAGCCTAAGCGACCGAATGACCGAACGACCATTTGACCAGTCGCTATGACACACACTGACCATCAAGGGCAGATGCTCAATGCAGGAGTTGCCCCCTGGTGGTCAGTGCACTCCCACAGCGGGAGTGCTGCTCAGCTGACTGAGGGGCACCAGATGCCAGGCTCACGGCTGGCGAGTGCAGCTGTGGTGCGAGTCTCTCCCACCTCCGCGGCAGCACACTACCAAGCGGCAGTGGCAGGAGCAGTGGGGCCGGGATGAGCGAGAGCGGCAGTGGTGCTGCGCCTGGCCCAGGCTCCTCTCTGGCTGCCTGCTGCTTCAGATTGTGAGAGGACACAGGCCAGGCTGAGGGACCCCACTCGTGCACAAATTAGTGCACTGGGCCTCTAGTATCATATAAATGGAATCGTACAATCTGTGATCTTTCATGACTGGCTTCTTTCACAAAGCATAATGTTTTCAAGTTTCATTGATGCTGTAGCATGTATCAATACTTTAGTTTTTTTATGACTAAATAATATTCTATTGTATGGATGCATCAGATCTATTTATTAGCTGATGGACATTTAGGTTGTTTCTACTTTTTGGCCATTGTGAATAATGTGGCTATAAACAGTCATGTAAAAGTTTTATTCTAAGCATGGAATTGTTGGGTCATAGGGCAACTCTATGTTTCATACGAGTGGCTGTACCAGTTTACATTCCCACCAGAAGTGTATGAGGGCTCCAATTTCCCTCTCCCCTTCCAACACTTCTTACCTGTTGTTTTTATTATAGCCATCCAAGAGTATGTGAAATGGTATCTCATTGTGCTTTGAATTGCATTTGCCTAACAGCTAATGATGTTGAGTATATTTTCATGTGCTTGTTACCCATTTGTATATCTTCTTTGGAGAAATGTCTATTCAGATCCTTTGGCCATTTTTAATTTTTTTCTTTGTATTATTGAGTGTAAAAGTTGGTTATATATTCTCAATATGAGTCCCTTATTATATAATATTTTTCACTTTCTTGATGGTGTCCTTTGAAGCACAGATATTTTTAATTTTGATAAAATTGGATTTATCTATTTTTTTTTCCTTTTGTTAGGTGTGCTTTTAGCCATATCTAAAACACACACACCAAAAACAAGCAAACAAAAAACATTTTCTGATTTGCTCCTATATTTTCTTACTCCTATCTCCCATATTTTAGCTCTTACACTTATTTAAATCTATGATCCATTTCGAGTTTATTTTTGTATATGATATGAAGTAGGTGTCTACCTTCATTCCTTTGTATGTGGCTAGCTAGTAGTCCGGCACCGACTATTTCTTGCCCTAGTAGTGTATCTCAATGGTTAAGAGTGTTGGCCCAAGCACTGCAGAGTCCCAGGTTCGATTCCTGGTCAAGGGCATGGATCTGGGTTGCAGGTTTGATCCCTGCCTGGGTTGGGGCACGTGCAGGAGGCAACCAATTAATGTCTCTCTCTCTCACAATGATGTTTCTCTGTCTCTCCCCCCCCCCTCGCCCCCGCTCTCTTTCTCTCTTTCTCCCCCTTCCTTCCACTCTCTCTAAACAATTAACGTAAAAAATATCCTCAGGTGAGGATTATAAAAAAAAAAAAAGAAAAGAAAAAGACTATTTCTTGTCCACGAAATTGCCTTGATATCCTTGCTAAAAATCAATTAACCATAAATGCAAGGGTTTATTTCTGGACTTCCAATTCTATTTCATTGATCTACATAGGATTCTCATGCAAACACCACTGTCTTGAATACTGCAGTTTTGAAACCAGGAGGTCTGAATGATACAACTATGTTCTTTTTTGAGATCATTTTGGCTTTTCTGTGTCTCATGCATGTAAATTTTAAAAATAGAAAAAAAATTTCTGTCAATTTCTGAGAAAAAAAAAGAGGTGGTTATAATCTTTATAGGGACTGTGTTTAATCTACAGATCAATTTGGCCAGTATTGTCATTTTAACAATATTAAATATTCTAATCAATGAACAATGACATATCATTATTTAGATCTTTAAGTTCTTTCAACAATGTTTTGTATTTTTCAGAGTAAAAAATGTGCACTTCTTTTGTTATATTTATTCTTAAGCATATTATTCTTTTCCATGCTTGTAAATGGAACTG
Organism: Cnephaeus nilssonii; assembly: GCF_951640355.1. NCBI lineage: Eukaryota > Metazoa > Chordata > Mammalia > Chiroptera > Vespertilionidae > Cnephaeus > Cnephaeus nilssonii. The sequence goes on along the minus strand of NC_137072.1, from coordinate 62,447,067 downwards.
TTTTCTGTTCATTGCTAGTTTGTAGAAGTACAGCTGATTTAATGAATAGGAAGTTTCAGTGTCAATGAATTGGAAACTAAATAGAGCAAATGATAAAATATGCATCTCATGAATAGTATAATTAATCAAAACATTCATGTAACCAGGAAGATTTTTGCTAGTGTGCTTTATTTAAATTGTGACAAAATAAACAATTTAAAAGTTTTAAAATAAAGTTTTGTAATAATGCAAACCAAACAGTATTTTAAAGTATCTCTACGTGATAGTCCTGGTCTTCTCTTGAGATAGGTGTTTCTCCTTAGCCCAAAACAGTTGATTGTGTGGATCTGTTCTAATTGTCACAGTGAAAGCTGAGGACTGATTCAAACAAGGATGATAGGACTTAACTGAGATAAGGCTCCTTTATAAGAAAACAATTTGATGTTTAATCAAATTGTAAATAAACACAAAACCACAACATTAGCAGCTAGAGAAATTATACAAAGAACACTGAGGAAATTTTCCTAGAAAAAACACAAATTTACATCTATACAATAAAGAGGTAATATGCTAATTGGTTCTAATGGTGTCCCAGTCAAGACTGGTCAACAGGCTGCGCGGGCACAGGAGCTGGTGGGTGGGGACGGAGGCAGGAACTTCCACCCCCAGCGGAGGCATGCACAGGCCTGCCCAGCACTAATGTCATGCTGCCTCAGAGGTGGAGGCTGCTCCCGATGGAGGCATGTGTAGGCAGGACCTGGTGGGCGGGGACAGGGGCAGGGACTTCCGCTCCCAGCGGAGGTGTGTGCAGGCCTGCCTAGTGCTAGTGTCCTGCTGCCTGTGTGCGTCCCCGCCCAGTGCTGAGGTGAAGCTGCCTGCCTGCGTCCCTGGCCAGGGACATGACGCTGCCTGCCTGTGTCCCTGACCTGGGACGTGGCGCTGCCTGCATGTGTCCCTGCCCAGTGCTGAGGGGAAGCTGCCTGCCTGCGTCCCCAGCTTGGAATGTGACCTTGCATGCGTGCATCCCCGCCCAGGGCTGACGTGATGCTGCCTGCGTGTGTCCCCCGCCTGGGACATAATGCTGCCTGTGTGCAATTATAGAGAAAGGGCAAATAGCAATATTAAAATATTTTCTCTAATTAATTCCCTTTTAATGTGCACAAATTTCGTGCACCAGGCCATTAGTTTATAAATAATATTGAATGGAGGTAGCAAAAACTAAAGTAGCATGCTGGGCTGGCTTTTAGTGGCTTTTGAAAGCCAGTTATTAGCATCTCTTTCCATTCTGCCTTCATTGATGTCACATTGGTAGCCTGAAATTGGTCACAGTGAGAACACCTACACCCCAGAAATTGGTAAATACTATATAATCAGTTCTGATTTTTTAAAAGAGATAGTTGTTAAAGATTAACCAGTCCCTCACTGTTCTATGAAAGATCTTCTGTGTGACTTCCTGTATTGCACTATAATAAATGCCTGCTTGATTGTAGCCAATAATGGCTTTACTGGATGATACGTCTAAGACTGTTTTCATGTAGGCAATAAATAAACTTTGAAGACCATAAAACCAAACACAAATATAAGAGTCAAGACATGGACCTTGGCTTCAAGTTGTTAATTTATTGCCAAAGAGTTTGTGAAAATCTTCTAAACAAAACTGAACTGAATTGAATTTGATTATAGTGCCACTTGTCCTGGATATCCTAACAATGTGATAAATATTCCTATTATACTGTTTTCAGGGAAACAGGTAGACATGTGCATTTAAAGAAATGTTTTGATATCAATAAAGAATTATAAATGTTTGCAAATAAAAATGGAATTTAAAGTACTGAAAATACTAGCAGGTTGCAAATAAGGAATACCACCTACTAGCTACTTTCAACTGTACCTGTACGAGAAAGTTTTCATTTCATGAAAAGAAGTAACTTACATCATTGAAAATTTCTCAACTCAAAGTTATCAAGCCAAAAGGTATCTATTATTTCAGTGAAAAATGTTGTTCTGCATTTTTAAAGGAAATAGTTTTCCTGACCTATCCACACACAAAAATAGACATGAAGAATTATAAGAAATACTAAAATGAAAAAAAAAGTCACTGAAATATATTTCTTTCTCTTTCTGCATGACATTGAGCCTCAACTTGTTTGGGGCTGAGATTTTTAAGAAAAACAATATTATTGGACTAGAACAGTGACTCTAATTGGGAAGAACACACTTCGACGGTGTGTGGAATATAGTTGGGGGAGAGGTTTTCTATAATAATAAAAACATAATATGCTAATTACACCAGACAGCTGGATGACCTTCCAGACATCCTTCCAGATGACCTTCTGGATGAATCCGCAGTGGCAGGGGCCGAGGCAGAGGCAGTTAGGGGCAATCAGGTAGGCAGGCAAGCAGTTAGGGGCAATCAGGCAGGCTGGTGAGTGGTTAGGGGTGATCAGGCAGGCAGATGAGCAGTTAGGAGCAATCAGCAGGCAGGCAGAGGGGTTAGGAGTGATTAGGCAGGCAGGCAGGCAAGCGGTTAGGAGCCAGCAGTCCCAGATTGCGAGAGGGATGTCCAACTGCCGATTTAGGCCCAATCCCTCATGGATCCCTGCGGGATCAGGCCTAAACTAGTAGTCAGACATCCCCCTAGGGGTCCTGGATTGCGAGAAGGTGCAGGCCGGGCTGAGGGACCTCCCCCACTCCATCCCGTGCATGAATTTTGTGCACTGGGCCTCTAGTAGATTATAATGATCTGTGGAGCTTTATCTTCAATTAGAGATTCTGCTAAAGCTCTATCCATCCTACTCAGCATCGGTACCTTGGTGAGTCATTGTTAATTCTGCGTGGTTTATTTCTCAGGTGGAATGGAGGTGGTGAGCAGAGTTTTTAGATTAGATGACCTCTTATATTTGTTCTAGCTCTAACATTCTATGACAAATGCTTTCAGAAGAAAATTAATTTCTATTCATGAGCTGAAATTCCCTCAGCAGTCTTTACAAATCAATTCAGAAAGCAAGCAGCCATGCTATTCTTGAAAATAAATCACTATGCAAGTGGAATCAGATAGCAGAAGGGAGTACAATTATTTATTTAGAAATGTATCTGAAATTTAGATGTATTTCTTATTGATATACAACAATTCCATAAATAAATTTCAAAACTATGTATTTTCTGCAAATGCACATTTCACTTCCTATTTATATTTTAAATGCATCATTAAAACATGGTTTTGGGTTTAAGAAACATTCTGTCCCTGAGAAACTGCATTAACTTATTCACTTGCTGCTGAGTTCCCAGTGTTGCCAAGACTAAATATTAAGGGAGTCTATGTTGTAATATTACTTCATCTTAGCTATTTACAAAATAAATTATGATATGCAGATAAATAATGAATAATGCAAGAAAGCTGACTTTTCGCATAGTTGCTTTTTCTTTCCAGCATGGCTTTCTGCATATGTATATATTGTGCCTGCACACATACAAAAACACAGGGGTGTGCCAATAAAAATGTAATAATTGGCTCTCCAGGGCCATCTGACTTGTAGAATTAGGCAATTTCCATGTCTTAAATCCTGCATGGTGGGTTTCAAGCTACCAATATGAGGTCAATAAACTCATAGTTGGGAGAGATTAGCACAATTGGCTCTCAGGAGTTAGAAGGGTAGGCTCTAGTGCATGGCTGTCCTATGTCTCTGCATTATGCATACAAATACATCATATGCAAATATCTCATAACAGATGTTATATATACATGATTTCTCAATTAAGCAATGAATATTTTACATTAAAATCATGAAGTGAAAGATTAAATTCATACTCATTTTTCCTATAAATTGGTTAAGTCAGCAAAATAAAAAATTCATTTAATAATTATATAATTATAATTTAGGGCATGTGAATAAGGTAGATAATTTGTGATTGCTATAAGTACTTGAAGTGGTTAAAAAGTGGTTTAGCCTTCTCACATGTAGGTAGAGCATAAGTGACATAGTTTACAATTAATCATTAACACATTATAAACAGACCTGCAAAAAAAATCAGAAATATACATTTGATTTACCAAAAATGAGTAAATCAAATAACTACCTGAAAGCAGTGAAGCTTTATCTGACACATAAGCAAATGTCAGTAGCAACACTTCATATACTTGATTCTTGGCTCATTTATCTCATAGTGATTAATAGAGTGAATAAATATTTACTAGCATCAGAACATACTGAATTGCAAACTGTGTTAAAGTTATGATGCTGTCTTGAATTCTGTCTTTGGAAGAGCACCAAGAAATATGCTAAGGGAGGGCCTGAGTAGCAATTTTTAAATTAATAAATGTTTATCAAGTTAATATTATGCACAAGGCACAGCAATTAGGCATTGCATGGTACACAAGATGAATACATACAGGCTTTCTTCTCAATGAATTTATAATCACTAAAGGTGTAATAAGACAACATCTAAAATACAGGAACTAGTAATACCCATAAGGCAGAAAGATCCTACTCATTTGGGATGTTACGAAAAGTCTTTTGGGACAAATATAAAAGATATTTGGGGACAATGTGGTATTTAATAAGCAAACACTTTAGAGTAAACAGAACTCCTAAAGGGTGGTGAACCTCACCATATCTGTAATAATAAAAGAGTAAAATGCTAATTAGACCAGACATCATTCCGGATGTCCTTTCTGACAAAGCCGGGGCTGGAGGGAAGCCAGTGCTGGCAGCAGGGGGAAGGAAGGCCTATTCTTGCACAAATTTTCATCCATCAGGCCTCTAGTAAAAATATAAGACCCTAGAAGGGGTGCCATGTGAAAAAGCCTGGGTATATTATAGAGGGCCATCAATATTAGCAAGAGGTTACTAAGCTTAAATCATAAGTGATGCAAAGCCATTGGAGAGCACTGATCAGTAGAATTCTTGCTCAAATCTATAACTTACCCTCCCACCTCCACACACAGATTACATAAATCCTAATTTCTTATATCTTCATCAACCTGCCATTGTCATTCTGCCATTTTCTTCATTAATGAGTTAAAAGAAACTACTACATGTCCTCACTTTCTTTTGTATAAGAACTATTGTTTTAATGATTAAAAAAGTATGCTTTGATTATATACAAACTTTGTTCCTTTGCCAAATATTTAAAGCTTTCTTCATATGGCAGACCACTCATCCCATCCCTTTAATGATTAATTAATCTCACTTCTACACTCCTCAGTTCCCTTTTGCCTTCCCTGAGCTACATAAAAGGAATCTTAGAAATAAGAGTATTTTTGTAGAAGTGTTGTGAAAGTGTTAAAGAGAAAATTGCGAATTTTACGTCATCAAAGATTAGCTGTTGTGGAGACCTGGTTATGGCTGAGGGGGAAATGGAAGAGAAAAAAGCAGAAGAAGGGGTGTCCTGAAGTGGGTAGCATGATTCTGATTGCTTTGGAAAAAGAAAAATGAACTGAGAGAACCCTAGGATCGTGGTGCTGCAGCCTCTGTGTGCCCCGCTCTCAGGGACCCGTCCCTACCGCCCGGGCACCCCCATGCCTCTCGGCCCCTGACTTGCGCTGTGGGAAGCACCAAGTGAGGCGCTGAGTTGAGTGCGACCCCCAAAGCAGCATCCAGTGCTAAAGACCGAGGAGGAAACCAAGATGTTTAGGTAAACACCTGAACTGCTGCCTTGCAAAACAATTTCAAAACTACAACTAAAGGACAAAATGTCTATCACCCAGAACCACGGGAAAGCTGGATGAGTGGAAGTTCTACAACTAGAAGGAAAGTTAAAGAGCATTGAGATGTGCACAAGTGCTGAAAAGCTGAGGTACGGAGGCACACGAATCAGGCTGGCAGCGGGTGTCTGGGTGCCCTGCTTCTTTCAACCCAAAGGGAGACAAGCTCCCGATTACTCTGAACTCCAGTTTCTGGAGAGACGCTGGGGACCCAAACTCCTATGGGGAGAAGCTGGACTGTCTGCCATTGGGTTGGAAAGTGAGGGTGGCTTGCTTGCAGAGCTGCGTGCAGGAATCATTGTTTACTGCGCTGGGACGCAAGATGCAGGGACGCGGAAACTCGGAGACACAGAGATGGCTGACTGGCAGCCATCGATGTTTGCCACGCCCTAGCCTAGTGAATCCCTGAGACCCCGCCCCACACAATCTACAAACCCACCCAAGCAGCTTTTGCATATAAATGGCCTGCCCTATCGCAGCTTAACCTAACAAACTGCAGCTCTGGTCAGACAGCTCCAAAACCTCCAAACCCCAAGCAAAGAGGAGAAAACTGTAGTTCTTGCTGTAGCTCCTGCTGGGTGGCCTCAGACAGTAGCTGACCTGCACCCCATTGGAGATCCAGTAGCCAGTGTACCTAGTGGTCAGTGTGAGACGACACCAGATTTCAACTCCTCACATCCATAAGTGACACATTCAAGAGGCAGACTCAGTGAGCACCAAAGCCCCACTGAAGCAAGTCCTGCCCCATAAGAGTGTCTCCAGCACAGCAGTTCTTCCATTATAGACACAGTGGGTCCTCACATCCAGTTGGTCTGGAGGTCAGGCTTCTGAAAGGCCTGGTGTCTGAGCGGAAAGGCATCCAGCTGCCACACTTTTGATTTTGATCGCGGGGAGCTGGGTGCCTGTCTGCTGGTGCTTGAGCGGAAAGGCATCCAGCTCCCACGCTTTTGATGGTCCGTGGCCGCTGAGGGGGGCTACCCTGCTGTTGAGAGGCGCAGGGGGCAGGACTTCCGCCCCCTGCATCTCTCAACGGCTGCTGAGGGGGGCTGCCGCGGACACCTGGCTACCCTGCCGTTGAGAGGTGCAGCTGGGTGTCCACGCAGGCCCCCTCAGCAGCCACGGATCTGGCCTCGATCTGGCCGTTGAGTGGCGCAGGGGGCAGGAGTCCCGCCCCCTGCGCCTCTCAACAGCAGCGTAGCCCCCCTCAGTGGCATCGGATCCGTGCCTCTCGATGGCCGGATAGGCCACCCCAAGTCCCGCCCCCCAGCCTCCCGCCGCCCAATCATGGGTGTAGTGGAGTGATGGTAATTTACATGTTACTCTATTATTAGATAGGATATGCACAAATCTGTATATCACAAACTGAAAGGTTTTCCATGCTGACATTAATTGATGCCCATCTTGGTTAATGCTTCAACTACTGTCACACCAACCTTGTGAAGAGTTCAAACACTGGAGTGAATGAGGAAAGAGGTTTGGGCTGCAGGGTTTCTTATCCTCTCTATTGTCTTGGTAGACAGGGCTTCACAGCTCTGCATTTGGATGAGCAGCAGTTACCTTTGAAGCAGCCCATGTTAACATTTCTGCAAGACTCATTATCTTAAAATAAGTTCTAAAAGAACTCCTGTGCTGGGTCTTCATAATCTGAATAGTCAGAATGTCACGCTGAACTTAAAACTATTATTTCCCATAAATGTGTCAACTCTTCATCTTTTTTCTAGATTCAACTCTTGAATCTGTAAAACCAAACTTTCCTAAAAACCAACGTTAAAAAGTTATTACATTTATTCCCAAGTTGGCATTAATTTTTGGCTTATCATTACTGAAGTTAAACTTGTATGTTTTCATTTTGCCTCTTCTAGCTAACAAAAGGTGGGGGAGTAAAACTAAATTTGTTAGAGGAAAACAGTCATGTGATACTTGTTCATAAGCGCTATAAGCAATATTGTTGGTCGCAATTCCTGCTCAAGGCCAAGAGAAATACATAAGTATTGGTTTATTGGTTATTCACTGAGAGTGAGTACCTGAAGGAGAAGGTTGTCCTTTTACGACACCATTTTTAGTCTTTTCTTCTGAATTCATTACTTCTTTATAGATAAGTTCTGTAAGAAACAATAATCAGTGTTATTAAAAAATAAATTTCTTCCTAGTCCACAAAGAAAATTCCTTATTTAATGACAAATAATATTTTGATGGGGCTGAGTAAATTAGAACACAATTGGGAGTCCTTTACTCCTCTAATCCTACATTTTCTTGCAATAGCACAGAACCTGGTAAAAGTAGTTGCTCAATAAAGCATTTGGCCAAATAAATGTATGAGGAATACACATTTTAATTGTTTTCTGAATTCTTTGGGGGATTCCTAACACATTCTAACTTATCTCTTAAGGATTTTAATGGTTCAGTTTTGAACATTCATTTTTCTTTTCTACTCTCTTCGTAAGGGGTGTCATGCTATTCTTGTAAAAAAATCACTATATTTTTGTATAAATAACATTCTCATGACTTCAAACCATTAGTTTCTATCAATTTTTTAACTCTTACTTCACCTTTTTTCCAGACTCAACTCTTGGAATTATCAAACCAAACTTGCCTAAACCCACCATTAAAATATTATTACATTTATTCCCAAACTGGCATCTATTTTTGGCTTTTTGTTACTAGAGTTAAACTTGTATATTTTCATTTTGTTTTACTTTGCCCCTTCTAACTAGCAATCACTCAGTGCTACTCATACCTGCTTTAACATGGCTTACAGATTTTATACATTTGCAGGTATTTACTTATCCAATTGCTCACATTTTAGTCCATGTTTATCTTCTTAAGTGATATTTATATCCTTTCACTTACTTACTCAACACAAACCCCAAAGAGTGCCTTCTGGTCCTTATTTTGATCAAATTAAATCTTTTCCATCCATCATTTAATATCTTTTTGTTTTACTTGATCCACTGTTTGTATTCTACATTTTCTTGCAATAGCACAGAAAGGAAGGAGGATGTTCATTTTCCATATTCTTCAACATGACCTCTTGACCACTGGAGTCTCTTTACTATCTTTATGATACCTCTTGCTCATATCTACCCTTTGTTTTCCTCTTATGTCCTCATTCTCGAATTTTCCTCTGTGTTTTTTTTCATTTTCCTAATTATAAATTATAAGAATTAATTATTCAACGTGGCACAAACATTTCTTCCATTTAGATCTTCCATTTATGTTCCTCTTAATTTTGATCTCATTTAATCTGTATTTGGTTTTGTCATATTTATTCTACTCTGTAATTAGTTATATTAGTTTAACTATTCTTTATAGTTTCTGTCTAAGTATAATCTCAGTCATACAGTTTGGGAAAAAATGAATTAATGGATTCATTCATTCTTTCTAACTTTAAAGAAAATAAGCTACTTAGTGTACTTTTTATTTAAATTCTCAAGTGCTACATATCAAGTGAATGAATTAATATATTAATTATCTTTTATTTTCTAATGTCTAAATCATCTCAGACATGATTTTATCCATTTTGTATAAATTTATATACAAACAGAACATGTTTAATTGTGAAATGTTAAACTATTGTGAAAAGTTTGCCCTCCACCATGGCAAATACCTTGATAATCAGTACTATTTTAAAAAATGTCAGTATTTAATTTCTTTCATTCTTGAGTAAATGAAGTATTACTAGTAATATGAAAAGGTAGATTTAGTTTTAGGAGCTTTGAAAATGGTTATAAGAGGGTAGCAATTAGAAAATCCTCTCTTACTAAGTTGTTTTAAAAGAAAAAGACTTGAGAATATTTTGCGGTTTCAATAAGTAAAATGTATACTTTATTTAAGTAGTAGAGTCACCTTTCCATTCTTCAATGGTGTGTTCTCTTTCATCCAACTGTTTGTCATATATCTGAGGTGGAGGCTGAAAAATAAAAACAAACAATAAACTTTGTGCAATAAATTAAAATGACTAAAGTCTTACAATGCATGAGATTCCTTGCTAGCAATTGATTTTGGTGGTGATCAGAATCTCATAAAATAAGGAGTAATTACAATGGTGCAGAAGTTAACATTTTCCCACAAATTTATGGAGGATTCATTTATATGCCAATATTTGCTCTGACTGAATAAGGCAGCAGAATCCAAATCTTGTGAGTTCATATACCCAAATGTTCTGATTCCAAACCCAAGCCCAACCAACACCCAGTCTTTAAAAAGCAAGCAAGACACTTGATTACAAGAAACCAGAAGCTTCGATGTCATCCATTCACTTGCCCTATGAGAGAACCCTATTAAAACTATCCCAGATAAGATTTTGTTCCATTTTTAGACCCCCCAGCAAAAGAGGGATTAATACATCTCAGTAGACCCTAGTACTACTCCAGTGTAAAGGAATATCCGGATCTAATCACCCTTTTATGTCTCAGGAAGCGTAATAAAACACTTTTATGTATAGCTTTGTGCCCTATAGGTAAATGATTTCAGATATTCTGCTCCCACTCAGGCAGGAGAAGCTGCCAGTTGTCTATAGAGATTGGCCACTTTGAACCCCTGAGTGGCTCCTTGTCAGTCCTTTCTGGGAGAAATGATGAGACAGGGCCTTCAGTCTGACATGGAATCAGCAGTCCTCTTGCTATGAGAAGTTCAAAGAAGGAAAAGGAGAAATTTTCAGCCAGGAAGGAGGATCGCAGATAAATTTCCTGACCTCTTCTTCCTGGTGGTTGGACCTGAGGATCTATCACAGTGACCTAAGGTAGTTCCAATTCAGGCCAAGTGACAAGAAAAACAATCTCCAGGAGGTAAAGAGAGAAGGGGCAGAGAGCTGCCTCAGCTGGCAACGGATTGAGTGAAAGAAAAGAACTACAAAATGCCAGATGCCATGAGAGAGGGGACTCCAGGATTCATCCTGTCCAACACTCCTAAAGCAACAGTTTCTGTGAGAAACTAAAAGAGGTACTCAACAAAGTGGCTCAGGCTTATTAGGACACACATCCCTCCAAGACAGCTGTTGTAGGAAGGCTTTGGACAAGGTTTTCAGAGACAGCTCTGGCTTCTGTGGAAGGGTCTCTGGCCCACGAGCAGCACCCACATACCATAGGGGCTCTTCTTTACTGCATCCAGATCTCTAGTAGCATGGATCATGACAGAGGGGTCTTAGCCCTGGCAGGCTGGGACAGCCTCACATACTACAGAAGCAGCTGCATAGGAAAAATAGAAAACTGACTAGTTGTTTTGGGGCAACTTAATTATTGAGCAACTAGAGGCCCAGTGCATGATTAAATCATGCACATGTAGGGTCCCCTAGGCCTAACCTGCCATCCAGGCCATATCCACTGCCCTGCAAAGCCTAGCACGCTTTGCGGACACTGCTAGCAGCCTGCTCCCTGCTTTTGATGGCAGGGGGTCCGCTGGTGCTGGAGCGGACACACAGCTCCCCACTTTCAATAGCAGGGGAGCTGGCTGTCTGTCCGCTGGTGCACCAGGCCTTTCGAAAGCGCAGCGGAGGCTTTCGAAAGGCCTGGTGCCGGAGCGGACAGACAGCCAGCTCCCCCGCTTTCGCTCCCCGCTTTTGATGGTCCGCAGCAGGATGTGGGCTCGCTGCCCCAGAGGCCCCTTCTGTGCCGCAGCACAGCCATGGCGCAGACGCTGAGCTCGCACCACCGCTGGCAACGCGAGCTCAGCGTCCCGCCGGCCCAATCGGCCACCCCGGCCACCCCGAGTCCCGTCCCCTGCGCCTCCCGCTGGCCCAATCTTGGGCGTAGCGGAGTGATGGTAATTTACATATTACCCTTTTATTATGTAGGATAAGTACTGATGAGGTCAGATATTCGTTTAACAACAGTGATTGCTACTGGGGTTTAAGGCTTTAAACCAGCTCCTGTGATTCAGACGTGGTCAGCTGAAAGGGCTAAGCAGAATGAGACCCTCCTACCCCACAACATTACTGAGAACACAGAAACACTGACTTGAAAGGTAAGGGGACTGGGATAATAGGGCACTGCCCTGGAGACCTGACTAAGGCTGAATCTTCTACCTTAATTATAAAGGACTCAAAAATTATATGAATTTTATGATTTAATGAGTAAAACAAAGTCATTTTTGAAGATCTGTGAAGCTGTCTTCTAAGTCAGCTAATGCAGAGCCAACTCGGGTCATGGAAAGACACTTTGCAGAGTAACAGGTTTCCTGCTTTGCCTCTTCCTGAGCTCTTGTGTAGTTCTGTGGTAAGGTCCCCATCTAAGTGGGCCTGGCCTACGCACCCTGCCGGACACAGTGTGCACAAGTTCTCAGAGGTCTCAGGAGCTCTGTGCATTGTTGACACTACTTTCCTCCTGTAACAATAGACCAGCTCAGGATCCTGTATGGCTGGCTTCTCCATGCAGTGGGTTTTTCAAGTTTCAAAACTGAACATAGCTCAAGAGTACAGTTCCTGCCAAAGTTCATGAATGCCATTTTCTCTTTGCAACAAAACTATTTTGAGAGAAGTTTTTCTTGGAGCTTCAGCATCCAGCTGTTGCTGATATATAAACTACAAAGTACATAAATTCTAACCACAAACAACCACAAGAAAGAAAGCAGAGTACTGAGTCCAATATTTTTCTTTTCAAAAAACCCAAGAGGGCTGCTTTAAAAAACACTTGCATTATAGTTATGGCTGAAAGGGCTCCATGTTCAGGGTTTTTGTTTTCCTTTCTTTTTTTATTTTAAAGAAGGGATGCAATCACCTGCCGTGAAAGGGTACATTCACATAAAAATGTCTCTTACAAAACAATATAAGAGATTAATTTACCAGTAAACCAAAGAGAGTAATGTCATATTCAAACACACATACACATGTGCTTACTCAGCAACCGTTAGCATGCCATGGTCCATTACACTCCCTGCCTCCATCTGCACAGAGAAGCCAGTATTCTACTGCCCACTTGTTCCCTGTCCCCACCTTATTAAACAGGAATGTTGTTGGCTAGAGATGTACAGATTTGAGAGGTGTTCCCTGAAATCATGACAGTGGATGAATGAGGTCACCATGGAGGGAATGCAGGTAGAAAGAGCAAAAAGTCAAAGTGGACCCTGTCAGATACCAAGGGTTAAAGGCTGGCCAGAGGAGCACAAGTCCAAGAAAGAAGAGGAGGAGGAAGAAGAGAAAAGGGAGGAGGGAGAGGAGGAAAGCATCATTTAGAAACATGCATGGAGAATGAAGATATTGCAGTGTTACCGAAGTCCTGTGATCAGAGAGTTTCAAAAAGAGGAAATAATTGGAAGTTTCTTGAAAGAGAAACAAAGATTTTGGTTTGCAAGGCACAATAAACTATGACTTTAAACCCTGTAGAATTTTCCAAAACTAAAAACTGCCATCATACTTAGAAAGATCCAGATAGGTCCTTAGTAGGGAACATTAGTAGAAGATAACACCTAAATAATCAGAACAATGTAGGAGAAATATCCTCTTACCAATATAGACATTGTATATAATAAAACAAAAAGGAACTGTACAACAGACTGTGAGACTGAAAAGATAAAAAAGACATTTATAATACTCTCATATCTGCTCTCTCAACTATCCTTGAGGGCTTGATAGAGAACTGTTCTTTCTTTAACTAAGGGAAGGCACTTTTATTTTCTGAGAATATAAACTAGGCTCCATCTATGTCCTAATAATCCTCAGATTAGAAAACTAAGACTCAAAGAAATTCCTTTTAAAATATCTTAAAGTTACATAGCTAATTAATGATGAGACTTCGCTTAAAACCCAATTTAAAGAATAAGTCAGAGCAAATGGTAATTGAGATGAATCTAAAATAAGATATAATGAAACAATATTTAAAGTCAACATCTTTATAAAACAAGAATTGAAACACAAGCCAATAGGGAGACTGTAGGTCTCAATTTGCCCCAAAGAGTCCTGGCTTGTTCTAGCTGTCCTTGTAGTTATTTTATTCTTTTAAATTTACCTTTATTGTTGAAAGTATTACCCCATTGATCCCTTCTATCCCTCTACTCCACAACTGCCTGTCTTTGTAGTTTTTAATAGCCCCTGGTCATTTCACACTCATAAATGTTTTGGGGCTAATTATGTGAGAATCCTACATGGCAATGTTGTGACATGGCATATTAGAGATCTCACAAAGATGGTAATTAAAGGATGAAGAAAACAACTGAATTACAACAATTCCCTACCACTGGGGTCTCAACAATTGTAGCTGTACCCTTTGTTGCCCTAAGATATCAAGTCAGTATTTCCTTGCATTTTCTCCATCTTTAGAAATATAAAACTTAGCTATAAAATATGCCTCTTGCCAGAAAGTACATAAAAGAGTGCAATTCTATATAATAAAATTGAGACTGAGGAATCTGAATTCTGTTGGCATTCTCTTGGTTCTTGTTGCCGGGCATGATTTCTTGCTGAAGAGATCTCTAATCAGAACCTATTCAAATCTCTGATTGATTTTCCTAAGACACAAGTTGCTCTCTCATGTGACTTCATTTTATATCATATATTTAAATAATACTTCTTCATTGAATAAAATGTATGAATTGATTCTTTCCTTAATCTTCAAGATAAATCTATTTCAACAGCATCATAGATTGTCAGTGTTAGAAGAGAGTTTAGAAATTACCTAATGCCACCTTTGTTCACTTTGCAAATAAGAATATAAAAACTCAGAAAGCTTAAGTGATTTGTACATGGTCATGGAGTTAATTAGTGGCAGGAATAAAATCTATGATCTCTTAGAAAAAAGACAGAATAACAAAGTTATTATGGGTTGAAGAAATGCTAAATTGAATAATTCAACACTTACAAAAGACTTACATTAGTGGCAAATGTGAGTCTGCCACTCTGATTTCTGTTCCAATTTTCTGTCACTCTATACATGTAGCTAGATCTGGCAACTATCACCCAAGTAGTCAACACTTATATTTCTCAATGCTGTTTGCCAAAATATCTTGGACAACATCATGAACTCTACACACGTGCATCTCAAAAAAGATGAGAAACAGATATAAGAAATCCAAGCTGTACAATGTTGTTCCATTTATCCATCTTTGAGCCCTGAATTAACATTTTTTCCGAATCAGTCATGTTCTGAACCATATGACAATCATCAAGTTGCTGATGTTTGTATTCCACTTCTTTTGTCCTAATTAAGCAGGCAATATGGTTATGTTCCACTTTTTCTCTCTGTGTTCAGCTGCCCCCTTGAAAATGTCAATGAGAGTTTTAAATAGCATTGTTTTTCAGTGTGTGCTTTCTCCATTAATTCAGAAACTGGACCAAAGAAAATAATGTTATCTCCTTTTTTTTCCCTCATTAACCTTTGCAGTTGGAGGATTGCCAAAAGATGCATTATTTATTACAAGGCTTCAATCAAGAAGAATGAATTCCAGTACAAAATTAGATCAGAAATTCCATTTAAGAAAATATGCAAGGCATTCAAATTGGAAAAGAAGTAAAGATGTCATTATTCGCAGATGACATGATATTGTACATAGAAGACCATAAAGATTCCACCAAAAAACAACCAGACTTAATAAATGAATTTGGCAATGTAGCAGGATACAAAATTAACACCCAGAAATCTATGGCTTTTTTATACACCAACAATGAACTCACAGAAAGAGAAACTAAAAAAAAAAAAAAAAAAAAAAAAAAAAAAAAAAAAAAAAAAATCCCATTACTATTGCAACAAAAAAATTAAGATACCTTGGTTAAGGAACAAACTTAACCAAGGAGGTAAAGGATCTGTACTCAGAAAATTACAGGACACTAAAGAAAGAGATAGAATAAAACATAAACAAATGGAAGATTATACCATGTTCATGGATTGGTAGAATCAACATCATTAAAATGTCCATACTACCCAAAGCAATCTATAGATTCAATTCAATTCCATTAAAATACCAACAGCATACTCCAAATACCTAGACAGGGGTCCTCAAACTACGGCCCGCGGGCAACATGCGGGCCGCTGAGGACATTTATCCGGCCCGCCGGGTGTTTTTGCCGCCACTGCCTGTCCTATTTAGCAGCCTACTTAGCAGTGTGCATAGGAATTTGTTCATAGTTTTTTTTTTAAACTATAGTCCGGCCCTCCAACGGTCTGAGGGACAGTGAACTGGCCCCCTGTTTAAAAAGTTTGAGGACCCCTGACCTAGAACAAACTCTCCAAAAATTCATCTGGAATAAAAATTAAAAAAAGACCCCGAATAGCTGCAGCAATCTTGAGAAAGAAGAACAAAGTTGGAGGGATCACAATACCAGATATCAAGCTATATTACAAAGCCACTGTTCTCAAAACTGTCTGGTACTGGCACAAGAACAGACATATAGACCAATGGAACAGAACAGAGAACCCAAAGACCAACCCAAGCCATTATGCTCAATTAATATTTGACAAAGGAGGCAAGAGCATACAATGGAGTCAAGACAGTCTCTTCAATAAATTGTGTTGTGAAAATTAGGCAGATACATGCAAAATAATGAAACTAGACACAACTTGCACCATAAACAAAAATAAACTCAAAATGGATAAAAGACTTAAACGTAAAATGGGAAATCATAAAAATCCTAGGAGAAGCCATAGGCAGCAAAATAGCAGACATTTGTCGTAATAATATCTTTACCAGTACAGCTCCTAGGGCAATTGAAACTAAGAAGAAAATGAACAAATGGGACTTCATCAAAATAAAAAGCTTCTGCACAGCAAAAGAAACCATCAACAAAACAACAAGATAGCCCACTGCTTAGGAGAACATATTTGCCAATGTTATCTCCAATAAGGGTTTAATCTCCAAAATTTAAAGGGAACTCATACAACTTAACAAAAGGAAGATAAACAAACCAATCAAAAAATGAGCAAAGGACCTAAACAGACACTTTTCAAAAGAAGATGTACAGAAGGCCAAGACATATGAAAACATGCTCAAAGTCACTAATTATTCGAGAGATGCAAATCAAAACAACAATGAGGTACCATTTCACACCTGTCAGAATGGCTATCATCAACAAATCAACAAATGACAAGTACTGGTGAGGATGGGGAGAAAAAGGAACCCTCCTGCACTGCTGGTGGGAATGCAGACTGGTGCAGCCACTGTGGAAGACAGTATGGAGTTTCCTCAAAAAATTAAGAATGAAACTTCAATTTGACCCAGTAATCCCACCTCTAGGAATATATCCCAAGAAAACAAAAACACCAATAAGAAAGGATATATACACCCCTGTGTTCATAGCAGCACAATTTATAATAGCTGAGATTTGGAAACAGCTAAGTGCCCATCAGCAGATGAGTGGATTAGAAAACTAAGGAAGGTACAGCTACACAATGTAATACTACACTGCTGTAAAAAAGAAGGAATTCTTACCATTTGCAACAGCATGGATGGAATTGGAGAGCATTATGCTAAGCAAAATAAGCCAGTCAGAGAAAGATAAATATCACATGCTCTCTCTCATTTGTGGAATATAATGAACAACATAAACTGATGAACAAAAATAGAACCAGAGTCATAGAAGTATCGAACAGACTATCCGACCTATAAGGGAAGGTGAGGGATGAAGGGTTAAGAGATCAACCAAAGGACTTGTATGCATGCATATGAGCATAACCAATGGACACAGACAGTAGGGGGGTGAGGGCATGTGCTGGGAGGTAGGAGCGGCCAGGGAGAGGTTAATGGGAGGAAAAGGAGACTCATGTAATATTTTAAACAATAAAGAATTTAAATTTTAAAAAGTATGATAATACAAATAAATTCAAGTTTTAAACAAAAAATAAATAAATAAAGACACGCAGGTCTTTCTCGCCTCAAAAACAAAAAAAGGAAAGAAAAGAAAAGAAAAAGAAAAAGAAAAAGAAAAGGTGCCAAATTTGATTTTATATTTCCTTAAATCTACATAGAATAAGTTTTCCAAATGTATTTTTTTTTCTTTAACCCTCATCAAGGATATGTTTTTATTGATGTTTTGGAGAGAGTGAGAGAGAGAGAGAAATATCAACCACTTGTCTCCCAAATTCAACCTGATGGGGATGGAACCCACAATCTAGGTATGTTCCCTGACCAGAAATTGAACCTGCAACCTCTTGGTGTACAGGATGATGCTCCAATCAACTGAGTCAACTGGCCAGGGCCCAAATGAATTTAAAATTTTTGATGAACAGAACTTCTTGAAGTTTTGACCTCCTCATTAGAAAAATCATTAGATAGAATTATCTATTTTTTTAATCTGACCCAATGATATAAGGAATAGAGAGAGAGAAAGAGAGAGAGAGAGAGAGAGAGAGAGAGAGAGAAAGAAAGAGAGAGAAGAGATAACCATCAATTGGTTGCTTCCCATAAGTGCCCTGATTGAACCCGCAAGGTAAGTATGTGCCCTGACTAGGAATGGAACTCGCAACCTTTTGGTGCACAGGATAACACTCCAACCAACTGAGCCACCCAGTCAGGGCTAGATAGAATAATTATTATATCACACTCAATGATGCTATGTACTTTTATTTTTATTTATTTAGTTAGTTTTAGCTAATGACTACTTAGTACTGTCTTTTTTTTTTTCTAAAACCTTATATCATCTGTAGCACCAAGAACAGTTCATTATCCACAACAGGGTTTAATATTTGCTTAACAATCTTAGCAACAAGTTGCCAAATTAATAGAGTGTGATAGCAATATGCACAATTAACATGATTCACTAAATATAATTCTCCAGAGTTACATAGTTTATCTATATTGTAAACTTACTATGCAGTAAGCAGTGATATAGTTTGCAATTACTAAAAATTTCATTGCCTTCTAAAAGCAGACAAATGGCAGCTAGTCAGGCACTATCTGACGATTTTTAAAATGTGCTTAGGCAAGCTTTAGGAACTGTGCCAGTGCTCTTGAAAAGAAATTAAACATTTTATACTGCAGATGAAGTAAATGCCTTTAAAAGCTAAAAGTACTCCACAATGGGGAATAAGAGGCAAGTAAAATCTGCCTCTGAGAACTCATTCAGTCTTCTTTCCCAGGCTGTCTTACATTGGCCCCCAGCATGGCTCCAGGAGGGGATTCAAATGGAAGTGGTCATTTGGAGATGTGCTCTCTGAGCCCCTGGTGAGTAAGGGCAGGAGGACGGATAGGGATGCATGAATGACACAAGAAAGTTAGTGACCTTAACAAGAACTGTTTCGTGGCAGAAATCAAACTGCGCTGTGTTAAAGAGTAAGTGAGAGGTAAGAAATAAAAAATTGTAAGACTGAGTAAGTCCTTTGAGAAGTATTTTGTGGGTGGTGGTGAAGAATTAATAAGCTTTGACAAGTTGGGTATGAAGGGGCGTGAGGGAGGAATCTAGAATGACTCCTAGGGAATTGGCTCAATTATCTGGGTGGAAAGTCATGCCCTAGATTGAAAGGTATAATGTGAGGGAGCAGAACAAGCAGGTTTTGTGCCAATAGAGGATATGTCCAGTTGAATATTTAATATGTTAATTTTGAGAACCAATTTAAATGCCAGTGATTGTGAGGTTTATAGATCTGGAACTCAGGACAGCTATATGGGACAATGTAGAGATCTCAGTTTTGTTTGTGGTCATTAAAATTAAAACAAAACAACAAGAAAGCCCACTGCATGGGAGAACATATTTGCCAATAGTATTTCAGATAAGGATTTAAACTCCAAAATTTACAGAGAACTCATACAACTTAACGAAAGGAAGAAAAACTATCCAATCAAAAAATGGGCAAAGGACCTAGATAGACACTTTTCGAAAGAAGACATACAGAAGGCCAAGAGACATATGAAAACATGCTCAAAGTCACTAATCCTCTGAGAGATGCAAATCAAAACAACAATGAGATACCATCTCACACCTGTCAGAATGCCTATCATCAACAAATCAACAAACAACAAGTGCTGGCAAGGATGTGGAAAAGAAGGAACCCTTCTGCACTGCTGGTGGGATTGCAGACTCCTGCAGCCACTGTGGAGAACAGTATGGAGTTTCCTCAAAAAGTTAAAAATTTTGGAACTCCCATTTGACCCAGTAACTCCACTTCTAGGACTATATCCCAAGAAACTAGAAACACCAATCAGAAAGGATATATGCACTCCTATGTTCATAGCAGCACAATTTACAATAGCTAAGATTTGGAAACAACCTAAGTGCCCATCAGCAGATGAGTGGATTAAAAAACTAAGGTACAGCTACACAGTGGAATACTATGCCACTCTAAAAAAGAAGGAACTTTTACCATTTGCAACAGCATGGATGGAACTGGAGAGCATTATGCTAAGTGAAATAAGCCAGAGAAAGATAAATGTAACATGATCTCACTCATATGTGGGATATAATGATCAACATAATTTGATGAACAAGAATAGATCCAGAGACAAATGGCAGGGGAGGGGAGTTAGAGAGCAACCAAAGGACTTGTATGCATGCATATTAGCATAACCAATGGACACAGACACTGGGGCAGTGGGGGCTTACCCAGGGTGGGAATGGCTGGAGGTGGGGGTGTCAAGCGGGGGAAAAGGAGACATATGTAAAACTTTCAACAATAAAAAATTAAGCTATGGTCAAAGGTAAGATTTCCACGGAGAAAAGAAGTGAGGGCTACAGGAGAGAATTTCTGGGAGTCACATTCTAAGGGAACACTCAGCAATGGAGACTGAGGAACAGGAGAGCTGTCATCACAGCCGTCAAGGGGGAATGTACCGGGAAGGAGGGTGTTATCCACTAACTCAAATGGCAAAGATGCATGAGATGCCAATTTTCTTTACATCTGGCCTCCTAGGAGGCCACTGGTGATCTTAGAGAGTTGCAAGGTTTGAGAACTGAACTAGAATAATTGTGAATAAACATAGGATAATTTTTTACAGAAACTTGAGAATAAAGGTAGAAGGTATTTCCTTTGCTAATGGCATCTTCCATTGCTAAATGTATAGTAAAACAAAAATTGACTTTGATTATTTGTTCTTTAAAATGAAAGCGACTAAGAGCATGCATATTTGTATAATCACCGGTGGAAAGTGAAAGATAGAACTTACATAGGTGAAAAAGAGACCCACATGGAAAAAAGAAAGACTGTACATGAAAAAAATACTGTATCCTGGGTTTTCCTGGACTCTGTGTATCTGGCTCCATCCCAGAATTATTACTTCCTCTTCAACATCTTCATCACCCTACCATCCATATCATACAAAGTTGATTTCCCTATATGACTTCATTTAGTCCTTATAACAACCCTCCTCTTCTCGGCACACACTGAAGCACAAAGATATTACATTTACTATTGGTGAGTGGCAGAGACAATATTTAAACCTAAATCTATCTGACTACAAAATCCATGTTCTTTGCCTTGTTCCACTCAACTATAGTGCCTGCTAATTTAAGTTGTTAAAATAAATATATCTAAAAGTTTTCTCAGCCAAGCAAACCAACAGAGTACAACAGGAAACAGAAAAGTCAATGCTGTCTGGAGGAACCATCCAAGGCTTTTAATTAGTATTACAGACACAAATTTCCCTGTCCATTCAACAGAGGGGCTGGTCTGTGCATGCGCTCTATTGTGATGCTGCCACCTTGTGGTTAGAAAAAAACAAACATCAAGTAAAAGGTGCTTGAGCAAGAGTTCATCATTTCATCAAGTTGCTCTCACCCAGGGGTTCTAAACTATAGTTGCACAATGAAATCCTCTGAGAGCTTTAGAGATGCTGATGCCTGAATGCCACCCTCAGAGATTTTGATTTAATTGATCTGTAGTAAGATCTGGTCATCAGAATATTTAAAAGCCCCCTAGTAATTTTATCATGCAATCAAGATAAAGACCTCTGCCCTATCTAATTTATATGGTAATCAAAGTTTTGTCAATTGCCTATGTATGCTTTCTTTGTATAGATACAGGAGAAAATATCTTAGATAAAGAAACTAGTTTTCTCTCATCTTCAATGATATCTATTTCTTGATAGAATGAACTGTGGGGACAGAAATCATCATATGCTAAGGCTTTAAAAAGAATAGAAACAGGGAAATTTGTGAACCACAAATAAAATGACATGATATTTGTATCTTACAATAAATTCAGCCAAAGTGAGCTAGGAGGATCTCTGAGCCCCTTTAATAAGTCACAGATTTCCCACCAGGAACAATGGGAAGAGCACAGGGCTCAGAGCACCCTTGACTCTGACCCAAGCAAGACAAATGACCTTGGGCAAGTCACTTAGTTTGCAATAAGTTCTGGTCATCAGGAAAGATTTCATATACTGCTTTATCTAAGAAGACACTAATCCAAATGTATAACAAATACTACTCCAGATAATTCAACAAACCCCTCTTGAGAACTTGTAATGTGCAAAACATCCTATCTAATAAAAGAGTAATATGCAAATTTACCGTCACTCCAAGACACAAGATGGCTGCCCACATGTGGTCAAAGATGGCTGCCCTCATGTGGGCAAAAGATGGCCACCACAAGATAGCCAGCAGGGGAGGGCAGTTGTGGGCAGTTAGGGGTGACCAGGCCAGAAGAGGAGGGCAGTTGAGGGAGACCAGGCCAGCAAGGAAGGGTAGTTGGTGGGGGACCCAGGCCTTCAAGGGAAGACAGTTGTGGGCAATCAAGCAAACAGGGAGGGCAGTTACGGGTGACCGGGCCGGCAGAGGAGGGCAGTTGGGGGAGACCAGGTCAGCAGGGGAGGGCAGTTAGGGGTGACCAGGCCAGCAGGGGAGGGCAGTTGGGGAGGACCAGGTCAGCAGGGGAGGGCAGTTGGGGGCAATCGGGCTAGCAGGGGAGTAGTTAGGCATCAATCAGGCTGGCAGGGAAGTGGTTAGGGGGTGATCAGGCTGGCAGGCAGGCGAGGGGTTGGGAACCAGCAGTACCGAATTATGAGAGGGATGTCCGACTGCTGGTTTAGGCCTGATCCCCCGAGGGGTCCCAGATTGGAGAGGGTGCAGGCTGGGCTGAGGGACCCCCCACCCCCATGCACGAATTTTGTGCATCCGGCCTCTAGTTGTATTATAATTCATTATATATGAAAAGCACTGATGTTGTTCAGAGATATCATAGCACTAAGTGTCCAGAGAAACCTTTAAAAGCTAGTAATGTAAATTGTAATTATAACACGAACTGAGTGTAATTAGAAAACTTAATTAACTAATGTTTTAGTGGCTTGACAAGAAAGTTAAATTCAGTTTTCTCTATTTTTCATTCTGTTCTGTAGCTTTCTCAGATGTCAGGTCACAAATTTATTAGCTTTATACCATCAAAAAATTTAATCAAATCATGAAAATGGAAAATCTAGCTACTGTTCCTTGGAAATTAAATTGTTCTATGGTTCTTACATCAAAAAGGCTGACTGATTGTACCACCAATCAATCACCCAGTGTCCAAGTCTTAAGTTTCTTTGTCATTCATTCATTTAACATCTATTTATTAACCAACATACTCTATGCTATAAGTCATCCTTGAATTTTACTATACCTAAGCCCAAAATCTAATTATTTATAATCGATGTTGATTGTTAGCTTCTAAACATCTCCTTGATCTTCTGCCCGTGTCTGCTCACAGGCCACCATCAGTTCTAACCTATGTTACTACAATTTATCCCCCTGCCTTCCATCTTCCTTCTCTCTTTTCCAGCCTCATTTTGCAGACAGAGTGACCTTTTAGAAGTTCAACCCCGATAATGCTATTCTTCTGCTTGCTAGTTTTAATGGTTTCCCGTTATCTTAGGATAGACTGCATGCTCCATCACAGTGTTTAAAGACTCTCCTTACCTGTTCAGCAGACCAAATCATTTCTCACCCTTCTCCTTTAAGGCACCCCCAAAGATTTGCAGTTCTCCCAACCCCCTCTTGACCCTGGGATTTTTGCACCACACTTCCTTCTGCCTATTTTTCTTCACTTAGGTAATTCCTGCTTTACCCTCCATGTTTCTATTTAAATATTAGTCCCTCCAAGGACTCTTCTCTAACCCACATTACTGAGTTGAGTTTTTCTATGTGCTTAAATAAGCTTAAAATGTGGGCTCTTAGCTCTCAAAATTTACTTGTTTTCCTTCTCAATAGACTAGGGCAGTAGTCGGCAAACTGCGGCTCGCGAGTCTGTTGACTAATGAGTTTGCCGACCACTGGGATAGGGGCTTAATCACAAGGAACAACAACATCCTGTAATTATTGGAATCGAGAGTCGGACAGAATCTTGAGCACAAAGATTGTGTCTTTGTTGATCAGAGTCTAACACTGTATATAGCACATAATGGACATTCACAAGGCTTCTTTGAGAAAATGTTTGAGCGAAGATTTGAACGAAGTAGTGGAGGGAGCCCTATGAATATCTGGAGGAAGACTGTTCCAGGCAGAAGAAAGTGCAAAGAGCCCAGCAGGCGTGGCTCAGTGGTTGAACACCGACCTATGAACCAGGAGGTCATGGTTTGATTACAGGTAGGGCACTCTTCCTCTCTAATGGATACAGGAGCTTGCTTGGCATAGTTAGTGAACAGCAAGGAAGCCAGCACATGGGAGCCACGTGGAAAGGGGGAGCACAAAACGCGGAATCAGAAAAGTAGACAGGAGCCAGGTAAAGCAGAGCATGCTTTCCAAGCTGCAGTCATGAAACAAATTGGTGGGTCGTTACTAGCACATTTTAATGTAACCTAGAAAAGTAGACTGAGATAGAATATATCAGAGTATGAAGGGTGTGTGTGTGTGTGTGTGTGTGTGTGTGTGTGTGTTAATGAGTATATGTATGCTGGGTCACAAAGTAAAACACCTTTTTACTATGGGTTTTAATAAAATTTGGAACAACATTGAACAGAGCCTTGTAAACCATTGTGAGTAGTTTGAGTTTCGTTATGAATACAATGAGAAGCCATTGGAGATAATTGCCTGAGAAATCACTTACCTGGTTTCACATTTTTAAAGGAAAGCTCTTGGCACTCTAGAGACTAGACCGCAGGGGACAAGAATGGAGCTGAGACAAGATAGAGACTATTACATGGTCCAGGGTAGAGATGATGCTTGTGTGGAGTAGTTGGAATGAGTTCAGTAACATTGGTTGAAGGCATTCATCATTTGAGAGGGTTTTTCTGAGGCTTTAATAAGACTGGATTTGAGAAAGGTTTTTTTATAAACACTAGAGAAGTGCTCAGCACAGTGCAGTTTAATTAAATTCAAATGGCATGTGCTGATCATACAATATTTATCAGCCACTCAGTAGGCAAAGCTGCATTTCTGCTCCCAAGGAACTTTAGAGCAGTAAACATGGGGGAGATAAACATAAAAATGGATCAATCCAACATAATATGTGATATGATAATGGCATATGGAAGGTTTTGTAGAAAATATGTTAACTTAAAATTCTGACAAGCAACAGCTTTTATTACAAGACTTTCCACAGGCAAAAGGCCACAGTAGCCTCAATGATACCTTCTAGGACAAAAAATGAACTCTATGGGAGCCAGAAAAACATTCTGGGTGGAAAACCAACACATCCAACACAAACGCTGCTGAGTCAGCATATCAAAGCTACATGTCATTTGCATCTCTGCCATACATTCACAAAACAGAAGCAAAATGATCAGGGAAAAGAAGATTTCAGCACTCCCACATCAGTAACATGACTCAATAACAATACATCCTAGAGACATTACCCGGGGGAAAGCATACTCATCTAGTTAGCATAAATGAGCAGCCCCAGGATAGGAATCCACAGTAAATACAGAAACTGAATTACAGAATTAGAAACTGTTGCAAGGAAAAGTGATTTGCCTACACTCAACTGCCATTATAGGAATACAAGTTGATTTTAACTTAAAATTTACTTTTTTAATTCCAAAATGTTCTAATTAATTAAAAAATGTACTACTTTTAATTGCAAATATTTACTTTTTTCCCCCTCTCCTATAATTGATATCTCTGAAAAATCTTAGAACATTACATAAATGTCCTGGATTCATGAAAATTTCCAACCAGGTATGAAGAGTTCTGTTAATCAATTCCCACTTGTTCCATCTATGTAGGTTCAATACACCTGGCCAATTATATAAGAAAATATTCATGTACCACTTTTTTAAAAATATATTTTTATTGATTTCAGAGAAGAAGGGAAATGGAGACAGAGAAACATCAATGATGAGAAAGAATCACTGATCAGCTGCCTCCTGCATGCCCCACACTGGGGACTGAGCCTACAACCCAGGCATGTGCCCTGACCAGAAATCGAATTGTGACCTCCTGGTTCATAGGTTGACGCTCAACCACTGAGCAACACCAGCTGGGCCATGTACCACTTTTATGCACATATGTTTATCAGGTAAAAATTGGCAAACATTATTATGGTAAATTCATTTTTATTCTATATTTTACTGGTGCATAAATTATTAAAAGGCCTCTATTGTGAAGTAAAATATAACTTTTTAAAGGAAATTGTGACAGCCTGGCCAGTGTGGCTCACTTGGTTGGGTGTCATCCCATGCACTGACATGTTGCCTGTTGGATTCCCACTCAGGGCACATGCCCGATTTGTGAGTTCAATCCCCAGTAGGGGGCATGCAGGAGGCAGCCAATCAATGTTTCACACTCAAATCTCGAAGTTTCTCTCTTTCCTTATCCCTTCTTCTCTCTATAAAAATCAATTTAAAAATATAAATCCTACATAATAAAAAGGTAATATGAAAATTACATCACTCCGCTACGCCCACTATTGGGCTGGCTGGAGGCGCAGGGGGCGGGACTCAGGGTGGCCGATTGACTGGCGGTAGGAACGGGGGTCGGGGACTCGCGAGTCCCCGACCCCCGCTCCTCCCGCCGGCCTAAACAGCTGCGGAAGGACCCATGGGGCCAGCGGAAGACGCTGGTGGCGGAACTCGGGGTGGCCCATTGCGTGGCTGCCGGCACCAGTTTTCTGCCAGCAGCAGTTTTCCTCTGGCCACCCGCCCAATCGGAGCGCCTCCCGATCAGAGTTCCTCTCCAGGTGGCCGATCGTGCTGGCTGGAGGCGCTCTGATCGGCGGGTGGTCAGAGGAAAACTGCTGCTGGCGGATAACTGGTGCCTGCAGCCAGGTGAAGGAAAGTCTATTGCACGAAACTTCGTGCAACGGGCTTCTAGTAAATAAATAATAGGATATTTATAATATAAATATTATATATTTTATAAATATATAATAGGATATATATTGTGATATAATGAAATGTACACTGGCTTAGAACCTTGGTTTTTAGTTGTGTGACTATGTAAAAGTCATTTTAAGGTTCTGTAAAATAGGAATAATGGTACCCAGCAATGAGGGTAAGGATTCTTTTGGAGTAATGCAGAGTAGAAACATGGATGGAAAGAGTAGAAACATGGGTGGGAAGGTTAGATAAAGTAGACAATATGAAAGTGATTAAAACATTTCATTAATTCAAACAATAGTTGTGAGAACCTACATTGTGCTAGGAATATACGTATAGTTACATAGATGATGCAAATGAGTGAAACCAAATCCTTATCCTCAAATTGCTCCTAGAGTAGTGGGGACAGGGTACTGGGAGCCAGGGGGTGATTGGGAGGGGAACAGAATCACCTGAGGGTGAGGAATTATTTCTAGTTAATTATTTGTCCACATGAATCTGACATACTCCACACATCCCATCAAGAATCATTGCCTTAATGAGTGTTGATGAGTTGCTAACCATAATAAGTCATAACTTTTTCTCAGGTATGTTGTGGAAGACAGAAAATTGAGAATCACAAGTTTCCTCTTTACAAACACAATCATAGAGAACCGAGTACTAACGTAAGGCATTCCCATTGACCCATTTTTCCACTAATTAAGACATTTCATATGATGGATTTTCTTAAAACAGAACACACACTTTAATTCAGTAATGAAATATTTTAAGAACCTATTTAAAAAGAAAGTAATTCTAATTAAGCTTTTCATTAATAAGGTAGAAATAAATGACATTTTCATTTCCCTTGTGCCATAATGGGTTAAAACTGTTAGTTTTAAACTATTTCAATTATACCAATAAGCTAAAAAGTCCCTCTCTGGTACCATTACATATTTTCAAAGTTTATTGAGCACTTTCACATATAATATTTGATCTTGAAACATTGTTCGGTATCTTCTAGGTGAAGATCACTTGTGACAATTATACCATCAAAAATAGCTCTGAATCTGTTGTTCTTTTTTTCATCCCCACTACCACTGAAGTTTATTCTATCATCATATCTCATCTTAACTACTCCACTAGCTTCCTAACTGGTCTTTCTACTAATATTCATTATCCTACTAGCCTGAAAGAATGGTTTACCTAAAACACACATCTCTCCAATCATTCCCCCTGCCTCAGGTGCTTGCTGGGGGTGACTTAATGGTGCTCCCTGATCTGGTCTCTGTTCACATTTCTCAGTGCTCTCTTTCTGGTAACACAATTACCTCACCATTCCTCAGGTAAATTTCAAGAAGGTCTTGCTTCTCTCCTGGTCCTTGAACAGGCTGCTTCTTTTGTCTAGAACCGTGGTCGGCAAACTGCGGCTCGCGAGCCACGTGCGGCTCTTTGGCCCCTTGAGTGTGGCTCTTCCACAAGATACCATGGCCTGGGCGAGTCTATTTTGAAGAAGTGGCATTAGAAGAAGTTTAAGTTTTAAAAATTTGGCTCTCAAAAGAAATTTCAAGCGTTGTACTGTTAATATTTGGCTCTGTTGACTAATGAGTTTGCCAACCACTGGCCTAGAAGATTTTACTGTTCCACCTTCCTTTCTTTTGGCTAACTCTTGCCCATGCTTTGGTCTCATGTTAAGACTCTTTTTTCCTCCGAAAGCCTCTCCTGTCTACTAAAAGATGGATAGTACAATATTCCTTTGGCTTTTGTAGCATGTTGTGCTTCCCTTTTTATAGAATTTATCAGAGTGGTAAAAATTTCTCATTTATTTATCTATCAACCCTACCATACTAAATAATAGGAACTAGGTCCTTTATTAACATTAATTAAGAAATCCTCAATAGCCATGCGTAATTGATACTCAATAAAAATGTAGGGAATGACCAAAGAGGACCTTTCCATGGTAGAATGAGGTCTTGAGTCTGAGTCTCCGGGTTGTGGACCTGAGTAGTTCTCATTGTGCTCTACTACCTCCCTGTATCATGACCTGGGTCCCCACATTCTGTAGCTCTGTCTTCTTTCACCGCCTAGAACCTCATGGTTGGAGGAAGCTAGGTTATATGCCACAATATTATAAATTAACTCATTACAAGCCAACAATTTTTGTTTAGATTGTTGCTAAGCCTTCTATTTGGGGAGATCTACTCATTACTTCAGATCCTCTGTGGATGCATGTGTAAGAATTCTGGCTAGGAATAAACATTTTATTGTGATGGAACGGGAGTCACAAGGCAATGGAGCAGGGAACATGAGCAAGCCTCCATCAGGAAAGGAAGTGGTGACAGACTGCTGCACTATGAAGACAGCATTCTGGAACATATGTCATTAAAGTCACCAAAAGTGCTTCCTACTGAATTCAATTCAAAATAACAAACATCTGAGAAGAAATCTTCAGAAAACGTGCCTGAGGCATAGCTATTTTATTCTCACTTCTTTCACAGAAACATGAAAGGAGTTCAGCTTTCCAAAAGCACATAAAGATGGAAATCACATTCTCCCCGAAATTGGAAACTGTGGGGAATTTCTTTTGGTTATCAATTAAAAGCATTTTTCATAAACAATAAATCCCTTCTTTTACAAGATAGTGTGTGCCAATATTACACAAATGACCCTATGAATCTCATATTAAACCCGTAGCAAGTTATGGAAATGGTTTTTATCATTCTTATGACTTCATCTTTTCAATAGAAAGGAACATAATAGTTTTATTATAGCACATACTCTGTGAAAGACCATAAACTTTTAATAGACTTATAAAAAGAGAGTGTAACCTTTTCAATATTCTGTCTCATTGCTGGATGAGTCTATTCTACCTTCCCCTCTCCTATAGCCAATGCCCTCGGGCCTAAGCAATGGTTCTATACTTGGGGAAAAAGTGTTCAGATCCTGAAACTGAAGGTTACCATGATCTAACACTTAAGAATACTTCCTTTTTCTGATTCTTAAAACTTTCAGTCTATAGATTTTTGTTTTTAGCACAATTCTGATAACATGCCGAATTCATCTCTACAATTTTCATTTGGGACTTAAAAAGTCTAAATAATCACACAGGTTTAATAACTATCTGTTTTCACATGACCACACATGTTCATTTTCAGCATCATTAAGGATTATACTTTCTAATGATTTTCGCCTCTCTCCTAGAATGTGAAACTTCTCAATTTCTCCCCTAACTTTGAAAGCATAAAAAACTCTAAGCATGACTTCTAAAATTGATGATTGAGTAATTTAACCTATGATTCCCCTTCATAGTAAAGAAATTTAGGCCTTGTTATGTGCTTTTGCTGTTCATTTGTTTCATTTTTTGTTGTTGTAACATACAACATAACCACCTTCTTAGAAAATGGACAAAAATCTTGGGGAACAAACATGGCAGAGAAAAATGGACAATGCAAAGGAATTATGTTCTTTCTTAGGAGAAACAAAGTGAAAGCAAATTGTGAGGAAAGTTGGACCTGTCATTCATTCTCTAGACATCTATTATATTAATTGTAGAACAACCCCCCATAAAGCTACAAATCAACATGCCAAGTGAACTCTTGAAAGCTTCATGGCAAAAGAAAAGAGCTAGCTATGTGAAAAGTAGACACTAGCTGTTCATTGCTAGTCCTTGAAGAAATGTCATTTTTAACTTTCAGCAGACCATAGGAAACGTTTTCATATTTTCAATACCTGGTAAATTTTAAAAATTACAATAATGAAAATTGAAAGCACAGTGCTTTATATTTACCTGTCACTTCCCCTTACATCCTTTTCCTGAAAAAAGTAGAAACTTTACAGGTGCAAAGGTCTTTTCATACAAATAAAAAACTACCTCAAGGAAATAAGCCAATTTTCTAAGAAGTGCATTATGTCTATAACTAATAACAGTTAAGTATCTATCTAACAGTA
Source organism: Cnephaeus nilssonii (assembly GCF_951640355.1). Taxonomy (NCBI): domain Eukaryota; kingdom Metazoa; phylum Chordata; class Mammalia; order Chiroptera; family Vespertilionidae; genus Cnephaeus; species Cnephaeus nilssonii. Next base: position 62,416,379 of record NC_137072.1, on the reverse strand, counting down.
AATTATCCACAATTTTGTAGCCCCATCATCCAAAACTTTTTCTACCAGATGAGTGCTTTTCAAAATATTGAGAATTAAATTTGGAGGTAAAAGTTCCAAAAATCTCACCAAGTCCTTGAGCTATATGCCTAGGAAGATGTATATACATAATTATAAGCAAGTAATTTCAGGATGTTTTTAGGAGCCCTAAGAGGCCTATCCAAGGGGGTTAATGAATCCCAAGATAAGAGAGCTTAGTGCTAGACGTGAGTTCCAAAAGGCAGAGAAATGTTCCCTCATTTGTGCATCTTCACTCTGGTACAGTGCTCAGCACATGGATACAATAAACATATTTTATATTGAATTGCGTAGAATGGGCACGTGTATATTTGGTGATCTTTTTAAAAAGGAAAATATGCTATTAAGAACCTATCATGCAATTCAACCTCATTGAATCTGGTAGAGATGGAACCAAGAAAAACATTTTAAGTAGCAAACCAGAGCAGATTTAGAAACTTAAACAGGGGCTACCTGCCAAATAAACATTACTGCTGGCAACAGGAGGAAGGTGGCTTTTAAATTACAAGGTTTATGTATAATAATTAACATGTGGGCCTTGCAGAAAACATCACCACCTCCGCAGAGAAGTATCAGTTTTTTGTCAACAAAGGTTCTATGTTGAAAACATAATGACAGGAGGATGGATAGGAGTGCCTTAGAGCTGCCCTTGAAATTACATACACACTGGTTTACAGGAGATTCTTATATGACAGACTAAACATCGTGGGAAGGGAACAGTATAGTTTGATTATTTTAGCAACAGTGCAGATAGGCAAACAAGGCAGGAATGCAAATTACCTAATAAATTATGTTTCCTAAAGAATCGCCACTTTTATGACCTCTTTTTATCTAAGGGTGAAAGAGGTAACAGAGGTTCTCTCTTCTGAGCTACTCCTAGTCTTTCCCCTCTTTTTATTATTTCTATCACTAAAAAAGTGTGGTAATTGTTCATTGACAGAACACTTTACAAGTTCCCACACTGACTTACTAGCTTACCTCTCAGGAGCCGCTCTAAAAGACAAAAGCAATACAGTGTTTGCTGTGTTTTTTTTTCTTCCACAGTTTATAGATTACACTACTTTGTGGCACCCTAGACAGATGTCACCATTAGATAATATTTTTCTTTCCAGGATGAAAATACTAAGAAAAGAAAATATATTCTCACAAATTCTTATTCCCTTGGGTTAAGTAAGTGGATCCCACAATACCTAAGAGATCAAATAAGAGAGAAGAAAAAAAAGAAAATCCCAACAGGACATTATAACTCAGACTTTCAGACAGCACCAGATGTAGAATGTTCTAGAAAAATAATTTGTTTCCTCCCCACCTTTTAAAATATATGTTTTTGTTTTGTTTTTTTTATTGATTTGAGAGAGGAAAGGAGAGGGAGAGAGAGATAGAAACATCAATGATGAGAGAGAATCATTGATTGACTGCCTCCTGCACGCCCCCTACTGGGAATCGACCCCAAAACCTGGACATATGTCTCAACCAGGCATCAAACTGTGACCTCCTGGTTCATAGGTCGATACTCAACCACTGAGCCACACCAGCTGGGCACCCTCACCACCTTTTTAAAAGACTTCTCCTTCAGTGGTCTGTCTGTTCAAGAGATTAACAGTCGTCACTGTCCAAAGGGTTCAAATATATGAAAAGCAAAACCTGAACACAGATTCCACCCATCAGCAAAACAGTTATCTCCTGAGAATGAACTATTCAACTGGTACAGCTTAGTCACTCCAGACCCTTGTGTTTTCATTGGGCTCTGAATATACCAATGATTTGAAAGCAAGAAGAATGTTTATTTTCAGTAGAATAATTCACTAAAATTAGAGACAAATGAATTAGCGTTTGAGTGAAGTACATATTCTTTTTGTAAGTCACGCAGAGAGAGGGGCCACTAAAAGCAGGTGGCTAAATCTATCTACAACAAACATTTTGACAGGCTCCTACCAACATAATACATGGCATCAAAAATGATCCCAATGTGATTCAAAAGCTATCTTTACCAGCTGAGGCACTGGGCAAAGGAAATGTGATGCTAAGTTATATTTTCTCTGGAAGGCAATTAGTAAATTGCTCACATTTTGCTGCTGAAAGAATACATCAGCATGAACAGATGGAAATTTAGAATTCCACAAACGGCAGATATTAGGAATTAGACATTGATTTGACTTCCACCAAGCCAATGAGAACCACAAAATATGAGTTGCTCTTTCTATAATTAAATACATAATTAGAGTGCATCAAATTCATATTCATTGTGGCCCATGTTTCTTCCTACTTATTTCTAAACCCATATACATTCTGAGTATAACAAACTCCATACTCAGAGGCTCTTCCATGACAGATAGATGGCACTAAACTATTTCTCAAGTGAAGCCTGCCGGCGTGTGGCACTCACTGTCTCACAGCAGGCTGCATGCTGCAATAAGAAATCATAAGACTCAAAGAGGGAGTCCTTGTGTCGGGACAGATGGAGAGAACAGCTGAGAGAGGGATTCAGCCAGTTTATTAACTCCATGTGAGTGGAGAAAAATCATATTTAAAAGAATTCACAGGAACATTTAGTCAGAAGAACAGAATTTAAATGATGGCAATTTTGGAATGGAGAGAAGGGAATGATGTTTCACCTCCCCGCAGCACTCAGTCAGCAATCTCTTCCCCTTCCCAACTGCTGAGAACAAAGCGTCACCCATGACCTTCACACAGATTACATATTAGTCTGGTGATGGGCACTTGGGAAATATTTAGACTAATGGTCACACTTAAAACACATAGTGGATGCTATATTACACTATGGAGTGGAATCACTAACATTACAAGTTTCAGGTATCATAGTTAATCATCCTTTTCCACACTCTGTAATGGGGTATTTTGTCCTACATGTATAAATATGTAATATTTTTTATTGGTAGTGTGTTTTTTTTAATATATTTTTATTGATTTCAGAGAGGAAGGGAGGAAAGATAGAAACATCAATGATGAGGGAGAATCATTGATCAGCTGCCTCCTGAATGCCTTCTACTGGGGATAAAGCCCACAATCAGGCATGTGCCCTAACCAGAATGGAACCATGACCTCCTAGTTCATAGGTCGATGTTCAACCACTGAGCAACACCAGCCAGGTTTTTTTTATTGGTATTGTTAAAATGCTAGAAACAACCTGAGAAGACTTGAGAGTAATTCCCTTTATAAAAGCTCCATATAGGGCTTTCCTGAGAAAATTCAATTGAATATGCTTTATCACATGTCATGATACATGTAGTTGCAAACATGAAAAAAAAATTATGTTTTCTCAATTTAAATTCAAGGCAAAAAAAGTTATTGAAAGGATGTAAAAATAGTATTTTTGTGTTTTGTTTTGTTTCTTACTAAAAGTGGGCACAGCTATATAGCAACAAAAAGCAAACTAGTAATAAGCTCACTAGTAAAATCTCAGGTCATATGCAGACACATAACACTTTTTTTCTTTTAATGAAAAGCAATGGAGGTTTTTCATCCATTAAATGTTAACAGCAACTAGTTTCTTATTATTTTGGTGAAATAGAATTTTTCTTCCTCGATAAAAATGTTCAGATTATTTTAAAAAAATATTAACTCAAATATTGCAGGTTATGTGTATTTATATATTTAAAAAATCTTTTCTACACTATGAGAGTTACTATTAAATTTTATATAACAAACTTCATATCCAAACTGGCTTCTTTCTCAGGCACACTAAAGGCAAACAAAAATAACATCTACAGACTGTTTTAAGCATGTGTCTGTATGCTGTGGGGGAAATCAGCAAACAAAAACAGTCATTTCGGAATTCCAGGTTGATTACTTATTCAGAAGCTGTGCTGAGACATGCCCTAACCTTTTGCTATTACTCACAGAAGGAAAATGTCAATTACAAAGACTTTAATCCCCTTTCATCTCAATGGGAGAGATATAGCCTGTACAGAAAGATGTTTTAATTTATAACTCATTCAAATGATCTCTTCTAGGTATTTCATGTTTTACATAACACAAACTCAGATTCACCAGATTATAAAATATTTGAAATAAGCACATATATAATTTACTCAGTGGCTTATCACCAAAAAGTAGACAGCTACTGATGAATTGTTTGAACATTAGATGCTGTTCATATTCATGGTAGCTCATAGTCTTTTTCTAAATCCTAAATGTATATACAGATGTATTTAATACATATATAACTGCACCCATTTTCTAAGCCTATCCCATACCATATTCTATATCACATTATTTTAGAAACTTAATGGATTCAAGAGAATTCAGTAGAAGACAACTAGCTAAGTTAATGAAAATAAAGATAAAACAATAACTCACTCATGAAATAGGTTTAATAGAGCAAGTTAATACATGATATTCATAATCAAATGATAGCTTTTTTTATAAAAACATATTCAAGAGAATTAGGAGTAGAGAATAAGAATAATTCCCTACCATAACCTTCAACCATTTTAATTTTATTTAAAGATCCCAAATAGCAAATATACAGTATTTATAGATGAATCTCTAAACTATAAATGAAGTCTTTCTATTGCTTATAATGCCAACTTCATGATTCTCTGATTATTCATTAAGAATCTATGCATTTTAAGACTGGTGCAGCCACTGTGGAAAACAGTATGGCATTTCCTCCAAAAATTAAAAATGGAACTTCCATTTGACCCAGTAGTTCCACTTCTAGGAATATATCCCAAGAAGCTAGAAACACCAATCAGAAAGGATATATTAACCCCTATGTTCATAGCAGCACAATTTACAATAGCTGAGATTTCAAAACTGCCTAAGTGCCCATCAGCAGATGAGTGGTTTAAAAAACTAAGGTATAGGTACTCAATGCAATACTACACTGCTGTAAAAAAAAGAAGGAATTCTTACCATTTGCAACAGCATGGAAGGAACTGGAGAGCATTATGCTAAGCAAAGTAAGTCAGCCAGAGAAAGATAAATATCACATGAACTCACTCATTTGTGGAATATAATAAACAACATAAACTGATGAACAAAAATAGAACCAGAGATATAGAAGCATCAAACAGACTGTCCAACCTATGAGGGAAGGCGGGTGGTGAAGGGTTAAGAGATCAACCAAAGGTCTTGTATCCATGCATATGAGCATAACCAATGGACACAGACGGGGGAGAGGGGACATGTGCTGGGGGGTGGGGGCAGCCAGGGAAAGGTCAATGGGGGAAAAAGGAGACTTATGCAATATTTAAAAAAAATAAAGAATTTAAATTTTAAAAAAAAGAATCTATACATTTTACCCACTAAAACCTGGTCAGGACACATTGATTTATATATTTGAAGCCAAATAGTTTTGTTTTATTCTAATCATAGCTAGACACAGATCATCATAATTTGTTAATTTAAAGCAACTGATGCACACCTGGTTAAAGATTAGAAGGCAGTCACTGCAATTTAGTTATAACTAATTAACATTGTGAGGATGTATTACAGCTTCTTCTTACATTCAGAAAATTAAATACTAAACAAGTCAAATTGTCAAATAAGACAGATAACCCACATTTGGAGGAATTTATGTCCAAAGATAATGAGTTATAAGAGTCCCACTCAATAAATATTTCCATAGCTATTAAATACATAAAAACCCACCAAGGTTAATGAAAGCAAGCACCTTGTGTTTTGTTTTTAAAATTCATTGCTGGATCACCAGCATCTAAGTTAGTGTGGGACACACAATTTGGGTTCAATAAATTTTTACACAATAGATGAAAAAATAACTAAAACTCTAAACAAATAAAGTCTATGTAAACAACTTTGTAGAGCTTGATTTTAAAAAAATAAAAGGGAAAAGGCTAAGAAGAGAAGGAAGACATAAAGGGGTGAGGGAGAAGACAAAAAGGAGATGTCTTTTTATTTTACCTACTTGGTAGAAGAAGAGTATACGCTCCTCATCAACCAGATAACAAACAACTGAAAAAGGTAACATCAACATATGAAAGAAGTACACACATTCATTTGAAAACCCAATGAAAAATATTCTTATGCCAAGATTCTCAGGTTGGTATAGAACTTGTGAAATCATAAGATCCTTGAGGAAATGATAGTTATTAGGGGTTGTAAGGGGTAATGTTTACTACACTTTTGCCCAGCGAGGCCCCAAAGCCTTCTCCTGTCCAAATTAAGTGTGGATAACCACTTGGTTACTTTAATTTTACTTAGTTGGGGATTTCAGAGATGTGAATGAGGAAAGAATGAATAGGTGCTTGCTAACCCTGGGCCTCTTTGCCTACAGAGAGAGCCCTCATCCTTTATCTGCTCTATATCTCAAAGGATGACTCCTGCAGGGTGCATTTCCAGCTTCACCTATCAGATGGCTTAGGGCTAGTTTCAGTCAACAGGAGGGAGATATCACTAGGAGATGAGGGAGTGAGGAGAAGCCAGGCCATTTCTCCCCATTGCTCTGTCCAGAAGCAGCCATATCTCCTCTGTGTCTGTAATCCCAGCTCCCAGGGGATAGGCCATCATTTCCCATGCCAGGGCTCCAGTAAACCATCTTCTTGCTCTAAGGTTGGCAGGGGCTCTCTACTGTTGTAAATTTCTGGATTGTTCTAAAAGGATATGCTCTTGACTTCAATGCCCTTTAGTGTGGCATTTGCTAAGATCTCTAACTTTGAACCAAATGTCTCTTCTGAACTGGTTGTAACAACCTCACCTGTTGGATTTGTCCAAGTGTCTTGGGACTGTTCACATCAAGCTCTGGAAGCTGTACTACTTTGACCACAGGCTTCTGATTCTCTTTTCAATATTTTACAATCACATGTCTAGCCTTATTCTACTGTCTTCATCATAATTTCTTGTCCTGGGTTCCTGTAGCTACTCCCAATTATGGACCTAATATTCTGAATATTGATATTTGCTGAACTGCTGCACAGATCCATTCTACAATGATCTCTAAGCTCTCATTTAGGATTTACCTTGAATAATTTTCCAGGTAAATTAAAATGGACATATCTATGTCACACACATTAAAATGTACATATCTATGTCACAAGAATTCATTGCATTTCCTGCATAGTTGGTCATCCCTTTCATGTGCTCTCTTTGGTAATGACCAATAAAATACAAGGTTAAAATACTGCCTACTAGTGACTCTGCTCAAAGGGCATAAAATCTATGATGGCCTTACAATAATAGAGCTTAATATAATAATCAGGGTAATTGTTCCTATAAATTATTTTGCTGTAGGCAAAAAAAGTAACATAATCCCTAAAGTAATGAAATAGTAAATAATTTATTTAAGACTCTGTTAATTACCTTATGTTATAAACAAACAGTAAATGTGTAACATTACTAACTATTCTGGCTTTACACTTTCTAAGTGCTTATTTTCATTCAACTTCAGCACTAATACATGTAAGTGTTACTCTGCTTCTCGAGTTACACTCTCACTGGGAATCTGAAGACCAGATTGTTTACCTCAGGATCTGTACAGCTAGATTAAAGTCCCACCCAGCCATATCCCAATTCCCAAATTAATCTTGAATCAGGTAAGAAATTATAAACAAGCTCAGCATGGGCCTTGCTTCCCAAATCACGCTCCATCTAAACTGGTTAGATTGGTCACAATTTTTCCCTCAGTCTCTGTAAGAATGATACATGTACTTCTATTCCCACCAAAACATGCCCAACCTCTCTCCTCAGTCTACTTCTCAGCTGGAGCCCCATGTTCCAAGCCTCTGTTCTAACATTCTCTCCTGTAACATGGATGTGGCTGCAATACAGAAGGTCCTATGTTACTTGCCACCCCTCCTCTGGGTTTTCAAGTATAGAATCTTAGCTACTAGCTGCCTAACTGGCTCAACCTGCCCCTCTATCCAGATTCCCAGAGTAATGTTTTGACCACTCAAGACTGTTCCTGGGCCTCTCTGACATGAAGGCATCAACACAACAGTAGATCTGACTGAACACTCCCAGTTCCTCTTAGATGCTTCTAGTATCAGGTCGGCATCCTTTCTTTTTGTCATGAATTGAGGAGTAAGGACACATCCTTCGTTGGCCCTGTAAGTTTTAATTGGCCTCTGTCTGATGATTGCTCAGGGTTTTGATGTCATCATTTCCCATGCCTGGGCTCCAGTAAACCATCTCCTTGCTCTAAGGTTGGCAGGGGCTCTCTACTGTTGTAAATTTCTGGATTGTGAGATGTGGTGGCTAAGCACATCTCTCCCTCTCTTTCCTCCCCCTCTCCCTCGCCCACCCCTAGCAATGCAGAGCAACTGCAGAAACCATTAGTAAGGCTGCTGCTCTTAGCATTTTGTTGGTCTGTTCTGGAGTTTCTGAGACAAATAAAACTGTGTCTTTAAAAAAAATGGTCACATTTCATGTTCTTCTTAATTCATGTTTTTATATGCTATGTGGGGACACATAGTTAATCAATTCCTCCTTAGCTTGTGAAAATTCTCTTAAAGGGTTTCTTCATCTCTACTCTCAGGGGTTGCAAGATGAAAACCACCCTCTGCCGTAGCAGGATGTCTACACTCAAGAATCGGGTAAGGAACAAGGCAACTAATCCTCACTATTTCCATATTTCCCTCCAACAGAGCACAGGGCAAATATTCAAATTGATTCCCACAAACCACCTTGAATATCCCCTAGTTTCATAATAATAGTTACAATGAGGATTTATGAACTGTATCATATGTCTGTATCTTTATTTCAATTAATGGCACTGGATTCTCTTACACTTAGAAGGTAGCAGTGGATATATATCAGCTAAAAAGATAAAAAGGAAAAGGAGCAACATTTTAAAATCTTGTAGGAACTAGATAATTTTCAGTGGTTATTTTTAATGTTGTAGAATATTTCTGAAGTTTCATGGGCAGCTGGTCTTTTTCCCTGAATATATACATACCTATCTTTACTAATATCAAAAGCTAGTAAAGCCTTGTATGTAAAAGTCATAATAGTAATAATAATGAGAATCATAATAATTTATATGACTCTCCCTGGCTGCCAAGTATTGTTCTAAGCACTTTATGAACATCAACTCTTAAAATTCTCAGAAGAACACTACACAGTACGTGGGGCTGTTTCCTAATCTTAGTTTAAAAACAAGAACAACAGCAACAAAAACTGAGGGGCAGAAAGGTTTAAAAATTTTACCAGATGGTAAGTGGCAGAAGAGAAATTTAAACCTAACCCATTTTTTTTACAGCTGCGAAGATGCACACAACCCAATACACTACATGGGTGTGTGTGTGATATCTTCGCCCGCTTGATGGATACCGAAGCAGAGTTAGAGCGCCTCCCACAGTTGTTTCATGAAATAGCATTGACATGAAGTGTGGCCTTTGTGTTCATTCTGGGGCACATGATTTTATGACTCTGAACATTATTTGAATAATAACTTGTGAATAATTTGAGCAGTAATAATGTCAAAATCTTTCTGGACTATTACACAGATAAGATCACTATTAACCTTGACATTCAACTTTTAAAATGTTCAACTTCATGATTACATGAATAACTTTCTCTCAGAATTATGACAGCATTCATATGCTCTTCTCTTTTCATCCAGTACTTTGGCACTTTTGGAAACATGATGAGATAGTAATATGATTTACATATTAGTACACACAGCATCTCTCTGCTATCCTTTCTACTTTTTCTGAAGACATCACATTCTTTTGCACTTTCTCCTTTATCCCTCTCTCCACTTGCTTTATTTACTTCCAGTGAACCTGATTTTTATTTCATCTTTTGATTTCCTTCTCTTTCTAACATGATGTAAGTTACTTAAAAGCTGTCTAATCTTGGATCTTCTGATGACTTTTAACCATGGAAATTTTGATTATTTCACACTTGCATTTATTTGGATTACAGAGGCACACTGGAGTTTACTTTGTAAAACAGTCTTGTCAGTCCTGGCAGGAAACATATGATTCCATTATAGCTTTGCCATGTGTCTGTAAAGAAAGGTCATCATACCTTAAATATGTATTCCCATGCAATAACAGAGGCACTAATTCTAAGGGTGTTGCAGAAAGCATAGCGATCATTGCTTCTAACATCCTGAGTTGTAACCTCTTGATGCATTTCACAGAGCAATAAACTAACCATGCCCAAGGGTCAGGATTCCAACCTATTCACTGCAACACTTCTAGATGTGAAAAGTTTACCCTTGTATGACTAATGATCTTAGTCAAGGTGCTAAATACTAACTTGCTCTATATATTAACTGACCCCTTTTCCTTGACCTTCAGGCTTTATCACATCCTTCTCCTAAAATTCATAAGTCTCAAGTTGTTGCTATCCTTGCCCCAACATGATAATATTGACATGGTTGAAAAAAAGGCTCTAGCCATTTTAGTACCCTAAGTTTCATCTCTTTATCCTTCAAAGGAATTTTCATAAAGAATTAAAATAAGTTTAAAAGCTCATTGAAAGTATTCATTAATATACTGTTATAGATTCTTAGCAACCATCTCTTCTATAGGCAACATAATTACAAGTGAATTACAAATGCAGACTTTCTGACCCCAATTAAACACTAGCCACAATCCATTAAAACCAGATTGCACACTTTACACTTGATGTAAGAAAAATATGCCACATGATTTGAACTACCAAAACAAATAAGGAGCAACAATTTCAAATAATGTATGTTTGCCTCAAAAATTTATCAACATAACCTAAAATATTTTCTTGAAAATCATCACAGAAAAAATTCTATACTATACTTAATTGTCCCATACATATACATTATACTCTATCTTACTTATTTCATTACTTTATTCTACCCCAAGAACATTTTTGAAAGTCTTTCCCAAGAGTGAGAGATTGAAAAAGATTCTATTTTTTTTTAGTTGTAAGAACAGTAGTTTTTTAGTTCTAAGAGCATTATAATTTAAGTATTTACTTTTAGGGCTTTTATTTTGTAAAACTCAAGTGACTAAAAATTAATATGAAACAAAATGAAGTTTCATGGCTGTAAAACTGCTGAGGAGAGCAGATCTTAAGAAAATGTCATCAAGGATTGCACACCTGTCTCCAAAATTGGGAGACTCATTTATCACCGAAGTGTTGTCTCTGAAATGTGTGACTACTTAAGGATTGGGTTACTATGAAAAGTAGCTTTTTAAATACTATGTCTATAAAATTTGATTCTACCTAATCCTCACTCCCATCCATCAGATCTCACTTCTCCAATGAAGACTGAGAGGGTGCCTAGCTGGTTTGACTCAGTGGATAGAGCATCAGCCTGAGGACTGAAGGGTCCTGGGTTTGATTCCATCAAGGTTGCAGGCTCCATCCCCAGTGTGGGGCATGTAGGAGGCAGCTGATTGACGATTCTCTCTCTTCATTGATGTTTCTATCTCTCTCTCCCTCTCCCTTCCTCTCTGAAATCAATAAAAAAATACATTTAAAAAAAAAGGAATGAAAGGGTAAGAACTAGGTCAGTTTGAATCTAGCATCTCTGACCTGGGCAAGCACACAATGAAGAAGAGGAAATGAAGCTGAAACAAAGCAAAATTATGCTGGAGCAAGATTAACTTGGGGTACAAGAAAGGATGCAAGAGAAAAAACAAAAAGAGCATTCCAAATAGAAGATTAAGAACCAATTCAAATAAAGTAATTTGAAGGTATTATGTGAAAGAAAATGAGATCATTTAGTACAGGTGTTCTAAGAATTTGAAGAGATTTTGATGTTTTGGGTACAAGGTAATATTAATGATATTACCATTAAAAGAGGGACAAAAGGGCATCCCCAATAGTAGCCCTATAAAACACACATGGGCAACAATACCCCATTTGCACTGTACAGTCCTGATGCCACACAGAGAAAAGGAGAAAGGCAAAGATGTAAGAAAGTGATTTAAGATATTAAACGGCTGGAAAATAGTTTTCTTTTTTTAAAGAAAGAAAGAAAAGATAGAGTTATGCTTCCAAGGGGATTCTTAAGCTACTAGTGGCCCTGTGCACAAAATTCGTGCCTGGGGGGTGGGGGGTTGTCCCTCAGCCTGGCCTGCACCCTCTCCAATCTGGGACCCCTCAGGGGATGTTCAACTGCTGGTTTAGGCCCAATCCCACTAAACCATCAGTTGGACAACCCTCTCACAATCCAGGACAGCTGGCTCCTAACCGCTCACCTACCTGCCTGCTTGATTGCTTCTAACCACTCTGCCTGCCGGCCTGCTCACCCCCAACTGCCCCCCCCCCCCCGCCAGCCTTCTTACCCCCAGCTGCCCCCCCTTGCTGGCCTGCTCGACCCCAAATGCCCCCCACCAGCCAGATCGCCCCCAACTGCCCTCCCCTCCTGGCCTGGTTGCCCCTAACTGCCTCTGCCTCGGCCCCGCCACCATGGCTTTGTCTGGAAGGATGTCCGGAAGGTCTCCCGGTCTAATTAGCATATTACCCTTTTATTAGTATAGATGTCTAGATTTAAAATATGGAGATATATATTATTGTGGTAGTCATTTTAGAATGAACCTAAAATAATGTCCTTATTGGAATATCCAATTTTCTCATCTAATTCAGGCAAGGTTTCACAAAGCCACCAATGGCCTGGTAGAAGCTTTATAATCTAAATGTTTTCAGTATTAAACTTTACTGAAGGCGTCCTATCAAGGAAATAGAGAGAAAGTAACTTATCCTCTATCACATTTTCTGCTTTTTAGTTTGCCTCAGGAGAGGTTGATAATTAAACACAAAGGAAGAGTTAACAATTTAACAAAAACAAATGCAAATATCTCATGGACAGCTAAGGTTTGTTGGACTAAATCACCGTCTCTCACAGGAAATCCTGAAAAAGAAATACATTTAAAACACAGGTAGAAGAAAACTTTTAGAGGGGAAGTAATAAGTTTGTGACTTAGGAATTTCATGAAGGTCCTTGATGTGCTCTTTGGGTTTCTAATTCTCTCACTTTTCAACACTGAGCACCCAGTTACTATGATTTGTTTGTGGAAGGAAAGTAAAAGAAGCTTAGGCCTTACCGCCTCCACTTCGGCAGGGTCGTACCAGACGTTGATGTATGGATGCTGTAAGGCATCATCCACTGATATCCTTTTGGCTGGGTCAATCACTAGCATCTTTGACAACAAGTCCCTGGCTTGGCTGGCTGAAATGATGAAGGAGAAAAATAATTAATAAAGTTTTTATTTTGGCAAGGACATTTGTTGGAGGGAGAAGAAATTAGGAAAACAAAGATTGCCTAGTGGTGTGGCTCAGTGGTTGATTGTCGACCTATGAACCAGAAGGTCAGTGTTCAATTCCCTGTCAGAGCACATACCCAGGTTGCAGGCTCAATCCTCAGTAGGGGGCATGGAGGAGGCAGCCGATTGATGATTCTCTCTTATCATTGATGTTTCTATCTCTCTCTCCCTCTCCCTTCCTCTCTTAAGTCAATAAAAATATAATTCAAAAATAAAAATAGTATTTATATATTTTTTTAAAAGAAACCAAAGATCAACTAGTACCTTCATCCCAAAAATCAGATAACTTCACCAAGTGATTAGGGAACATAAAATGAAACAATGAAATATTTTTACCTAGCAGATTTGCAACAGTAAAAGATGGTGTAATGTCCAGGAACACCAAGTAATTTCATTCATGTTGGTGGAAATGTAAATTGATGCAGATCTTTAGAGAGCAAATTTGGCAGTATCTATTAAAGTTTAAAATGTGAATACCTTATGACTCAGCAGTTCCACTTTTACTTATACAGTCTTGAGCAAGGATTGCACATGTTCATGTAATTCACACAGAAGGGAAGTTCATTGCAGCATTGGTTATGGAATAAAAAAGTTATAAACCAGTCTACATTTCCATTTATAGAGCAACCAAATGACCTCTGCTACAACCGTACCATGGAAATGTATTTGGCAATTTCAAAGAATGAGGTTGATATATAGTATATTCACATGGACATGTTGTTAAGTGGGGGAAAAAAGTTGCAGAACGATCCATAGATCTGCATATAGGCATAGATCTTCTTCGATCTGTATATAGGCAGTGTTGATCTTAAAAGCAGTAGAGTTAGTAATGATTTAGTCCAGTGGTTGGCAAACTCATTAGTCAACAGAGCCAAATATCAACAGTACAACAATTGAAATTTCTTTTGAGAGCCCAATTTTTTAAACTTAAACTTCTTCTAACGCCACTTCTTCAAAATAGAATCGCCCAGGCCGTGGTATTTTGTGGAAGAGCCACACTCAAGGGGCCAAAGAGCCGCATGTGGCTCGCGAGCCTCAGTTTGCCGACCACGGGTCTAGGTTATCTACAAGTTAAAATTTTAGTCTATTGCCATTCGGAGAGCTGGTGGAGGCAGCTGAAGGAATGCAGCTGGGTAATGTCACAGACACGAAAACAAGGCTGCACATTTAGGACACGCCAGATGAAAGTCTGGAGGAGATGATAAGAGCCTGGGAAATAATAGTGCCACATTTTAGTTTCCCTGTCTCATTTAAATCTATAGTAGTTACAAATTAAGCCTTGAAATTAAATATGTAACTAATACATTGCTCCCCTGAATATATGGGGTTAAATTTCAAAAGTATGTGTGTGTTTTTATAATGTATAGAATCATTTTAAATAATAATAATTACATTAATTATTTTTATATCTAACAGTTATTGAGTATTTATTGTGCCAGGATTTGAGCCCAGGCAGAAGGAAAAATCAAATTTGTTTCAAAATCATGTTCTCAGAAATGTCCTGTTAAAAAAAGAATTAGAAATTTATTTATATTATACTTTATAGCTTTGCCAAATTTATTCCTTGTCTCTATTCCTACTACTGAGGTATTATTATCCCAATTTTGTGAAGAAACTAAGATTTGTTACTAAAGTTCACAGCTATAGACAAAGTAGCTGAAAGAATACTTATTAATGAAAGTGTTTATACTGAATATAAAATGTGTAGGTAAAAATCCCATGTCACTCTAAATGGAAAAAAAAGGTGACTAAGCATTCCCTAAAATACAATAAAACTCAGACACCTGCTTCTCCGAGATTTTACAAAAAAAAACTTGTGTTGAAAATATTTTCCAGGTAATAAATAAAAAGAATTGGAACAATGATTTTGATGTATGTTACATTGGTCCTTTAGAGTTACATGACAAAATAGTTTTAAGATTCTAAATAAGCCCCATGAAATAATTAACCTGGACCACTGTTGCACACTTCAGCATTATCCTTCTCTCTGGATATCCAGACAGTTCTAAAATCCTTCATCACTTGCCCTTTGTAAGAAAGATCTTTTATCAAATACCTCTCCTGAACCAGGATATCTCCCTGAATCAATCAGCACCCCTTGGAGGAATCCTAGGATGACTTGTCTTTAATTAATTTCCTACTGCATTCCCTCAACACTTACACAGTCATAATTATATTCATGATTGTAATTGTATTGTATTACAGTTTGGCTCCTCTTGCAATAAACACCATCATAATGGAAACCTCACTATTATAAAGACTTTCCAGCCTTACCCAATACTTATTTCAAGTATAGTCAACACAATAAAATTCTAATACAATAAAAGAATAAGAAATACCTCTCCTTAAATTTAGGTAGTTCACGTTAGAGAGGTATCTCTATCATTTGCTTGTTTAGCCCAACGCCCACATCGCGGTTCTCAGGTGTCCCTGGTGGGCTTACCTTTGAGTTTATTGTGCTCAGAATCCGCTGGGAAGAGGGAATCTGGAAAGAGCTTGGGGAAGGTGAGTCCTGCATACTTAGGCCGGTTCTCCACATAATTTCTTACTGTGGGTTGCAATTTCTTCATGAATTCTGGACATGGTGTTCCTAGTTGCTCAATTACTTTGTTCCACTGGTCAATATCTGAGAATTGAATAGTTAAGGGCAAACAAAAGTACAGGCTACTACCTCTTGTCTTTCACTAGTTGGAAGACTAACTGCTCCTCAGAATCCTGAGCACTCATCAACACAACTGAAGTTTTAATAAGCAAAAAAGGACAAAAAATGTAAAATCAGAATTGTAAGGCAATAAATCCTCTTAAAACTTTAAATTTACTTTGGGAACATATACACCATTGGAGAACTAGCATTACTTAACAAAATAGGATATCATGAGATAGACTTTGGGCTGTAAACATGAAAATGTATTTAATAACACAAGAAGAATTTCTTATAGTAAGATAAACTTCTATATAACCATGCAATTTAAAAGATAAAAATATGACACATATTTTATTGTGGAATTACCTCAATCATTTATTTCCTAAATATGACAAATGCACAAATATTTACATAAGATTCATTTACCTGTTTCTTAAATTCCTCTTAAGATTTTTTTTCCTTTTTCTATCAAATAAGAAATTTCATCATCTGTTAATGTTTTCTACTCATATGCATTACTTATGAGATTAATATAATTTTTATTAGATGATCCATTAATTCCTAACAAAGACTTAAAAAAACTTTTCTATTTATCAAAGTAGTCATAGTCTCATATTTTCTTGGTTGTGTCCTGTCTCCCTGAATATTAAGAAGACATGAGGGTAAGCATAGTACGTTCAATTTAAAATAATAGAATTCCATCCAAGTGCATGTGTTTCAAAAGTACATTAAGCATGCAGAATTCTACAGGAAAAATATTGTTGCTATGAATATTAATACTCCCCCAAATTGGAGCTAGCTCTTTGACACTGAATGAGATTCTCTTTTTCATTTATTATTAGCATTTGTTATATCAGAACTTTGTGAATGATAAATTCCACTAATGAAAACTCTGAAGAACTGGAAGAAACTCATTTGAAAGAAATCCCTTTGCCATATGTCAATGAATGATAAAAGCCTTAGAAATTCTTCTTAAATCAAATACCACAGGAAGTGTTACCTTTGCATTGTTTATTCTTTTACAACTCTATCCATTAGTTAATAAGTTAATTCATTTCTGCTAACGTAATTTGCAACAATTCAGGGAACTTACCATAATATTACTTAATTGAGGTTTGTAAACTCCTTATCTCTAGCTATTCAATACAGTTGGACTAAAAAAGATCAGCAGTCCTGACAAAAATCATTAACTATATTTAACAGACATAATATATAATGCAAACAAAGTAGATAGGATATTGCACAGAGATAAAATTAAGTTAATTTGCTAATCTTCTATCTCCTTTGTAATCTGGCTGTATAAAATTTAAATTATTTTACAACCTCTTAGTTACTGGGATGAAAAAAATATATGATTGTGTAATATCAAAAAATGAAGTGAAAGGGGAAAAACTGAATACTATTCATGAGAATATTGTAGTAAGTCAGAATAATTAGAAATAAAAGAGCTAATAATGTTACAAAAGATTAAAGTTAAAGTTACTCTTACGCAAAAACTTACATTAGTACTATAGATAAAATTAAGCTTGTACTATTTAAACATATTTAAATAGATAAGGTTAGTACAGCTAAATAAATCTCAAGGTCTTGGTTTGTAAATTATGAAAAGAGGTTTACTCTCAAATACAGTTAGGTTATCAAGTCCTACCAAGCTATCATTTAATCACTGGTCAAACTTCCTTAGGATTTTACAGATGATGTCAACCTAAAAATAGAGGCAAAGAAGCTATCATGTTTTCTGTAAAAGTGTCATTAAAAAAGGGGTAACCCACTATTATATTCTAGTTATATTTAACTAGAGTTGTAGAGTTATTCAGTAAAAAAAATTATTGCTTTTAAAGTAGTGTTCCCCAAACTATTCCATGTTATTTTTAGAGCAAAGTTTAAGGAGAGTCAAATAGTGTGGAATTTATTAATACAAGAACAGTTAAAATGTTTCTTTTTATAAGTTACTAGAGGCCCGATGCATAAAATTCGTGCAAGGGGCTCAGCCCTCGCAGCCGTACTGGCTTGCCTCAGTCCTCTCAGCCCCGGCTTCATCCAGAAGATCATTCGGAAAGACATCTGGAAGAACCTTTGCTGTCTGGTCTAACTAGCATATTACACTTTTATTATTATAGATTAGAGGCCCAGTGCATGAAATCCATGCACTGGGGGGGCAGGGGGGTTTGTCCCTTAGCCTGGACTGCACCCTCTCCAATCTGGTACCCCTCGGGGGATGTCCAACTGCCAGTTATATCAAAAACCAATCCATTTTAACCAATTTTATTTTAACCAATTCATGTTTGTCACAAGCAGTTCTCTTAAACTGGCTGTTGGACATCCCTCTCACAATCCAGGACCTGCCTGCCTGCCTGCCTGATCACCTCTAACTACCTCTGCCTTCCTGCCTGATTGCCCCCTAACTGCTTCCCTGCTGGCCTGATCGTCCCTAACTGCTCCCCTGCCAGCCTGATAGCTCCTAACTGCTCTCCCCTGCCAGCCTGATCACCCCTAACCGCCTCTGCCTGCCAGCCTGATCACCCCCTAACTGCTCTTCCCTGCAGGCCTGATCGCCCCCTAACTGGTCTCCCCTGTCAGCCTTATCACCCCTAACCACCTCTGCTTGTCAGCCTGATCACCCCTAACTGCTCCCCTGCCAGCCTAATCATCCCTTAACAGCTTCCCTGCTGGCCTGATCACCCCCTAACTGCTCCCCTGCCAGCCTGATCACCCCCTAACTGCTCTCCCCTGCAGGCCTGATTGCCCCCTAACTGCTCTCCCCTGTCAGCCTGGTAGCCCCTAACTGCTCTCCCCTGCCAGCCTTATCACCTCTAACCACCTCTGCCTGTCAGCCTGATCACCCCTAACTGCTCCCCTGCCAGCCTAATCATCCCTTAACAGCTTCCCTGCTGGCCTGATCACCCCCTAACTGCTCCCCTGCCAGCCTGATTGCCCCCTAACTGCTCCCCTGCCAGCCTGATCGCCTCCTAACTGCCCTCCCCTGCTGGCCTGATTGCCCCTAACTGCCTTCCCCTGCCAGCCTGATCACCTCTAACTGCTCTCCCCTGCCAGCCTGATCGCCCCTAACCACCTCTGCCTGCCAACCTGATCACCCCCTAACTGCTCTCCCCTGCAGGCCTGATTGCCCCCTAACTGCTCTCCCCTGTCAGCATGGTAGCCCCTAACTGCTTTCCCCTGCCAGTTTGATCACCCCTAACCACCTCTGCCTGCCAGCCTGATTGCCCCCTAACTGCTCCCCTGCTGGCCCAACCATCACTAACTGCCCTCCCCTACCAGCCTGATCGCCCCTAACCGCCTCTGCCTTGGCCCTGCCACTGTTGCTTTGTCCAGAAGGACATCCGGGAAGATGTCTGGTCTAATTAGTATATTACCCTTTTATTAGTATAGATAATTAGAGCCTACAGAAGCACTCAATGAATTTTTCTACCTTTTTAGATAAAACACAATAATGGTTCTTAATGTAATAGTTTACAAAATGTAAGGAGGCATGAATCTTTATTGTCCATAAAATACTTGAATGTTAATACTTCAAATGTAAAGATGATATAGTCATCTTTAAAAGTTTGTGTCTTTATTTTAACTAATCCATTTTAAGTTCTTTCTCCCCATACATGAAATTATATTTAAGTGTTAGTGCTTCTTTCCCAGATGTTCAAAGGATCACAACATGATTTTCCTTTATAATAATTATAATTATTAACCAAATAGAAGCCAACTATATTTCTTTAACCACATGACTTTCCTTTATAATAATTATTAACCAAATAGAAGCCAAGACTGGAAGTCATATCTCCTGACTCTAAGTCCAATGCTTGTTGCAAGAATTCCAGTAAGGAAAAGAGCAAGTTTGAAACTTATCTGATAGAAATTGTTTTAATTTGGCCATAAAATTGATGGTATGTTTGTCACAAGCAGTTCCCTTAAAGAATGTCTCTGAAACCGCCTCCTTAGTTTGCCAGGTTAACATATTCACCTAAAACCATGGTCG
The DNA here is from genome assembly GCF_951640355.1 of Cnephaeus nilssonii. Classification (NCBI taxonomy): domain Eukaryota; kingdom Metazoa; phylum Chordata; class Mammalia; order Chiroptera; family Vespertilionidae; genus Cnephaeus; species Cnephaeus nilssonii. The sequence goes on along the minus strand of NC_137072.1, from coordinate 62,396,509 downwards.
GCAAACTGCAGCTTGCGAGCCACATGCGGCTCTTTGGCCCCTTGAGTGTGGCTCTTCCACAAAATACCACGGCCTGGGAGAGTCTATTTTGAAGAAGTGGCGTTAGAAGAAATTTAAGTTTTAAAAATTTGGCTCTCAAAAGAAATTTCAATCGTTGTACTGTTGATATTTGGCTCTGTTGACTAATGAGTTTGCCAACCACTGACCTAAAACAATTAATTTTTATTAATATTTTAAGTAAAAAATAAGGTGATATATGTTTAAAAATTTTTAATCATCAGATTTCCACATGGTTACATTTTTTAAATATATAAAATATTAACTGATTTTTGTGTTTATGTATGAATGTTAACATGGTAAATATTTTTTAAAGAATGGCCAAAAGTAATTTTGTGAAAGGATTTAGTTGCTTTAGAACTCATAAGTCATTACTATTATTTTTTCTTGTTGTTAACCCTCACCCAAGGATATTTTTTTCCATGGCTTTTTAGAGAGTGGGAAGGAGCAATGGAGGGGAAGAGGAGAGAAAGAGAGAAACATCGATGTGAGACACATTGATTGGTTGCCTCCCCGACATGCCCCGATGAGGGCAAGGGCTAAAACCTGCAACCCAGCTACATGCCCTTGCCTGAGAATCAAAATGTGACCACCAGTGCCAGGGCCATTATTTTTATACTGTATGCATATGGATCTGAATATTTACAGAGTCCAGACTATGCAGTTATTAAAAAAATAATAAATATGTTTTATATTTTTATTTACTATTTCAGTAAGAAATTTATCACCCTTAACATATTTATCAAAAGCATTTAATAAAAATTGAAAAATATCATTTTATAGGAGTTATTTGACACTAAATTTCCTCATCTAATTCTAAATTCACTACATAAAAATAATCATATTACAAAAAGTTTGACTATAGAGTATGATGACAAGATAATGTGCAAATATTGACTATTAACTGATGTCTTCAGTAAATAGTATTGTAATATATGAATAAAAAATAAATATGGATTGTAAAAATGAGTTATCTTAAATATTAAGATTGAAAATTCTTTGTTAATTTTATCAGTTAGCAAAAAGCTTACATTTCATGTACTCCTTTTACTTTAACTTCTTTGGTTGGGAACTTTCTAAAATATATCACAAACTGCCTTGAACATAATATCTGAAAAATACCTTATCTTTTAATGGGTATTTTAAGTCATAATTATGAACATAATTTATACAATGCACATTTAAGTTTTCAGAAACTACAAAGTAGATTCAAAAAGAGTATTTAATGGTCTCATTCTACTATGCCCTTCGAAAAACTGTATCTTCATTTTATGTTATCTTCCATAGTTGATTACCTTTTGTTATTATAAATACAGTTTCCAGAGTTAATGACTTCATAAATTCAGACTTGCTTTCTCCCCTAATTGAAGCCTTATAGACAATATTTTGTGCAAAATTTTCTGACACCTATTTGCAACATAAAGAATATCAGTGTTTATCTCCAAATTCTTAACTATGTTTTTAAAAAATTATGTTGCCAAAGAATAGTTTCAAGAGAGGTTATTTTATCTGTCAAGCCATCCATCTGCTTAGGCTCTGTGTTGAGTATTATGGTTTTATGTCAGTCCTGTAGGAACGAATATTGCAACCAATTAGTAATTTCCACAATGAATATGCAATAAGGAAGTGGAGGCATGCATGCCATGTGTTAGGCATCATGATATAAAACTGCGGTTCTCCAATTTGAATATTCATAACATAGGGAAATTACAAAATACAGACCCTTCCCCTCTTCCCATTGATCTACATAATTCTGAGTCCATAGGTCTGATATAATATTACTAAAAAGAACATCAATAGTAATTGCAATTCAGATGGCTTCTGGACTAAATAACAATGTAGAATATACCATCAGTAGTTTGTCAATTACTAAATCCAGATTTAAGAATAAAGTACTAACATGTTTCAGTTTATGATGCAAATTAAAATAGCTTTAAATTCAGCAAAAGTTTAAAACCACACCTATATTTAATGAAAAACTTAGGGGTCAATCACCGGAAAATATTCAGGTAAAGAAAAATCCTAATCTCATTTTCCCATGTAACTTTCCGGAAAAAACCTTGGGAATCCTCAGCAAATGGCAAACTTAGGCTCCCAGCAGAGGGAGAAGTATTCCACCCATCATAATCCAGGGAAAGATTGAAATTATATGATGCTTTTACCTATGGATGCTACAAACAGAAAATGCAAACACTGCTCAATATAAAGTTCAAAATATTTGACAATTTATTTCAGTAATTGCTTCATATTTCTCTATGATAAAATTTGTCTCAAAAGAATTCTTCTGAGGATGACAAGTTTAAAGATCAGGATATAAATATATATATATACATAAAAAAGAGTTCGGCATCTAGATTTTCATGATTATGTTTTGAGTTGTTTTGTTCCTTTAAAAATACTTTTACTCTTTCCTTTTTACTTAAAAATAGTCTTTTCCTCTCAAAAATTCCCCTCAAATTCTGATAACATGAAGTATGGATAAGTGATTTAATATGCAGTAGTGAACTAGCACTCATTTTCATTATAAATGACCATAGCAAGAGGAAATATTATGAGCCAGAACACATCCAAAACTCAAAGCTGACAATTTGAGTAACAGACTATTTGTTCACTGGGCGCAGATTGCTATTGGGATACTGTGGGACATGAAATATCCAAAGGCTGGTGTTTGGAACATGACATACTGTATATGGATCTTACTATAATCTATTTATTATTATGATCTGTATTTACATATAAAGCAAAAAAGAGTGACATTTCACATATAAGCAAATCAAGTATATATTAATGAATATGTGTCACAATGGTAGACTTCTCATTAAGATATTAAAGGTTAATCTTTGAGGCCTCTCATTTGCATAGGACCCTTGTAAGACTCTGTACCTAATTTTGTATTTATAATGTTAATTATTTTTTGTACATAACACCCTCCTCAAATTGTATGCCATTATCACCTTATGATCTGATTCTGTATTTTCAAACTGGGAAGAGGCTTTGGAGATCAGTTAATTTGACATGTGTGTTTTATAATTGAAAAATATCCATGTCCTTTTAACATTGGTAAACAAAATGATCTTAAACAAAGGCGCTTACACAAATAGTTTCTAACACTAACAGAAATATAGATGTCTATTTAAGGGAGTTGTAGTGACTGATCTGTGAGGCTCTGAAGATTACTTCCATTGCTGGGTATAATACTAATTAAAAGGGTGGTTAAGAAGGTGCAGTCAAGTTTGCATGAGATCAACAACACATGCTATTTTGTTAGGCATACCTGATAAAACATTTATGCTTAAACTTTTTAAAAAGCAGGAGAGCACTAGCCAGTTTTGCTCAGTGGATAGAGCATTGGCCTGCAGACTGAAGGGTCCTGGGTTCGATTTTGGTCAAGAGCATGTACCTTGTACCTCGGTTTCAGACTCTCAGTCCTGGTAGGGGCATGTGGGAGGCAACCAATCAATGTGTCTCTCTCACATCGGTGTTTCTCTCTCTCCCTTCCACTCTCTTTGAAAATTAATGAAAAATATGTCCTCGGGTGAGGATTAAAAAAAAAAAAAAGCAGGAGACAATCTATGCACCCCATCCTAGCATTTTGATCTTCCATATCCCTTAGCCATTATCACCTCCTAATATATTTGCCTTTTATTATTTTAAGAAAATAACTGTCAATCTCAAATTCTATATCCAACTAAACTATTTTTAAAGTAAAGGAACCCAATTAAAAAATAGAGTTTTATCATCAAAGACTTCCACAATAAAAGTCTTCTAAAGCAGGTACTTTAGGAAGAAAGAAAATAATCTCAAAATAAAGGACCAAATTGCAAGTAGTGGTAAGCCAAGAAAATGATAATCAAAAGGGTGAATCTAAACAAACTCTACCTATATATACATAACATTATAATATTGTCAATGTATTAGGCTAAAAAATGAGAACAAAAATATTAGTGTGTGCTAATATCCTTATATGCTCAAGAGAAGGATTTTTATTTTTATTTTTAATATATTTTATTGATTTTTTACAGAGAGGAAGAGAGAGGGATAGAGAGTTAGAAACATCAATGAGAGAGAAACATTGATCAGCTGCCTCCCACACACCCCCCACTGGGGATATGCCCGCAACCAAGGTACATGCCCTTGACCGGAACCGAACCTGGGACCCTTGAGTCCGCAGGCCGACGCTCTATCCACTGAGCCAAACCGGTTTCGGCAAGAGAAGGATTTTTAAATGTCTTAATTAAAATAGCAATTCTCCACTAATGGTACTATAGATTTAAACCAATTCCAATATAACTACCAAAAGAAATATTTTTAGAGAAGTTGACTAGCCAATTTTAACATTTGTATGAAAGAACAATGATTCATTAATAGCTAAGCTGAAAAATACAAAAAAGGGAATTATCTCTACCTAATATAAGCCCATAGTACACATTTGTATTCATTAAGAAAGGGTGGTACTAATATAGACTCAGACAAAAATATCAGATATAGAGCCCAGAATATAACAGCTCTCCCCCAATATGTGGAAACTTACAATAAGGACAGCCTTATAGATCGATGAAGAAAGAATATTTGATCAATAAATGGAAGTAAAACAAAATAAATGGGATCCCTCTTTCACACCATACATAAAAATTAATGACAAGTGGACTAAAGGCTTTTAAATGTAAAAAGTTAAAGTTTAAAACATTCATGGTAAAATTACAAGACAAAACAAAGGCATCAAAGATTTCTTAAACTAGATATAAAAATACATGAACCATAAAAAATATTACCAAATTTTAATATCACTATAAAAATAAAATGGAAAAATAATCTACAGGGGAGAAGTTATTTGCAGCCCATAAAACTGCCAAAAATTAGCTGACCAATTATATAAAGAAGACCTCATCTATATATATAAAAAGCCAGTGACCAGAACACTGTAACAACCAGAATGACCAGTCGCTATGACGCCCACTGCAGCCAGCAAACTGGCCTGATTGGGGGGTGGGGCCAGGTGGCCAACCTCCCGAGGCCCCTCCCCCCGGCCAGCACTGCCCCTGATTGCCCCTCCCACCACAAAAGGGGGCGTGGCCAGCCGGCCATCCTCCTGCAGCCCCTCCTTCCTCCTGGCTCCACCCCAGATCAGCGCCCCTATCCTGATCAGGGGCAGAGCTGGCTGGCCAACTGCCTATGGCCCCTCTCCCCGGCTGGACTGCCCCCGATGGGCCCCCCCACGCGGATTGGCCCACGGCCCCTCCCCCCAGCCAGATCCGCCCCTGATCACCCCCCCACACCAATAACGGGTGGGGCTGGCTGGCCAACCTCCCATGGCCCCTTCCCTGGCTTATAACCCCTGATCAGATGCCCCCACCCCATTCAGGAGCAGGGCCAGCTGGCCCACGGCCCCAAGCCTCTTCTCACAGCCGGCCCCTCCCCCAATCAGCCTCCCTCACCCCAATTGGGGTGGGGCCCACCAGCCAATCTCCCATGTACCTTTCCCCCAGCCAGCCAGCCTGGCGCTGATCGGGCCTCGATCGTGGTGGGCTGGCTGGCCAACCTCCCACTGTCTCCTCCTCCCAACATGCCCAGCCCCAATCCATCCTAATTGGGGCCAAGCCAGCCGGACCCCACCCATGCATGAATTCATGCACTGGGCCTCTAATAATCAATAAAATAATGCAATAGAAAAATATTGTTTTACAAGAACAAAGAAACACTTTACCAAGGGAAAACACTAATCTATATAATAAAAGCCTAAGCAACCTTTATTGTGGAATGACCAGAACGACTGGTCGCTATGATGCTCACTGACAACCAGGTGGCAGACCCTCAATGCAGGAGCTGCCCCGTGGTGGTCAGTGCGCTCCCACAGGGGGAGTGCTGCTCAGCCAGAAGCCGCGCTCATGGCTGGTGAGTACAACAGTGGTGGTGGGAGTCTTTCCTGCCTCCACGGCAGCCCTAAGGAGCAGCAAGCCGAGCTGTAAAGAGCAGTGAGCAGGCGGGTGGTAAGGAGCAAGAGGTCCCGGACTGTGAGAGGGTGCAGGCTGGGTTAAGGGACTCCACTCCCCCAGTGCACGATTTTGTGCACCGGGCCTCTAGTATACAATAAACAAGAAAATATGTTTAGCCTCCATTGTAGTCAAGGAAATATAAATTAAAGCTCTATTGAAATAGTATTTTATATCCAAGAGTTTGTTAACAAATTTTAAAACCAATCTGTCAATATGAAGAGTTAGTAAGGTTATGAAGTAAAGAGTTACATCTATATACTGTACTCTGGAAATCAATTTGATGTTACATAGTCAAATTAAACATATGCATACCTATAAACCTGGCATTTATCATTTTCAAAGAAATAAAACAAAATGCCTTGCTCATGTGCTCGTAGAGACATATATTTATATCATCATTGTTTATAAAAACAAAAAAATGAATATAACCCAACCTATTTATAGGAGAATGGACCCGCCATACAGTATTCATAGGCTAAAATACTATACAGAAATGAAAATAAATGAACTATTTTTAATGCATCAATATGGATAAATTTCAAAAATATAATGTTAACTTTTAAAAAAGCAAGTCACAAAATAATAATGATAATAATATATGTAAAACACATATAACTAAACCATATATTAAGGATATATATATGTGGTAAAAATATAAGGAAAGTAAAAGAGATTATAAAAACATATTTAGGACAGTAGTGATCTCTGTGGAGAGAAGAAAGAATATGATTTATGAGGTGCACACAAAAAGATTCAAAGGTATTTATTGGTAATGTTCTTTTCTTTAACCTAAGTAGTAGTATATACATGTTCATCTTATTGATCTTGTTCAAAAGTTATATATTTAATATTAATTTGCTTGTATAAAAGAATTTTGCAATTTTTAAAGTAAAAATATCTGCATGAAGAAATTCATTAGACGAGATCTCTAAGGAAAATTATGTCAACAGCTGATTTCTGATCCTTCTGTAGAGTTAAAAACATACTTCAATTGAATAAAACTTAATTAATATGTACTTAAAATATATTTACTAACAAAGTAACACATAAATACATAAAATTTTTAAAAAATTGCCTATTTAAATTTTGGAAAAAAAATGTGTTGAATTCTTTTAGGCATGAAAGATAATGGGTATAAGACCTTATCAATACTGTAAGTGTTGCGGTTGCATTAGTTTCTATATTAAGAAGACATGCAAAATTTATAATTACAAGAATTTTTAGAAATCATTTACTTTGAGAATATCTTCATGTAAGTGAAGATGTTTGATTAATAATAATGATTCTTTATGGTGTATTGTATAGATGTATAGTGTACATATTGTATATTTCCAGTTCCATTTTAAAGGTTCTATTTAATAGATTCAGATATAATTTTATTGCCTCTCAGATAAGTAATTTATAATAATAGTGAATTTTTTAAAAACCTGTCTTGTTTTTTAAGAGGTCAATTTTAAGATATTAGTGTTCATAAACTATTTTCACGGAAAACACTAATTTAAACTTTAACATGTTTGAAATCATTAAAAGACCACATCTTGGACTCAGAGAAGGCACTTTAAAAAATATTTCCCATTTGCCCTTCAAGAAATTTACAAATGTATCCCCATATGAGAGTTTCAGAAATAACTCAATATCAAATATCAAGTTCAGGCATTGAAAGGGCATCTAATATGAACTTTAGCATTAGCAGCAGCCTAGAGCTTTACTTATAAGAGATTTTGATACCAAAGTTCAGAAGTGATTGATACCCAAGCAACTTCTCCCAAGAAATGGATTCTAAAATATGTTAATTTGTATTTAATAACTTAGTTGTGAAAATCAATCCAATTTTCTTTAAAAGAAAATATATGGAATGTAATGAAAATCAATCATTTTAATTTATAGGGGGCAAATATTCATTTCACTCATCAATTATTCAGCCACAATGAATTTCTGAAAAAGCAAAGAGTACAAAGTTAGCAGATTGAGTTTGTTTTAATCAAATGTCTAAAAGTAGCCTAAATGTAATTACTATTTCAAATTTATGTCCAAAGGCCAAACTCAAGTTTATAAATGGTTCAGAATCAAAGAAATAAGTTTTGTATCAAGTAACATACTTCTAAATAGCATTAACCTTAACATGAATGTGATAAATTGTAGATGTTTTAAAGAAATGTATATGTAGAAAACAACTGCAAATAGACCAAAAAATTTAAATAATTGTGTGTCATATGTAAGATTAGAACAAGATTTTAATAAGAATGATGTTAAAACAATGAAGCTTTATTTTTACTAAATAAAATAGCTTCGGTTAAGTTCTTTAATTCAACGAAAATTAAATGAATGCCTTTCACTCATTTTGTAAACTGGTCCTTTAATACACACAAAGAATGTATGTGTGAAACTATATGTGTAACCATATATGTAATTATAAACCCTCAAAGTAAATGGCTAATCATAATATGGTTAGGATACACTATATTAGTAATTAGATTTACTTCAATTATATATTGTAACCCCATTATTATAGGTTCAACTTCAGTTTTGAATTATGATCATTTAAGCAGAGATGTTATCTTTAGTATGATGAGGATATATTATTTTCATAAATGACAATGACTGAGTGTAGGAAGATAGTTAACTCACTTAAAAATAAGTTATTATACACCCATATACTAATCACTCAGCAACTCCTCCCAAGAAATAGATTCTAAAAAATGTTAATTTGTATTTAATAATTCAGTTGTGAAAATCAATCAGATTTTCTTTAATAAAAATATATGGAAAGTAATGAAAATCAACCATTTTAATTTACAGGGGACAAATGTTCATTTCATATATATTTAATACTGCAGAGACTTGGAATTTTTATTTGCTAACTAATTGCAGCCTAACAGAGGGTGCCTTTTACTAATATAAATGATATAAATTTATTTCTTCAGATATTCTAATATATAAAAACCCAGGGTCCTTAATGACCGAAGGCTCAAACGAACACCAGAAGTCAGTCTTGCAGTCTGTTCTGGGTTGCCGTGGTGACCCAGCACTAACTGCCGCCACTGCGGGCACAGCGACTCAGCACTGACTGCTGAGGGGGCTGCATATCAGGCCCAGAGAGAGGCCCAGAGAGAGAGGCAGGGTCTGATCCGCAGCCTCTGTGGCAGCTGTTGCTCAGCCCTTGCTTCTCTCTTTCTCTCCGGGCTTCACTAGCAGCCATGCCTCTTTTTCTCTCCAGGCCTCCGCGGGGGCTGCTGATCAGCCCCACCTCTCTGATCAGGCCTGGAGATAGACCCAAAGACTGGCTGGCATAGAAACCGACCAATCAGTACCAAATCTGGGTGAACTGTGAGGAGCCAATGGTTGCCTAGGAGGCTGAGCTTCTGACACTGACTGGCATAGAAACCAACCAATCAGAACCTAATCTGGGTGAACTGCGAAGGCAGAACCTAAGGTGGGGGCTGAGGAGGGGTTTTAAGGGCAACATCTGTTTGGTGTAAGGTGTAAAAAAGTGGTTCAATTTTTTAATGACTGGTTTAGTAGTATAGTGCATATGGCTGGCTATCAGTCCAGATATAAGGATTATGTATTTTTGTCTACCAAGAGCATCTCCTCCTGATGAAAAAGGCTCCCCCCCCCCATTTAAGCAATCCTATCCTATATAATCTATTTATACTAATAAAAGAGTAATATGCTAATTAGACTGGGTTGACAAGCCATCTTCTGGACATCTGACTTCCTTCCGGACAAAGCCATGGTTGTGGGGGCCGAGGCAGAGGCAGTTAGGGGCGATCTGCAGGTAGAGGCAGTTGGGAGCAACTAGGCCAGCAGGGGAGGGCAGTTGGGGTTAACCAGGCCAGCAGGGGAGGGCATTTGGGGGCAAGATCAAGCTGGCAGGGTAGGGCAGTTGGGGACAAAATCAGGCCAGCAGAGGAGAGCAGTTGGGGGCAAGATCAGACTGGCAGGGGAGGGCAGTTAGGGGCAATCAGGCAGGCAGGTGAGCAGTTAGGAGCCAGTGGTCCAGATAGGCCTGTGGGATCAGTCCTAAACTGGCAGTCAGACATCCCCCAAGGGATCCCCGATTGGAGAGGGTGCAGGCTGGGCTGAGGGAACCCCCCCATGCACGAATTTCGTGCACTGGTCCACTAGTGTATATATATATATATATATATATATATATATATATATATATATATATACTAGTGATGACTGGCTGGTAGCTATGACGCGCACTGACCACAAGGGGGGCAGGCACTCAACGCAGCCATCCTCCCACAGTCCCTCCCCCCACCAGCCGACCCTGATCAGCCCCAATCACCGGCCAGGTTGGGGGACCCTGCCCATGCATGAATTCGTGAACAGGGCCTCTAGTTTTATATAATTATTATTAATTAATGAGGTTTTACGTATTACATTTGTTAATTACATGAAGAAAATAATAGCAGGAATTGGAGCAATCATTCCTATAAATGAAGTAAATGAGAAAAAGAACTTTAGAAGACCATCAATTTAAAAACAAAATACACATGCATACTTTTTCAATATGTGTTAAAATAAACCTATTGTATTTGTGGGTGAACATAAATCTAACTGATTAAATTTTCTATGCCAAGTGAGTATTTCCTGTGATATAGATGCATAAATCTTAAAATTAAATATTTTGTCATTTATTATCTAGCTATGACTAGAACTTGATTTTGAAACATCTACAACAAAAATCAATAGAGAAGTGTATATCATTGTTATTAGTTTCATAGAACTGAATTAAGACAGACCTTTTGATACCATGCTCTGTGTTTCATATTTGATACTATATAATCCACATAAGATTTTGCTAAGAGACACAGTTACTGTACCATGATGCTAGCTGGTAAATATTTGACATTGAAGTCTCATAGAAGCCCTAGACACAGTTACTGTACCATGATGCTAGCTGGTAAATATTTGACATTGGAGTCTCATAGAAGGCAGCAAATGTATCCCATCAGCAATAGTATAATCAAACCAAAGGAAATTGACTGAGAATAACACCCACAGAGAACACTGGCTGCTAAGAAGGATACGATCAGTGCCAGGAAACAGCACTGCACCTTTTATCATTTCTCCCATGATGCACCCTACTGACCACATGTCAACTGAAAACAAAAATGACATGGAGATAAACAAGAAGACAGGAATAGAAGAGCAAATAAATGAAGACACTTGACTATCCATGCCATAGAGCAATGGCCCGATCTTTCACTGATTGAATTAGAGGCCAGTCTTATGATCATTCATAGTCTTTTAAAACAGTGAAAGGGGGAGAATGCCAGGGCCCTGTCTTCTATGCAATTAAAGTAACAATACCACTCAGTGTTACCCAATGCATGATAATGTTACTTTGCAATTATAATTCATTGATTAACTTAGCTTCTGATTTAAAAGGTCTAATTTGCATTCATCTACTAGAATCCTACTGATTTGTATTGTAAATTATTCTAGATGGTGTGAATATGGGAACCGTGCAAATCAGTTAATTTTTATTCTTTTGTATACTACATTGGGGATGGGGGGAGCTGCCAGTAACTCAAAAGAAAGGATTTCTTTCACAAAACACATTTATTCATTTATAAATATGAATAAATTTCATGAAGTGATATGGTAGTTCAAGAATGAATGTATTGGAATATGCTGGCTCAGTTCCATCAAAGGAGCAAATTTCTAAACAGGAGCTTTGCTTTATAAACATGGTTGCTTTGTAATAGTAAGAAATGCTGGCTTTCAAAACAGGACAGTTCAACATGAAATAAACAACATGATAGAGAGCTGATACTTCTTCTGGAAATTGTGAATCAAAAGAAACCTAAAATTTAAGGTGAAATTATAATGTCCGCTATTGCCAGTTATCATCCAGAACTTAAAACCAGGAAGCTCGGGCAGAGGGTTCACAGGGAGGGGCAAAGTGGGGAAAGGTGAAGCAAAAAAAATGTGAAATCTCTCTCTTTAACTGCAGTTGGTTACCCACTTGCTCCTACTGAAAAGTCATAAAGAGAAAGAGGTCATTTTTAGGAGTGGAAATAACCTAGAAGAAAAAAGGGTGTTGAAGGGGGAACAAATAGGGAAAGACATTAAGATAGCAGCGCACTATAATTTTGCTGCACATACTCTTCAAATTTCATCTTGTAATTTGGCAGTGACCTTAAAGAATTCATGAGCCAGGCCAGCGTGGCTCAGTGGTTGAGCGTTGATCTAAGAACTAGGACAGTGGTCGGCAAACCGCGGCTCACTGCTCTGTTGACTAATGAGTTTGCCGACCACTGAACTAGGAGGTCAGGGTTCGGTTCCCAGTCAGGGCACATGCCCAGATAGCCAGCTTGATCCCCATTGTGGGGCCTGCAGAAGGCAGCCAATCAATGATTATTTCTCATCATTGATGTTTCTCTCTTTCTCTCTCTCTCTCTCCCTCTCCAAAATCAATACAAATATATATATTTAAAAAATAATTCCTCATGAGATTCTTTCCACTGTGATGAAAATCTCACTCAGATTCCACTCAAAGTTTTCAGTTTGATTCAACTCCCTAAACAGTGATCACTGCAAAGGAATGGTTACAGCTTTGAAGGTGATAAGCATACCGAAGGAAGCAAATTTGATTTGCTTCCATTTTAGGAAAGCAAGTGACATGCAAAAGTATCAGGGAAAGATAGAGCAAACAGTTGCGCACCCCTTTAATATGAATGCATTTGTAATTCCAGATAATATCGGTCTCACAAGAGGTTGGTACTGTGAGAATTTTTGATTTAAAGAAAAAAAGGAAAAGATCTCTGAAAAGATATTTGTTTTTTGAATTGCAAGTATTCTTATCATACTATCCAAATTGACCAGTCTGACTAAGTTGCTATTTACAGTGTATCTGTGTGTTTTTAATAGGTACTGGGAAAGAGAGAGACAAAAAATAGAGAGAGCTAAAAACTCAGTATGCAGGGGTTCCCCTTGCCTGTATCTATTCAAATGTTTGGGGAAAAGTTGTTTCTGCCACAAACCTATTTGCAACTTAGAAAACATCTATTTCCACTTTTTTATTGAATGCAAAAACTCAATGTGATATCTCTGGCATATGCTCTTTCTTTTTTCCTGCTGCAGAACCAATTCCATTGCTTTCTAACTGTAACCTTGAACAAATTACTTCATCTCTCTTAATATCAATTTCATCCTCTAAAATGCAAATGATAAATAGCATTTATGTAGAATTTTTAATAGACTTTGAAAGTATTATGCCTGATAAACATATTTTCATATTGCCTGGTACATAGTAAGTCTCCATTAATGTTAGTTATCATTATCATCATGAATTAAATGTATATTGAAATTATGTATATGAAAGTCATTTATTTTATATTTATATTACATATTTTACTTATATACCATAATAAAAAATATTTCCAATGAGGGAAACTCACCACTCACTAGATGATCCTTCTCACTACTTGTGTCTGGAAATGATGCACTCTATCATTATGAATTACAAAAGCACTTGGCAAGGCATTCCACATATTGAACCACAGTTGACTCTATGGAACTTCTCTCCATGTTCTAAACAGGAATTAATCAATCACCCTGTTCCCTCATCCAAATAATAATCTTTAAATATATGAATATAATTTATGATCCCTGACCACTCCTATCCTAAAACTGGAAAATTGCTATCTTTCAGACTAATAGCCCTGGATTTTTCACTTCTCCCATATGCCTTTAAACAACAGCAACAACAATAACAATTGACCTAAATGGAATTTCAGTCACTATGTTGCACTAGTCTCAATTGGTTCTAGAAAGTTCTAGGTTGAATAACTGGTGTTAGTAACTGTATATCTGCCAGTTCTCCTTTGGGTGGCTCTGCTGGATACAGATATTCCAAAGTAAAAGGAGAACATTTTGGGAAACGTATCTTCATGTCAGAACCCAAAATAGACTTAATAAGTCATAGAGGATCTTGCATAAAAACTATGCACAGATATAAAATCTATATCTGAACTACTGGTGAATATACATTCTATTCCATTTTCTGTATTTTAATGTATCTTTTCTAGGTGGTAATACCCTGGAAACTTTTCCAAATTCCATTTAACTTTGCTCACTATTCATTATTCCTATTCATGCTTATGACACCTACATGCTAAACTGCTAAGCCTTGTGCCTGGAAATTATGCACTCTATCATTATGAATTACAAAAGTGGAGTGTATGCATATGAATTTATATGAATTTTTATTTACTCAAGACAGGTTTATTTCTCAAAATAAAGCCATGGAACCAAATTTCATGTTTATCAAGGTGACTGGAGTATTTTATGAACTTTTCAAGATATTCCAATGAATACCAACTGTGAAAACCTTAGGAGAAATTAGCAAATCCAATCACGGTTAGAAACTGAATTTGGGTCTCCATAAGAGTTTTGTACATTAATGCTACCCAGGTAGAATTCTGGTTGCTTTTATTATTCTGATTCATTACATTCCCCCTCCCATCATCTGTTTCCCAGGGACAGAAAGCAGATTCATTTGCAACATGAACACTCAGAAGCTTACTCACTTTTCTTAAAATGAATGTTAGTAAATTTTGGTGCTAACAAAATATGATTATTAATTTTCCAAGTTACAAAAAATATCAGGTGTCATGTCATTTGTTAGGCATTAGATTATTCTGAATTATCTTTTTTCTACTTTTAGCCAAGATAATAGAAATAATATAATGTAGGCCCTGGCAGCTTAAGTCTAAATTTAAAAAGCAATGTATTGCTGCTTCTGCACTCTGTGTAGTGACTTGGGTTGTTACTCACAACAAAATATTTTTTGGACTATGTAAGCTTCGTTTCAGCATCCTGACAAATGTTTCCATGGCTCTGGTAACACGATTTTTAAACCACACTGCTTTTCCCCTTAACATAATTATACCTTCATTTGGCATAGGATTCAGACAATGTGCTTTGATACATTTTCTTGGATACCTCGAAGTACAAAAGCAAAATTTAATATGGTTTTCTAAAACTAGAACAGTATTTCTTTGAAACACTTATGTTTCAAAAGTTAAAAATTCAACTAGATATTTACCAAAAGCACATTGTTTTAAACTTCGATGCAAAATGGAATTATAAAAGACCACTGTATGCATAAATAAATTTAGAAGGTCCATATTTTGCACATGTGAATCTAAGTAAGAAAAAGAAACAATATCCATGAGGCACAACATAAATATTCTAATGCCAGGAAATCAAAGGAAGATTTTCTCCTTGAATCAACATGTTTTACTTGCTTTTCTTTCTTTATAACTTATATGGCATCATATTATTAATTTTAACCTTTATTTAAAATCATTTATAGTTTTACTTGCATTTTTACAAAACAGAAATATCCATGGAAACTTACAATAATGGAGAAACTTACAATAAAGAAGAAAGCTTTTAGGTTTATAATTATATTATAATTGAATTTATAGACTAATGAACTTACAAAATATGTTGCCATAAAACACTTAAGTAATGTTTTTATTGCATCACATTTTTAAAAATTTTCATCTTTAAAAATCTATGTAATTCTGAGGTGTATATAGTAAGTAATTTAAAGAAATTCTAATGATGGAAAGGTATTTTACTTTAAACATTTTATGTTCTGATCAACAAAGTGTAATGCTGGCTCTGGCTATCTCACATTATCACCAAATTAAACTCATGTTCCCTTCAGATCCAAGTGTGTCCTCACTTCATTCCGTACATTAACTTGCAGAAGTGCCTCAGTAAATGGTAATTAATTCATTGTTTTTCTTTTCCTGTTCTCTGATTCATGGATATTTGGTTTCTCATCATTTGAGAGAATTACTTTTTACTCTAGATGGCCTTTTAGTTATTTTCATTTTTTATAGCTTATCTAATTCAATTTAAAGGTTATTTGGGCTAGAGTTTCCCCCAATGAACTTTATACTATAAAAATTGAAGTTACTTATATTTGAAGGTATTTGCAGATATGTGTATGTTTGTAAATATCTAATGTTTTATATGTATCAAATGACTCTCATCACCACAATCCTGTAAGATAGGCCAAGAAGGTATTTTATAAAGTAAATTGACATGTAGGAGGTAAGTCACAGGACTAAAGTGAATAGGACCAGAAGCCATTCTTGCAGCCCTGTTCCCACATGAGCTCAAGACTTATTTGAGGGCTGAAGGGAAGAGTCCCATAGTGGGTGTCGCCACTCATGACCTCTGTCCTAAGGGCCAAATGGCCCAAGGGCAGCTTAAATGGAATGTCACGGTAATGACTAAGGGATGCATTTCATTATTTGCAGTCCCCCCTCAGTGTCTCACTTCATTTTAAAAAATGACTCAGTATTCTTTCTATAGAACTTAGATGGATAGAAACATACACTATGCTTTTAAATCTTTCTACAAACGTATTTCCAGGAGACAGGGAATGTTTGGGGCCCTAGTGAAGCTTTGTGCCTGATAGCACTTAATGTTTCCTCTTCAAGGCCTTACGGGGTCCAGGTCCAGCTCTTCAGCTTCTTGCCTTTGTTCCACCCCAGAAGTCGGTTCTCTGTGTCCTCCCTCACTTTCTGCCTCCTTTGCTGTAGAGCCCTCAATCCTCCTTTTGTGACCATTATGCCTGCTCCTGCCCTCTAGTGGACTCTGGTCCTCTCTAACCACCTTGGAGAAGGGATATTCCTCATAACTAAGTACTTCCATCTTTTCAGATACCTCAAAATCCCTAGCTTCCATTCTAGAGATTCCTGTCTCACTCAGATTTTCTCAAACTAATAATAAAAGAAAAAAATAGTAAGCATATTATTGAAAATATATTCTTTTCAACAAATACAGAGAAGCCCTAACTGGTTTAGCTCAGTGGATAGAGTGTCGGCCTGCGGACTGAAGGGTCCCAGGTTCAATTCCGGTCAAGGGCATGTACCTTGATTGCGGGCACATCCCCAGTAGGAGGTGTGCAGGAGGCAGCTGATCGATGTTTCTCTCTCATCAATGTTTCTAACTCTCTATACCTCTCCCTTCCTCTCTGTAAAAAAATCAATAAAATATATTTTAAAATCTTTTTAAAAAATAAATACAGAGAAATAATAAATGAATAATCTTTATATTCATGATTATCTGCAATTTGCTTATGAATGTGAAAGAATGACTACTGGATTTTTACCTCCAAACTTTCTTTGAAGTCAAGATTATATATTGTTTGAGATAACCCTGTATAACCTTATTATTGAGGAACAGATTGTAACTATAGGAATGTATTAGTTGCAAACTATTAGGAAGGAAGCAGTTATTTCAAGGAGATAAAAGGACTAAGAGCATCTATCTACACTATCTGGAGATAATCATCCACAACCTTCAATTTTTGTTTCATTTACTTTGATTATTCCTAATTTTCATGTTTGAGCTTAGAAAAGATATGACAGTCAATTACTTTGAGAGTGTTTTCTTTATTTCTTCAAATATATTTTGAAAAATCATCTACCAGTTTCTTAACAACTTGGCTCTTTGGCAAGGTTATAGGTATATATCCTTTTCATTCTAACTGAAATTTCTCATATCTTCAGACAGAAAGGCAAGAGGTGGTGTTTTAGCAGCTCAGATATGAGCATTAATTGGAGATAATATACTTGAGGTCTAAGGATGGTGTATCTGTCTTTAATATCACCCAGGTCCAGAAAACTCTGGCCAAGAATGTTAGATAAAGGAACATTATAAGTCTTGCTCAAAGAAGGTGCTACCATGTGAAGTAAGATGGGGGAAAAATAAAGTAGAATGTATCTAAAAGAAGCAGGCTTAAGGAAAGAAGTCATGAAAAGTATACTGGTATAATACAAGCCTTCGGTAATCAAGAAAATGGCAAGCCCTGGTTTGTGTGTGAAGTAAATGAAGGGAGTAAGTGACTAGATAGTTCTAAAACAAAACAAAACAAAAAAACCATCATAAAACTGCTTTATTGTGAGTTCTTATTAAAAGAAACAGAATCTGAATGAAACGTGAAGTCACTCATACTTCATGTGATATTTGGATTATGTAAAGAAAATAATTGACCTGGCATATCTATTGCTCTCTGACTTGAATTCAGCATGGGTCTAAGACTTTTGGCTAATACTATATATTATGTCAACATACATGTATGAAATAAGTTTTAATCATAGCACTATAATGAAAATTGAGTGTGTAATATTATATGTTCATATAAATTAAAAGTGTACAATAAATATTAAGTATTTTATTTACTTTGGATATTAAAAAATTATCAACCTATTGAATTGCAAAAGCAAATATGTATATTTATTTGTTCATTTAGCCAACCCTTTAATTTAGTAATTAAAAATCTATCATGTGATATCATCTGAGTCATATTTCAGTAGTTAAGAAACCTACAAAATATTTCTCAAATACAGCTAGTTTCAATGTAGGAAAGTAGCTAACACTGTAGTCATCAATAACAATTTCATAGGATTTCTCAATTTGTCAAAGTGTTTAAGGTTCAGATTAGAAAAATTAGGATTAAGAAGTTCTATGGAGAGAGAGGAATAATGTTGAATGTTGATTGGGGATGATAAAGTATTATGAAACACTTTTTAGCCTCAGAAAAACTGAATAATTCTAAGTGAAAGTTAAGAGAACCTATGATCTTTTTATTTTTAAGTCTCTGAAGAATCATGGAAGTAATCAAGGTATCAATTAGCATATACCAATCTTTTATATTCCTTCCAGTACATGCTGGAATCATTTAAATGCTAAAATATTGGTATGATTCTTCTGATACATAATCTCCATCAGCCCCTCAACTTGTGTCTGACCATCATTGTTTAGTGAAATTAATTCAAAGACCTCTCAATTCTTGGTAGAAAACTGTACTCATAAAATGATAATAATTTCATGTAAATATTAATGAAACAATTCCACTAAAAAAAACAACACAGAGTATGTGTAGCTCATTGTTTAATTGGGATTTCTATGGTTTAGTTCATTTTAAAACTGTGGCGATGACTTGCAATGTTAAATTATAATTTTAATTACAGGTAAAATAAACAGGATTTAAATCCAAATTGATACATTTTCAATAAGATGGCAGTTCTAACTCGTTTCAATTTCAAAATTATTTACCCATATTTAAGTAGAATCTAACTTAAGCAAAATGTCTTCCACTATAAATGTCTTTATGTAACTTCCTTGTTTACTATTAGGTCCTCATTCAGGCTCATGATCATAAATGGCAGGAGGCTATCAAAGACCACTCTTCATAATCATAACATGAGATAAAGGAATTCAGAATGCAAGCTCTTATCACAATCTACATTTTGTGTAGTAGGATGTATTCAATTTCTAGAATCAAACTTATCAAGGCTATTTATTTTATGCATTGATTTTTGCATAATTTACTTTCAGTTACAAACATTTTTTCTGAAATATAAATTAAAATAAAAAGGGGGAATAAAAAGTCCAAGAGAACAATTTTTGGAAGAATAAAGAATTATTAATATGGTAATATTATCTTTTGCCTGCTTGTTTTCTGAAGGGGTTGAAAATGTTCTTTTTCCTTCTCATTTCATTGACATTAAAACTGTTAAAATAAGTAAAAAGCAACTCTGATAAAAGTCTGAAGAGCTGTTTCCAAATCTTAGCTATGGTAAGCCAGTCAGAGAAAGATAAATATCACATGATCTCACTCATTTGTGGAATATAATGAACAACATAAACTGATGAACAAAAACAGATCCAGAGACAGAGAAGCATCTATCAGACCATCAAACCTCAGAGGGAAGGTAGGGGAGGGTGGGAGTAAGGGGGAGAGATCAACCAAAGGACTTGTATGAATGTCTTTAAGCCTAACCAATGGACACAGACAACAGGGGGATGAGGGCATGAGTGGGGGGTTGAGGGGGGGGGGGGAAATGGGAGGATAAGGACACATATGTAATACCTTAATCAATAAAGAAAAAAAACGTCTGAAGAGCTAAATCAGATCTCAGAGAACCATGCTAATAAAAAATCAAAGATGCTGCAACAACGTCACATGGAAATGAGGCATTGTGACTTTTTGTATTTCATTAACAATGCTTTACAGAAATAGACGTCTTTAAGTACTGATTGAGAAGGTTTTTTTTAATCTGAAATGTGTTATACCCTAAAGGCAAAAGCATGAAGGAAAAAAAATTCTACTTTTGTATGAAATCAGTACATTTAAATATAAATATGAATTTTAATATTATTCAAATCAACTGTATTGAATAAAAAATTGATCCTCAAAATGTAAATAATTAATATAAAGTAAAATGAAATGGTATTTCAATACATAATCAACATAAAAATGATTAATGTGATATTTACATGCTTCCTTTTTATACCTTCAAAACCTAGTATACATTTTGCACCTATAACAATCTCCATTCAGACTAGCTGTAATTTCCAGTGCTGAATATCCACATGTTGCTAGTGGCTACCTATTGGGCAGTATAGTTCTAGAAGTTGTCATTACTCTTACATTATTACTGAAATTTAGAGAATATCTCATTAATATCCAGCAGAATAAACAAATGTCCACATAAATATATGCTCAATATGGTATTAATTTCTTATTGAGTCCAATTTTCTTTTATTATAGGCCTTTTCTTCTTTTATTTCTACTAAATATCAATCATAATCTTTCTTACATAAAAGAGTTCCTTAAAGAGCCTTCTTATTAGTCAAATATAAGATATAGTAGTGTTATGGGCCACATGTTTATTGGTAATTTCCAAAAAAATGTCTTATGTAGTAAATATATTGAACTCAATCTTGCATTATCATTGTGAAAGTTCTCAACTTTTGCTGCACTTATATTTCACTATTGTGTATTAGCAGGGTATTTCTGTATTTTAAAAAGTATATTCTCTATTAATATATAAACTTTATTATCTATATATTCCAATGACAAATATGTGCCTTTGTTAGAGAGTAAACTTTTATTCATTTCAAAAATATACCAGCTCATTTAATAATTCCAGATCATAAATATCACTCCAAGGAATTTCTAATGGAATCTAGTACAGGACTCAGTGGTAGAACTCAAATCAACACTGCTTTTAAAAATTCTACATTTCATTGGAAAAGTAATTATCTATGTCTAAGTCACATATCCAAGTCAAATGAGAGAGGCCTATTTTAAACCCACCAGGCACCCAGCAATTTGAATAATAATTATGATTTTTAAATGTGGAAACTCATGTTTTAAGAAGAAAATGCTATAATGACCTATTTAAGACTGGATATAGTGTCAAGAGCAATTCAAATGAATGAAGCTATAGACAAAAGCTTGCCTAAGTGTTATAGAAGCATAAATTAGTTTTAGAAAGCAGATGGAAAATACTTGCAAATAGTGGCTTATTTTTCTAGTTATAAAGATAAGCATATTTTAACAATTTGGGATTTGGTTGCTTTTCTTATTTATGAAAAAAAATAGCACTGCTACTTTGAGATTTATACAAAATAATTTAAAAAGAAAAAAGCCCACTGAAATTTAATTAAGTCATTGTGGTAGATAGTCTTCAGTACTGGTCAGATTATAGAAATCATCACTTTTTAAAAAAATCACAATTACACCACTTACCCAACTTTTTGCTTCTATCTTTACTCTCCTGGTAAAACTGTTAGGTGTTTAAAGGGAGAGAGAACAAGACATGTAAAGCTGCAGCAAAAGGTACAAGGATACAGTCCCTTCCTGGAAAGAGGATTTTGTGGCGAACCATTTCTCCCATAATGCATCCCACAGACCATATATCCACTAGAACAGGAGAGAGGGAAGTGAAGAAAAGGGAGGAAAGTAAAGTTAACTAAGATAATTGATCTCTGAAGGAGAAGGAAAAAGAACAGTTGATTAGAAGGTACAATTTTTGTTTCCCACCAAAAGTTGACCAAGAAGGTGAATTAAAATCAGCACTATAATATTACATAATCAATGTCTAATGTCTAGTATGAGAGCTCAATTTAATTTTTAAAAATTACTTTATGGGTGCCTTAGACTGCCTCTTTAGTGCCAGGAAATAGTGACATGGAAAAGCAGCAACTAACTAAAAGTATCTTCATCAACACGGACAGTGGCTGTTTCCATTTTCTATCCTATTCAGTTACATGAAATACTTTTTTTTTTTTTTTTTTTTTTTTGGTACGTGCAACCCAATCCAAGAAACTAGGGAATGGCCAGAACCATAGTTTTAAGGCAGAAGTATTTGAATCCCTGGTTTTAGGACTTAGTTTTTTCCTTCATAAATAATTCTTATAAATAAATACCTACTTGAAAATTTTTAAAAAACATAACATTAATTAGCACATGTTTAATAGAATCATCTGGAAGTAAAGTAAAAAAAGGTATTAAAGGTATTTTAAAAATTGTTATATTCATATATTTATCATACTTGTTAACCAAACATGCTTCACCTTCTCTTCCCAGTCTTTCTCCTCTTCCAACTAGATTTTTAGTAAGGACAAAGGGAAGTTGGAGGCAAAAACATTAGGCTGAAACACCCCTTGCGGAAGGAAGGCAGGGTTAGGTGCACGGGTTAGCTGGACATGCCTGATGTAGCAAGCAGGTTTTTCTGCATGATAACATTCCTCCTATTCGTAAGTGGGAGAACAGCATAGGTGCTAGGTGCAGTTTCTCCACGGATCTAGAGATGCCAAAAAACTAAGGCAGTAATTTGCAACCCTTTCTAGTGAGGAAAGGAGAAGGGGTGAGATTATGCACCATTTGTGCAGCAAAGCTCTGAAAACCCATAACAGGCAAATTCAGACCTCCCCTGCCTCTGTAGATCCTTGATTTCTTGACTTTATAAATTGTTTACCTTTGATTTTAAAAAATAACTTGGGAAGAATGTATACAAATATCTGCTTTTCCAAATAATTTAGACTAGATTTGCCTGTTCCAAGTCAAAGGTAACAGACTTTTCCAATTGTCCATCAAAGTGAACCTGACTTTCTTGGGGGCTGACTTTTTCTCTTCTTCTATACAAATGCACAAAAGTATTGGCTTTCTTCTAGTCTGGAAGTACACAAATTTTTTTAAAACTTTGATGGCTCCAAATTTTTCATAAAAGTACCTAACCTATAGTACCTGCACATAAAAATACAATGGTGATCATTTTTATAGAACTTAATAAAATGGACAGCTAGGACTAAATAGAATAGAGTATAAAATAAATATGAAAGGTACTGAGTACATATAAAATTGTAATTTAAAACTATTTTAATTCTTAAATATATTAGATATGTTATTTTTAATATGCTATATTATTTGTTAGAAATTCTTTTCAAAGTAACATATTGCGGTACTTTCTGATAGGTACTTATAAATCTTTCATTTTAATCAATAAAATCATATTGGAATACATTTTTAAGATTCTACCTTTTCTTTTAAAGTGGTCATGACTACAAGGTTTGTTTTATGAAAGCAGTAGTATAAAATATTTTTCTCTCTCTATGGTTTTTGGAATTTATAAAAAAACTGGTACCCTAAATACTACATACAGATCAGTTTAAAGCAATAAAGAAACTCTTATCCAGCTTGAACAATCTGGATTATTTTAAATCAAGTATTCATTGTACATTTGTAAAGATTCTCACTCCAAAGATGTGTGGTGTATTTTTGTTTGTCTTTCCCTAGGACTAGAGCCATCTCTCTAATATATGACATAAAGCCAATGGTTAAATGTAACAGATTTATTCCTATTTTCTCACTCACTTTGAGCTGATCTGCAACTCAAATAGCATATTTTCCTCAGTACCTAAAGCATGTGTGCTCAGTAGTATCCATTTCACTGTTTAGTTGGACAAAGAAGGAAAGGCATGTAAGAAAAGGGAGCAGCTATAACATTTTAGTGCTCTTCTAGCAAAGCTTACTTCTCGGAGGCATCTTTCACCTTTTTAATGAGTGAGTTTTTCTAGTAGTATGTTTTTTAAAAACACACACACAAAAAAAAAAAAAACAAACACCTCTGACTACGAAAGCTGGCAGCCCTATTAAAAATAATATTTATATACATGAAAGAGAACATTGTTCTTGGCTATCTGAAACATGTACTCATTTCCTTCACAGTCTCCGTGGCTGTGAGTCAGAAGCATCCCTACCGTTCTCCTTGTAGCCCATTCCCAGGATGACCTCAGGGGCTCTGTAATAACGTGTCACCACGTAAGGAGTCATCATGAAGCTCGTGCCTGCGGTCCTGGCCAGTCCGAAGTCGAGGATTTTCAATGTACAATCAGACTTGACTACAATGTTACTTGGTTTTAAATCCTGACAATAGGAACAAGAAAAGGAATGAAAAGCCAGCATCACACGGGACCTGTGATTTTCATTTACTTACTTAATCAACATGGTAGTCCTGCAGGAGCACTGGTGGCCCCCTCCCCCTACTGCAGAGCCCTACATAATGCAAATGATTCTTGCCCCAAAGGAGTTTACAATGAGTTTTCAGAGTTTTTGTAATAATCTCAGAAACCTTGTTAAACACAGAAGAGAAATGTACTATCGTCTTTACAATTTAGGCTCATATTGAAAAACGTTTTCAGTGGCGGAGGGGGGGATTTATTGTCATCTGTTAGCTTTCTCCTTATGGCAACATAAACTTTTCAGCTTATATTTCATGATGGCCTGACAGGAGAGCAGATTGGGGCAGCTGTCTATTCTGTCAGAAACAAACTGAATAAAGGAACTGTCTTATTTCAACTTCACATATTGACCTCTGCCAATCACGGACTAGAAGACATGAGGCTTCTCAGAAGCTGACTCTCAATGAGCTGAAACAAAACATTTAACAACATCAACTACAGTATAGCTAAAGTTTCCTTCTACACACTAGTGAATTATGTGCTAATTCTAACATTAAAGAAATGAGGAAGGACAGTATATTTAACCAAGGACAGTCTATTAAGCCCCATACATAAAGAAAATAATCTACAGTTAGTTTCTCTTCTCTAAAACATCTTCATTATATTTCTGTAGTAGGTGCTCTTACCCTGTGAATAATTCCAGCAGAGTGAAGGTGCTTGATGCCACACAACATTTGGTATAGAAGGTAAGACATTCGTTCATGGTCTAATTCCATCTGAATCACCTGACACAAGTTGGCATCCATCAGTTCCATTACTAAGTAACTGGAAGACAAATCCACAGTTTAGTTCCAAATCATCTGTTTAATCCTTCAAATAACATCAGAATCCTCTTCTAAATCTGGAAGTCTTTCTAACTCCCCAGCTCCACATTTGACTGGATCAAGAATATGAAAAATTACCATGCATGCAACTCATGGTAACTCTACCACACGTTGCTAATAGAAGAAGCATTTTTTAGTGTGTAGTTCCTACCAAATATTTCCTACTTTTGTCTTGTTCTCACTTTTCCCTGAATTTCCTGAAACTCTTTCCCAAGTATCCTAATATATAAAATCCCTGAGTCCATCATGTCCACAACGAATGGGAGGCTGGACTAACTGGAAGTCAGTCCTGCAGTCAGCGCTGGGTTGCCGTGGCAACCCAGCATTGACTGCTATGGCTGCAGGCACAGTGACCCAGCACTGACTGCTTAAGGGGGCTGCGAATCAGGCCCAGAGAGAGGCCTAAAGAGAGAATCAGGGTCTGATCCGTAGCCTCTGTGGCAGCTGTTGATCAGCACTTGCCTCTCTTTAGCTCCAGGCCTGGTCAGCAGCTGTGCCTCCATTTCTCTCCAGGCCTCCACCTGGGCTGCCGATCAGCCCCGCCTTTCTGATCAGACCCAGAGACGCTGACTGGCATAGAAACCGACCAATCAGAACCAAATCTGGGTGAAGTGTGAGGAGCCAATGGCTGCCTAGGAGGCCGAGCTTTTCACACTTACTGGCATAGAAACTGACCAGTCAGAACCAAATCTGGGTCAACTGTGAGGAGCCAATGGCTGCTTAGGAGGCAGAGCTTTTGACTGGCATAGAAACTGACCAATCAGAACCAAATTGGCTGGCAGAGAAAGGCAGTTGGGGGTGAGATCAGGCTTGCAGGGGAGGGCAGTTGGGAGCAAGATTAGGCCAGCAGGGGAGAGCAGTTAGGGATGATCAGGCCAGCAGGGAAGGGCAGTTGGGGGCGATCGGGCCAGCAGGGGAGCAGTTAGGTGTTAATCAGGCCGGCAGGTGAGTGGTTAGGAGCCAGCAGCCACAGGGATTGGGCCTAAACTGGCAGTCAGACATCCCCCAAGGGGTCCCAGATTGGAGAGGTTGCAGGCTGGGCTGAAGGACACAGCCCCCAATGCACAAATTTTGTGCACCGGGCCTCTAGTTATGATTATAAATAAGAAAAATTTTCCAAATAGCATCTTCCACTAAATGCAATGCATCTGTATTACACAAGATAAGGTACTATGATTCACTTTCTCTCCTCTGCTTGTCATCACTATACCTCTAGGTAGATTCTTTTTACACAAAATCAAAGGCACCATAAAAACAAATATTACAGATAATTATTATCAGATCTCTCTTTAGTAATATTTCTCAAAGGGAATTAACTCATTCTAAATAACTCACAGAATCAACAATAACGAAAAACACATAATTAATAATATATCTTCTCCAACTGAAACAAGAACATGGAACAACAAAGCACAGTGAACCAGAAGTAACACCAGAAACAGAAACTCTGTCCTGTCACTAGAGATCCATTTCATTTGCTGCCAGCTTTCATGTCCCTTTGATCTCTACAAGGGAGTTCATCTATTTTATTATTGTCAATTTCCCTTGAGTTATTAGAGTGCTATGCTCTTCCTTCCTTCATGAGTTTTGTTACTTACACATCTTGGAACTCCTCCAGCGTTTTCTGGGGTGTGAAGACATTTAGTAAACTAATAATCTGGAAAAGAGACAGTGGAAAGGACAGAAGAAAGAGTGAAAGAAAAAAGGGAGAGAATGAGTTATTTTAAAAGCATATTTAGACTAGCATTTTTTCCAACTCAAAGTCACACTCTAGCTCTATGATAGAAATAGAAAAGTTGGAAAAAATTCTAGAACTGTCTCACAGAACATGAAAAAAATGTACTCAGAAAGGACATATAGTTTGTCTTCAGGTTAAAATACAATTAAAAAGCTGAAATTCTTAGGCAAAAGAAAGAGTCAGAGAAGATATGTAATTGTGATACTACATTAGAGTATGGTTCTACTTGGTAGAATACAAGGTCATTAAACAAAGAAGGAAAAGCATGTAAGAAAAGGGAGCAGCAGTGAAACACCCAACAAGACTTAGCAAGGCCATGTTTTTCCTCTAAGTGAGCTGGGTGGTGTTCCAATTCAAGGTGGGGCTCTAATTCAAGATGATGCTCTAATTCAAGGTGAACCTCTAATTCAAGGTGAACCTCTAATTCAAGATTTTTTTATTGTTAATTTAGTTTCTTTTGCTTCTATTTCACACTCAAATATTACTTAAACTAATGTTCCAATAGTATGTGTGGGGAAGGTATATCTGGGATGATACCAATAACAAATTTAGTAGAAAATGGGAAAAAGGTTTCAAAAGTTTGTTTACTAGTATTAAACTTATTGTTTCCTGCTTTGTGCTATATATTTGATAGTAAAGAATTTCACCTTCTAGTATAAGTAAATTAAAAAATCTCCTTTGACATGTTTCCAAATAGATTGCACACACAGATAACTAAAAATGTTCTTTCTGCTAAATATTCTGAACTAATGTGCCAACGGGAAATAAAAAATATATAATAACTATCTTCTACTCACAGTATAGATGCAACCATTTCACAAATATTTTATAAGTACAAGTTTAAGATTTATACAACTTTAAAACATGAATTAATAAACAATAACTTGTACAGAAACAAATGAAGTAATAAAATAAAACAAAATTATTTTAATCATCTAAGAAAAGCAATCAATTCTAATGAATGCTTTTAGGCCTTAAGTAGTTTTCATTTGTTGAGGAATTATTAAGAAAAAATATTATAATATCACCCATTATTTTCATATATATGTCAATGGTTATAACATACCAAAAACCCAAGATCATCTCTACTAAAGCAACCGTACAGTATGGAATATTCATAAAGAAATAAAATCATTTCAAACTATCATTAAAGCTTGTTAGTAAAGTACCTTGTCATTCTATATACTTAGTTATAGTCCGTGTTGAAAAATGTCAATGTAGTACATCTCTCATTGGAACATATTTATAGTGGGTCTGGTTTTCTAGTATTTTATCAGTATTAGAATGTAATTCATTTTGACATTTTCAAATAAAAACACCAGAAACTAGGTGTAAGACACATATAAATACAACACAATACACACAAATAGTCCGTATCAAGATTTATTATTTTGAAAGGTAAATTTCACACCACTATCTATTCTTATTTTCCCTTTCCCTATGCCCTTTAAAAAAAAATCACTTTCAACTTCTTTGATTTCCTTTTGAGGATTTCTCCTCTTTCTTTTTTGCTCCTTTATGAATTCTAATTCCTACTAATAAGCACTTAAAATCTTGTCTTTAGAAACAGATCATCACAGGTATTTCCATTTTAGTTGAACAATGTCCAGGCAGGAGTTTGATTCAGCCCCTCTATTCCAGTATCTTAAAGTGCACAACTATGAATCAGTGCTTGTCAGGGCCTCACAGTCACACCAGCTACCAATTCCTAGAATTAAGTATTTGTTTTCTAAATGGATGCTCTTCTTTGTTATTAAATGTTTATTTGAAATTACTTCACTGTTTCACTTTACTTTCCACAGCATTAACAAAGTTCTGCATTCTGACTGCTTTTATTTAATATTACAAGTACTAAAGTGAAATTTACACTTGGTTGTAAGTGAACTTCCTCTCTGTTAACAAGTTCCAGAATTTATTTCCATAAACTTTTATACATGCATGCATGGCTACATACATGCGTACACACACAAAAGGTGGTAGCAGATAGGATGACATTTACAAATTATCACTTCAATTTGGAACTTCTTTTTAGGTATCATAAATGTGAACCTCCATATTTCACATAAATGTGAACTTCCCCATCAACAATGGGGAGTATGATTCCCAAGTAAGTGGAAATTTCTTTGCAATGCATTTATTATATATAAGGGCAGGAAGGAGGACTAGGAAAATATAAACATATGAAAACACAAACTGTCATACTTTTCCATACAGTTGCTTCATTACTAGTATCCATCCATCTTCCATTGCCTATAATATTTCTCATGCTCTTTGCTGATATAAAAATAGATTGCATAGGTTATGTGGTTTTCTTGCTCTTGTCTTTATTTAACATATTGAAAGAACAAATTGCTTTAGTAGAATTACTTTTCTTAGGAATTATTTTTTCCATCATTTCTATGTTGCTTTCTAGAAGTACCATATTCCTTGCATAGCAAAATTAAAGATGGGTACATACTTCATAATATTTCCTTTTCTCAGAGAGGCGTTTCTTGCTCAGCCTATTTAAAAGCATAACCCTACTCCACCCCACATTCACCAGAATTTTTATCTTCCTTCTTTGCTTTGTTTTACTTAATAGTACTAATCACCATTTGCCATTCCATACTTTTACCTATCTGTTTGGTAGACTGTCTTTCTGCCATTAGAACATGAGTTCCACATGGGCAGGACTCCATCTCTGGTATCTTCACTGCTCTGTTCTTAGTACCCAGAATATCTAGATCTATATCTGGCACATTTTATTCATTCAACAAATATTTGTCAAATGACTAAACTAAAAAGTCATTGGAACAGTGTAATAGAAGAAAAGAAAAACAATGCCATTGAGCCTGAATCCACATATTTGTATTTCAAATATCCTTCAACTAAACACTCATATATTTGCTTCATCTTAGTGCCATTGATAAATGTGCCTTATGACAAATTCATTTATTTATAAGCTTACATTGATAATCCTATGTAATAAAAGAATAATATGCAAATTGACCATCACACCAAGACACAAGACGGCCGCCCCATGTTGTCAAAAATGGCTGCCCCCATGTGGACACAAGATGGCCGCCACAAGATGACCTGCAGGGGAGGGCAGTTGTGGGCAGTTAGGGGTGACCAGGCCAGCAGAGAAGGGCAGTTGGGGGTGACCAGGTCAGCAGAGGAGGGCAGTTGGGGGAGACCAGGCCAGCAAGGGAGGGCAGTTGGGGGGGACCCAGGACTGCAGGGGAGGGTAATTGTGGGTGATTAGGCCAGCAGGGAGGGCAGTTAGGAGTGACCAGGACAGCAGAGGAAGGCAGTTGGGAGGGACCCAGGCCTGCAAGGAAGGGAAGTTGGGGGGGACCAGGCCAGCAGGGGAGGGCAGTTGGAGGGGACCAGGCCTTCGGGAAAGGGCAGTTGGGAGCCAGCAGTCCTGGATTGTGAGAAGGATGTCCGACCGCCTGTTTAGGCTTGATCTCAGTGTGATCGGGCCTAAACGGGCAGTCGGACATCCCTCAAGAGGTCCCAGATTGAAGAGGGTGCAGGCTGGGCACGAATTTCATGAACCGGGCCTCTAGTCCTATATAATAAAAGCCCCCCCCCCATGCACGAGTTCCGTGAACCGGGCCTCTAGTCCTATATAATAAAAGCCTAATATGCAAATCGACCAAACTGTGGAACAACTGGTGGAACGACCAGTTGCTATGATGCACACTGGTCATCAGGGGACAGACGCTCAACACAGGAGCTGCCCCCAGCCCACAGGCTCCAGCCCAGCCAAGGCGGGTGCCAGTGGTGGCCCCCCAATCGCCCCGCTGGTCGCCCTGCAGAAGGAGGTGACTGGTGGCCTTGGCGGAGTGATTGGGGGGCAGGGCCGGCAAGCGGGCAGCTCCAGGCTGGCCATGGTGTGTGCCAACAGGGAACCTCCTGAGTTCCCTGCCAAGTCATCCCATAAATCGGCCCTGATTGCCAGCCAGGCCTAGGGATTCTACCCATGCACGAATTTCATGCATTGGGCCTCTAGTTTCATATATTCTGTGTGATTTTCTTACTTAAGAAAAACTTTGTTGGGAGTTATAATAGTTACTGTTTATACAGTTGTATTATAATAATTTATAGTATAACTAGAGGCCTGGTGCACAAATTTGTGCACAGGTGGGGTCCCTCCGCCTGGCTGGCAATCGGAGCCAATCAGGGATGTCTTGCCCAGTCCTGTTCAGGGTTGATTGGGGCTGGTGGCCAGGGAGGAACCACAGGAGGGACCATGAGAGGGCTCCAGGGCATGTCCGTCCCTGTATTGCCCAGTCCTGATGGGCCGGACCCCAGTAGCAAGCTAACCTACCAGTTGGAGCATCTGCCCCCTGGTGGTCAGTGCACATCATAGCAACTGGTCCACCAGTCAACTTGTCTGCCCCCTGGTGGTCAGTACACATCATAGCGACTAGTCCACCAGTCAACTGTCTGCCCCCTGGTGGTCAGTGCACATCATAGAAACTGGTCCACCAGTCAACTGTCTGCCCCCTGGTGGTCAGTATACGTCATAGTGAGCCGTTGAGAGGCCTTAGCATATCATTAGCATATTATGCTTTCATTGGGTGAACAGACAACTGGATGGCCAGACACTTAGCATATTGGGCTTTTATTATATAGGATAACTTTATTATATATTTATATGTACTATATTTATTATATTTTATTTCTTAATAATAGTCATTATTGCAATAATGAATTACCTCCCATTTATCCTTACTAAGAAGAATGAAAACATAGAAAAAATTCTAGTGGCCTTTGCCTGTGGTTGAAGAAGCTTATACTTGGAAGTGAAGAAAGTTCCATAATGGTTGAACCCTACTGAGTTCCAAGGAGAAATATTCTTGATGATCCTGTTCTTAAGTGCTTCGCAAATATCCCCCTGCACGGCTGCGCAGCCCTACAAAAACAAGTTGCCAAAGCACAGCGTGTGTACTGAACAGGTGGGGGCCACTGCCAGACTATAGGTAAAAGAAAAAGGAGATAAAAATCTTCATCTGTTAATAATTAAATTGAAATTGTAAAGAAGCATTGCATATTGTTCTATAGGATATTTTTGTTTGTGTTTGTTTTTATTTTGGAGAAGAATGGAGATCTCCGCTTAATTTGGAGCACAATAACCAAATATGGTTAATTTCATAACAGGGAAATATCTACCAAATTTATCCCCTCCATGCCATATGGTTTTTAGATGATTTTTTTAAGCAGAAAGCTACCATGAGGATAATGAAATTAAATGTAGCATATGGACAGGATAAACAACCTTAAAAGACAAATTGCAAAATAAAGAAAGCTTTTCCTACTCAAGTTGGAATACTAATTTTTTTTTCCCCGATCTCACAAACTCCCACTATCAGAGCTTTAAAAAACAACTCACGTTTTTATGGTTCACACACTTCATGAGGACCAGTTCCCGGTAAGCTCTCTTGGCATGCGTTTGGTTCTGAAAGGGTCTGCTGAGCTTCTTAATGGCCACATTTCTGTCAAGGACAGCATCATACGCAGCACTGCAGAGATCCAAGAACAATCCAGGATTAAAAACAAAAGAGTCCTTATAATTCCTGCCTACAGAACTAAGGATATGGGTAATATATATATATATATATATATATATATATATATATATATATATATATTTAGAATCCTACTCAGATACTCTCTCCTCACATCACAGGTCAACAAGGCTGTGAATAAAGATATAGAAGCATGGAACAGACAGTTGAATCTCGGAGGGAAGGTGAGGGTGGGTGGGAAGAGACCAGCCAAATTCTTTGTGTGTGTGTGTATATATATATATAAATTCTTTGTGTGTGTGTGTGTGTGTGTGTATATATATATATATATATATATATATATATATGTGTATATATATATATATATTATATATATATATCCCATGTTCATAAACAATAGGGTGATGTAGGCCTGGGGCGGGCAGGCGAGGGGAGAGGGCTTGAAGGAATCAATGGAGTAAAAAGGGGGACATATGTAATACTTTCAACAATAAAGATTTTTTTTTAAAAAAAGATGAGTGACCAATATAAAAAAATTCTACTTGCAAAAATATAAATAAAGAAGAAAGGAAGAAAAGGAATCGTGGCAGGAATACAACATATAATTGCATCAGTGAGTGAGGACAAGAGAAGAAAGAAAAGTGCTCAGCTTCCCCCCTAGCCACGTGACTGTGTGCGAGTCATTTCACCTCTCTAGGTTTGCAATTCTCCTCTAGTCTGATGTGATAGTTAGGTGTTCTCTAGGTTCATCATTCTTTGGTTATTTTATGTGGACATTCATGTTTTCCCCATTCAAAGGTACCAGTTGTTAAGGTGTGATATTGATTGCCATGAAAGCACAGGTTGGTTGAAACTCAAAGTTCCCTCATTAACTATAGCAAAGCTCAAAATAGGGAGTGCAATCAGAGGGGATTTCAGATGCATCAATAATATTTAGTATTTAAATACAAACATGGAAATGAATGCCACTTACATTTGAAGCTTTCAAACTATTTGAGAATGATCATTTACCATGCTTTGAAAAAGCAATCAATATATGGTCCTGTTTCTCCCATTCTCGGAATACATGGGTCTGGGACAAATGAGGA
This sequence comes from Cnephaeus nilssonii, assembly GCF_951640355.1. Lineage (NCBI taxonomy): Eukaryota > Metazoa > Chordata > Mammalia > Chiroptera > Vespertilionidae > Cnephaeus > Cnephaeus nilssonii. The sequence continues at coordinate 62,362,933 of NC_137072.1, read as the reverse complement.
AGTTGGCCTCTTCTTGCTATCATATCTAATGGCCTACTCACAAATGTTTTTCCCATCCCTGCAACTCTAAGTTGTGCTGAATTGTCTGAGTTGCCAGGAAGGGTTGTCTTAATTTCCAGGAATGACACAGCAACTAGTGTCCCCACAGCAATTAATCCATTGAATTGGAAGTGACATTTACAATTTAAGGTTAATGCCACTAAGCTGACAGACAAACAAAAAGGATAACTGTGTTGTAAGATAACGATACACTCACAGGATAAGGCGGGACAAAGTCTCAGAGTTCCTCTGATCCATGCCTCCACTTAGCACTTATTCCTCTCCAAAATATCTCCATCAAAAGACTGACCAATCTTTCCTTGAGCATCTCCAAAAACTTGAGCCCCTTTAACATTAAGGCAGCTCCTTCTGCTGTTGAACAGCTCTGAGAGTTAGAAATGCCATTATTCTACTAAGCAGAGTTGTCTTTCCATGGGATGTATTGATTACTGTCTGCCCTGCCTCCACGGCAACTCAAAGTGAAGTATTTCCTTTTCCTTATGATAGACCCACAATGCCCGAAGTCCGTTAAAAGACTGAGCACAACGCCTGGCCTATAAGCACTCAATAACACTTAGCTTTTCTCCTAAATCTTTTCTTCCTTAAGCTAAATATCACCAGTGTCCTACCTCCATTTGTCAGAATGTTATTTCAAAGCCCATCACCATCTGATCAGTTTCCTCGGAATATATTCCAGTCTGTGAATATCATCTGAAAATGTGAGCCCTGCACTAAATAAACATTGTTACTCCAGGCATGGAATGTCAATGAAGGGTAAGGCTATCAACTCTCTCAGACATTCAGTCGCTCATTCATTATGTTGACACAGTTAATACAGGGAAATCTTTCCTGGATTCTTTGATAACCACACATTGCACACTATTGACTCACAGTGAGTGTATTGAAATGAAAATGTTGTCTTTAAAAAAACACAAAAAAAACTTGTGCTGCTATTTAACTCTGTTTGTCAGCACTGGTGCTTCTGTTCTTATTTGTTCTTATTAACTTACCAATGGAAGCACAGGTAAAGGAATCAGATGGGCCTGCAGTCTAAAGGCAGTGCACAAGGACAACAGTGGATTTGGAAATACAGAAATTATAATTTCTAAGGTTAAGTAATTTTACCAGCAGTAAACTGATCAGAATAATCATCTTAAAGAGAAAAACAAAAACACCTAACTTTTAATCCAAAACAACTTAGTTGAAATCATTAAAATATCTAAAGAACGAATAGCAATCAGTCATAAAAGTGTATAAAAAGGCGTTAGAGCCCAGGCCGGTTTGGCTCAGTGGATAGAGCGTTGGCCTGCGGACTGAAGGGTCCCAGGTTCGATTCCGGTCAAGGGCATGTACCTTGGTTGCGGGCACATCCCCGGTGGGGGGTGTGCAGGAGGCAGCTGATCGATGTTTCTCTCTCATCGATGTTTCTAACTCTCTATCCCTCTCTCTTCCTCTCTGTAAAAAATCAATAAAATATATTTAAAAAAAAAAAAAGGCATTAGAAAGGCAAATTCTGACACTGCCTGGCCAAATAAGAGATTGCCTCCCAGGTAGATGTTTGCATTCCTGTTGTGATGTCAGAGACTATAGCCTGTTAGCATTCTGATCAGTGTCTCCTCGGGCTGATTCCATCCTCTGCAATCAACGTTTGCTTATCAGGCTCTCTTTCAGATGATGCAGGCAAGAATAGTGTCCAAATTTGGTCACTTTGACTGTCACATTTCTCATCTATAATAATGAGAGCATAATATGCTAATTAGACCGGACGTCCTTCTGGACATCCTTCTGGACAAAGCCAGGGCTGCGAGGGAAACCTGGTCCCTGCCAGCGGTCCAACGGAAGCCTGGGTCCCGGGTGCCTGCCCGTGGCCAGAGGGAAGCCAGGGTCCCAGGTACCAGAGAGAAGCCAGTGCTGGCAGCCAGGGAAGAAAGGCCTACTCTTGCACAAATTTTGTGCATTGGGCCTCTAGTAGTTTAATAAATTGGCATCTGGTTTTATTATGTGAGTTTTAAGTGAAACTTGTCAATGTGAGTTTGAGTCCATGAGATACTGACCAGATCCTGCAAGATAATGGGCCAGCCTTGGACTTCTTGTGGGATAATGGAGAATGGCAATTCCCCAGCTTTCTGAGCAGTTACGACACTGGCCAGTTTCTCCTAGAAATGTAGTAGCATTCTGTCTCCCTCTGTGACCTCTTCCTTAAAGCAATTTTGGGTATGAATCTCAGTACTGCTGCTTACCTGACACAAAGCTATGGGCAACCCACTTGCACTTTCTGGCATCAGTTTCCCCATATTTATAATGGAGATAATAACAACTTCATGTATCTATAGTGCCTCACCTAGAGTGAGCACTCAAGAAATACTGACTACGACTACGGCTAGTTTTAAAAGTCAATGTCCTTGCTGGAGTCATTGTGTAATGCAGGGCAAGATCAACATAAATTTCTACAGTGTGTGTTATATCTGGATGTTTATCTACTAATCAGCATTTCTTAATCTGTCTGTTAATTACAAATCCATTTAACTATACCACTATCTTGACCACATTTCACAAGTTTGCCCCATGATATAAAAGTTTGAGGCAAAAGCTTTATTAAAATCTAGATACATTATAGCCATACAGTTCTATTACTTATCACTTTAATAAGCTATCCAGTATAACTTGTTTTTTAAGGAACTCCCTATTCCCAGTGATTAATGGCTCACAGAGTATCTTTTTTAACCAATTTGAGAACCAATGTCAATAGGTATCTCTTATCATCTCTTTCCTCCCTCTGAAAGAATAAGAATACTGCCTGTCTAGAGTTGTGTGGAATGCTGTGGTTTGGCTCATTGAACTTCCATTTGATCACCTTGTATTATGTCCGCCTTCATCAAGGAGACTTAAGCGTTAAATATATAATTCCCAGATGCTTTTACAGCTAGAGCTCTGGATTCCAATAAGGTCCTGTGACACTGATGAAACTATGAAAGATTTGTAGGCAGAAGTGAGGGTGGTCATCTTCTAACACTGCTTGGTTGGCAAGCAAGGTCTGATGGAGATGTGAGATCTTCTTCTGAAGCAATGATTGACAGCACCCTCCAGAGTCTTGGCAGAGGAGTTGAAGCACATACTGCGGTGGACTCCAGGTTCCAGGGCGCAGTCACTCGCACGATGGAGTAGTGACAGCAGAGTGATGAGTGCACAGTTCCAGCTCTGTAATTCCCAAACCTCTGTTACAATCAGGCGTTCTGGAAACCCCATGGTCTCGGAGGTTGAAGCTTTCCTGATGAGTCTGCTCTGGCATGTCTGGGAGTCATTTGGGAAACCCAGACTAGTGCTCACCTCTCTAGGCCTTCCAGTGATTTTGCAAGCACCCAACTTACCGTATCAAATCTCTGCCTACTTAAAATGTTTCTGTCTCCTGCCATGAACCCAGGCTGACCCTACAGTCTTTCCCATTGTCTGTAATTCCTGAGTGATTACTGGCAGCAATTTAGCAAATACATCTGCACATTGGCATCATTGGTGCTGTACAGTAAGAAATTAATGTCTGAAAGGTTTTTGTTACTCCTGAGTCATCTTTTTTTTAAGTCTTGGTCCATAGACTCTTATTTTTTTCTTTTAGTGGTTTCTCATTCTTTTATCTTCATGCAGATAATAAAAAGTCACAGCAATTTTGCTGAAAATATTCCAGCAATTTTTTTACCTACAGTACTAAGTCAGCTTCACTTCTACCTGGTTTATGCATAAAAGTAAGATGCAGCCTTCTGTTGGCATACTCCTACCATTTAATACAGTTCTATGATGCTATAAAGCTGTTTATCTCCTTAAACATATTTATATAAATAAACACACACACACACACACACACACCCCTGCAGATAAATCTTATTTTCAATATACTTATCATGTGTGTTTTTTTCTGGCAATTGCAGGCACCTCTTGTACAAATATCTTTCTTCCTACATTATAATAATATATTTGATCATTTTTGTTCCCCTTACCTTTCACATTTAAAAATCTTCTTGATCATATTAACATTTAATTAAGAAAAAAAACCACAAAAACCAAAGCAAAACAAAAAAACACAAACAAACAAAACAAAAGAAAACAAAATCCCTGGTCATCATGAGAACTTTATCTCTTAAATAAAGTCTCAGAATAGAAAATGGTGGCTGAAGAGGCTGCAGTGTCATGCAATTCCTCCTAGGGCCAGGCCAGAAAAGCAACTAAATTGGAGAACATCCACCCTGAATTAACCAATTAGACACAGCTGAGGAGACAATTTTCAATAAGGAAGGGCAGAGGATGCCTAGAGGACACCACTTGCCAGCCATAACCCATGTGGAACTACCACCATGCCCCAGCAGTGAGTAGCGCAGTACCTCCCAGCAGGCTTCCAGACATCTGCAGGATACACGTGCCGACAGACTGAGCTCCCGCACCAGGCCTCCTCATCAGCATGCTGGGACCCAGCATCCTAGGATCTGGCTCCAAGACCCTGCAGTGAGTGCAAGCCAGGGGGAACCCTGCACCCCATCCCCGCCCTGGACCCCAAAACCGTGCGGCTAGCCTGACCTGGAGTCACCTGGTGCCCACTCCACCCCAAGCCCCAGGACCTACTGCTAGGTCCCCAGAGCAACCTAGAGCAGTGGTCAGCAAACTGCGGCTTGCGAGCCACATGCGGCTCTTTGGCCCCTTGAGTGTGGCTCTTCCACAAAATATCACATGCGGGAGCGCACGTACAGTGTGATTGAAATTTCGTGGCCCATGCACAGAAGTCGGTTTTCGGCTCTCAAAAGAAATTTCAGTCATTGCACTGTTGATATTTGGCTCTGTTGACTAATGAGTTTGCCGACCACTGACCTAGAGCATGCTCCACTCTGGGCCACAGGAGAGCAGGGACTGTGTAATCCAGAGCAACCTGTGTTACCCAGAGCAACTGGTGCCTGCTCCACACCTGGCACCCTGCTGGGGTGTCCCAGAGCAACCCACACCTGCTTCACCCTGGCCAGGAAGGGTGACCTGGAGCAACCCAGTGCACGCCTCACTAAGGGTCACAAGAGAGCTCTGATTATGTGACCCAGATCCACCTGCACCTGCTCCACCCCAGACCTTGGGACAGTCTTGCTGAGGCCATCCAAGCAACCCAGCATGCACCTCACTCTGAACAGCAGGAAAGCACGAACTGAGTGACCCAGGGCAACCCGCACCTACTCCACCCTGAGCCCAGGGTCTTGGTGCTGGGGCTACCCAGAGCAACCCAGCACACACCTCACTCTGGGCCACAGGAGATCACTGCCAGGGTGACCCTGAGCAAGTCCAGCAGGGGCCACAGGACCACTCTGCAAGTGTGCTGCCAGAGGGACCTGGGGTGCCACCTTGCCACAGGTGCTGGGATTGCACAGCAAAGTGCATGCCAGAGGGCTCACAAGGAGTCACACACCAGAGGAACTGTAAATGTGCTCCCACCACCCTGAGCATCTGAAGCAGGCAACTTAGGGACCAGATCCATGGGAGAAGGGGATACAACTCAGAGCAGAGTTAATGAAGGCATGAGACTCAAGGCAGACCCAGCCTCTGGGCTAAAGATTTCTGGACAATTGCCCTGACAGGGTCTTCAACCTCTCAAACCCCAAACAGGGTGCCCAGGGCCAGAAAGACACAGAATAATAGGGAGACAAAGAAACAACCTCCCAAGGAAAGAAAAGGAGGAATTGCCAGAAAAGGAACTAAATGAAACAGAGGATGTGGTATGTCAGAAAAAGAATTCAGAGTACAGGTCATACAGTTCATAAATTGGATGGATGAGAAAATCAACAACTTATGTAAGAATCGAGAATAAATAAATAAAATATATAGCTACAATAAAAAACAAAAAAAAAACAACAACACCACAATGGAAGGTTTCAACGATAGACTAGAAGAAGCAGAGGACCGAATTAATGAGTTAGAAGATAGGGCAGAAAAACACACCCAATCTGAACAGCAACTGGAAAAAATATTAGAAAGCAGGAGGAGAGCCTAAGGGAGCTTTGGCACAACATGAAATGAAGTAACCTTCAGAGGGAAGGCAGGGGAGGAGCGGTGGTAAGAGATCAACCAAGGGACTTGTATGCATGCATATAAGCATAACCAATGGATGCAGACACTTGGGGGGTGAGGGCATGTGCTGGGTGGTGGGGTGGGTGGGGAGAGGGCAATGGGGGGAAAAGGAGACATATGTAATACTATATGTAATACTTTAACAATAAAGAATTTTTTTAAAAGTGTCATTGGTGTATATGAAACATCATAAGCTATAGCCCAACAAGCCAAATTCTGTCCTGAGATGTACCCCTGCACCTCTATTGCTCTTTTTCCATATTCCCACATTATCACTTTGACCTTTTCCAGAGGCCTGGACATTAGTTGAAAACTATTAAAAAATGTGCACCCAGTGCCCTCAAATATCTCATTTTCATGCCCAAACATTACCACTGAGATACTGATTCCACCATTGACAGCCATGCTGGTGAACTCAGGCTTTTGGGGATGTTTCTCCTGCCTGGCCCTATCCTGTGATTCAGGTTGCAGCCCAAGTGTCCTTCTCAGTAGATACCCTCCCTATTCACCCCATCAGAACTCAATAGTTTCGGGTTTGTTTGTTTGTTTGTTGGGTTTTTTGTTGGGAAATTTTTTTATTGGTTATTTTTATCTTTGAATAGATTGGCTGTATCATTTTTGTTATATTTTGTTAGGGATGTTTTTAATTATAAGTAATAGAACTCTGACTAATAGTGACTTAAGTAATAAAAACATTAATTATATAACAGAAAGTCTAGAAGTAGGCATATCCATGTTTCAGGGATACATTATAACTTTTGTGAGCCCCAAGCACTTTGGGCTTCTGATTTTCTGCAAATATGTTCTCAGCATATTGGAGAAAAAAAAGCCAATTATAGAACTGCATTAATTGCATCAAAGGGAAGTGTAGGTGCTGTGATGCATGCTAAGATTCCCCTTCAGGAATAAACCACTTATTGTCCCAGCAGCTGGAAGTGCTGTTGCAGACATCCCTGAGCTCTTACCCTCCTTCAGGTACAGCTTCTGCTCTCTTCATAGGCAGCCTTCATTCAGTGAGTATTGAACATGAAATTATAAAAGCCTGGCCACACCACAACTCAGGCTCCTTCCATTTTCGGAACTCCTGGAAGGGTCAGATAGGGCTTCTATTGAGATTGCATTGCAGCTAAACTTCTGTCTGCTTTCTTTCCCTTCCATTTCATGGGAGTTAACCCAAGTACACTTCCTAATAAACCTCTCACAAGTGATCACCACCTCCAAGTGTATTTTTTGTGGAATACTACATTTGACAAGCAGTAATTCATGGTCAAATACAGCAATAAACCACAGAGTTCACCTGGATCTTTCTCTAAGTAAAAGGTAGCAAAACTCAGAGCTCAACATTAAGAAAAGTCATTTCACCTGTGTAACAAACTAACCTAAATGATCAAGCCCAGTTACACAGATTCTTATTAAAACCATTTTGCACTTGATGAACAACACAGTTGAAACTAGGCAATGTGTGGGGTTCAAAAGCCAAGTGCTCAAAACAGAGTACTAGAAATTGAACTGCTAGTACTTTATAGTTCTTCAGCGAACTAGTGATGGGGAGATCACACAAAGATGTGATGAAGGATAGGAACCATGCTAAACAAATCATCACCACAGAAATTAGAGCAGGAGACAAAATTAATATCCAGAAATCAGGTGCATTTTTGTAACCAGTAACAAACTATCATAGAGAGAAATTAAGAAAACAATCCCATTTACAATTGCATCAAAAAATAAAATACCTAGGAATAAATTTAACTAAGCAGGTGAAAGACCTATCCTCTGAAAACTGTAAGACATTGGTGAAAAAATATTGAAGAAGATAAAAATAAGTGAAATGGAAGCATATATGTACTCACAGATAGGAAGAGTTAACATTATTAAAATGTCCATACTACCCAATGCAATCTGCAGATTCAATGGAAATATCAAAGAGATTCTGGAAATATCAGGGGGAATACTGTGTAAAGTATATGATTATCTAATCACTATATTATACACCTGAAATGAATACAAAATAATAATGAAGGTAAACTTTAATTTAAAAATTAAAATATAAAAAAATTAAAAATAAAGATGCTTCAGCAAGGTAATCCCCAATTTCTTGGCATCCTTCATAGTTGTGATTGAAGAACAACTTTTTGTAAACACATCCTAATTTTTAGATGCATTTTTTTTCTGTAAAATCACTTGGAAATCTTTAATCATAGTATTCAGTAAATGGAGTACCACAATACTTTAGCTCTTGAAACTTCTAGGGAATAGCTATTATCATAAGCAAAAACTTGCAATAAAAGCACACTAAAATGTGCTGAAAGAAAATGAGGCAAGAAAGAAACTGAACATATCAAATATTGAGTTCTCAAAGGACAAGATTTAATTTTTTAATTCCATAAATATGCCTTAATACAACTTATGAGAATAATTTTTAGGTAGAGTTCCTAATTTTATAATACATTTATATTCTCTATAGGATTTGATAGAATTCCTAATTTCAGAATATTTTTATGTTGCACTTCATCAGTATGTTATAAAGGCTTATATTTTTCCAACATCTAAATTTGGCAAACCATTAACAAGATCATAAATATAGGCAACATCTCTGACAAGTTCTGTCTTAAAATATTATTAATTGATAAAGGAATTCTAAATGAAGAAGGGCAGTTTCTGTGAAAAAACCTGGGCTGAACCACTTATATATAATAATACAAAATAAACTAGAATTGAGAATATATTTGTTCTTATCAGGCATCTTAGCCCATTTGGAGACTATTTTTTAAATAAAAAATATGAGGATCTATATTGAAGGTGTCACTAGTTATTTAAAATTTAGTAACCATATTATGCAATTTTGAAGATTTCCAGAAATTATCAAAGGTTAAAAATAATTAAATCACATCTAAAAAATGAGTTCTTCCGAAAATACCAGTAAAACACTATTACAGAGAGATAGGGCTAGACAGAAAGTTTCAGTTGATTAAAATACATGAGGACATATCAAGAATAATCTTCTCATGTTATATTTTTAATATTTAGGCAATGGCCGAAACTGGTTTGGCTCAGTGGATAGAGCGTCAGCCTGCGGACTGAAGGGTCCCAGGTTTGATTCCGGTCAAGGGCATGTACCTTGGTTGGGGGCACATCCCCAGTGGGGGTTGTGCAAGAGACAGCTGATCGATGTTTCTCTCTCATCGATGTTTCTAACTCTCTATCCCTCTCTCTTCCTCTCTGTAAAATATCAATAAAATATATTTTAAAAAATATTTAGGCAATGAATATAAATAAATTTTATTTGTATTTTTAAGAATAAGTTAATCAAATTTCAATAGCACTATTTTTACATCCCCAAATTAGAGATAACTCTTATGGTCCCCTGCTACACAGGACCACTGTGCTTCTGGATAAAGAGGCTTTTACACATTGTTTTTGTAAGATGGAAGAGGCAGAAGCAAGGGACCGCTTTTCCAAGGTTACTGCTACATCCCTACCTTTGGTCCTTTCCTGGCAATAAATTTAAAGTGTTATTTATATTCAATATTTTTTAATCTTATTTTTCAGTTAAAATTTGCATTCAGTATTATTTTAAATTAGTTTCAGGTACACAGCAAGAGGTTAGACAATCATACAATTTACAAAGTGATCCTCCCAATATTTCAAATACCCACGTGGCATCATACTTAATTACATATTTTTATTTTAACAAGATCTTCCCTATAAATCTACATGGAAACTCGGGTGAGTATTAGAGCCTGGATGATGTCATTTAGCTATGGAGTTGAAGTTTATTGAGCACATCACCTTTATTTGTTCAAGTAACTACTCTGAATCAGTGACTCAAGTTGGCCTTGTAGTAAGAATGTGCTGTCTAAAATTAACAAACTAAAGACAGTAAGATGCTCCTTTGGCTCACAGGTTGCTACTATGTCTTGACACCTGCAAAACTGATGAGACCCATTAAGTGACCCACAGAATCACAAATGGTTCCTGCACATAGGACATACAATTATGACAGGAATAAACGTCATTGCCCGGCCCATGGGCCTACTCTCTCTTGCTCCAAGGCTGCACCAGCACAGGCTCTGGCTTTATGAATGCCCTCCCAGTCTGAATGGCCCCAAACATCTCCCAACAGGTACATCTAAAAATGTGTATTAGCTATTATTTATGCCCCCCTGGACTTCTTTCCTTCTTGACTACTCTGGCCCTCTTTGTGTACTATTTATCTTTATTCACTTCCCCATGCTAATATTTATGAAATTGAACTCTCTCTGCAACAGTTTGTATTTGTGCCATCATTATGGTATACTTATATATTGCCTTTTATTGCTTTTGTTTTTTCTATCCTCCAAGTTGTTGTGCTCCTTATAGTTGTTGTGCTCCTTAATGGCCCAAATCCTGAAAGATTTGGCTCTGTATCTCCTACATCAAATGAAATTATATTTGTAATTGCTAAACATTTATTTCCAGAGCTATAAATGTTAGGAAGAGGGCATTATAAAAGCTAAAGGAGACAAAAGTTTAAACTGAGCATCTATTTTAAAATAATGCTGTGTTACACAGATGCCAAAACATTATCTCTAGCTAAAATATCTTTCTCAAAGCTCTTGACTCACAGATAAAACTCTCTGTTGAACACCTCTAACTTGAAGACTCGGAAATACCTGAAAATTAATAGGCTCCAAGCAACAAATCTTTGATTTCTCTCTTAATGTTAAATTGCCCTCTGCCAATCTTCCCCTTAAATACCCATTTGTTCAAGTTTAGAAGGGAACTCAATTTTACTCTTTTTGCATCTCCTCCCCTTATCCAACCATGAAGATGGCTTATATTTACCTTCAAACGTATATTTCCCGATCCACTAAATTCTAACTCTATTTCTTTTTTGGTGCCATGACTCAAATACAAACCAAGTCTAACTCCATTTCCATTACCATGTTGTCACATGTACTACAGACTGCCCCTTACATGGTCTCTTTGCATTAATGGTGCTTCTTTCCAATCCATACTTCACCATCCTCAGTCTCATTATATCTAAATTGGGCTATCACGGCCATATTATTTTGTGTCTGAGAATCCTGCTTAATTTGAGTCCTTATCAGAAAACTCTTGATTATAACAGTATTAATGAAAATAACTTATAAAACTTCATAAAGTTGTTATGAAAATTAAGTTAGCTTCACTTAAAAAACAAAAACAAAACTTGTACCACTGCTTGATTGTAAGTCCCATGAGGGCAGAAGCCAATGAGTCTTGGGCACCATTTTCCCCCAGGTTTATTGAGATGTAATTCACATTCAAAATTATATTAAGGTGTACGACATAATTATTTAATATACATATATATTACAAAATGATGACCAGAAGTATAGTTAATACAGAATTACAAATATTTTTCTTATGATGAGAACTTTTAAGATCTACTCTTGTAGGAACTTTCAAGAATACAGTATTGTTAATTATAGTCACCATGCTGAGCATTACATCCCCAAAACTTACTTATTTATAAATGGGAGTTTGGACTTCTGACCACTTTTAACCATCCTCCTGCTCCCCTGACCCTCATTTCTGGCAAAAACCAATCTGTTCTCTGTATCGCCGAGTTCAGTTATTTTTTTATTCCACATATAAATCATACACTATTTGTCTTTCTCTATTTTACTTCACTTATCAGAATGCCCTCAAAATCCATTCATGTCACAAATGGCAGGATTTACTTTTTTTATATGGCTGAATAATATTCCATTACATATACATTTTCTTTTTTTGTTTTATTTTGTTTGGTTTTTGTTAATCACTTGAGGATTTTTTTCATTGATTTTTAGATAGCGTGGAAGGGAGAAAGAGAAACATCAATGTGAGTGAGACACATTGATTGGTTGCCTTCCGCAAGTACCCCAGCTGGGGCCAGAGATCAGACCTGCAACTCAGGTACATGCCATTGACTGGGAATCCATGTCCCTTTGGTGCACAGGCCAACACTCTAACCACTGAGTGACACTGGTCAGAGAAAATATACATTTTCTTTAACAATTCAGCCATCAATGAACACTTAGTTTATTTCCATGTGTTGGGTATTGTAAATATGCTGCAATGAGAGTCTTGTTCATCTCTGCATTGTGAGTATAGTTTAGCGTCTGGCATATAGTTGACCGTACATAAGTACTTGTTAAATAAGTAAACTAATTGATGATTGAAGTACTCCTAATAGTAAAGCAGAGTGAATTTATAGCTCTCAGAATTTTATAAACATGAGTCAAATAGTTTTAAAGTATGTAAGTGTTATGCTTCATCTTTAAAGTCATATAATATCTGTATTTTAATTCCATATGGATCCATGTGTGTTTTAATATAAAATATCATTTCCCCATCAACATTTCAATCTTGACATGAAATGTGAGTTCCAGGAAGACCTGCCATGTTTATCATGGAGCTTGAGCACTCCTGGCCCACTGCCCTGCACCCCTCCCTGCCCAGCCCCCACCCTGAGGCACAAAGACTCCAGTTTGAAAATGGACTGGGTTTTGTTTTTCTCACCAAAATTTTATTAGCATTTTTATATAACAACAATGTGACTTTCACCAGTAAATATTTTCCTAATATCAAATCATTTATCAGGTTCACTTTAGCAAAATCAACTAGATTCATCCTCACTATTGATTTGAAGCCTAGGACTAGGTAAATCCGAAATGGGAACAGTTGATATAATTGTTGACACTAGCTCAAAGGAGAACTATCAAATATCACATGATCTTGCTTATATGTGGAAAAAATGAACAAAATAAATGTACAAACAAAATAGATCCAGAGACATGAAAGCATGCAACAGACTGAGGATTCTCAAAGGGAAATGGGGGTGGGGGGGTGGGGGCGGGGAGTGGGAGCAGGAAGGAATTAACCAAAGAACTTACATGCATATACGCAAAACCCATGGACTCAGACAATAGTGGGGTAAAGGCCTAGGGAAGAGGAGGGATTGGGGTAAAGGCCTAAGGAAGAGGAGGGAAGGGTTAAGGGGTGGCGGGGGGGAGGGGGGACGACATCTGTAATACTTCAACAATAAAGATAAAAATTAAAAATAATAATAATAGTAAGTCCTAGGGCTGTCATGTACATCATGGTGACTATTAAAGAATAAAAATAAATAAATGGTAAAAAACAAAAAGAGAGAGAACTATACATAAGTCATTTTGATTTTATTTTAGTGTTATTCCAGTAATCCTAGAAACCAAGATTGGATTTCATCCTTGAGCTGCTATTAATTTAAGCTGGAAAAACCCTGGGTTTCTAACTTTTTTGCATGCAATGATCTTATAAGTTAGGCACTCTTATCACTCCTATTGTTCAAGTAAAAAACAAACAAAACAAAGTTTAATAACAATCAGTATTTATTAGTTCTAAGAAGTTTTTCTTCCACTCATTTGCTTCTATAGTTCTTAACATTTTAGACTCACTTGATCCTCACCAAAACCATATGAAATGAGTATTATTATAGTCTTGTTATAGCTATTTTTACTATTCTTGCAATTTTTCCACACATTGAAATTATTTTGAAATGAAAGGTAAAACATTTTTGCCAAAACCGGTTTGGCTCAATGGATAGAGCGTCGGCCTGCGGACTGAAGGGTCCCAGGTTCGATTCCGGTCAAGGGCATGTACCTTGGTTGCGGGCACATCCCTGGTAGGGGGTGCGCAGGAGGCAGCTGGTCGATGTTTCTCTCTCATCGATGTTTCTAGCTCTCTATCCCTCTCCCTTCCTCTCTGTAAAAAATCAATAAAATATATTTTAAAAAAAAGAAAAGAAAAGAAAGGTAAAACATTTTTGTTATAAATATGTAACAAAAAATTCTGGAACTTATTAGAATTTTCTACAATTTCCTTATTTTTAAAGTAGAAACTAGACATATTTGTAAGACATTACACTAAGATTTCAGCCTTTCTGATTGTAATCTTACCATTAATTCATTCTTTCATACATTTATACATTCGATCAACAAATAGTTAAGTAACATTTATTTAGATAACTGAGAGAGTGATAATAGAAAATTAACGCCATGATAATAACTACAATTTGCATTTATTTTTCTGGACAGATAGAAATATTAACTTGCTGTATTTTTATAAACATTTGGTGAACTAGAGCTAAGGAAACTGAGGCACGGAATGGTTAAATAACTCACAAAACAATTTGTACATGAGTGCTCTGGTGGTCAATTTCTCTCCTATTGAAGCTTTACTCTTTGTGTTTATAACAGAAACCAAATTGAGCTTCCAGTAAATACTAAAAACAAAAACCATAGAAAAATCACAAAATTGTTTTTTATAAGATTAATTTATTTGAGAAATGTGGTAAAACCAGATAAATAGATAGCAAATTCTGCAAGTGTTTATAGTTCTTTGTTAGTTTAAAACAAACATGATTGTTCAAAGTTTGGTCTATATAGTATTCTTCTCAGATAGCCTATGCCCCTGCGAATTTTAAACTGTGATAAAAAATTGGCATTTTGAGACTACACAATGGGATTTCTTTGCACAGCTATGAAAAAAAGTACCCCACCAATCAAAGACAAGTATTGATTTTACTCCTAAACAACGTATACCCACCTCTTGTACTCTTCACTTCTTCCTGTTAGTTGATGTCATTAACAGCCTGTTTACTAACCTCAAATGGATTTCCTGACCAGCTGGTTTTAGCAGCCCTCCCACTGCATCCTGCTTTTGCGGTATCATGTGTACTCAGTTTAGGAACACAAGGTACCCAACACTCATAAGCACCAAAATGGAAAAAAGATGTATTTACGTTCTCTTTTGTGAGGCACCCTGAGTTTAGAGGAAGGTCACAATGTACAAGATTCACTTTAACAGTAAAATTCTCTTCTCACAAAGGTTCTTTCTGTCATTGGTAAAAATGAAAGCATTGTGTATGTATATATGCTTGTGTGTGTGCATGCGTGCACACATCTGCGTAAGCATTTTTTATTAATCATCTTATTCTGGAACACCATACTAATACATAAGTGAAACCATCTGACCACTTCTATTCTGTTTCTTCTGGTGTTATAAAAATAATACCTCTGTCTTTTGGCTAAGCACTATAAGGAAATGGAATTCTATTACAGCATTTCTTTTTTTAATTTGAACTGATACTCATTGAAAATCAAGTTCACGTAAGACTATTGCATAGTTCTCTCTTTATTCACTCAGCAAATATTTACTGATCTTCTACCATATCTTTATTTTTACTTATTGGATATTTTTATTTGGATAAAGTAAAAAACATCATAGAAGAAAGTTCAATTTAAATGTTAATAGATCATGTCATATGTTATAAAGTTAAGCAAAAACTGGTTAATATTTATTGTGATAGATGAAAAATGTACATGTTTCTTATACTCAAATATTGGGGAATACAAGAGAGAGAAATAAAATACAAACTAGAAATATGTCCAAAATGAGAGAAGAAAATACTAGATGATAATGGAAAGGTCTAATGTTAAGGAAATATGTAGGATGGAAAAGAGGATAATTGGTGGAAGTAGTGAAATGGAGTGGAGTCTAGATGCAAAGTGTAGGAATTAGTTTACAAGAGGTAAAACACTGTGCATAGCAACATGGGAAAGTAGATTAAATGGGTTCAGATGCCAGTAGATAAGTAGATATGGTGGTGGAGGGGAGCTTGTGGATGTTCATTTCTGTTGGCTTTTAGTTTTGCAGTAAAATAGAAAGCAAGATCAATACCTGGAGAAGAGGTAAAAGTTTGGACAGGAAAGAAAAGGGATAAAACTGTCACCTGATGGTAGGAATGTAAATGGACTAGAGACCCTGGGCAGTAACAAAGGCCCACTTCATCTTGTTGGTCTTAAATGTAGCCATGAACAGTCAAAACAATTCAATGTTTTTCTATCCAGCCATGTTCATCTATCTTGGTGCAGAGGAGTTAGACTTAACCGGAATTTGAGTTTTGCCAGGAAGGAAGAAAGAAGATAGTTGAGAGTTTATTTAGGGGATAGGTTATAATATGAGACAGAACATCCAAGCTCTGTAAGGAGGAAAGTTAATACATGCAGGTGGTCAGGAACAAAGCAATGATGACAAATTGTAGATTTGTAGGCCCTTGTGGATTTGAAGATTTATTGAAAATAAGGTACTAATATCAAATCAAATGCATCACTTCTTCCAGAAATAAAATTTTTCATTGAGAGTTAATTTAGCTTCAATTTGATCATCAAAAACACATACAAGCAAAATCTAATGGGTATTTTTGCTTGTTTTATTTTTATTATCTAACTTAACAGGCATACAGGAAGTTTAGCAGTCAAGTAGAAATATAGAAAATAGTAAACATAAAGAATTATCACTGTAGAATGTGGTATTGCATTTGAGGATTTAATAAAATCCAAACTAATATGTTAGTTTTGAACAGCATAGTTAGGGAAATACCTACTTAGCTACAGATTTATCTTAGCATCTGTACTATCACTGTATTTTTAAAACAAAGCTATAATTCTTCTCCAGCTTATATCATAAACTATAGCTTTATTGCAGTTTTAAGGTAGAAAATGAGAGAAAAAAAAAGGAAATTCCACAACTTTATGATCAAGTTACTGGCAAGATGTTGTGCCAAAAAATGCAATTAGTCAATTGTTTTAGCATAAATCCTGTTTATAGGTCAGTAACTAATGTAAAATTTTAATGCTAACAAGTGTTTAGCTTGCCACTACATATTTTTAAGTCATGTTGTTTATGAGACAATACAAATAGAATTTTACATAAATGCTGACATTGACTATCAAAATGTATTGGCCGGTGTTACTCAGTGGTTAAAGTATCAGCCTCAGCACTGAAGGGTACTGGGTTTTATTCCTGGTCAAGGGCACATACCTGGGTTCCAAGTTCAACCCCAGGATGTGAGTGGAGGCAACCAACTGATGTCTCTCTCACATCCATGTTTCTCTCTCTCTCCTTTCCTCCCTCCCTTCCACTCTCTCTAAAAATCAAAGGGAAAACAATCCCCTGGTGAGGATTAAAAAATTATTAAATAAGACTGAAATATTAACTTGGGAAACACAGTCAACAATATTTTCTAAGAGTAATGAAATAAATTAAAGTGTATTGGATCAAAAAGGGTTTATCAAATATAAGTGTAATGGAATACTAACCTAGATCTTAACTCCATTCGGTTACCTCATTTTTCTTCTGTCTCCAGTTAGAAAACAAGATACTATTCTAGCCCATAAAGGTCTCAAATAATTAGTTAATAAGCAACTTAAATAATCCTTCATACTTCAATAAGACTTGGATATAATTCTTTGGTAATTTTTTTAATATATATATTTTATTGATTTTTTACAGAGAGGAAGGGAGAGGGATAGAAAGCTAGAAACATCGATGAGAGAGAAACATCGACCAGCTGCCTCCTGCACACCCCCTACCGGGGATGTGCCTGCAACCAAGGTACATGCCCTTGACTGGAATCAAACCTGGGACCTTTCAGTCCGCAGACCAACGCTCTATCCACCGAGCCAAACCGGTTTTGGCTCTTTGGTAATTTTATTGCTGCTCCATATTGAGTTAAAATACTGAATATTATAGTAATTATCCTTATAATGACTTTATATTACCCTCTATTGACTGCTGAAAAGAAAACTCAAGCAGAATACATTTTTTTTGCATTGGGAAATGCACCTAAACAAGTAAACTTATTTATTGAAGGTACACAGCATATATGACTTTTGAAAATTTTGACTGACTATAATAAGCATCAAAAATTCATTTTTAAGATTATGAAGTCAAACTGATTTATTTTGTCATATAGTTCAGCAAAACATTGCCTCTACTATTTCTGTACTTAATCCTAATTTTGATTCCTTTAACTTAAAAATAATACAGGGTTGGGCAAAAGTAGGTTTACAGTTGTTTGTATGAAAAATCCTATATAATAAAAGTGTAGTATGCAAATTGTCCCCTTGACCGGGAGTTCATCTGGGAGTTTGACTAGGGGGCGGGGCCGGCCGGGGGAAGAGAGGGAAGCCCCAGCCAGTGAACTGGGCCAGCAGCCGGCAGCCAGCAACCGTTAGGGACCGTACCAGTGCACAAATTTCATGCACTGGGCCTCTAGTAATCCAATAATTAATAAAGGATAATACAAAAGTAAACACTGTGTTTTGTGTACTCACAACTGTAAACGTACTTTTGCCCCACTCTGTATAAGGTTTAAAAGAACAAGTCTTATGTGGCTTACATTCCAATTTTCTAGGATTAAGACCACTTTATACTCCAGCCTCTTTTACATCAACTGCCCCTTACATCAGGTAGAATTGAAGTGATTACAAACATTTTGGAATCTGACTAAGGGGAAATTAAGTTGGGAATATATTTATTTGGGTTCAGTGGGTTATTGTATGCTTCAAAGTCATTTATGTATTTAAGTCACTGCAACTTTTCCTAGTATAGGTATGATTGCCACGAATATTGGGTCCAATTAGAACACTGCCTGACACTCAAAGTATGTGGGTACAAAGGTAGTGATAAAAAAACAACAACACAGCAAGGTTTGAAATACTACATGAATCCAGAAGGTAGTCTGTGAACAACTTTTTCAACTAGTACAGCCCATATATAAAAGAAACTAGAAAGAGTTATCCCAAATTTGACAATTCTAAACATATATATGACATCATCAGTAATGAATTGTGAAGCCGAAAAATATTTACTATCAGTAATAAAAGATACATTTTGACCAACTATGATGAGAGAGACTGAATTGTATTGTTTTCTCTATAAGTAATGATATTACCAAGTAATTGTCATATGAAGACATGTTCAAAGAGTATGCAGCTAAAAACATAGTAAAAAGAAGTATTATATCAATTCATTAATAAAATTATGATTTTTCTGGATTTTATGATTCTGTGGTATTTGCGAGCTATTTAATAATTTGCAATTTGTTGTAACTTTTTCAAATAATTTATTTATTTTTATTAAGGCTTTACTTTTGTAGAGCAGTTTTAGGTTCACAGCAAAATTGAAGGCAAGGTAAAGAGGTTTCCCTTCACCTCCCACACCCACAGCCTCCCCCATTATCAACATCTTCCACTAGAATGGTGTATTTGTTACAATTGATGAACCTACATTGACATATCATTATCTCTCCAAACCTATAGTTTATATTATAGCTCATTCTTGGTGTTGTACATTGTATGTGTTTGGAAAAATGTATCCATCATTATGGTATCATCACAGAGCATTTCACTGCCCTAAAAGTCCTCTGGGTTTCACCTATTTATCCTTACCCTCCCTCATGTAACTTATTTTATTCTAAAAAATAATTTTCTTTATTTTATATTTGTGATTTTTGTTAAAACTTTCTTATAAACTTAAGGCCCAGCAAATCCTAGATGTACCCTGTCCATAATATAGAATTTCACATGCCTATAGCTAAAATAGTGTGCAGAATACAACCAATAACTAGGACAAACTATTTGACCCACAATTCCACTCAAAAAATCATATGTAGAAATCTTATGCTCTTGGGGAGATGATATATGGAGGTGGGGCCTTTGGGAGGTGATTAGGTCATGAATACAGAGTCCTCATAAATTGGATGACATCAAATCTACTGGCACGTTGATTTTCCCAGCTTCCAAAACCGTGAGACATAAATATCTGTTGTTTATAAGCCACCCAGTCTATCATATTTTGTTATAGCAGCCCAAATAAACTAAGACATGTGTCTATAGTTTTGTGTTTAGAGAAGAGTTCGAACTTTCAGATACTCTTTCTGTGGGTGTTAACATGTATTAATCCAGCATACCTAGCCAGAATTTTAGATTCATATTTTGGCTGTAGAGCCAGACATCTTCACTGTGGCTCCATCTGAGATTCAGTTCTTGCCAACATGTGAATAGTTGAAGAGATATCGGATTCCAACTCTAAATATAAGACTAACTTAGTCACCTTGTAGGAGCAGATTTTCTGTTGAAAATTGTGATAACTGTAAATGTTTGCAATGCAACAACAACAAAAACTACCTAAACTTAGAATGGGAAGAAAAGTTAAAATTTCATTTAATTCAACATTCCACAAATAAGTAAAATTTTATGTAAAATACAACATCCTTAAGGTATATTATTCAGCTAGCTTTTGCTTAAAAACTATCAGTTTCTACACCTTCACAAGGAAGACAACCCATTAATAAATAGCTCTAACTCTGATAAAATTCTTTATTAAATCGAACCAGAATCTAACTCCTACTAATCCTATGTATGTTCTCTGGAGCCAAACTGAGCAAGTTTACTCATTTATACACACAGACAGGTATGTTCAAATATTTGAAGATTTTATGTCCCTGAAAAGTCAACCTCTCTCCAAATTAAGTGTCCCTAGCTCTAGATTCAATAACCATTCCCCTCCTATGCATACTAAGTGTAATTATTCATGCCACTAAGAAGAAAAGGTCCTTTGTCAGATAAATTTTAAATTTTAGATTTAAAATATCTAACTTGAACTTCAGTTAATGGCAGTTACTCATCAAATCTTGCAAATGGCATTCCCTTTATCCCATTGCCATCACTCACACACACATACACACACACATGCACGCACACACACACACACACAACTAACTATTGGCTGCTAGAGACTTGAGACTTGGTAATTACTTTGTAGGCTCCCAAGCTCTGCTTCCTACCAGATGCACAATAAATACTTCAAACAAAACACTCAAACCACTGTGCTTGTCAGCAGCAATTTTCAAAAGGGAAGAAAAAAGCATATTGTGCATTTCTATAAATAGCAAATGGTCTACATATCAAGACTGCTAATTTTTAACTGAAAGATTGTAATCATTGAATCAATACCCTCATTTTACTTAGATATAAGGAAATTGAGGCTAAGGGTGAAAATAACGTATCCAAATCTCACAGCTTATTCATGACCCAGGTTCTATAAGATCTTGTGCCATGTTCTAAAGAGTTCAGCCACACTAAAACACACAGGTCAAGCTCAGCATGCTTAATCACCAAGATTTAGATGAAGAAATTCTTAAACCATCTTACAAAAAGGATAGTTTACACACAAAAAATGATGCTAGTATCTTGCAAAAAAGTATAGTCCCATGGTGAACAAGAGACATTTGACTGTTGAACAGGCTACTATATGTACATCATATGTCTCAGATGTAGTGACACAAGATAATCCCCTGAACTGTAGTAACCTGAGGAAATTGTGTCATGAAGTCCATATCTTAGTCAGGGGTAGAGAGAATTCTGTGTTCAATTTAAACACTATTCAGTTATTCTTTCTGACCAAAAGAGGTTTAAAACACCATCCCCTTTTTGTGATAGTAAAGATTATCAGTCACAGCATGCAAGAAAGAGAAATTAACAAACAGAAAGAGAAGCCATTCCTATCGGAACAAGGGTATGGGCCCAGATATTTTAAAAAGCTGTTGGGAGAAAACAAAGCTCTGTAGAATTTACCCAATGTTTTGATATAATACTGAGGTGATGAAAAACAGATAAACATAATTCACACTTAGAAAAACAATCAGTACCAGACCAGAATAGAGAATAACTGTTTTTCTAGATCAAACAGTTGTCACCAGCTCTTTTTATGTCTGTGTGTGTGGGTGTGCACACATGTTTGTGAGTGTGTGTGTGTGTGTGTGTGTGTGTGTATGTGTGTGTGTATGTTTGGGGGGAGGGGGAGGGCAGGAAGAGATTAAGCAAAGATCTTATATGCATACTAGAGGCCTGGTGCACAAATTTGTGCACCAATGGGGTCCCTTGGCCTGGCCTGTGGGGATGGGGCTGAAACCGGCAATCCAACATCCATTGAGGGGTTCTGGATTGTGAAAGGGAGCAGGCAAGGCCGAGGGACCCCATCAGTGCACAATTCCGTGCACCGGGCCTCTAGTATATATATTAAAGCCCAAGTGACCATTATGACCAGACGACCGGACGACTGGCCGGTAGCTATGATGCGCACTGACCACCAGGGTGCAGACACTCAATGCAGGAACTGTCTGGTCGTCTGTATGCTCCCACAGCCAACCTCCCGCAGTGGGCCAACCTCCCTTACTCCCTCCCCCCAACCCCGGCCGGCCAGCCCTGATCACCCCTATCAGGACTGGGCACGACGGCCCTGATCGGCCCCGATCGCTGGCCAGGCCAAGGGACCCCACCCATGCACGAATCCGTGCACCAGGCCTCTAGTGAGCTTATAAGGAACAACTGAGGAAGCCTGAGGAGAGCAAGTGAGATGACTTCGTATTAATTTTACAGGCTGCATAATTAGTTACCTCAAATCTAATGGCTTAAAAACAAACATTATCTCAGATTTTGTGAATCAGGAGTCTAACCATAGTGTAGCTGTATCTTTTGCTCAGGGTGTCAGCAGTTGCAATCAAGGTGTCAGGCTGAAGAAACTTTTGAGAGTGCAAGATTCTCCTCTGAGTTCACATGGTTGTCAGAAAAAAACTCAGTCTCTGTTGTTGTAGGATGAAGGTCTCTATTTCCTTATTAGCTATCATCCAGAAGTTTCCTATCAGCTTCCAGAGCAGGTGTGTGGAACCATTTTTCTGCCAAGGGCCATTTGGATATTTATAATATCTTTCGAGGTCCATACAAAATTATCAACTTAAAATTAGTCTGCTATATTTGATCAAACATTTAATGAACTCACCCCTACTGCCTTGGCAGGGCCAGATCAAATTATTTCACAGTCCTTATATGGCCCAAGGGCCAGAAAATCCCCACCCAGTTCTAGAGGCTAGCTGTGGGTTATAGGTTCATGGTCTGCTTACTTTTTCAAAGCCAGCAGTAGAATCTCTCACTGAGTCTCATAAGGTAGAGTTCTTATGACATAACCTAATCAAGGAAGTGACTGTCCCATCACTCCTGCCATATTTTATTGATCAGAAGTCAGTCACAGGTTCTATCTGTTTGACAAATAAGGGGGTGTCTACCACAGACCTTGGTATAGACTGAATATTTTTGTCACCCCCTAGAACAGTGGTCGGCAAACTCATTAGTCAAGAGAGCCCAATATCAACAGTACAACGATTGAAATTTCTTTTGAGAGCCAAATTTTTTAAACTTAAACTTCTTCTAATGCCACTTCTTCAAAATAGACTCGCCCAGGCCGTGGTATTTTGTGGAAGAGCCACACTCAAGGGGCCAAAGAGCCACATGTGGCTCGCGAGCCGCAGTTTGCTGACCACGGCCCTAGAATAATGTCTATGTCGAAACTAATGTGGTAGTATTAGAAAGCGGGGTCAATGGAGGCAATTAGAATGAGATGGGATCATGAGGTTGGGACACTCAGGAACGGGGTTAGTGTCTTTATAAGAGTCCTGAGAGAGCTTGCTTCCTCTCTCAACAAGTGATGACAGTGAAAAGGTAGTCATCTATGAACTTGAAAGCAGGCTCTCACCAGACACAGAACCTGACCATGTGAGCAACCTAATCTGAGACTTCTGGCCTCCAGAACTGAGAAATAAATCTCTGCTGTTTATAAGCCACCAAGCTTATGGTCTTTTGAGCTGAACAAGACAGACCTCAAGCGAAAAAGTTTTAGCAGTGAATCCAGTCACCAGATCTCCCTGCTTATCAATTAATTTTCACTTCATTCTAAATCAATTATAATTTCTGACATGGAACAAGGACAAATCCAGCTGGATTTTAATTGTTCCATGGGGGGAAAAACTCAATTATGAAGGTATTACATTCAAACCACCAAAAAAGTAATATAAATTTCATCCTTTTGATGATCCAGATAATCCAGCTAGATTATCTACCTGCTTTGCTACTTTGTTTTAGGACTCCAAATTATGTCAGTCCCTTGAAGTATCAACAGACAGACCCAGATAGTGATACAAACTGCCCAGACTGGTGATTCAGCTGCTTCCAGAGAGTCAATATTCAATCCTGCCCTTGTGGAGCCCAAGCTGGCTCAGTCCTAAAATAATCCTAAAATAGTTCTCCTTCCATTTTAGTTAACAAAAATCTAAGAGATTCCAACCCCTTTCCCCCAAAATCAACTGACATATAAAGGACCTGTTATTATTTTTACAATTATTTCATTGAATAGCATTCTTCATTTAAAAGTTATTCATAGAATTTTTATTTTCCTAGGAGACAGAAAATATTGCTTGTTCCTTTATAATTTTTGGAGAAAATCCATTTGTTTTTCATAATTTTTGTCATAGTTAAAGAAGGTAAAGTACAGAAATTAACTACCTACTATGCATCCAAAGATGGGCACTTTCTCCGTCGACACTATAAAAAGGGATCAGAGATTATAAGAAACCTACTTCAGGTCACTCACCCAGTATATATGGAAATGTTAGGGGGCAGAAATAGGATATTGGAAACTAATTATAATTATAAGAAATATTAATCATGCTCTGTTAACCATGATGGTTCTGTTCTGATTAGAGAAAGCACATTCTAACCTGCTGAGAGTTGTACGCCCTGGAGCATAGGAGCTAACATTGGAATGTAGCCCATCCCCCTTCAGAGAACTGCCTATCATTATGGAAAGATTTACAACCTCGTGGCTGAGATAACCTAGTCCAGGAGGCACCTGCTCTTTACAACCCCAGCCCCTATTGCCTGTAATCTGGTCCCAGGGCACCAAGAAGCACCCTCTGTGACACCCCCCTTCCCCGCAAGCCCGCATGACTTGTAACCTGTAATGATTGTCCCATGCCCACTCTCTCATACCTGTAATTCCTACTTTCCCACATAATCTTTGTCCTTCTACCCAATATCAGCATTTGGCTTATGGTGGGGTGGAGAGCAGATTTTTGTGGATGACCTGCTGCTCTCCCATAATGCCGGCATTATTGGAATAAATGTTCATATATGATTCAACCCTGTCTCTGCTTAATTGGCTGAAGTAGCGACAGGCAGCCCAGACCCCTTGGTTGTCCAGTTACAGTAATGGCATTATGTCAACTCAGGCAGATTTTAAATCCCGGTTTCTTTCTTGTTTGCTTAGTAATCTACAAGCTGTCACTCAAAAAAAGGGGATCTTCAGATGGGTGATAAAATTAACTCAAATTATGATGCTAAATAAATATGTGAACTTAAAGGGAATAATTTTTAAAAGTTAATCACCAAAAGTTTAAAGAAGATACAAAGTAAATATGGGATGAACATAACCAGCCCACAAACGTAGATTTTTATCCACACAGTGTTAAAATAATTGAGTTAGTTATAAAAATTTCAATATTGGATTTCAAACACACAAATACTGTATATATACATTAACACACACACACAAATATAGCATGTGTGTACAGCAGATATACATATAACCTGTTTCTCTAGAAAAATCTGAAGATTTGACAACAGTCTCCAGATTTCTTTCTAGCAATAACCAGAGCTACTCACTTTAGGAAAATTATTAAGGAGCAATGTTTATTCAAAACTCTCTCCACAGGTAAAAAGAAATAAAAAGTCAATTTAAAAAGTGTGTTGATGTTTCACCATCCATAGTCTGTACACCCTGGTGTCCTTATGTATCAGTAACTTTGACCAGAGACAGGTCAACTGGTCCCCCAGTGACCTGGGAATAATGAACTAGGTAATACAGAGTATTTAATTTATTCCAGAGTGTGGATAAAAATGGGCCACATGCTAACCTGACAAGCTCAGGGAAGGCCTGCATGGCAGCCTTGCAAACTCAAAAGCCTAAAGTATCTACAAAGGATGGTCTGAAATTAAAACTTTAACTAAAAGCAGTTATGGTGGGTAGTCACATGCTAGGCAAAGGTCAATCTTTACCTTAACTAAGCCTATTGTCTTTTGGCATCTATTATAACCTATCATTGGAATGTCAAAATAATTTTCCTTTTTCCGGACCCCTCAAAGCACAGGCACCACTCTGTGGAGACCACAAATCCCCTCATTATTATTGAGTTAATTGTTGACTGTTAACTATCCTGCACCCACCTAAGTATGTGTCTATCATTTTAGTTTTTATCCAATCCCAGAGGTTTCCCCACTTTGCTTTCTCCCACCTCCCTAATCTATCACCAATGGAATTCATGAAACCCACTTACATCTCCTCTTTTGATTATAATATATAAAATAAGGTTTAAAAAACTGCCATTTTCCAGAGCACCATCTCAATATGTTGAGATTCTTCTTCTCGGCAATTGTCGACAGTTTGGCTAAAATAAACTCACAAAAATTCTTTACAGGTTTGAATGTTATTGTTTTTTACGTTAACAAGAGTCAAGTCTCCTCTCACTTGGAGAGACTGGGATATTTCAGCCATGTGGACTCTCAGATACACTCAGGATTATGCCCGTTCCCTAATGCCCAACTCTAAAGCAAGGCCTCCTAGAGAAACATCCACTGTGAAGGTTACACACTCATCTCTACCACAACTCTACCAGCTTGTACAAACAGCACAAACAGAGGAGACAAATTCCTTAAAGAAAGCTGACTTTTCCCCCCTGCAAAATACTGTTTTGCATATACCAGCAATAACAAAAGAAAGCTGTTAAAATGTAAAGCATCATTTAATGAGCACCTTATCACTAGAAGAAATGTGGAAATCAACTCGTGGTCCTGAAAACTTTGTGTTTCAAATATCAAATACCCTTGTTTTCAATACTTCTCAATAAGTAAATTACAGTACAGCATATTTTTTTAAAGCAGTGCTTCAGAAAATACATTGTCATTGGGGTTAAACAATATGAGCTACAAATCTCATTCCTCCCTGCCAATATCTAATCATGTGATCTTAGTGGAGGTGGGGGGAGGGGCAATTTAACCTCTCTAAGCCTTAGCTTCTTCATTTATAAGATACAGGTAATAATAATTATTTGCCAGACTATTGAATTGGTTAAATTAGAATAGGTGCATAGAGTATCTAGCACAGAGAATGGTGCATCCTAGGCACTCACTAATTGCTGGTCTTGAGTGTGGGTGCCTATAGCATAGAAGATAAGGTCTTATACATGTGCGGGCTGTCCTGTCACCTGCAGGGGCCCTGGAACCTGAGTGGACATCAGCACAACTGGGGGGCTTGTTAAAAACCGCATAGCTGGTCTTGGGCCTCAGCATTTCTGAGTTTCTGGCTCTGGGTTGGGACTCAAGTATTTACATTTCAAACAAGTTCCCAGGAGAGTCTGATGCTGATGCTGTAGGCCCAGGAACCACACTTTGAGAACTGCTAAAGGAGAAGAATGTGCACTTTATTTAGAGGCAGCTGATTGGAGTATAAACCTCCGATCTACCAGTTATCATGCATATAAAAGTTCAGAATCACCGGATCGATATGATATTAAAAAAACAATGAATTAAAAGTCAAAGGCTCTGGTAATATGAACAACTTATATGACAACTGGCAAACAGTCTTCTCTCTAGGCCCCAGTTTTCTGTCTGTAAAATAGACAGTTCAATTATATTTGTGTGCATTTTCATAATTTCACATATTTTAAGTATATGATTATCCTCAAATATCTTATATAGTTAATTATAAAACAGAAGATAGAGAAATGCAAACAATAAGTCTTATCCTGAATATATCCAGAGCCAGGCTAAAGCCTTGTGCCTGGTTCTCTTTCTGACCCCAATAATGTGATTCAAAGTTGAACAAAAGTAAAATAAGAAGAAAAAAAGGTACATAAGTCAGAGTCACTACTACAACATATGTCATTCATTTGCTCATTATTCATTCAATGGAGGTTTTTTTCAGAACCTATTGTGTTCCAGAGTGTGTGAAGGATGTTGGGAAATCAGGGTAAAGGCGACTGGCAGGGCAATTGCATTAGACTAGCAGGACACTAATCCATGTATTTGTCATATAACTTATGTTACATTGTGGCATTTCTTGAGAACCAATTGTCCCTAATCCATATAATGCAGCTGGCAGGGACACGATTTAGAGGGACCAAGAACTAAAGCCCACAGTGATTTGCTGCAGGGCCACAAGTCAAAGTCAGATGAACAAGAAGAGGGACTATCAGTTATCAAATCCAGAAACTGAAGACTTACTTTTGCAGAGACTAAGCAGAGATCTATCCTCTTCCTCATAGTTATGAGAACCTATCCTCTTCCTCATAGTTATGAGAACCTCCATAGTATAGATGGGCACATGGCATTCCACCAAAAATATATCTCCCAGCTTCCCTTGTACCCGATGTAAGCCTGTGATTAAGTGCAGGATGAAGGATGGGAGCAGGATGAAGTGAAATATCCAATTTCTGGGTCATACACTTATAGCTAGGGTGCTTGCTTTCCACTTGTGTTTTATGTCTTCCCACACACTGCAATGTGACCCTAGTGGCTTTGACCATGTGGGCAAGAAAAACATTGTCAAGGTGACCATGTCTCTGGATGGATGACCTTGTGAAACAAAACGGCACTATCCCCTGGAACTATACAGCAGCTAGACTTTTATGGGCAAGAGAAGTGGTTAAGCCACGGTACTCTAAGTACCGTGTATCTTTGTTAGAGTATCTTAGGGTATACCCGAATATCGAATACAGATATCTATAACTGGATCCTATCTACTAGGCAAAAATTTGGAAGGAGAGTGAGAACCATATTCGCTTTTGCTCATAATAGGAGTACCAGCATCTAGCACAATGCCTGGAACAGATTAAGTGCTAAATAAATAAGTAAATTCATTGTAATACAATGAAATAGATGTGGCTTCTGACTTTAAGGCAAATCATTGCATTATGAGGACATAGACATGGAAACAAAAATAACAAATAACTTTCTTTTCCAATTTTATTAATGTACATTGATCCAATTCTCCAAAGATATATTTCATGTATTTAAAAATTCTTATATTGGCAAAGTTTAAGTTACTCTGACATGCTTTTTGATAGCCAAATAAAATAGTTGGTTAGATAATAGGGTGAAATAGTATTGAATCTCAACTGTATCATTTGTATTATTATTGTGTTCCAAACTAAATTATTAATACTTTTGAGTGCATACAATAGAAGTTAGCAATATTTCTGTGAAGAGGTACCAAATTACTGGTCCCTGTTAATGGGGTTATTTTGATTTATGCACACAGAACAACAAATATGTATGTATAGCCATACCATGTGTACTTAAAATTTAATTAATTTAATTAAAATATTAAAAGATCTTACATCCTAGTTAAATGAGCATTGTTAAAAACAAGCATGTTTTTATGACACAACAATTATTTTAAAATTATTATTTTAAAATTATTTTTAAATAACTATTTTAAAAAGTTATTACTTTATGGGCTAAAATTTTATATATTAATGTAAATAATTATACATACCTCATAGAGGTATTTTAATGTTTCTGCATCATTAGGGCTTTCAGAGTAAAAAAAAAAAAAACCTGAAACCTGGGTAAAGGACAAATCTTGCTAATTAAAGAGTGAATAAATATAGACTTACAGAGAAAATATATTTATACTTCAAAGGGGTAAATCCCAGAGCCATCCATTTACTAGTACATTCCAAAAGATTGTAAAACAGGGACCTCTTCCCAGAAAAGATTTGTTTATATTGTAAGTATTAGGTATTCCCCTCCCTCTCCTTCTCCCTCTCCCTCTCTTCCCTCTCCCTCTCTCTCTTCCCCTCTCTCACTCTCTCTCAATCTGAAGAAAAGGAAATGGCAGCTGGGTAGCAGTTCCAATATAACCTCTGAATTTCCTACTTTCTTCTGGGTACAGCCAATATCTTTTTGCATGTACAGTGACATCTGGCTATTACGGCATAGCCCTGAGAGGGGTGAAGGGGCCATAGGTTGCTGATGCAGTTGTAGTTGGTAATAATACCCTGTCTCTGATCTAGAAACTTCATGTTTGCCTTCAGGACAAAACAAATGAATATAGATATTAAAAACTTATAATGATCTATTTTAAAAAAGCAAAGATCTGTGAGCACCATGAGAAAAGCTGTATGGACATGGTAGCTGAGTCTATGGTTTCAATCCCTACCCGTTACCATATTTACCAAAAGAAAAGGTATCAATGATAAGGCACTTTGACCAATGAGCTTCATCCTCCTCAAAGTGCAAAGAAACAGAGAAGTGGCAATTGTACACGAATTCCTCTGTAACTAATGCTCTTCTGTAACATATGTCCTACTTTTCAATGCCTTTTTGTATGTCGCTACATGGTCAAGACTTCTTTGTCCATTCAGAGTAAAGCAACGCCAGTGAAGATATGTTACCCAATATACCAAACATGGTTCATTGTAAACAAAAGGGGAAAGAAGGCATTGTTCGGTCCTTTCATGAAGGATGATTGCCTCTTTCAAAGCTAATCCCATTAATGTCTTCCTGCTTTCTCCGAAATTTTTCTTTAACAAATACACTTTCCCTCCCTGGTACCTTCAGTCTCTCTGTCTTTCTCTGTTTTTCTCTAGGTGTCTCTCAGTTGGCTTCTTTGTGTCCCTATGTCTGTCTACCTCCTCTCTTCTTTTTGTGTCTCAGTCATCTGTTTCTTGCTTGCTATTCCTATCTCTCTGTTTCTCTCTCTCTTTCTCTCTCTCTCTCTCTCTCTCAACTTTTCCCTCCCTCCCTCCCTCCTTCTCTCCACTCACCTCACCTCCAGCACCCAGCATTTCCTCTCCCATGAGGTACACAGACTTTCCTGTCTTTTTAAAATGTATTTTTTCCTTTATCTGTGAGATTGCAAGCACTTAACTCCCAAGAGCTCTCCTTTGCAAGACAACTTGACAGAAAAGGAGTCCACATCAGAATTGAGAAGGCAAATTGAAAAACTCAGGGGCAAACCTTTAAGAGGGGAAGATCAAAACAAAGTGGCAAATGCCAAATCAAATAAGACGGAATGAAGAGTCCTTGCTGCCTGTATCTCAGTGAGAGCTGTGCCCACAGAGTGGCATGCACAGAAGTGGATTCCAGTGAGTTGGGGAGTTAACAGGAGATGAAGAGAAAGCAGAGAGTTTAACAGCAATACGTATTTATTAATGTGCCAGAGCTGTGCTAAGCTTTAGAAACACAATTGGGAGCAATTCTGACAGTCTCTGCCTATAGAGAGTTTATAGTCTAGTGGGAAATGAGATCATTAAAGAGACAATGTAAATATAGAGTGATAGCTCTACACACACACACACAAAAAAAAAACAAAAAAAAAACAAAAAAAAAAACCAGGGATGTGGAAGCACGTCTGAGGGGCAGATGCTGAATTCCAGTGGGTGATGGACAGTGAAATAGGGTGAAGTCTGCAAATTCTAATCCCCCTGCTCTTCTTGGGCACACAAATGGCTGACATCTGCAGCTTCCTCTCCAGTCAGGAGCGGCCATGTAACTGAGTCCTAGCCAGCGGAACATGAACAGAAGGGAAACGCACCACTTCCAGGCTGGCACAGTGCAAGTTCTTCCCTCCATGCTTTTATCCCCTTTTGCTGTTTTGAAAAGATGAATATGGCAGATGCTGCATCAGTCTGGCTCCTCAGATCACTGAATAGAGCAGCCACCTTCCCCTTGTCCACTTAGTTATCCTACCTCCACCTGATAAGAAACAAACATCCATTGTGTTTGAACCTCTATCACGTTTTTTAATCACCAGAATTATCCTAACTAATGTATGTGAATTAAAGGATGCAAAAGAGTTAGCCCGAGAAAAACAATGGCATTTATGTGTGTATATGTCCATCTTTCAACTAGATAAATGGCAGGATCTTTGACCCTGTCTGTTCAGTTTCATACCCCTCTGAAATAGCACAGAGTCTAACAAATACTTATTGAATAAAAAGGAACTAATGAGCTTCCTCAGGGATGAGATTACATTTTTTACTTTGTAGTTTTTCTTTATAAACAATGACTCTAGACAACCACTATCATTTGCATGTTCTTCATTTTATTAAATCCAGTCATTCTCCTTCTAATCCAGTAATGCTTCTCCTGTGTACAGCGCTGATGAATATATCCCCAATATTTAGCTGTTTCAGTGCCATTGGTTTCTGATTTTCTAATCTCATGACCCTAATGCATTCTGTGTGGATGCCATTAATATTCATTTATAGTGGCTATGTTATCTCTCTTACATTCAGACACAATATGGAAGAATATTTTTTTAGTAAATTTGTATCAAGTCCTTGGATTGTACTTTTCAATGATTCTTTTAGAACTTGTCATTTGTCTGTGCTATTAATATTATCAGATCAAATTTAAATTAGTATAGCATTTAAAAAATAATTTAAAAAGTCAATAGTGGCCGAAACCGGCTTGGCTCAGTGGATAGAGTGTTGGTCTGCAGACTGAAAGGTCCCAGGTTCGATTCCGGTCAAGGGCATGTACATTGGTTGCGGGCACATCCCCGCTGGGGGGTGTGCAGGAGGCAGCTGGTTGATGTTTCTCTCTCATCGATGTTTCTAGCTCTCTATTCCTCTCCCTTCCTCTCTGTAAAAAATCAATAAAATATATTTAAAAAAAACAAACCCAAAAAAAAGTCAATAGTGGTATTAGTAGCTCATTCTTTAACTAAAGGCATAATTATTATAGAAAGTTAAATTACTCTAATTATTGCATTAAAATAGTTGAATTTGTTTCTATTTCACAGTTTGTTCTATTCTCTATTTTAAGTATTTTTATCATTTGCTGTATTACTCCTGAAATTAGGGGTCATATAGTATAGTAAATAAATAGGATATATTTGTGTGTGTGTGTGTGTATACACATATATATTCATATACTGTATATGTATATATATGTGTGTGTGTGTGTGTGTGTGTATACATATATATATGTACAGATATACACATTATAATATTGGCAGATTTAATATAGAACAATTTAACATTTAAGGTTTCCATCAAGACTTTTGAAGTTTTGAGACTATGAGGATGGATGTCAGGATCTTTGTCCCAAGGAGATCATTATCTAGCAGCAAACAGTGCTAAAAGATGTAGAAGTAGATGTTATGTCAATACAGATGAGATAGCAATTACTTTTGTTAAGCAGTAGGAAAAGTAAGTTAAGGCTTCACAGATGTGGTGACCCTATAGAAAATGATATTATAATAACTATGTCCAGTGCCAGGTGGGTACTAGAAATATCAGAGGGAACACTTTGTAAAGTATATGATTGTCTAACCACTATGCTGTACATCTGAAACTCATACAAAATAATATTGAGTGTAAACTGTAATTTACATGGTTCAGTGGTTGAGCATCAACCTATGAACATGGAGGTCACTGTTCAATTCCCATTCAAGGCACATGCCTGGGTTTCAGGCTCAGTTCCCAGTGTGGGGTGTGCAGGAGGCAGCTAACCAATGGTTCTCTCTCCCCCTCTCCCTGTCTGAAATCAATAATTAATATATATATATATATATATATATATATATATTTTAAAGTATACTACTTTTATAAAGAAAGCTGACAATCAAATTGTATCCTAGTGATTGAGTGCATCACTTGTACATAAATTTTACTTTTAAATATAAGAAATACATAGTGAAGAGCAAGTATAAGTATATCATAAAATTATACTGGGCTTATTGAATATGACATATCTGTGGAGTAATCTGAAGGATAAAATGTACAGAAATGAGTATATGGACTTAGAAGTAAGGTGCAAGCTTCCAGTTATAAAATATGTAATGCGCAACATGGTGACTCTAGTTCATGATACTAGATTGCATATTTGAATGTTTCTATCAGAGTTGAACTTAAAAGTTCTCATCACAAGAAAAGTTTTTTTTTAACTATGTATGGTTATAGATGTTAACTAGACTTATTGTGGTGATCATTTCATAATATAGAATCATTATAATGCATACCTGAAACTAATACAATGTTATATGTCAATTATATCTAAATAAAAATGTATATTTGCAGTATATCATTGAATTATATGTATATATCAATAAAAAATAAGATGTAGCCAGAAGGACATAGATGTGGGAGACATTAGGCACTGTATAGTGAAAGGAGAGGAAAAGCCAAAGTAGGCAGAACATTTATAAAATACAAGTATCTGAAGAGTAGAGAAAGGTGACCAATAAAAGAGACAGGTAATGTTTGGTCACAGAAGTAGGAGGGAACCAGGACACAACAGTTGGTTTCGACCCAGACTAACATCACTACCTCTCAGGCACAAACCAGTAACATTCATGACACTTGCCCTAGATTCATTCCATTGTTCCCAAATTTCTCACAATTCTAGCCAGTTCTACAGTGCTTTTAGGCACTTGATTCTATCTCTCATTTAGAATCTCCCTCTCATTAGGATTTAGAATTAGTACCTGCCCTTCTGTCTCCTTTTGCTCTGGCTCCTGATTCCAATCTTATCTTCAGGGGCTTCGTATTGGATTATTTTACTGTCTTTCTGCACAATAAACCACAAAAACAGCTCTCATCTAGCCAATCCTTTAGAAACTGGCCATGACCCAGGTCAACT
Organism: Cnephaeus nilssonii; assembly: GCF_951640355.1. Classification (NCBI taxonomy): domain Eukaryota; kingdom Metazoa; phylum Chordata; class Mammalia; order Chiroptera; family Vespertilionidae; genus Cnephaeus; species Cnephaeus nilssonii. Next base: position 62,328,434 of record NC_137072.1, on the reverse strand, counting down.
AACCCTAATGAAAACTAACATCTATTGACTATTTACTAAAGCCAGGCACTGAATTAACTAATGTAGTTTGCTTTAAAAACAACCCTATACATACATATTTTTACTAGCTTGATCTTCAGAAGAAGTTACTGAGGACTCCAGCCAGGCAGTCTGGCTCCAGAGTCTGCATTCTTAACCACTGTGTGATGGTGCCCTTCATGGGCCAGTCAGTTCATCCAATTTCAAACTAAAAAAAAATAAAATAAAATAAAAATTGAACATTCCCAGCTTTAATATCAAGGGAAGACAGACATTCAAGAAAAATTCAATAAACACTTAACATTTCCAAACATTCCAGAGAAGTAAACAATGAGGGCTGAAAAATAAGCCAGTGGATGAACAAGTTAGGGGGTCATTGGCGGCCCTCTCCATAGCATCCTATGCTATCAGAGGGGTAATGGTAATACAATGGGGACTGTCTATGAAATGAGAATTTAAATAACATGTGGAGGCATTAAACACAGACTTCTCTATCCAGAAGTTTAATGATGAAGAAAGAGTGTCAGAGAGGCGGTTTGAGGAATAGATAGGCACATTCTAAATAATACCTTTTACATAAGAATTTGGTGGGAGTTCTTCAACACAAGCAGAGGGGAAGACACTCCTGGGGGAGAAGAGACAGTTGGTGCAAAATACTGTACAGAACAACTGACAGGCCCCAGGGGACAGGGACAGAATCAAGAACACAGGTGGGTGGCCGGCCTCGGGGAGCTCCACATGGAGGAACTAGTTGGGTAAAGAAGAGTATAAATGACAGGTAGGAGGTGGAAGGGGAAATTTGAGAGCTCACATGCCTGAGGCCATCTTTTCTCTAGGAAGTAGGAGGCAAGGCCTTCTGCAAAGAACAGGGCTGGTGAAGTGGAATTGGGAGCTTGCAATGGAAGTTGTAACAGCCACCATGGGAGACGGGACAGGAAGCTGATGAGACACATCAGTAAATGGATTGCTAAGCAGCGACAAGGGCCCAGCTGAAGCTGCAGCTCATAAACTTATAATGAAGGAAATCAGCATGATGATGTGATTTCTCCAGCTGGGCTCAGCCTTCCAGCAGAGGCGGAGAAAAGAGTCAGTCAGGCTGATTCGAAATGAGGGTTTGGAAAGCGGGGGTTGGGGGGTTGGGAGGGCGTATGCAGAGGCCAAAGAGGTAAAAAAAATATATATATATATAGCATCTGAGACTGTCTTTGCAATCACTTTCATGGTTCCAGGCTAAATAGGGAAAATGTTGATCCAGCAGGAGAATGAGAGGCTCAGAGAACAGGGAGGCCTTGAAACAATCATGCCCCTGAAGAGATACAGGAGAGAAAGGATGTGGGAAAGGGACAATGGGAAAGGGACAAAAAGTTGGCTTATAATTTTCCTCTGCTTCCTGATTCTTTCCATTTTCTTAGGTGCCTTAAACCTCCATGCCAGCTAATTAGCATCCTAAACTTACTGGATGGTCTCAATACTAGTTATTCTCCAAGTTAGGTTTTTGCTAGTTAAATTGAGTCTCTCTCATTGGCCACCTGAAGTTAAATTTCATTCATTATCAGCCACTAGTCCCTCTAGTGTGGATGTGTGAATCAGGAAAAGGCAGCTACTCTGGGTAAGGGGACCCCAGGGCACATTGCTGGGCGGGTGAAGGTCAGGTGGAGTCCAGACCCCACAGGCTCCCTCACCACCTGCCCTTGTGCAGGGCACACATTCCCCAACCATATTTCCC